>NC_073302.1:143058464-143702964 GCF_027595985.1 Sorex araneus | reverse complement strand
CTAATTCTAACCAAATTGCAGCAAAAGACAAATTTCATCTTTTCTAACAGATGAGCAATATTCTATTTGTACTCATACCACTGCTTCTTTATCTACACATCTGTTGTTGGACACTGAGTTGCTTTCAGATCTTGGCTATTATAATTAGTACAGTGATGAACATAGGTGTGCATATCTTTTTAGATTCATGGTTTTGTGTTCTTTACCTGGATACTCATAATGGAATTGCTGGATCATATGGTAGACCTACACTTAATGTTTTAAGAAATTTTTATACTGTTTCCCATAAAGGATAAACAGACTTACATTCCCACCAACAATGTAGGTTCCCTTTTTCTTTTGATAAATAATAATACTTAATTCTTCTTGTCTTTTTATACAAGCATATTAATTCACTGTATCACTGTCATCCTGTTGTTCATCGATTTACTCGAGCAAGCACCAGTAATGTCTCTATTCCACCCAGCCTTGAGATTTTAACAGCCTTTCCTTACTCATCTTTCTCAATGATTGGAGGCTCTTTCAGGGTCAGGGGAAAGAGACCTATTGTTACTGTTTTTGACATATCGAATATGCCATGGGTAGTTTGCCAGGCTCTGCCCATGTGGGCAGGATACTCTCGGTAGCTTGCCGAGCTCTCCGAGAGGTATATATACATATACATACATATATATGTACATATATATATATATTACTGTCTATGATTTGTTGCTTACTGTCTGAATTCCATGAAATGTGGTGTGGAAATTATGGAAAATAGGTAGGAAGTGTCTTATAATGTGTCGCCATGCCACCAGACTCCTATTGATTGATTTATTAAATTGAATTGATTTATTAAAATATATTTAAAGATATTCAGCTTACCTCTTCCTTCTAAATTGAATTTTATTAATTTGTGGTTTTCAGAAATTGGTTCATGGTAGGTAAATTTCAAAGTTATGCTCATAGTTTTATTCATAATATTTTCTATTTAACTTATTGTTTGTTAAGTTTGTAGGAGTAACTTCTATTTTAGTCTTTATATTAACAGTTTGCCTTTTGTCTTTTATTCTTCAACCATCTGATATTAATCAGTTGAATTGATCTTCAGTGAACAAGTTTTTCATTAGCATTCTTTATTGTCTATTTTCAGTTCCACTGATTTCTATTATCTTTATAATTCTCTTGATCTTGTTAGCTTGCTGTTTGCTTTTCTCTATTTTATTAAGATGGGAATTTAGATTACTGACTTGAGAAGCCTTTATATTTTCTAACATTAGCATTTTAATGCTACTAATTTCCTGCTAAATCCTATTTGTTGCTCCACCTCCTGTGTTTTGTTATTCGTTTTAATACTTTTACACAGTTAAAGTATATATTAATTTCTTTTGAAACCAGTGGATTATTTCCTTATCACTCCCTGCAGATGCTGGTATCATCTAAGATTTTGGAATAGTCAAATATTCTTAAGTCCTCTGCATTGGGAAGGAGGTTGAGAAAAATTGTGAACTTGCTACTTATCTGGTTTTGTTAGTCCTTACTCATAATTCAGAGTTTGAGGGTTTTATTATTCCCAGTCTCATGAAAATAAGGTATTTTTTTCTATTTTCATATCACTTTGTTTAACTCTTAACAGTATCATGGAAGAGTCAGAATAAAGTAAAAACAAAGCTATATGCTTGGTTTCCAGTGAAACTTTAAACATACCCATTTAATCATTGCACAAGATATTTCCTACAACTTCTTAAATTGTACTTTTGTAGTACATGTTACATTGTTATTTATCTTTAAATACTAAAATAGTTTGCTTTTCTCCTTGATTTCATAATATCATCATCTATTTTGGGGGATTCTTAAATAACAATAAATAAGAAAACGGTTCGGTTGATAATAAATAATAAAAGTGTATTATCTCTTGATAATAAATAAATAAAATAATAAATGAGACCTAAATATTTTGTATCATAGCTTAGTTGTGATACATTAGCTTTAGATAGTTAATTGATAAAGCATCTAGAGCATCTATTGACAGTGTTCTATGGCGCAAATATCAGTTTCTTTCTCTTTCAGATTTTGGAAATGTGGTTGGAAAAAGATTTTAAAACTCACAATAATGTAAAATATAAAAAAATCTCTGTGCATTTTCTTTTCTTTTAGATCAAAATATTGCCTGAGCTTAATCCATGGCAGAAGCTCTTATTAAATTATATAGCAGTTTATAGATTGAAATTTTATTGCTATTCTAACACCAAGAAATTGTTAAATGTGAAGTGTTTCCTTACAACCATAAGATTTTTCTATTACAAAATCACTAGTGGACCAGAGAGATAGTACAGTGGTTAAAGTGCTAGCCTTGTATGCAACAGATCCCTGGCACTATATAATGTTTGATCCCTGGCACCATTTGATCTTCGGAGCATGGCTGGGGGTATCCCAAGGACAGAGCTCAGAGTATCCCTGGAGTACTCTGGGTATGCCTCAAACAATGCCCCCCAATAAATTACTAAGTCATATTTTGTTTCATTTTAATACTTCTTGGGAATAAAATAAAATATGTACAAATAAGTACATCCTCTTTTTGCTTTCTTTTAGGACTTTTTTTGCATTTTTCCTTAGCTTCAGGGAGAGTTGATTGGGATGAAAATTATTACTTTTTAATAAAAAGTATATATGTACTTAAAATCATAATTTTGAAGCTGCTAGGAACATTGATTAGCAATGATAACTGATTTCAGAAGACTGAGAGGATGATGAGAAGTTCCTGGTGGTCCCAATCAAAAGAGAGTCTCACAATTTTATAAAATTTTTACCCTCCAGGAAAATTGCCATCCTTTCAAAGAATTTCATAAACCTTGTCATTTTCACTGTCACTGTAATCCTGTGGCTTATCGATTTGCTCGAGTGGGCACCAGTAAGATCTCCATTATGAGACTTCTTGTTACTGTTTTTGGCATATCGAATACGCCACAGGTAGCTTGCCAGGTTCTGCCCTGTGGTCGAGATACTCTCGGTAGCTTGCTGGGTTCTCTGAGAGGGGCAGAGGAATCGAACCCAGTTTGGCCGCATGTAAGGCGAATGCCCTACTGCTGTGCTATTGCTCCAGCCCTTGTAGAAGGGGAAAATAACTATCCTGAAAACTGCCAAGGCTTAACATGCATGTAAAGGACCCTTCACAATTGGTTTTGAAATATTATCCCAAGGAAAAAATGGACACTGCTTTGCCCTAGGTTACTCCTGTTTTCTAGGCCTATAAGAATTTATCAATGAAAAGTATATTTCACAGGGAATAAAATTAAGCAATGATCCTATAACAAGAGAAGAAAGGAAGGAAAAAAATGTTATGTCTGGTGGAGAAAAAGAAACTTAGGAAGTCCACACACTTCAGTTAGCACTATCCTAAGACTGAGACTTTATTTGAAAGATATAAAAATGCTTTTTTCTCTCTTATATACCACCACCATTTTAATAATTATGATTACTGGTATAAGCACCACTATTAATATTATAGCAATGGATTACAAGTAAAAGAGTTTAGACACAGTTTCTTTTAGGAGTAGCACTGTAGCACTGTGGCACTGTCATCCTTTGTTCACCAATTTGCTTTAGTGGGCATCAGTAAGGTCTCCATTGTAAGACTTGTTACTGTTTTTTTGGCATATTGAATACGCCACAGGTAGCTTGCCAGGCTTGCCGTGTGGGCGGGATACTCTCGGTACCTTGCTGGGCTCTCCGAGAGAGATGGAGGAATCGAACCCAGGTCAGTCACATGCAAGGCAAATACCCTACCCACTGTGCTATTGCTTCAGTCATAAAGAAATTTTTCTTTTATCTTTTTATACTGCAGGTTGGTGAGAACAGGGGAAATGCTATACAGATTGCCATAATGAAAATATAAAAATGCTTTGATTATAATAAGAATAACAGGTAGCAATATTTATAATACTGATATATAAAGCAGGCATACCATGCATAGAAAGAAATTTCTGAGAATCACTGATAGAAACGGAAGCCTACATACTAGTGAGGTGGCAAAACCAGACCACTAGAAGCTATTTTAGACTTGATGCATGTAAATATTACATAACCTCCTTCCTAGTCAGATCAACATAATCTCTGGTGTTTCTCTTTTTTCCCCAAAATTTCTCAAATAAGAACTAAACTCTGTAGTTCTTACTCTGAATCTTGCTTCTCTGTTATTGAACGGAAGCTCTCTTGGTGTGATGGTAATATTTGATAAGCAAGAGGCTGTGCTCTGTGTGTTCCCCTAACTTTATATTCAATAATCTTAAACTCCAGATGTGATAGAATTAAGAAGTGAGGACTTAAAGAGGTAATTAAGTCACTAGGGTGGAGTCCTTATTTATTCTATTTGTCTTTGTGAAATCGGCCCCAGAGCCCTTTCTCAGTTCTCAGCCCTATGAGATGACAGGGTGAGAAGGGCGGTCTACAAACTTCATCCTGGGCTTTCACCAAACAGTGTATCCACCAGCACCATCCTTGGAACGAGGAAAAACACATTTTTGTTCTTTGTAAGTATCCAAACCGGGAAATGGGAAATCTGGGCAGAGGAGGCCCAGTCCTGATTCGAGCAGGCTTGGAGGTATATCTTATAGCTCCTTCTTCCTCTGGGATAACCTGGAAAACTACTGGGAGAGCCTTGCAAGGTCCCTATGGTGTATTAATATGCCAAAACCAGTAACAAGCTGGGTCTCATTCCCCTGATCCTGAAAGAGCCTCCAGTACAGCATCGTTGGAAGGACAAGTAGAGAGGCTTCTAAAAATTTCAGGGCTTGGACGAATGTAGATGTTACTGAGACCGCTCGAGAAATTAGACGATTAAGGGGATGATGATGATGATGATGATGATGATGATGATGATGATGATGATGATGATGATGGTGATGATGATGATGATGAAGAAGAAGTATCCAAACCATGGAATACCACAGCATATATTTAGTAGTCCTGTCACTGTTTTTGGTTGGGTTTTTATAGAAAAATTGGGTCTCTGTGTTTCCTATTGATGCCAGCGGGGTCCCTGGGCAACTTCTGTGAAGTGGGCAGGAGAAAGGTTGTTGCAGCAGAAGGGAATCTGCAGTTTGGTCTTTCTCTACCTCTGCCATGGGGAATGTGTGGGGAAATCTAGTGTTGTTCCTTGTAGGAAAGTCATTTAGTCTTAAAACCTTACTCAAGCCTTTTTAGGCCCCTGGCTTTTCCTCACAGAAAAAGATTTCAGAAGCAATAAAAAGGATTTACAAGCAGTAAAATATAACAGGTTTTACATGGAAATACGGAAATTTTGAGAGGGGGGAGAGAAAAAGAGAGAAAGAGCGAGAGCAAGAGTGAGAGAGAGAGAGAGCGAGAGAGAGAGAGAGAAAGAGAGAGAGGACAGAGGGGAGAGACAGACAGACAGACTTGACCTTCTTCAGAGTGGATAGGGAGCCCCAGTATACACCCCAGCATTATATATGAAAGTATGAAAGTCCTTATCTCCAAATGGGAGACAGGACACATGTGCTGGGTGTTGCCCCATGCTCTTGGCAGCAACAAAGGGCTCAGGCAGGGTATGTTGGTGCTTCCCGTGTTCAATTTGGTTGTTATGGGGTTTCACCCAACCTGCCCCCTTGGGGATCTTTCTACCCAGTTAAGAGTCCATTGTTAGGGTGATTGCCAAGGGGGAAGAGTTGGGAGAGATCAATGGTCTTTTTTGATAGTCCTTTCCTGGCCTTTGTTCCTGAGGGGTTCTCAGAGGAGGTCTAGTCTTCTCTGGTCTATGCTGGCACCAGATAAAGGTCTTTTCAGGTCTCAGTTCCTAAACTCACAAGGTGGGTTTTCACAGCCTTGGTCTAATGGTTTTATTACTTCCCAGGACATGTCTTGGGAGGGGGTGGGAGGGGAGGCCTTCCCTGTTTACCTGCTGGCCTGCTTTATTATCAAATTAGAGGATTCCCATTTGTTCTCAATTAAAAGAATTGTCTTATTAATTTAGACTCTAATTGTGTTGTTGCTAAAATAATATTAACATCTTTTATTCTCACTAAGGTTCATAGGGACTGTCCATTTAAGACCTTATATAGGTTATATATTCCACCATATACCCTCTTATCTCTTAATTGCCTGTGAATCCCATGATGACCTGGAGCAGATTTTATGGTCATGGGGAAACAATAAACTTTCTTTCCTCAGATGAGGCCTAGAAAATTTTTTTAGGAATGCTTAAAATGTAGAATGGAGACAGCTAAAATGGGTCTGCTTATAGCTCCTGGCAAGGAAAAACTGAGGGTTTCTCTTTCAATAACAGAGTTCCATTTACTGTCATTTAATGTCTTATTATTTTTTCAAACATTAAGAATTTTGCACTGATAGAGGTATTTGAGCAGAAGTAATACAACTATGAAACAACTAGATATTATTATAGGCTGTGGTTTACAATAAAAATAAAATAGCTTTTATTTAGATTTAAATAGTAAACTTAAATAGCAAACAATGAATGTTGATAATTTTTTGCTGATGTGCTGAACTTTGTCTTTTCCTTTTTATTGCCACTGGAAGATTCTTGTCAGAATGCAATGATGCTTCTAAATTGATTCTCATGTTTTATTTTATTTTTTTTCTGTTTACCAAAGGGACTATTCAAGTTTATATGACAGAGATTTAATTTCTAAATCTATTGGTTTGACTCTTTGAGAAAAAAATCTCATGAGCACTAATCTGTTCCCTGGCATTTGCATGAAATGATTGCCAACATGTCATGCTACCAAGCTAAATAGGCAACAGGGAATAATTCTCCCAAGTTACTAGTGAATTAGCCTTACCAATGGCACAATGTTAAAGATATTTTGAAGAGAAAAATTCATTCAGGATCATTCTCAGGGATTACTTCCAATTCTGAAATCAGGGATCACTCCTGGCAGGGATTGGGGCCATCTGGGGCACCTGGGATGGATCCCAGATCAGTCACATGCAAGGCAAGTGCTCTGCCTGCTGTATTATTGCAACTCACAAAAAGGAATCTTGATATTTTGTTTGATATGAAATACAAAGATCCAGTTCTCCTTAGTACTACTCTCTCTTTTCTACTCTGAGTCTGAGCAACCTGGAAACTATGAGGAACAGAGACTTGCTGCAACTGCCTCTACATCACTACTGCTCAGATTTTTGTCCTCAGGCACTCAAGATTGAAAGCAGGGGACTGGAGACAAGATGTCCTAATTATACAGAAATTATTTGAGGAAAGGAAAGAAAGGGATGCTGGGGCCTGGGCTATTCTTAAGTAGGAAACCAAGGAAAGATGAAAAGCCCGTGAAATTGTCTTTTCCCTTGGAATGGGTGAGCACTCTGCATTGGTTTTAAGACTTGCAAGAGGGTAAGATAAAGAAATTGGGGGAAAGCAGATGTTTGAGAGTATTATCTTTGGCATATCCTGGGTTAATTCTCAGAATTTTTTTTCTCATCTCACACTAACTATTCATTTCCCTTCTGTTCCTATATGCTCTATCACTGTCATTTATGTTCACATTCTCTATTTTTCTCTTTCCCTCTTCTTCCTTCCATACCCTTGCTCCCCCACTCACTCCCTCCCTCTCACCCCCCTTCACTTACTCCATCTCTCCCATTTCTGTTGTTGCAATAAAATTCCCAAGTGAGAGATATGTCAGATTTATACTGTTGAAGTGGGAATATCCAAGAGAGTCATTTACCCATTGCTAAACTGATGCAAATTTTAAAATATGCATGTATTAAGACACCAAGGTTTTGTTTTTTAGAGTAACTGGTGAGCATTGATCTGACTAAAACAGAACTCAGAACTATTTCAGTTCAGAAAGCTGGAAACATTAAGAATTAGGCTGTGTTTTATTTCCTAAGTAATACTTCACTAATTTAATATCACATGAAGAGGAGGGCAGGTTAAGGTTTAAATTTGCCTTTGTAACTGCTTGGCTGCTTTGAAAGATGTTTTCGTGACCTACCACTGGGCAGGAAACTGTCACCAAATGGATCAACAAGCTGCCCTAGGAACTGTAAGCAAACATTTGCAGGGAAACAGTTAACAGTCAACAAATGTTGAGATAAGCAAATTAAGTGACCTATGTGTGATTCCCTTTGATCCAATAAGGTGTGATTCCCTTTGATGCTGCAATATGTGTGATTCCCTTTTCTTCCCTAAAAGAGTACAAAAACGGCTCGATTTTTGAGTTCGGGGCCTTCAGCTATTCAGGCACAGTTGAAGGTCCCAATATGGCTATATTGGCTTGAATAAACCCTGTGCATTTGCAGAAAGAGTTGTCTTGGTTTTGTTCTTTTGTTTCTCCGAGCCTCCCCCCAGCAGAGATCTGCCAACCCCTAACACACAAAAACTGAAAGACTTCTTCTGCCATTGTGGTTGATGCTTAACTAACAAGTTGCCTCAATCTTGGTGGAGGAAGTCTTTGTTTCACTGTCTAAAAAAGCCTTGTTTGGGGGCTGAAGCGATAGCACAGCTGGTAGGGCATTTGCCTTGCACGTGGCCAACCTGAGTTCAATTCCCAGCATCTCATATGGTCCCCTGAGCACTGCCAGGAGTAATTCCTGAGTGCATGAGCCAGGAGTAACTCCTGTGCATCACTGGGTGTGACCCAAGAAGCAAATAAATAAATAAATAAAATAAAGTAAAATAAAAAGAAAATTTTTAAAAAGCCTTGTTTAGGAGTTTGCAAGGATGGGGCGTTTGGGAAATCTTGAGATGGTGAGATGGTGGGGGCGGGGGGGCGTGGAACCGGCACTGCTCCCTACCCAGACGAGACCCAAGCGGTTGCCCATGAATGGTTCCTTTGTTCTTGAATGACCATGATCCCAGAGGCACACAAACCAATCTTGGAACACAGCAGATGCTGGCAGAAATATCTCTTGACTTAAGTACTAAAATACCGGAGGTCCAAAACTGCACGGCCATGGCATCATATGCTCTTCATTATCAGCAATAGAAAACAAATGAGCTATTGATGCCTTTTCGGCAGGTCTGATTGTTGGGGAATAATTCCAAATAATAATAGAGGGTTTTCTGTTGAAAATTGGATGTAATTAAAGTAAAGAGATAGTAAAGTAAAAATAATCTGCCATACAGGTGGGGGGTGGGAGGGGGTTATACTGGGGTTCTTGGTGGTGGAACATGTGCACTGGTGAAAGGAAGGGTGTTTGATCATTTTCATCATTGTATGACTAAGACTTAAAACTGAAAGCTTTGTAACTGTTCTCATGGTGATTCAGTAAAAATAAATAAATAGATAAATAGATAAATAAATACATAAATAAAATAAGAGAAAAAAATTTAAAAAATAAAAAGCCTTGTTAATGCAAAGCTGGTTTTTGTTCGCCTTTACAAAGCTGCCTTACCCTGGTGCTTTCAGTGCAGGTGAACATTGTGAAGAAAGGATTGCTGGTTTTCCACCTTTGTTTCTCTTCAAGATGTTTTTGGAATTCATTGGCAAGAGGCTATTTCAAGAAGACTGCATAAAGTAGCACCTCAGTGGTTAATCTTTAAATCACCCCTACCATTCTACCAGGCTGTACAACTTTCTTTACTTATGGCATGCTCCTTATATGGGATGGCCACCCACATCCCAACATGGGTATAAAATATTTTTCCTTTTCCTTTCTTTTTCCCTTCCTTATATTTTCTAAATTAAGTATTTTGCTTCACTGATTTTATTCTAAAAGCTTTTCTGCAAGGATAAACAGTGAACCCAAAAAAGCCTGGTGTGATTCAGGTTCAGGACTTCAGCATCCAGGCAGGAACTCTTATGAACATATTTATGAGTCCCCACCACACACACACACACACACACACAAACACACACACACACAACCACACACACAAATACAATTACATGTCATTAGCAGAGTTGTGTTGGTGCAAGCTGGAAGCTAGCAGGAGCCCTTTCTCCATCACAGCTACCAGCCCACTCTGGCTTGTTCCCCACAGTGCATTCCTTTAATTTCTGCAGAATATTTCTTCACCAAATCCTTTTGATTTAGGACGCAAGTCAGAGACTCAGAGAACCAAATCATGTAGCCCTGATCACAGTTTTTCCTAGTCTTTCAATAGTTTTCTGCACATCCTTTATCAGGAAGCCAGATAAATAGATAGCAGGTAAGCAATTTAGTCAAAATTACAGTTTGGTCACAATTGCTCACAATTGGGGTACAGTTATTTTCTGCAGTCAGCAATTTAGAAATTCCTGTCTTTGGTCGTAATCAATAAGTGATTATTTTCACAGTCCATTGTCTCAGGAAATCCTTGACACTAGACTTATAGATTATTTAAGTGTTACAGTTTTTTTTAAAGTTTTCGGGAAGGGTCAGTCACTGGTCATAATCTCAGAACATGTCTGTAAGCAGCTATTTCTGGAGCTTTTTCTAAAGCCAAAAGATGGAAAAGCACCATGGTGATCTGAGGACAAGGTGGTTGCCCTGATGCTAAACTATTACGTGTAGAATTTATCTTTTGCTTTCAGAAAGATAAAATTAGAAAGCAGACTCAAACTTCTGTTTTTTCATATGTAAAAAGCCCTTATTTCTCAATCACACATCTTAACATCTGACACAAAGCATTGTTGTGAACACACCTGCAGGAACTGAGGCTATAGAATGTGAGTTGTTTGTGTGTATGTGTGTATTTTTTTAGACTATACAACTAATTTGAATAACTTTTCATAGTACTTTTTATACCCCCTTGTGTTTTGTTTTAGGATTCTAAAACTTATTTTCAGATGCTATTCTGGAATAACTGCAATCTAAAGAATCAGAATCCCATATATTTAGTGAAATATATGACTATGAAAGTACAATAGATATGGTAATGATACATTCTATTAGCATTATCTGAACCACTGCAGTTAAACTTGTCAGTTCCATTTCTGTGGGGTTTTTTTGCGAGGTGGGGAGGGAGTAGTGGGGTGCAAAGATAGTGGTGCTCATAGCTTACCCTATGCTCAGAAATCACGATTCATAGGGCTAAGAGGACCATATATGATGCTGGGCTGGGAACTGAACCTGCATCAGCCTTGTGTAAGGCAAGCGCTCTACCTGTACAACCTCTCTGGCCCTGTCAGTACTTTTTTTTTTTGCCTAACTTCTGTGAGTGATTTGTGTGAATAAATCAGGGAAAAATAGCAACCTCAGGAAGGGTGTCTACCACTTTGCTTTCCACCCATCTGGTTCACCAGGGCAATGCTTGAGGAAATTTAGGACTGATATGAGTCTGTCTGAACAGATGCATGGTATAGACGTTAACTTTCACCAACCGCAAGAGGCAGTAGTCAAATTGCTTCTGGGTTCCAGTTTTCTGTGTGCTGTGGGAAATGCTATCCGATTTCTCAGACTGTCATGGAACTAGTCCGGAGCAGAAAATGGTTCTTTACAGGAAAGTTAGTCCAAAGTTATGATCAGATTTTCCAGAAACTTCATCTTTTCTAACAGAAAGGGATTTCAAGAGGAGATAAGTAATGAATAAAAGTTTTGTTTAGAGGTTATGAGGAAGGAAAGAGAGTAACTAATGTGATCAAGAGAGAGCAGGGGCTTCCCTTGAAGGGAGGACAGAGGCAGTAAAGCACACATCTCAGATGAAATGCAGGCCAATGCCAGGATGGGGATGTACCTTGCTTGCCTTTGCAGAGTTGGTTTTAGAGGTTTTTCTCCCAAAGTGGCACTTTCTATGTAGATAAGGAATTTGTTGCTATGGCATTATCAAGGGGAAGAGCTTGGAATAACCTTCACAGCCCTTTGTTCTGGCTGGACCTCCTCTCCACAGTGTGAGTCTTATCAGGCCTCAGTTTCTGTGTTCACAAAATGGGTCTGGTCTGTTTTTTGATTTTTGTAAATTGAATCACCATGTGGAAAGTTACAAAGCTTTCAGACTTAAGTCTCAGTTATACAATGCTCAAACACCCATCCCTTCACCAGTGCACATGTTTCACCACCAAGAACCCCAGTATACTTCCCATACCACCCTCACCGAGCCTCGCCTGTGTAGCTGATAATTTTCACTTTACTTTCTCTTTACTTTGATTACATTCAATATTTCAACAAAAAACTCACTATTATTGTTTGGAGTTTCCCCCCCAAAATAAGACCTGCTGAAAAGGAAGCATTTGATAATTTGTTTTCCATTGCTGAGAATGAAGAGATATGAGGTCACAGCCACGCAGTTTTGGATTTCTGTATTTTAGTATTTTAGTAACTAAGTCTAGGGAAATTTCATCATGCCAGAAATTGCATCATTGAAAGCTCGTACATCTTTTTAGTGGTCCTTATAAGATGGTGGTCGCCACCTGCCCCCCCTTCCCCGGAAGGAAAAGCCGAGAGAGTAAAACCTTTCCCCTCCTGGGGCGGCATGGGGCCGTGGCTTAGTTCACAGTCTAGAGACATTTCTGCAAGAAGCTGCTGGTGCCAAAAGTAGATAGGTGGCCTCTGGGATCATGGTCTATCAGCAGTGGAGAGGCTGCACACGTGCGGCCACTCGGGTCACATCCAAAATGGGTCTGGGCTTATGGCTGTCTGCTTTTTCTTGCTAGCACAGTAACTTTAAATCCCATTTTGATTGTATTATTTCTTTAGAATTTATTGCTAGAGTCCCGCCTATCTGTCGACTTATAACTGCTTTATTCCAGGGTTGTTAATGTGTCCCTGTCACCCACACCCTCCTGCCTTTTGATTGGTTTGTAAAGCATATAATTTCTTTAGGAGACAATGTCTCTATTAACATACTAAAGAAAGCAATGTTTTATCCAGAATGTCATTAAATCTGAAAGACAAATAAAAGTCATTATTGACTTTAAATCCTACTAAATTTTAAACATCATCTTTTACTTTATAAAAACAATTCTTATCTAAAGCCTTTTAAAAATAATAAGTGACACTCAAAGCATTACAGTGCAATTACAGCTAATGGGTAATTATAAAAACAAAACTACAAAGCCAAAGGTGTATGGCTTTTCCGTAACTTTTGTCTATTATTCTGACCATGTTTGTATTAATCTCTACATTGTGCTCAGGGTTAACAATTGCTCTATCACTGAAAAGTTCTTTGGAAGTAAATTAACAGGTTTAGACCACACAAAGACTAATCCAAATACTGTGAAACTTTCCTTTTGGAAGAAAGTATTAATGTATATGTCATTCAAATTAAATCTCTATCACATTTTTCCTAATTCTTATAATAAAAATAAATTGTTAGACTAATTACCTTGAGTCAATTTGTTTCAAATAAAATTCTCATGTGAATTAAATGACAAAAGCATTTAAAAACATATGAATACTTCTTTTTCCAGTTGGGAATAAAAATGATTATAGACTGAGGTAGAAGAAAAAGTCAAGAGATTATTTTAAAAACAACTTCTGAGGTACATGTAGGGTTTATCTCAGGTCCACACATCATTAATCTCACATAACCGAAATGAAAACTTATTATTTCAATGATTCTCATTTCAAAAGTTTCTGACTGACCATAGAACGTATTGGAGAACACAAGTGCTAATTATCTTTCATATTTGAGACATTGCTTGCCTAGTTTCTATTCATCTTTCCTTTTGTGCAGTTTTAACTTCATTATTTTATCTGCCTTTTGAAAGCAGTCACTTTGAACTCCATTTCTATTGAGAATCCTTTTGTTGGTCATAGGCATTCTGCATTAATGCCTCAATGCAAACTTCTTTTTATTTGCTATATCATCAGTCACATAGAAATTTTATTAGCTTTCTAAATGTAGATAATAGAAGAGTATATAATCACTATGTAGCAACCAGTGAATTATGTTCTCTTCCTTTCCTGGACTAAAGCTATTCCTGTCTTTGTTTTGAACTATAGCTTTATTCTTACTAATGAATTGATTATCTTCCTTTGTGAGGATAATTTTTTTTAAGTTAAGAAAAATTTATTTAACAATTTAAAACTGTTTGCTGATAAATAACTTATGCTCTAGGTTTTGTATACTGTCTAATGATGTGAAGTTAAATAACAAGAAATAAATAAGGAAAAAATATTAGAATGTACTTTGGCATAGGGTTATGATAATAACAGAAAAAATGAGGTAACCAATAAAGTTTTAATCTCAGATAGGCAATTAATTTCCAATGTGATAATGTTCTATATAATTTTTAAATTTAATAGTGTCTGTGATTGGTTAAAACTTAATTTGACATTCATAAACATTATATAAATTCTTGATTAATTATAACAGTTTTCTTCTAAATCTGTCCTCTTTATGAAATAGACATTGTTATTTAACTTGAGTTTCATGGCTTTATTGTCCAGGTCTCTTATAATAACCTCAAAACATTTGGGGTATAACTAAAAAGACTAACAGGTGAAATATGTTTTGTTAATGTTTGAGTGTAGGATAACATAGCCTCAGGTAGTTTAGGTTTATTGGGTTACTCCTGTCACAGTGCTCCCATTTCTCTTTGTTTATTTGTAGCTTATTTCTTAGTGTTCTGTTGACTTGTAAATACTGTTTTTCTCTTCTCCTTGAGTCCTTTGCATAGTTTATTCAGAGCAATGTCCTTTTTGTATGGACACAGGAAGACTTAGCAAATGCTATGCTTTTATAACCTGGGAGTCATTTGACTCTACATGATATTTTCCTCATGGGCATCTGTTATCTCAACCTAAGCCTCAGCTGCCCTTACTTCCTACCACCCCCAAAAGCAGGGTCCCGACAAGGGACGAGACGGACCCAGGGCAAGCAGTGAGTTGTGTGCTACCCTGGCATTGAGATGGGCCTGGCCAAAGTGCCTAATGCTTAACTATAAGTTAAGAGCTTGATCATGGACAAATGTTGTCAGGATCCAAACAGTGATAACTAGATTTGGACCCTGCTAGGGTGAGGAGTGATTAATCTGGCCTGAGTGCTGTAGTCTGAGTCTGTGGCAAGATGTTGCTGGAGAGCTGCCTTGCAAGCCTCAATGTATCTCTTGCTATGTCCATACAAAAATAACTAGTATTAAGATGTTAATAAGTGTTTGGACTAAGGAAAGGAAAAAACCTTAAGAGTCAGGAAGGGCTTTGGAATGCCCTGCCATCAGGAAGGGCTTTCTTACGTTAATTTTGCTACCTGGCTGGGGGTAGCCTAGAGGGCAAGGTGGGAGAGACAAGTAGGAGGAGAGATGAGAGAAGGAGAGAGGCTTGAGTAGATCGAGAGAGAGGACGGAGCTGGGAGTGTGAGAGATGAGAAAGATGGAAGATTGAATAAACGGTAACTAATCAGCAACCAGCTTGGTCCTCGTTCTTCCTTCGCCTGTTCTTGGCCAACGGCTGTCCCGATCCAGTCCACACACAGCAGTTCCAGTGCACCGAACGCAGGCAGTGAGACAAAGCCGCCAGGAGAGGCCGAGAGTGCACGCGCCCCTCGGCGTGCTTTAGTTTTTTACATTTGAGTATTTCTTTTAAAAAAAAAACTTTTTACTAAAGAAAAGTGACATAAAATTATTGACAGTTGAGATTTAGGCATATAATAGGCATATAATATTTTAACACGAATCCTACCAGCAGGGTCAATTTACATCCACCAGTCTTCCCATATTCTCTCCCTACCTCAACCCAGACCCCATCCCCTCCTGTCAACTTGGTAGGCATATCACAAAGTGTCATTGGTTGCAGCTTAGATCTCATGTTTTCAGTTTTGTAGAGTCTATATTTTGGATATATGGCTATACCACTCACCCATATCACAGGCATAACTGAAGTCCTGAGGCCTATTCACCCATTCTTTCCCTTCTCTTCACCCCCTCTCCCCTTGATTTCTTCTCTGTCCTTCTCCTCTCTAAACACTGGGTGAAAGACGATTTAGGTATCTTCTTTTACCACAATGTATTTTGATATTTTGTGAGGATAACTTTTGCAGAAACAATCTGATGATAGAAACAGTTCATTTTCTTCTTTTCCTTTTTTGCTAGGTTGTGGAGGCTCCAAGCAATGATTTTGGGGGCTCTGTGGCCAGTAATCCCTCTTGGGAATTCTCAGCCAATTGGGTAAGAAATTCAGTGTTAGGAACCAAATGCTCCTGACATGCATTGCCAAGGAAATTAGCTATACTCGGGGCCTCCAGGTCTTCACCCATTGATGCTTAGGGTATCATATAGTGCCTTGGATGGAAACAGGTCAGCTACATGCAAGGTATGCACCTTAATCCTTGTGCTATCTCTAGGCTCCTCTTTCTACATTCCTTTATATTTCTAGCAGTTTGCTAGACCTGGATGACTAGAAAAATAATGGGTCAAATATATCATCATCATCATCATTATATAATTATTATATTATTGCAGTATAATATTGCTCCATATTATTATGGAGTACCTCCATACACATGGAGGTTCTTGGGACACTCCTGGCTCTGCATTTAGTGGTCACTTCTGATGGGGCTTAAAGGAACATATGAGGTTCTGGGGCTGAAACATGGGTCAACCATATGCAAGGCAGGCACCTTATTCTACTATCTCTTTGGTCTTATTGTAATTTAAAAAATAATTTTCTTTCCCCACTAATCTTGGTACATGTAATGTGCTATTATACTTTGAGAGCCTCACTATTCTTTCTGTCTCCCAACATTATTTTGGATCCAAAATATCTTTCCTGATTTGTCGTTAATCAGTTAGAAAATCCTATGGATTCTACATCTTAAAAATTGTTGTTCATTTGTTTCTCCTGTTAACTTTTGTGGTACTATCTTTGCTTTAAACCATATTATTTGTCTCTAGAATCATAATTCTCTTTGCTCATGCCTAATCTCTGCTATATTCCTTCCAACTTACTCTCCAAATGCCACAAAGTGGTGTTTAGAAACAATTTTATGTGTCAATTTTATGACATTGTTTCACTGCTTAAAATCCCTTAGGGTACTCCTATTTCACTCCCCAAATTATGTCACCTGTCATACCAAATTTGTTATTGCAGCCATAATATTTTCTTTTAATTGCACTTTTGTTTATGCTCTTTCCAGTACTTCAAATGACTTTGTAACTTGTTTAACTGGTAATTACTAGCAGCGTTTTAAGCCTTAGCTCAAATTACCATTCAGGTGGTTTATCTACACTTCCTTTTTATCCTGGAATTATGAATACAAAACATATCTCAGAAAAGTTCATACAAATAAAGATATACTAATTACAGGCTTCGGTAATTTTATTCTGCTGTGCTTATTGGAATAAAATATTGCTAAATTAGAATAATTAATAAAATGTAGCTTGGCATATATTGTACAAGTATGTGTATAGTAGAAGTAGTAGAAGTTACTCATTTGCAAATGACTTAAGGCTATATAGCTTGAATAAGTCCTTATAGGCTTATTTTCTGTCTTCATATAAAAATTGGCATTGAAAAACGAATGGTTATTTAGAAAATCGGAGTAATCCAAACAGAACAGAATTTTTTTTTTTTTTGCATCACACCCGGCGATGCTCAGGGGTTACTCCTGGCTCGTGCACTCAGGAATTACTCCTGGTAGTGCTTGGGGGACCATATGGGATGCTGGGAATCGAACCCGAGTCAGCTGCTTGAAAGGCAAATGCCTTACCCCGTGTGCTATTGCTCTAATCCAGAACAGAGCAATTTTAAGGAAAATTTACAACCAAAATATTTACAAAAGAGGTACTGCAACAAAGTTTGTAGCAGTTTCATTTTAATGAATTTATCTTTGTTTCAAAATAGTTTTCATATCACAATAGAAGCAATAATTTTATTCAATACTCTTTAATGTGAAGCAATTTTGTTCTTCAAAATGCACAATTCACAATATGACTCTTTAGAGAAGATACTGAGGTATAAATGGGCTAATAAACATTTTGATTAAAAACATCTGAAACTAGTCATTAAATGAAACTTGAGGTGACCTAAGACCTCATATCTTGCAAATGAAAAAGAAAGTAATAACTTAATAAAGTTTATAATTTCAATATCAAATTACTTTACCAATTATAAGTTGTAAGACTGAAATAAACTATTTTAATAATGAGAAAGTTTGACAGAAAAATAGAAAAATATTTGCATTTTCCTATAATATTTATATGTAGTTACCTTATCTTTCAAAGATATAAATAGCATACAATAAAAAGTTTTCCTTAAATATGTATTGTACTCACAAAAGCAGATATGTACTTAGAAATATTAGTTCCATTCTAATACCTCTATATGTTATATATGAAATGACAAGATTGCTATAGGGTTTGTTTTTTTCTTAAAATAAAATTTATTACTTTTTTGTGTTACCAAAAAAAACATAACATTAACAGTGGGACTTAAACAACAGAAATTCATAAACCTTACAATTTGGTAAATAAAGATGGTATCAGAGTTGATTCTTCAAATTAACAAACCTGGTATCAGGGTTGATTCTCCATAAATGTTTTGAGAATCAGTTCTATGTCTCTTGCTTGGATTCATATAATTTGCTGGAAACTTTGGACTTTCTTTGGCTTGGAACTATCTCTGACCTCTGCCTTCACCTTTACTGACAGTCTCTTCAGTTACTTGCATGTTTCAAAACAGTCACTTTCCACCAAATATAGGAATAGTTAAAGACTTTGCTTTGAGTAAATCTGAGATTATGAAATACTGTGGGGAGGAAGGAGAGAGGAAAGATGGACTACAAAACCTTACATGTTAATATGACTGTAACCATAATACCTAAATTATGATAAAGAAATTAAATCTCCCCTCATAATATTAGTGATAATATTGGATATTAAGAATCCAAACTCCCTTTGGACCCTGCTGTGGAGCGAGCATGATGGAAGAGCCCAAGGAAGCGCCCTTGGACTCCAAACAGCCCACTGAACTAATTCCGGCATGGGACCAGAGACCCCACGGTGCGCTGAAACAGTGGGAACCGGGCATCCCCCAATTCTTTTAACCTCTCTCTCTCTCCACTCGTCCCTCCTGAGCACAGCGCAGGATTCGCGGTTTTCCGGAGCGCAAAATGGAGACGCCGAGCCTCTCTCTAGGCTTCTCCATCTTATGAGCACCATAAAAGGGTAAAAGTTTGTAGTGATGTTATTTCTGGTTGTACTTTCCCTGGACTTTATACAGAAACCCAAAACCGCGCGGCCGCTGCTGCGGCCGCGCGACCTAATGTCATCTTAGATCAGCAATATGTAATATGTCCCTTTTTAATGGGTCGGACTTTTGTGGGAGATCCTAACAAGAATAGTAAGTCTGTTGCTGAAATATTGACGGCAATCAAAGTGGTAACCATCTCTCTAGACTGAATTAAGCTATATCCCCACGCCGGCTGAGAAGAAATTTTCTTCTTTCTCGGGAAGAAACGCGGCGTGTCGTCAACTACAGTGTGATGTCCATTAAGCAAACAGACCTGGTGGCGTGGGAATGGGATATAAGGGGGAAACATTATGTACATGGAACAGTGGGACGCTAGTGGAATCTCGAGCCGGAGCCGATACCAGCGCAAGCCCTTCGGTTCTAGAAACTGCTTGCAGACACTCTACTAGTCTATCAACTAAGCTAGAGCCCCACGCCTGCCGATGATGGGAAATAACCATCCTTTTCGGTTTTTTTTTTCCCTTGTCAGGCAGCGTGGCGATTACTAAACAGGCGTGAACTCGGTGGCGCGGGGCAAGGGGGAAAAAGAAAAGTTATGTAACAAACAGCGGGACTTAATATCTCTATATTCTTAGCAGTGGAGAACTATCAAATGCCTCCTTGGCAATAGGACTGCTTTCCTTTTTGGGGGGAAACCCCAACAACGGTAGTGAGTTGTGTGTTGAAACATGGAATGTAATCGAGATAAGGCATAAACGAAGTGAAACTTATCATGTACAAGGGTGGGGACTGGGGAGGTGGGAGGGGGCGGCAGGTATACTGGGGGGGTTGGTGATGGAAGATGGGCACTGGTGAAGGGAAGGGTGTTTGAGAATTGTATAGCCGACATAATCCTGAGAACTATGTAACCCTCCACATGGTGATTCAATAAAATTAAAAAAAAAAAAGAATCCAAACTACTCTTGAATAACTTCATCTGATTTAACTAATTGCATCTACAATTTAATTTGCAAAAGAACCACAGAGAATTAGTACCTCAACATATAATTAGAGGGGTGTGATCCACACAATATCTAGAAATAAAAGCAATGTTCTGCAATATCAAAAAAATAGACAGAATAACCTTTCTATATGAGAGCAGGTGTGCGGAAGACATTTTTCATAATTGCTGAAGTACTATTATTGAAGTCAACACAGATTGAATAATTGTAACTTGCCCCTTCAATTTGTCGTGATGTGGAATGGTGTTAGAGACAGATTTAGTTTAGATAATTAAATAAATAAGCATATACTTTCTTTGTAAATTTTAAGAAAGCAAATGGAGATATTAAGACTTTATATTAACATAAAGAGGAATTAATGTTTATGGTATCAGATAAAGAGCTGGAGAGATAGCACAGCGGGTAGGGCATTTGCCTTGCAAGCTACTGACCCGGGTTTGATTCCTCTATTCCTCTTGCAGAGCCTGATAAGCTACTGAGAGCATCCTGCCTACATGGAGAGCCTGGCAAGCTACCAGTGGCGTATTCAATATGCCCAAAACAGTCGCAACAAGTCTCACAATGGACGTTACTGGTGCCCTCTCAAGCAAATCAGTGAACAACGGGGCGACAGTGCTACAGTGCTACAGTGGTATCAGATAATAAGGTTCAATAAGAGAAGCAAATAAACATGGGTATGTATAAATTATAATTAGTCTGTGAATGATACTTGCTTTATTTTTGTTTTTGAGCAGTGCTCGGGGCTTACTCCAGGCCTGGTATGCAGAAATCACTCAGTTTATCTTGGGGGAACATACTGGGGGCTGGAGATTGAACTGGGTTGACCTCATGCAAGGCAAGCATCCTACCCCCTGAAGTTTCTCTCCAGACTCCTATAAATCATAATTTCAGCAGAAACATCGCAGGCATGAAAAGATAATTTTATCTAAGTAAAAACCTGTTCCAGTAAAAACAAAATTCTGCCTTTTTATGGTGTAAGTGGTCTAATACAATCAACTTTCCATCAGGTAGAAATGGTGCTTTATCAGTAGCTCAGTATTGGTACCTGCTGCTAGCATTTTGACCACTCAGCAGTGCGTATAACCAGGTCTGTCTGAGTATAAGTTTTGTTGGTAAACTCATGTATGATTTCTACCCTTTCTAAATGGCCACTTTTTAATCATGATTCTGTTGGAGAATTACAGAAGTGGCTTGAAAATTGCTCTTTCCCTATCCACAGGTTATGCTTCTCACTTGATTATATATATTCCTTTCTGATTCCACCTTGTGATAAATATTTACATGAAACTAAAATATCTTCACATCCTGAGGGGCTAGAAAGACCGTGAAACAGGTAAGGGACTTGCCTTATATGCAGCCAACCTGGGTTCAATCCTAGCATTGCATATGCTCAGAGAACCACCAGAAATGAGTCCTTATTGTAAAACTAGGAGTAATCCCTGAGCATCATCAGGACTTGCCCCAAGATAAAATAAAATAAAATAAAATAAAATAAAATATCTTCACATTCTGGCTCCATCTATAGAAGTCTAAGAACATACCTCTTCTTTAGACATCAAGCATCTTTCAACTGTGTTTCAACAAAGCGCTCGAATGTCAAACTATTGACAACAGTTAATTATTTAACTCAAGATTCTTTTCTTTCTTGCTTCATTCCATCTTCTCTACATTCTCTTCTACCTCCTTCTCCTCCTTCTTTCTTCTTATTTTTGTAAAGAATTGTATTGAAAATGAGAGAAAATTAAGTACACTCAATAGAGAATGACAGCCTCTTCAGAAAGAGAAGAGAGCATCATAAGTAGAATAACTATACTTTCCAGTTGGAATGTGAGCAATGCCATAATAAAATACTAAATCATCTCTTCTTTCATACAAAATGCAAAACTACACACACTACTTTAAGTTCTAGTTACATGGATGATATCCCTTACCATTAACTTATAATGTCTCTGAGTGATGCTGTACTGCTACATTTGCATAATGTCTCAGTTTCAAGCAGAGGTTTTTTAAACCTAACCTTAATTTTTCGTCCTTATTCCACTGATTATCAGACAGGCTTCAGTCACTGTAACTAATAACCACTCCTGAATTTAGCTAATTATGGTAGCACTTCTTTATTTATCATGATATTGGGGTTGACCGAATCTTGTGTGGTCTCTAACATTGTTTCAGTAAAATATTGTTTGGAACACATCTATCTGAAGTTTTACATGAAGTAGACGCCCAAAACAGTGTATTCACAGGGCATATACAAGGAGCTTATCTGTGACTGTCAACTCAAGCACGTGACCTTCTCATTTGGCTTGTACTTTTTTTTTGACTTGCACTTTTTATATAAAGGTCAAGTTCTGATAAAGTATCATAATAAGGAATATTTTAAAAAGTCCTATTTGAACTGTAACTTCTTATGCAAGATATCTTTATTTTTATTCTTCTTCTTCTTTTTTTTTTTTTTTGCTTTATGGGTCATACCAGGCAATGCACAGGGGTTACTCCTGGCTCTGCACTCAGGAATCACCCCTGGCGGGGTTCAGAGGACCATATGGGATACTGGGATTCGAACCCGGGTCAGCCACATGCAAGGCAAATGCCCTACCCGCTGTACAATTGCTCCAGACCCTTTATTTTTATTCTTGAGATTTTAAATGAGGCCCCCATAACAATGCCACCAGACTTCACGCCAGGTTGTTTTCACTCAGGTTGAGCCAGAGGGGGGTGAGTGAGAACCCTTCTTGCCCCAAGGGACCCAGCCCCGGCAGCTGACCTCCACAACCCAACTACTACCATGCTCTAGGCCACTTTCCACACACACAGGCTGAGCCTCACGTGCGACACATCATAAGACACTCCCTACTCATTTTCCATAATTACCACACCATATTTGATTTAAATATCTCCTGCAGAATCTCCTACCTCTGTGCCAGGCTTTCTTCACTGGGGCCACTTGGAGGGGGGCGGGTTGAGTTTCCCTCCCTGCCCCAAGCAGATCCCTGGCAGCTGAAAACTTCCGGAACCCAGCCATAGCCATGCTCAAGGCCATTCTCCACACACTCGAATGAGCCTCATGCATGAAGGAACCGGCAGAGGAACCCAGGCATGCGGGATCTGGGGCTGAGATTTCCAAGCCTTCTCATATTGGGACTAGGCCTCCTCCACCCAGATGCCCCATTTTCCGGTAGCTTGGCAGCCATACCCACAAACTCCCCCCAACCCTTGCACCGTGTAATCCATCAATGGACAAGATCCAGAGACTATATAAAACAAATCTCCCAGAAGCATGTGACCTCTTATAGTCTAGCCCACTGATGTGCCTAAAGTAGCACACATGTGTTTGGTTTTAACATACTTGCTTGTATTCTCTGATATACATTCTCTGTCCCTCTCGGAGAGTTTGACAAGCTACCAAGAGTATCCCACCTACACAGAAGAGCCTGGAAAGCTCCCTGTGGCATATTTGATATGCCAATTACTGTAATAATTATAGGTCTCATTCCCCTGGCCCTGAAAGAGCCTCCAATCATTGAGAAAAATGAGTAAGGAGAGGCTGCTAAAATCTCAGGGCTGGGACGAATGGAGACGTTACTGGTGCCCACTCGAGCAAATGCATGAACAAGGGATGACAGTGATACAGTGAAGACTTTATTTATGTGTATACACTTCATGAGTAGTTGCCATATCCTACCTATTATGGATAATGATGCTAGGAACATTACATTCATTGGAGGGGGGAGGGTGCTGGGCCAACCACTGGTGCTCAGGGTTCACTCAGGGTTTAAACCTAGCTATAATCTCAGGAATCACTTTTGGTGTGGCTTGAAGGATCATATGTGGTGCTGAGAACTGAATCTAGGCTGACTGCATGTAAGCCAAGTACCCATACTATCTTTCTGGCCCCTTTAATATAGTCTTAAAATATCTTTACGTGCATTGAATCCATAATAAATGTAATACATTTTGTTAGAAAAAATCCAAAGACTTGCTTCTACGTAAAGCTATTATCTAAATTGCTAAGATAAGGAGAGGAAATAAAGTTCCATATCTTTATTGGGAAATGGCAAGGTTGTATTCAGGGGGATGTGTGGGATGAATAATATTGCTTGACAATCTTCATAAAATACAAGCTGCTTCACAACTCATTTTTCCTTAAAGTCAAGTAATTTTAATAAGCTGTTTTTTTAATTTTCCTCTTTTTAATTCATTCAGTATTTATCTATTACTGTCACTGTTACTGTCATTTCATTGTTCATTGATTTGCTCGAGTGGGCACCAGTAATGTCTCCATTCATCCCTGTAGCATGTTAATGTAGCTTGATGGCATATTGGGTGCTCTTTCAGGATCAGGGGAATGAGGACCATAGTTGTTACCATTTGGGGCATATCAAGTATGCCATGGGTAGCGTGTTGGGCTTTGCCGTGCAGGAAGTATTTATCTATGACTTTAAATTTTAAAACTTTTCCCATATACTCAGCAGCAGTCACTTGGGTCCTTACGGCTTAAGAAAAGATCAATATTTATTTATTTATTTTGGTCACACCTGGCGTTGCACAGGGGTCACTCCTGACTCTGCACTCAGAAATTACTCCTGGCGGTGCTTGGGGTACCATATGGGATGCTTGGAATCGAACCCGGGTCGGCCGCATGCAAAGCAAATGCACTACCCGCTGTGCTATCACTCCAGCCCCAAAGGTCAATATTTCTTGATTTGAACTACATATAAACCATTTTAATTTTCTTCTTCATTTTATTTACATTCTAGCTAATTACAGCAAAAAATTACTAGTCTGATTAGAATAGTATAATTCAATTGTTTACTAAGTTCACTCTTATTTCTGTGACACTTTGACTTAACATAATCATTACTGTCAGAAATCTTGTGATAGAATCTAATACGTTTTACCTATGTAATATACATAATTCTGTACATCATGCCAGTCGAGAGTTTCCTTTTACTAAATACTTTTTAAAACAAATTTCTTCTATACTGATGCCTGTGTTTCTCATGAGAAGTCATTATTACTTAGCTACCTTGTGCTAAGGGACATGGTAGATACTAGATAGTAAGCAGAGACAGAACTGCCTAATAAAACAATTCCAATTTTCTATGGAGCTTAATGCAAGGAGAAGAACACTAAGATATAATCAATAATAGTTTTTCATTTGTCATATGTGTACACTGAAATGCAATTTGAAAGATTAAGACAGAGGCTTATATTTGAACATTCTTGAGACTATCATGTTACATAATTCTTTGATTAATGCAATGAAGCAGTTTTTGTTTGCTTCATTGCTGGGCAAGGGGTGTTTATTTGCTATTAGTCCATCTGTGGAAATCTAAATATAGTGGTCAGATAGTAATTCTGAATGTAAATATACTTAAGTTTATAAAACATATTTCAGGTCAATGTTAGATAAAAAAGAGAATTGAAGAGCACTGACAGATTTACTGATGCTGAGACATGTTGCTTTAGGAGTCCTTAGCGCCCTGGGCTTATATAATGAACTCAAATGACATTTAACCATCCCAGAAGCTAGATATTTACTCTTAACTATGTCAACCACTGAAGACTTATTGCCTTTTTCTGTTTTCTGTTTATGTCAGAGAAATGATCTTCATCATTTTTACTGGTGTCTAACATGGGTACTTACTAGAAATGTCAAAAGCAAAACAGAATTGAAATGGAATAGCAGTTGGCAATGATTTCTAGGTACAGTGAACTCAGAAAGGTAGAGAAGCTGAAAGACTTCAAGATTTTTGTTGTTGTTGTTGTTGTGTCTGTTTTTAGTTTAATTTTTATGTTCATAAAATATTCATTCCTTTTATTTCTGGTGCTATATATGTTTATTTTTTAACAACTATGTAGACATTCTGAACATCCACAAGTTGTAGATCCCAGCTATAGAAATCCTAATAATGTCCATGTAATTTTGATCTATTAGCATGGCGAGGAAGTGGTAAAGGATAAAAACAATATTCAGTTGTATTCTTCTTGTCCACGTACATTGAAAAGTCCATAACAGTGTAAGATACAATATAGAGAAGAGACAAAACAAAGGTAAAAGTGATGAAGGGAATCAATTTAAAGGATGAGGAATAAGGTAGCATCATCAAAATTAACAAAACATGAAAGAATTATGATCAAAATTTATAAATCAAGTAAAGACCAACATGTGCTGATTGAACTTATATAAAAACAGGAGGAATAACAAAGGATTGCCTATAATTTATGGCAGATCAAATGCTCCATAAGTTCCTACAGTCTATGATAGGATCTCAGAACACGCCCTCTCTCACCTAGTGGAAGGTTAAGAGAAACTTTTCTGTGAGTCCTTTTCCTCATGATGGTAAGGATACATTGAACCTCAGCATCTCACCTCACAGAACTCTTCATCTCTTAGCCACTCATTGACCTCTTAAATTAACAGAGAGCTGAGGGTCACTGAACCAGTTTTCATCTCTCTCCTTTGCAAGTTTCTTGCATAAACACATTGTTTTAGAATTTAGAGAAGGTATTTTCCTAATATCCATTAGTCATTCAACTGTAGTAGAGTATTAGTTTACTATTCTGTTATATAGATTTTACCCTTTACATTTTATTGATGATTAAGTATTAAGATAACTTTACCAAGGTCACATAACTATTTGAGAGAAATTTAGAATTCAAAACCATGTCTGTTTGATATAAAAGCATATATTTTAACAAATGCATATCTTTGTGTTTATGGGAAAATGGTCCTTAAAAGTTATTTTCCATTTCCCACTTTATGTTTGCCACTTTAAATTTACATCTCTGTTTTCTACTATCTCTGATTTTTGTTTAAAACATGACAAATGGCGAGTTTAAGTGCATTCCCTTTTCTTGTGGCTCTGGTTCGATTTGGCCATTGACCTACACTAGCTGAACATGAGAGGGTCTTGTGAGTGTAAATAATAACTTGGTGGTCAAATCCTCTGGCTCCTTATCATGTCTATGACATGACAGTATTCATATTTATCTTTTGAAAGCTAAATCTCTGCTAGATGGACACTTCACAAGAACAAAACTTCTTAGCCTTTTTTTTCTATATTACAATCATGGTGGCTTCATTGGTGTTTACAGAGTTAAAGACTAGTAGTGTTCATCACTATATATTCCTAGTACTGTAACATATTATGTTAGTTTTCCTGTTTACTTTAAACAGATTTGTTAGTAATGCCTTCATTAAACTATTGAGAAGTTATCAGCATCTCATGTGGGTTGTTATCTGACTAAAGTAAGTCAGATAAAAATGTAAAATCTTATAAGGGCACACAATTGAACTTAGCAATTTGAAAGCATTTCAAGTTTTCCTGTTAAAACAGCATGTTAAGTCTAAACATTCACTTAAATTTTTATTCACTTAAATTAAAGTAGTTTAACTAAGTAGTTTCATTGAAATAGTCTGGTGTTCTTTTTTTTATTTTATTTTATTAAATCACCATGACAAAAGTTACAAAGCTTTCAGATTTAAGTCTCAGTCATATAATGATCAAACCCCCATCCCTTCACCAGTGCACCTGTTCCCCCACTAAGAACCCCAATATACCCCCCTCTCACCCCCACCCCCGAACCTGAGTGGCCAATGATCTTCACTTTATTCTCTCTATACTTTGGATACATTCAATATTTCAACAGAGAACTGACTATTATTATTTGGAATTTTCCCCCCAAAATCAAACCTGCTGAAAAGGCATCATTTGATAGTGTGTTTTCCATTGCTGAGAATGAAGATTATAGGAGCTCGAACGGCTGTGACAGCGGCCGCACAGTTTTGGATTTCTGTTGTTTTAGCTCAGTTTACAGTCTAGATGCATTTTTCTAAGTCTCTGGGTGCCAAAATGGGTTAGTAGACCTCGAGGATCATAGTCTTTAAGAAGCAGAGGGGCTGTGTCATCTGCGGCTGCTCCGGATCTCATCTGGGCCGCGGGCGTGCCTGTAACACTCCCATCCCATGATCTGGTTTTCTATTTTTGTCACCCAAATCCTTGATTTGTGGGTGTATGACAGGCTCTGTTAGCCAGAGTAAAGAAGACCTGGTATCTATAGAAATCCAAATCTTGAGCAATTCTTTGAAACTAAAAAGAAGTTTCGGAGAGAAATCAGTCATCTAAACAGTGTGTATTGATGTTAGAACAAAAATACCTAGCCAATATACTTATCCGATGTCCACCATAACTAGATGCAACTTTTTGATGTTATTGATTCTATGAGTATGATAACATACAAATGAAAACAAATGATTTTCCTTAATAAAACATAAGATAAAATAATATGACTATGTACTCTTTTCTTTATATGACATTCTATCTGATAATTTCCTTGACAAATTTCATGTCGAAATAGTCTCAAGAAAATATTTTACATGTATTTCAAGGAAACTTTTGGAAAGGCATTGAAAGGAAACCCATTATTAATCACTATTTCACTCTTAATTAATTTGAAGAGAAATTTGTCAAGGAAAACATAAGATTATTGTGAGGTTTTATTGATTTCCATTTCTCTCAACCTTTGTAGAAAGGAACACATAAATTATTAAACTATTTGAACTAAATAAAAAGTTCCAGCAAAAAATGCTTGCACCTTGAATCCTATCATTAGTCTAAAATCTGAGTTCTATAAAAATCAGTTACTTAATAACCAGATAATAATTCAGATTATTAAATTAGAAAACAGTATTATTCTCTCTCTGAAGTCAATGTCTACTTTGTTTTCATTTTAATAAGTTTAAAATTGTTTTAAATATTCTGGATTCCTCTTCAAGTTTTATAAATATCACATTTACTTCTACAAATAAAAGTGATATCTTCATGAACCATAAACTGCCTCAACTGATTTTATTATTAAGCAATTAATCAGTTTAATAGTCTGTTAAATAGTTAGTTTAATAACTGATAACTATAACTTTTAAGTAGTTATAGTTTAAAAACTGATTATTTAACAGTTTAATAGTCAAATTATTATTAAACAATTCTAAGTAACAGTGGTTCCAAAAGTAGGCATATTTTGACAATAATTCTTTTAATTTTAATTGTTTTTTTTAGCTGAGGAAATGATACATATCTGAATCTGTCCATATGCCTCCAAATATTATGTTTTATAAATAGAAGAGATACCAGGACAAACTGAAATTTTTGCTATGTAGACAAAGCAAACATAATATTCTTGTAGGTCTATTTCTTTCTTTCTTCTTTGTTTTCTTTTTTAGCCAAGGCTGGCAATGCTTAAGAATTGCTCTGGTCTCTGTGCACAGGGATCACTCTTGAGAGCTTTGAGGGACCATATGGTGTTGGGGATAGGACGTGGGTTGGCCATGTACAAGGCCCTATACACTGTACTATCACTCCAGCCCTTCAAGACTATTTATTGATTGAGCCCCTGGAGTATGTTCAGAAATTGTGTACGGTAAATCATCCCCCAAAAGAGAAAATTCACCTTCAGTAAAAATGTACTAAAGAAAAATCTTTGTAGTTCAGGTAAAAGTACATATTGAAGGAACCTAAATGTGAATGGGAGTCAAGTATCAATCTTAGAAAACAATGGTCTGTGTACTGGTGAAGGGTTGGTTACCATTTTGATTAACTGGAGAATGGTTAGTGTCCTTGATGTTTTGTAAATATGCTGAATATTACTACTGTTTCTGCACAGTAAACATAAAGAATAATTCCTCCACTAAAACAATTCTAGCCAAATGAACTAGAACAAATTCCCTCAGAGGGCAATTGAAGGTTTTATTTCTTTGTTGAGATAGTATTTTGTTGCAGAAATTTGTGCTCAATTTAATTTGTATTCTTCTTGCTAGTAAACCAGAAGCATTTCTCTATTATTAAAATGTTTTGTGAATATTATGATAAAAATGTAGGCATTTTTGTGTGGCTCACCATACCTTAAGAATCATTCTCTGATAATAATTTTGTCAGTTTAGATTTTATAAAGTAGATTGTTTTGTCATTTCTCCTCATATTACATAATTAATATATAATGTATATTTATAGTATAATATATTATATAATTTTAATCAAGCTACCCATGGCATATTCGATATGCCTAAAACAGTAACAACAAGTCTCACAATGGAGACCTTACTGGTGCCCACTCGAGCAAATCAATGAACAATGGGAGGACAGTGCTAATCTGGTGATAATTTAAATCATTGTATGGTTTATAGTATATTATGCTATTTATCATATTAAGATATCACTTTATTTTCTTTATAATTTTTTTGCTTAAATACCACCCCATTGTTATGCATATATATATTTTTTTTATTCAGACTTTTTATTGAATCACCATGTGGAAAGTTACAAAGTTCTCAGGTTTATGTCTCAGTTATACAATATTCAAAGACCCATCCCTTCACCAGTGCCCATATTCCACCACCAAAAACCCCAGTATACCCCCCGCCCCCACACCCCCACCCCCGGCTGTATAACTGATGAATTTCACTTCATTTTCTCTTTACCTTGATTACGTTCCATATTTCAACACAAAACTCACCATGGTTGTTGGAGTTTCCACCCAAGAAAAACAGACCTACTACCAAGGAAGCATTTGAGAATTAGTTTTCTATTGCTGAGAATGAAGAGATATGTAGCCCCACTGCTCCAAGTACATAATTCTTTTTTTCCCCCCTTTTTCCTTTTCCTTTTTTTCCCCCTCATTCCCCTTCCCGCGCCTCATAGTATGGTGTACGCCATGCCGAGTTTCTCCCTGAAAATGGGAAACAACCAGGAAAGAGGGATATTTCCTCTTCTCGGCTGGCGTGGGGCTTTTGCTTAGTTCACAGTCCAGAGAAGTGGCTGCTACATTAATAACCTTCAATATTTCAACAAAAACTCACTGTTATTATTTGGAGTTTTCCCCCCAAGTCAGACCTGTTCAAAAGGAACCGTTTCACATTGCTGACAATTAAGAGATGTTAAGGTTTTGGATTTCTGTATAAAGTCCAGGGAAAATTCTGCCAGAAATTGCATAGCCCAGCTCACAGTCCCAGTGCATTACTGTAAGAAGTACATTGCTCTGGAATCAAAGTCTTTAGGTGCAGAGGGTCCGTTTCACTCTCAGCAGCTCCGAATTTATCTGGGCTATGCATATATTTTTATCTTAAAACATTGTTGCTTTACTTTCAGTGTGTCTTTTGTGATGCATAATTTTATTCTAATAGTTCATGTCATTTTAAATTAGCCCTTCCATATATAATTTTTAATTTCTGAATGCTTCCTATTTTTACTATAATTTGTTACATAATCTTACTTATCTTTCCTATTAATAGTTTTGGTTATTTAAAATACATAACCAGTTCTTCATCTTCTAGTGTAACCTCAATGATAATTATAACTAAACACTATTTTTGATTTTTATGTCATATGTTTATTGAAAATTGTATCTATTTTATGTAATTTATCACAAAATAGTATTACTATTTGTTTAAAATTTTTGATCTCATCCTCCAAAACCTCATCCTCCCGAATTTCCAAACATGCACCTCTAATTTTTAATAAGCTGTCACTGTAACTGTCATCCTGTTGCTCATCGACTTGCTTGAGCGGGCACCAGTAACGTATCCACTATGAGACTTGTTGTTACTGTTTTTGGTATATAGAATACACCATGAGTAGCTTGCCAGGCTCTGTAGTGTGGCAGGATACTCTCAGTAGCTTGCCAGAAACTCAAAGAGAAATAGAGGAATCAAACCTGGGTTGGGCATGTGCAAGGCAAACACCCTACCCACTGGGCTATCACTCCATTAATAAGCTAAGTAATGTTTTCCCTAACTGCACAAGTATGGAGTTTTTAATCAGTTTTTATACTACTTGTATTAACTACTTTAAAATATCTGTTTTCTGAAGGCCAGAGTATACAGCAGGTAAGGTGCTTACCTAGCATGTAGCTGAAGTAGATTTAACCCCTGACACCCCTTGTAGTCCCTCAAACCTCACGAGGACTGATACCAGGAATAACTGGGCCTTCAGCACCACTGGGTATGATCCCAAACAAAAAAATAAATAAAAGTAAAATAAAATGCAAGCCCCTTTAAGTTATGAGAATAAAGAGCTAAGTACAATTTCTGACATACATGTTGCATAATGTTTCTTTTTCTTATTACTATTTCATACTTCACTGTTTCATGTGAACTTTTCATTCCACATTTTCATTCCTATTGTGTTCTTGGCTTTTGATATTTATTAGCTTAAGTATTACCTAAAGTTAAATCTTATTTTGAAAATTACAAAGTGATTCAGATACTTGAATATATTCTCTTACATATTCAACATTTTTTTCAAGATTCTGCAGAAGCTGAAAATTTAAGTTTTACATAGGTAGAGATGTAAAATAGGGCAGTAGCCCATCTTTCCCCGCACCACCCTCCAACACTGCGCAGGGTTTGCTCCCCATCCCAGGTCAGTGAACCAGACCTGAGCCGCCATTCTCTCAGCCACCCAACCTCCATGAGCGCCACCCCATCCACCCCCGAGCCACCTTCCAACACCGAGCTAGTTTGCACCCCATCCTAGGTTTGTGCACCCCCACCCAGCACCCCACCTACATCGTCAAGGTGGGTGTGGCCTCTACAGAAGTGGATGTGGCCTCTTTGGGGGCCGATGGCCGCCTGTGCAGCAAGTTATTTTCCCTTTTCCCAGCACTCTGGACTTACTTCTTCATCTCCATCACCTGATTCTGTGGAGAATATCCTGGCCATCCCAAACACATTAGGGCAATAGTCCAATAGCCTATTCCAATTGTACCATAATACTGGTGGACACAAGAAGCTGTACAAGTGCAATATAAAAGAACACATCCTTCGAAGCTTCACTAGACCCCTCACATAAGCCGCTGAAGAACACCTGAGAGGAAGGTGGAACTCTAGAAGGGGGGGGGGGAAGGTGACCACCATCGACGGAGCTCATCCAGAATCCTTTCTCACAACTAGGGGGAATACTGGTAGTGAACTGGAAGATCCCACCTCCATACTATTACAAATGAAGAAACAGTGAAAATCTCCACCATGAGGAGAGGATGATGAAAAGATTTCAGACACCTCAACTGGCATTACCCACAAATATGGTATCTTTGATAGAGAATTAAGAGATGAAATGTTGAAGATCTTCAATGAACCCAAAGAAATGGTGGAATAGACATCCAGTAAATTAAAGAAGGACATGAAAGAAACAATGGAACGGACAGCCGAGAAAATACAGGAATTCATGAGAGCAGAAATAAAAAAGCTACAAAAAAGAAGTGTTATGAGGGGCTGGAGTGATAGCACAGTGGGTAGGGTGTTTGCCTTGCACGCAATTGACCTGGGTTCAATTCCCAGCATCCCATATGGTCCCCTGAGCACCTCCAGGGGTAATTCCTGAGTGTAGAGCCAGGAGTGACCCCTGTGCATCACAAGGTGTGACCCAAAAAAGCAAAAAAAAGAGAGAGAGAGAGAAGAAGTGTTACAAAGGTAAATGATATTAAAAATTCAGTGGGTGCCGTCAACAGTAATATGACTACAGGTGAAGACAAAATCAGAAAGCTTGAAGATAAGCTCCAGGAAGCTTACAGGCAACAACAAACAATGGGAAAAGACCTCAATATAGCTCTAAGGCAAATCAGATATCTAGGGGATGATTTCAAGAGGAACAACATTAGAATCATCAGAGCACCAGAAGTACAGGGGGATAACAGCAATGAAAAAGCCACAATTAAAAATATCATTGTTGAAAAGATCCCAGAGCTGGAGAATGCAGGTATCCAGATCCAAGGAACCCAAAGAGTGCCAGCTAAAAGAGACCCTGGTAAAAAAACTTCAATACATATCATAGTCAGAATGATGGATGCCATGAATAGAGACACAATACTGCAAGCAACAAGGCCAAAGAAGGAAATCACATACAAAGGAGTACCCCTTAGATTTACAGCAGATCTATCAGAGGAAACCCTCCAAGCCTGAAGACAGTGGCGGGATATAGTGAAAAAGCTCAATGGAATGAATGCCTCACCAAGAATACTTTATCCAGCTAAACTCTCACTGAAACTCAAAGGAACGATACAGTATTTCATGGATAAACAACAGCTCAGTAACTTCATAGACTCAAAACCAAACTTCTTGTTCCTGGAACGAGCAGATATCATTGGGCTACACTAGCATGAGACAGGAACAAATAGAGACATTACTGGCACCCGCTTGAGCAAATTGAGGATCAACGGGATGACAAGTGATACAAGTGATACACAGAACATTTTCCAAAATCAGCCACACGCTGGGTCACAAAACATAACTCAATAGAATCAGGAAGATAGAAATTGTATCAAATATCTTCTCAGACCACTATGCACTGAAGATAGAAGTTAGTCATACACAGACATGGAAAGCCAAATCAAACACATGGAAATTAAACAACTCAATGTTGAACAATGAGCGGTTAAGGAAGGAAATCAAGGAAGAAATTAAAAGGTATCCAGAAACAAATGAGAACAATAACATGAGTTACCAGAACCTATGAGACACATCTAAAGCCGTCACAAGGGGAAATTTTATAGTTCTGCAAGCATTCTTCAGGGAGGAAGAAAGGGCCTACATAGATAGCTTGACTTCACATCTTGATATATGAGAAAAAGACCAACGAAAGGAGCCCAAACCAGGCAGAAGGAAAGAAATAACAAAACTTAGAGCAGAAATTAATAACATGGAAACCCAAGAAACAATCAGAAAGATCAATGAAACCAAGAGCTGGTTCTTTGATAAAGTAATCAAGATTGCACAACCACTAGCAAGACTCACAAAGAAAGAGAGAGAATGCTAATAAACCGAATCAGAAAGGAAAAAGGGAACATCACAACAGAAACCAAAGAAATTCAAAAGATAATCAGAGATTACTTTGAAAGTCTGTATGCCACGAAACAAGAGAACCTAGAAGAATGGATAAATTCCTGGATTCCTATAATCTCCCAAGACTGAACCAAGAAGGTCTAAAATACCTGAATAGACCTATTAATTTCAAAGAAATTGAAACTGTAATCAGAAGTCTTCCCAAAAATAAAAGCCCCGGTCCAGGTGGATTCACTAGCGAATTCTTCCAAACATTTAAAGAGAACCTATTGCCAGTTCTTCTAAGCTTCTAAGCTTCAATTTTCCAGGAAATTGAAAACAGAAACTCTCTCAAACAGTTTCTATGAGACACATATCTCCCTAATACCAAAAGCAAACAAAGACACCACAAAACAAAAAAAAAAAAAGAAAGAAAACTACAAGCCAATATCCCTGATGAACTCGGATGCAAAGATCCTCAATAAACTATTAGCAAATAGAATACAACATCTCATCAAAAAGATCATACACCACAACAAAGTGGGATTTATCCCGGCATTACAAGAATAGTTTAACATTCAGAAATCAATCAACATAATCTATCATATCAACGAAAGTAAAGAAAAAACCATACGATCATATCAATAGATGCAGAGAAAGCATTTGTCAAGATTCAGCACCTTTTTATGATGAAAACTCTCACCAAAATGGGTTTTGAAGGAACTTTCAGCAATATAGTCAAAGCCATCTACCACAATCCTATGGCAAGTATCATCCTTAACGGAGAAAAACTAAGAGCCTTCCCTCTAAGATCAGGGACAAGACAAGGATACCCACTCTCTCCACTTTTGTTCAATATAGTACTAGAAGTACTTGCAATAGAGACTAGGCAAGAAAAAGATATTAAGTGCATTCAAGTAATAAAGGAAGAAATTAAGCTCTCACTATTTGCACATGATATAATACTATATTTAGAGAATCCTAAAGCCTCTACCAAGAAACTCTTAGAAATAGTAGACTTGTATAGCAAAGTTGCAGGTTATAAACTCAATACCCCAAAGCCCATCACTTTCCTATATGCAAATAATGAGAGAGAAGGAAGTCACATGAAAAAAGCAATCCCGTTTACAATTATGCCTCAGAAAATCAAGTACCTTGGAATCATCTTAAATAGAGAGGTTAAGGACCTGTACAAAGAAAACTACAAAACACTACTCCACAAAAAAAAGAGGGTATGAGGAAATGGAAAGATATTTCCTGCTCATGAATTTGGAGAATTAACACTGTCAAAATGGCAGTACTTCCCAAAGCATTGTACAGATTCAATGCAATCCCTATAAGGATACCCATGGCATTCTTCAAAGAAATGGAGCAAACACTCCTGAAATTGATATGGAACAATAAGCACCCACCAATAGGTAAAGCAATCCTTGGGAAAAAGAAGATGGGAGGCATCACTTTTCCCAACCTAAAACTCTACAACAAAGCAGTATTAATTAAAACAGCATTGTACTGGAACAAAGGCAGAGCCATAGACCAATGGAAGAGAGTGGAATATCCTGACACACACGCTCAAACATATGATCATCTAATCTTTGATAATGGAGCAAGAAATGTGAAGTGGTGCAAGTAAAGCCTCTTTAACAAATGGTGCTGGCAAAACTGGACAGCCACATGCCAACAAATGGGCTCAGATCTCTACCTAACACCATGTACAAAAGTCAGATCAAAATGGATTAAAGACCTCAACATCAGACCAGAATCCATTAGGTACATTGAAGACAAAGTTGGCAAAACTGTCCACGACATTGAAGCTAAAGGTATCTTCAAAGATGAAATACCACTGGTCAAACAAGTGGAAACAGAGATAAACAAATGGGATTATCTTAAACTAAGAATCTTCTGCACCTCAAAGGAAACAAGGACTAAAATACAAAGACAGTCTACAAAATGGGAAAGAATATTCGCCCAATGCCCATCTGATAAGGGGTTGATATCAAGGATATACAAAGCACTGCTTGAACTCTACAAGAAGAAAACATCCAACCCCATCAGAAAATGGGGTGATAATATGAACAGAAACCTTCTCAAAAAAGATATCCAAATGGCCCCAAGACACATTAAAAAATGCTCTTCATCACTAATTATCAGAGGGATCCAGTTTAAAACAACAATGAGATATCATCTCAAACCACAGAGACTGACCCACATCCAAAAGAACAAAAGCAACCACCGTTGGAGAGGATGTGGGGAGAAAGGAAGTCTTCACTGCTGGTGTAAATGCCGACTGGTTCAGCCTTTTTGGAAAACAGTACAGGCGATTCTCAAAAAATTAGAAATTGAGCTCCCATTTGACCCAGAAATACCACTTCTGGGAATATATCCTGAAAAGGCAAAAAAGTACAGCAGAAATGACATGTGCACTTGTATGTTCATTGCTGCACTATTTACAATAGCCACAATATGGAAAAAACCCTAGTGCCCAAGAACAGATGACTGGTTAAAGAAACTTTGGTACATCTACACAATGGTATACTATGCAGCTGTTAGAAAAGATGAAGTCATGAAATTTGCAAATTAGTGGATCAACATGGAAAGTATCATGTTAAGTGAAATGAGTCAGAAAGAGAGGGATAGAAATAGAAAGATTGCACTCATCTGTAGAATATAATGTAATAGAATAGGAGACTAACACCCAGGTGTAGTAGAGATAAGGACCAGAATGTTTGCCCCATAGCTTGGAAGCCAGCTGCACATGCTTGGGGAAAAGACAGTTCAGATAGAGAAGGAGACAACAAATGAAGGGTTTTTGGAAGACCACATTTGTTGGGAGATACATGCCGAGTGTAGACTATAGATCGAACACAATGGCCACTCAGTGCCTCTGTTGCAAACCATAACACCCAAAAGGAAAGATAGAAGAGAAAGGAATGCCCTTCCACAGAGGCAGGGTTGGGATGCGGGGGGGGCTGGTGGTCGGAGGGATGCTGCGACAATTGGTGGTAGAAAGTGTGCACTGTTGGAGGGATTGGTACTCTATCATTGTAAAACTGAATCGCAAGCACGAAAGTTTGTAAGTTTGTTGCTGTACTGTAGGGTGATACACTAATAAAAATCGTTTAAAATAAATAAATAAATAAATAAATAAATAAAATAGGGCAACTTAAGACTAAAGAAAGCAAAGTTTAATTTATAGTAAAACCCAACAAAATTAAGAAAGAGAAACAATAAAGAAATTAATAAAATCAAAGTATTAATAAAAACCTTACACAAAATTACCACTAAAATAATAAAAAGTCAGAATTGCTAGTATCAAAAGTGAAAAACAAATTATGCATTCTTATAACTAGGACATTGAAAGGAAAATTAAAAAATATTAATGTGATTAAGAAATATTATGAATAATATTATATCCATAAATTTGATAACAAATTTCTTGAAAGACACTAGTAAAAATGATATAATGAGAAATAAATTCAAATTAGCCTATATCTATATGATACTTTGATCAGTAATTAATTGTTTCCCTAAGATGAAGCACTATCAGTGGGATCTACAAAATAAATAAGGAAAACTGATGTGATTTTTTTCAATGATCTCATTCAGAAAATGAAAGTGGAGGCAATGTCTTCCAACATCTCTTAAGGCCAAGATTACTCTCATACTAAAACCATATAAAGAGAGTATGTTAGTAGGGAAACGAAGAGCCTGTGTCTCTATTTGATATACATACCAAAATCTTAAAAATGAGACATATGTGGCTGGCGAGAAAAACGCAGCAGGTAGGGTGTCTACCTTACACGTGGCTTACCTGGGTTTGATGCAAGGCACACCAATCTGCTAGGAGTGATACCTAAGCACATTGACAGGAGAGATTTACACAATTTCTTCTATACTATTTTAAGTCTATATTATTTTAAGTGAGTAAGTATTGTAAGTTTCCACAAGCCATGTCATATATGGAACAACTTAACTCCATCACTGAACCAAGAAAGCAGTGTTCAGATGAAACAGCAAACCAGTTGGATTTGGCTCAATTCTGTGCCCAATATAAATAAGATAGAGGATCATAAAAGACATTTTATCTTTTTTTACAATCTAAATTATTTATTTATTATTTATTTTTAAATTAAATTGTTTTTATTTTTATTTATTTATTTATTTATTTTACTGAATCACTATGCCGAAAGTTGTGTAACTGAGACTTAAATATTTTATCTTTTGAGGCTTTTTGTTTGTTTTGGTGTTTGGTTGGTTAGTGTTTGGGCCACACCTAAGATACCCAGGGCTCATTCCTGGCTCTGAGCTCAGGGATCACTCCTGGCAGACTCAGAGAACTCTCTGGAGTATCTGGGATGAAAACAGTGTCACCAGGTGAGCTGCATGCATGTCAAACACCTACCCACTGTACTCTGACTCCAGCCCCCTATCTTTTAAGTTTAACCAACTGATTAGTGACAGAATTAGACTCATATTTTTTTAAAATATTAGTTTATGGTTTATCATACTAGAAAACAACTTGATCTAGAATTCCTTCTGTTTAATTTTTGCTGAAGGAGTTATTTCTTTGTATTTTGGAAGATGGATTTTTTTTAGCTTCCAATTTTTTATTCATCTTACATACTGTTATTATTATGTGAATTATTAATTATCAGTCTTACGATGATCCCATTCTTAAATATAGTATTAAATACAGACATGAAAAGATAAATATGGAAATGCACATAGAACATACACACAAACATAAAAATGATATTGTTTGAAATACATACTTAACAAAAACCAAGACAAGGAGCTTGAAATGATTAATAAAGTGCAACCTAAACATATAAAGCACTAAAAATATTTGTGTCTCTGAAAATATCACACTGGGGGATTGTACTTCTAATAACCTATCAGTTGGAACAGTAACAGCATTTTTGCATAAAAGGTTAATTAAGTCATAAATTGAGGTCAAATAGGATTAAACAATATAAAATTTGATTAAAATTTTTCATTCAGATCCCACAAAGACTAAAAATATTGTTACTGATCAGTTGAATTTGGTATTAATGTGGACTGCAAACAAGTTCCATTTAATTATTTTTCTCAACCAAAGTTTTCTACATTTTTAATAGCTTGATGACAAAGCTTGTCAGGCCAACTTCTAATAAGTACTTGAATATCAAATGTCAAATTTTAAATAGATACTGTTGTATTGAAGGTTAATAGATGCTATTTTATGAATCCAGTAGGAGGTGAAATTTAGAGTTGTATTCTTTATTAAAATGAAGGATACATGCTTAACATATTTAAGAAGAAATGTTAATATTTAAATAATTTTTTTTGGTGTTTGGGGGCCTCACCCAGCTATGCTCAAGGTTTACTCCTGGCTTTTTAATCAGAGTCATTTTGGAAGGCTCAGGGTACCATATGGGTGCCAGGGATCAAACAGAGTCCAGATATGTGTAATGCAAACAACTTACATGCTCAACTATTCAGTCCCAAAATATTAATATTGTAAATGAACGTTTGATATCGAGCTCTGATTTTAGGTACTTTAACCTCATTTGGTATACATTTTTACAAGTTTGATAAAAAGTATGTGAATTGCTTTTAATATTATGAATTAACACACTTATTTTCCTATAAAATAGGTTTGTTTGAATAAATTATTCTCCTTTTCAGTGTGGTTTTGTTCTACTTGTTTAGAATATTCAGGTTGTTCTATAAAATTATTCTAAAATATATGCTATATTTATTCCGATTTTGAAAAGCTCCTAAAATTTGTTTTTTGGTTTTGTTTTGTTTTGTTTTGTCACCATAGGAATAAACTGCAGTGATATTTTTGCATATATTTAGGCTCTTTATCATAAACATGACAGGTAAGGAATAAAATTCTAAATTTATGATTTGTTTTAGATATTTGTAAGTTATAATTTGTGACATCTAGTTCTATAGAAGCATGTAATGATGAAACATGTACAAGTCTATCCAAAATTTGGTATTTAAATTACCCATGGTTTATTAGTACTGTCAAAGCTGAGTGAGTTGGTAACATTTCTGAACAAATGTGTTCCAGTTTCCACTTATGCATTGTCTCAGGAACATATAAGATAACTAGGAGTATTTTTATCACTTCCCTGTAGCAGTAATTTGACCTAAATTCAGGCCCACAGAGGCCAATTAGTGTACTCACTAAAAATTTCATGTTATTGTCCAATACATCTCAATTTTATTCTGGTATCTCCACTGGTTGAATAAAGAAGTTTTTGAAGGGAAAATAATAATAACAAATACACAAAATTACTGAAAGATTAAATAATGTTTAAAACATAAATATAACATAAAATATTTTAGCTGAGTATAATGGATGATTTATGGACAATTATCTTTAAGAGGCATTATAAAATTTATTGTCAGCTCTCTGTCAAAAAATAAATATGTGTTAATATCACTGTAATTTCATCCTATCATGACAAAATAAAAAAAAACTATAATGCACTCCACATTGCCATTTGATTGGATTTCCCACTTTTTCCATGAATGGACTTTGTTATTGAATAGTCTTGAACAATGTTTATGTGAAATCTTTAGATACTCTAGTAATATAAAAATTAAAGATGTTTACTAAAGCAATGCACAGACTTGCTATAAAAATAAATGTCTATAATAGATGTCTATTCATTTATGTGGAAATGCTGTTTTAGGAAATTGGGAGTCTGTATTGTCCATACTAAGAATATTCTTAGGGAAATTCACAAAATAATTATTATGTGGGTGGGAAAGAATAAGATGAGGGGAAAAATTAGTTTTGAGATGCCTCAGATATGTTTGTGAAGCACATAAATCTGATTAGAATGTTTATATCTCTGCCTAACTGTGATTCCCCCCATAAAGAACAAGTACAGGTTAAGTACATTTCTTAAATATTAAGACATTTTAATATTTACATAAATTCCTGTTTCTTACCATCAGTGATTTCTACTCTTATTTCAAGATATGGAATATTGAGCAAAAGTAAGGAGATTCTACCTTGCATATAACTTATTTTCGAAGTAGAAAAATGCATATAATATACATGTCAACAAATAAATTTAAATATACATGTTCAGGTGGAAATGAAAAGATACTTCAATAGACTATGTATGAAGAGTAAGGTGGAAATTACTTTGTTTTGTTTCCTTAGAGTAATGTTGCTGAAACAATTTTGACTTCTGCAAACAATAAGAAAGAACCAGACTTGAATGACCTAGGGCAAAACTGGAGAGGGTAAGAATCCTGAGATAGAAATGAGTTTGGCATGTTCCAAGGCAAAGGACAATGTAGTTAGAGTGAAAAACAAATGATGAAATCAGCATGAAAAATAATTCAGGTTCCAGTTAAGTGAGCTACCGTATTCTAAACCAGTATGATAAATTTGGTGTTTATTCCTGTAGATTAATAATCTACTAGAGCATAACATGGGGCATGACATGGCTACTTCCACTTTGAGAAATTAATATTTTGGCATATAGAAATTTAACACAGAAATCCAGATGAAATCCAGAGGAACACTTAAGTAACATGGAAATTTATTTCCTTCCATCCTTCCTTCCTTCCTTTTTTCCTTCCTTCCTTCCTTCCTTCCTTCCTTCCTTCCTTCCTTCCTTCCTTCCTTCCTTCCTTCCTTCCTTTTTTCCTTCCTTCCTTCCTCCTTCCTTTCTTTCTTTTATTCCCTTCTTCCTTCATATTCCCTATTTTATCCTGAACTTAGAAAGACCTCTCATTATGCTAATTGTATCATGTCTTTCCCCACTCTATGACCTTATTTCACCTTGAATAACCTTTTTAGCTCTATCTCCAAATAGTAAGAAGGTTGATTCTTAAGACTTCAGAATATGAATTGAGGTTGGGAGGCAGGCAGTTACAATTCTCAGTAACACTCAGTAACAGTAAAATGAAAATCTTATGTGTTACGTAAATAATACCTGAACTGATCTTTAGTCTCAATATTATTATAAGCAAACCTACTTTATTTTTGTGCTATTTTCACTTAAATGAAACTCAAATATAAAGTTTTTCATTTTATCTTTAAAATTTGAAAATATTTTTGACAAATAACCATTTGCTAACAAGTAATTCTGATTGCTGTCTTAAATTGGTCTTTGCCAGAATCATTTGGGGGCTGGATAAATTTTGATTCTCATATTTCACAGAAATTCAGAATTAGAATTTCTGAACAATAGTAAAAAATACTCTATCCCTAACATTTTAAATAATGCTCTGAAGACCACAATTTTGAAAGATGGAAACTACATGGTTAATCAAAATACGTAAGCGAATTGCATGCTAAAGTTAATCTAAGCTAGAATTTTCCATAAAGTTTGTATCATTTTAGTAGCTCAGTGAGTCCTCCTTGGTATAGACATCATGTCCCCTTCAAACTGATTCTTCTAAGGGAGTGTATTCTTTAAATCATCAATTTTCATAAAATATGGCACGATTGATAATGGGAAAATAAGCCCATCAACCATGAATATGCTCAGACCTTGAGTCCACACCTGTCTCATTCTCTCTCTAACAAATGTATATATATATATATAATTGCTTGTCAGTCAAACCAGACGCTCTTCTACAGAAACTCTAAATGAAATTTGCCAAACTATGAACACCTGTGCTCAATACTATGATGTCAGAATTTCAAGACCTAAGATTATGTTTAATGAATTTGAGCATTAATACATCTTAAAGGTGAATTTGGTAGAAGATGACTTCTTCCTCTGATTTAAGTTTGGCAACTGTCCAACAAAAGAAATGTTTAAAGAACTGAAGCTGAATAGTGCAAGATTTCCAACTCAGTTATTTTTAATACACTATTCAATCTTAAAGTTAGTCACAATGCTATTTCTTAGATGTCTATTTATTTCAAGTTTGTATATAGTCTGATAAACATAACACCCAACCACATGAGTAATCAATAAGGAAGCAAGATTTTGGAGTGAGATGTTCATCAAGTGGAAACATAAGTGAGTTGGAATTAACATGATTGGTTCATGATGAACCCTGAAGTGCATATTGATGTTGAATAAATAGGCAGTTGTTATAGGTGGGAAAAGGAAGTAAAAAAATAACGTGATATATTATCAATAGTATGTTCTCATCTGAGATGAATATATTTGTTAAGAAAATTTAGCAATATTCCAAAATAAATTGAATATATTTTCATTTGACTTCCACACTTTATTTTGTCACTTTTCAATATTTGTATCTTATAAAGTTATAATTTGGTTAAACTTATTCCTAAGTACTTTATATTTTGATTGTAAATGGTATTTTTCTTTTGATTTATATCTTAATACTCTGTATTAATTGTATATTAATATGTCTTTTTAATATAATTTAATATATCTGAATTCATTTTTAATAGTTTTGGCTTCTGTCAAGATAGAATTTTATATATGAAACATAGGTCATATGAAAATAATTTTGCTTTCTTTTCAATTTCAATATGAAACATGTCAACTGAAAACAGAAACAATTTTACTTTGTTTACCATTTTTTATGCCTTCCATTAATCTTTCATAATTGTTCTGGCTAGGATTTTCAGTACTGTATTGTCTTATTCTTAATAATAAAAAAATTGGGGGGGATTCATTGTTGAATATTATGTTAGCTATATTCTTGTTCTAGCTAGCTCTTATATTGCTGTATAGCTTTTCTATACCCACTTTGTTGAGAATATTTATCATAAGAGGATGTTGCTTCATTTTTCATGCTTTTCCTGCATCTATTGAGATATCACATAATTTTATTTTTTAATATTTTGTAATACAGTTATGTATTTGAATAAATTGAACAGCCATTTGCATTCCATTTTTAAGATATTGACATTCAATAAAAAAATACTTTCTAGTAGACCAACATATTTGACAATGAGGTAGCATTCAAAGAAAATGGACTTCGCATTTTTTTAAACTCTTAATATTAAGTAAATATGAAGTGGTTTTATATACAGAAAATTACAAGTACAAAATATTTTAAGGCTGATTACCAGTATTTTGTTATGGGATATTATAAAGATAGATGGCAAAGAGTTGATGTGTGATAAATTAATGAAAATAATTTATCATAATTCATTAATTTATTAGTGTACTATTCTAATGGATTATTTTCAGAGATTCCAACGTTAAAGAACTTATACATAGTTCCCACTTGAAGAATCTAGAAGAGTCTACTTCTTTTGACATTAAGATTTCATTCTAAATTGAAATTATCTTAAACCAGTTAAACAGTTGGTATTTATTGGCTACAAAACCACACTTTTTTTTTTATTCTGTGTTTAAAACATGTTTTAGATTAAGGTGTGAAAAGGAAGAATTGATATGACTAAAATCCAGAACAATCTGAAATATTGAATGAGACCTAATAAACTCAATCACAAAAGAGGTTGTGGATCCTAACCAGATAAAGAAATCAAGACACAAAAATTCAGATTGAATACACTAATTGAATTCCCAGGAATGTATCTGAAACAAATAATTCACTGAATTTTCGTTGTCATTGCTGCTAGTGTATCAAGCCACATCCAGAGGTGCAAACGTGTATCTCTTGGAAGTGCTCAGAGGATCATATGCTGTGTTGTGAATCAAACCAGGATCAGTCTCATGCAAGGCAAAGTACTTTTACTACCACATTCTCTCAGGATTTGAATTTCAAACACCTTAAGTGTGTATTGTAATTTAGCTCCTCAGCCTGAAAATACTTAGTAGATGATAATTTGAGCAACATTTGCTAAATAAATGTATTAGTGAACATAATTCAGTAGATTTTTTTTTTCAGTGCACAATGAAACTGGAATAAAAAACCTATTTACTCATTGTTATGTGTAAATCCAGCCTCCAGCTAAAGTGAAGGCTGGAAATACAGTTGAAGAACATAATAGAGTGAGTTAAAACTAAAGAGATTATTTAAAATATTTTTCAGACAAAAATTTTATTTTCTTTAAACACAGACTAAATCCATTTTGTTCTCTCCTTGCTTTACATAAATGGTATCTCATGGGGAGAGCATATCCATTTTAGATTCATCTAATACTATATGTTCTTTGACATCTGATGTGTATGTACCTAGTTATATAAACAAAATGACAGTTTATTTTAGTATTATGAAAAACATCTCAAAGAATTCTAGGAACATTTGGGAAAAATGAAAAAAAATATTAAGACTACTTCTAAAACATCATCAAGAGGAATGTGTAGATTTCTCTAAGAGAAAACTGCTGTAGGCTTTAGGTTCCAAAACCATCAGTCTCTGACTCACATAAAAAATTTTGAGTTCTTAGGAAAGATGTTCACCTACATTTTACAGATGTCTCCACAACAGCCAATTGGCTGCTGCCACAATATTTAAAACATTATTGCTTTGACATTCATATTAGGGAGAGAATCTCTATTTACTGATAATCACCACTTAAAACAATATTTCAGAAAACTTTGGAGGAAGCAATAAGTGAGATTTTTGGACAAATATAAACCTCATTAGAAATAAAAACTGTGAGAAGGAGGTGATGGAGAGAAAAATGAATGCAACTACTAGAATGAAAGCAGGAGGCCTCGAAAAATTACATAGAAAATGTGTTGCTCATCTCAAAATATACAAAACATTGATTTAGATTACATGTAAATTTTAATGATTCCACTTATCAATTTTGAAATTAAAAAGTCAAACAGAAGGAAACAGGTTATGTTAAACAAAAAGATACTTGGATAAAATAAATCTGATTATTTAAAACACGTTTGGACAGGGCTCATGCATGAAGGTACCGGCAGAGGAACCCAAGTGTGTGTAATCCCATCAACGGCCAACATCCAGAGAGAGACTTAAAAGCAAGCTGTCAGAAGAGAGTGATGCAGAGAGTCTCTTGCCCGAACGCCTGGCTGTCTTCCCCCGGGCCCCTCGGAGGGGATGGGCTCCAGCTTCCTTCCCCATCCCGAGCAGAGCTCCCGGGCGGCTGAAGACCACCGGAACCTAGCTACAGCCATGCTGGAGGCCCCTCTCTACATGTTTGGACAGGCTTCATGCATGAAGGTACCGGCAGATGTACCCAGGTGTGTGTAATCCCATCAAAGGCCAACATTCAGAGAGAGACTTAAAAGCAAGCTCACAGAAGCAATATCTTTTTTTTGTTTGTTTGTTTGTTTGCTTTTTGGGTCACACCTGGCGATGCACAGGGGTTACTCCTGGCTCTGCACTCAGGAATTACCCCTGGCCGTACTCAGGGGACCATATGGGATGCTGGGATTTGAACCCAGGTCGGCCGCGTGCAAGGCAAACGCCCTCCCCACTGTGCTATCACTCCAGCCCAGAAGCTATATCTTTAGCCTACTTCTCCCTCTGGGAGAAACTGGCAATCTTCTGAGTTTCTTGCCCACATGGGACAGCCTTGCAAGCTTCCCATGTTGTGTTCATATGCAAAATCCAGTAACAAGCTGGATCTGATTTCCTTGACCCTGAAGAGCCCCCAGTGCAACATCGTTAGGAGGGCCAGTCAAGATAGACTTCTAAGATCTCAGGGAAAGGACGAAATGAGATGTTACTGAGCCCGACAGAGAAATAGGTGATTAACGGGATTTCGTGATCGTGACCATGATTTAAAACAAAAAAGTTGAGAGTGGAAAGATAGAATAGGGATTAAGACTTACCCTGTGTACAGCCAGCCTGGGTTTGATCCCTGGGATTTCATTTGGTCTCTCAAGCACCTCCAGCATGTGACTCCTGAACACAGAGCCAGCAGGAAATCCTCTGCATCAAACGGTGTGGCTCAAACCCTTCAAAAAGAAAAAAATATCTAATATTTTTTAGATGATGGAAATGTAAAAATGTAATACTTGACTTAAATAATAACTGTCAGTCTTCAGTGAAGGCTAGAGGAATTCCTCTTGGATTTGTGCTATAAAGACATTATCATATAAAGTGTATTTTCTGGGGAAATTTTAAGAGTAAAATGAAAAGATAGCATTAAATAAAAATATTTAATAATGAAGAGGAGAAAGAACTGGAAAAGTGGAGTTTCTATAATCTCTCTGACATTAGAAGACTTAGAGGCTAGGCTGATAGTATAATTGGTACCGGAACACATTTTTATTGTTTTTTTCCTCTCATCTCCTCCCTTTACCCTGTCATTTGTGTTCTTTCACTGGATAATTTACTTTTATCACTGAGTCACATTTCATTTGTTCCTTCTCAGAGCCCCAACTATCCTGCCTGGATTCATACATTACCTTTGCAAAACACTTTTGTGTCTCAGCTACTTTATTCATGTAGCCATAATGCTGTTTCACTTCCCTAACCAGAGGCATTCAGCCTTAACTGAATGACCTCTTTTGTTATTGAATGACATATTCAATATCTTAAATTTTAGTTTCTCATGTCTACTTTTCCCTAATTCATACCACTATTTAGTATATCTTATATAAACATACCAGATAACATAATGCTTTTAAGATTTGGACAAGACAGTAAATAATCAGTAATTCACAGAGAATATCTTATAAACCAAATACATCTTATTGCTTTCTCAGATTCTCTAGAATATCCTGACATCTATTTCTAAAATACCATATTAAAATTTAATGGATAATCTGAATAGAAAAATATAACATTAAATTAAAATGGTTAATTAAAATAGGTTTCCTATTTTACCTTGGCTACTTAAAACTAGTTTCAGTGGAAGAGAAATATCTAAGAATAAGTTTTTTCTACTGGAATGGGAAAATTATATAATATACTTTGCATAACTGAATGCAAGCTGAAAGATGATGAATGTAAACTGCCTAAATACTATAATAATTAAATATGTGGAAAATTTTTCTACTCTTAATATAATATGAGAACACCTGATTCATTATCTTTTGTTTTTGTATCTGCAGACTAAGGCTAAAAAATTACCAGTAGAATTAAAAAATTCCAGTAATTAGGAAGCACAAACATTTGTTGCATGACCTTATTAGAATTACAGAAAAAAATATATGTTATAACATGCTTATTTTTAAAGAGAACCTTTGTAGTTTTATGAAATTCTGATTAATAATATATCAAATTGTAATAATTAATTTGAGTTGAATGCATCACAATTTGGATTTTTAAAAAGTATAATTAAAAAAGCTCCCACTGTTTTTATTATCTCCATGATTCATTTATATTCATACTTCCTACTATGAATTAAATTTTGTATCAGGGAATAAAATAGTTGTAGGTTTAACAACATACTAAATTAATTTGGCCCCCTTAGAATGTAATTGAGTGGTAATACAAAGGTTGAGATAGATGAAACAGACTTGATTTTAATGCAAAATGGTTTGATATACTTAATTACTTACTTACTTAATTATTAATTAATTAATGTACTTAATATTAATTGCATATTTTCCTCAGTATAATTTCAATTTTATCATTGTTGATATCTAAGTTAAGGAAAATGTGATTGACTTAATTTATAAAGATTTATGGAATAGAACATGCTGTAACAGTTTATAGAAGTCTTTTGGCAAGTTTTTACTACAATCATGCAGTAGTTTCTAAAAAAAATAAAAAAAAAAAAAGAAAAGCATTACTATGTCTGGTCACTCTAGAGTGATATGGCCTTAAATAAACATTTAAAAAATGAGTTGCATTACAGAAAATGATTAGGTTTGTATACATATGATATTAACAACATGGCTCCATGTTTTTGTTTATGAATAAAGAGTTCTCCTAGGAAAGCTAAGCAACTTATTGAAAATATAAATTCATATGGTTAATGATAATTCATTTCTCTCTGAAGAATCACCAAACTTCAGGACTGGTAATTTAACATAAATCAAATAAAACAAAAATGATGTGCATGCTGTATATATTAAATCCTTGCTAAAATTCTGAAATTAGCTTATGATTTCTATATAATACACTAAAGAAACTATTTCGATATTTAATAGGCAGACGGCACATGGTCAAATGGAAATTTGTCTCCAATTGGCCTTCTTACAGATTTTGTGCTCTTTCTACTGATTATAATATTTTTAATTAGTAGAAAAAACAAATATGAAGGGATTGAGAAAGAGCATACATTGATTATATATCAGGGTCCTGATATACTATTATTTTATTCCTTGTCATTTTATTATAATACTAGTGAGAATAGGAAATGTAGTAAACACTAAATAAAACTTCCTCTTTATAAATAAACACTATTTTTGTCTGTAGGATGCTACTAATACATTCTATGTGATAGTTTTCAGAAATGGTGGTGTGATGAGTGATATTTTTAAATGCCATTGCAGTCATGAGTTGTGCTCTTTTTTTAGAGATTACTTAATGTAATATAAATATTTATGATACCTTTTTGAGTTATATGAAAGATGACTCAGAAATTGACTTGTCAATAGTTATTGTGATGATTAAATGCTGAATGTTGCTTGTTTAATAGCAACAATCCTGATATGATTCGAATGTATGTCAAGTGGTATATAAAGTAGTATAATCCCTTGTGTGTAGAGTATATGCTTTGCATGTATGATTTCCTAAAATTATTTTATTCTTTTAATGCATATATTCTGATGGTACTCTGGAGCTAAGCAGGTTTTGAAGTTTTTCATTTAGTATCTTACCAAACAGAATGTAGATTGTTATAAAACTTTATCATATGCAAACTCCATTCAGCCTAGTGTCCATTCTGCCTATATGAGAAAAGATAGAAGGATGTTTGACACATTTGCTCATATTTCTATAGTACTGGTATGAATTCAAAGCATGTGCAAGAAACAAATAAGAGAAAACAGCAGCTCGGCTGCCAGACATTTACTTAATATGAGACACGACTGTATATATGAGTGGTTAAAAAAAATGTAGAAATCATCAAAAGTGGATATTTAGTCTATCAGTATTCTAGTAGTGTATTATTGCAAAGGGGTGAAAGAAGGTTACATATCTAGGAATATTAACACAAATCAATATGAAAAGCAAACTAGTCAATAGAACTCTATTGAATACAAAAATGCCAATATTTTACATCATATTAAATTTGCAGATCCCCTGCCTGATTAGCAGGAAACAAATGTATACTGGAAATTTCTGAGGATTATAAATTACATTTTAGGGTTTAGAATATAAATTTAAAAAGAAAGCTGAATAAAAATACTAAAATAAAACTTTATGACTTAAGGAAAGTTTTCAAAGTTTACATAGTCTTCTCAATGTACACAGTATTTTCAGCATTGTCTTCAATTACAAATATACTAAGGATTCTGGATTTCTTTAGTTACTTGGAATTATAGTAACTTCTGATACATTTTTAAAAGCAAAAGACTACATAGTATCATGCAACATAATCTATTTTTCTCCTAAAATGTGTTTAGTGATTGGAAAAATATCAGAAATGTGAACATATTCAGAGAATCTCATTACAAAATTCACAGAGATTCATTCATTTAGGAAGAGCCAATAACCAGTCAGTATTCAATGTGCTATGTAGCTCAAGGAACTAAGCTCAGGATCTTGTGCATCTAGGTACATCTTTTTATTAAATGAGTTATCTCCCCAACCTTATATATGACATTTTATATTATTTTTGCATATAATTCATATAATAAGCATTCTTATTGTCATCATTTTTAGCAGAGAGATTAAGCAAAGACTTTGTGGTAACATAGCAGAAGACAAAGGGAGAAGAAATGAGTAAAATCATGAATAGCCTCTATATTATTCCTATAGACATTTTTATTGAGGACCTATCAGTGCAGTAAGAGGTATACAATGATTCTGAAACCCCAGAGAATATCAACAATATAAATAAAAGGCATCTGAAAAAAATGTTGTGAATTGGAACAATAATAAGTAATCATAAAATATTCTAATTCTCTTAAAAATTTTAGAGCTTGAGTTTAAATAATTGAAGGGGGTATTTGTGTAATATTTAAATTGAAACAGTACTAGTGGGATACAGAGAGATTGTATAGGAAGTAAGACATTTATGTGTGAGTATAAAATATAAAATCTGTCTGGTCAGACACAAAGAAGCTAAAAGTAGAAAATATTCTCTTCATGGAATAGAGCTAATATTTCCTGGATGACTTAGGGAGATGATGATAGAAATGACATGGTTTAATGAAGTATGAGCCTTGTTTATTATTTTACTAACCAATCCCAAGGTGCATTAGGTTTACCTTCTTATTTTTATTTTTGTTGGAAGTTAACAACTTTCCCTCAATTTATCATTGACCTTTCTTGTCCCTTCACGTAAATAGAAGGGAAGAAAGCACCTGTCTGTGATAATTCTAAAAGTAAAGGAATGGCATTCCCACCAACAGTGAAAGAGCTTCCCTTTCCCCCCACATCCACAGCAGCACTAGTTGCTTTTGTTCTTTTGTATGTGTGACAGTCTCAGAGGTGTGAGATGCTATCTCATTGTTGTTTCGATTTGCATCTCTCTGATGACTAGCAATGTGGAGCATTTTTTCATGTGCCTTTTGGCCATTTGTACTTGTTTTTTGAGGAAACTTCTGTTCATTTCTTCTCCCCATTTTTTGATGGGTTTGAGGTTTTTTCTTGTACAATTCTACAAGTGTCTTTTATATCCTGGATATTAATCCCTTATCAGATGGGTATTGGGTAAATAGTCTTCTCAATTCTGTGGGCTTTTTATGCATTCTGGTCCAGTCTTTCTGGAAAACAATATAGACAGTCCTTCAAAAACTAGAAATTGAGCTTCCATCTGACCCTGCAATGCCACTTCTGGGAATATATCCTGAGGATGCAAAAATGCACAGTAGAAATGACATCTGTACCTATATATTCATTGCAGCACAGCTCACAATAGCCAAAATCTGTAAACAACCCAAGTGCCCTAGAACAGATGACTAGTTAAAGAAACTTTGGTACATTTACACAATGGAATACTATGCAGCTGTTAGGAGAGATGAATTCATGAAATTTGCTTAGAAATGGATAGACATGGAGAATATCATGCTAAATGGAATGAGTCAGAAAGAGAGGGACAGACATAGGAGGACTGCACTCATTTGTGGGGTATAGAAGAACATCACATGAGGCTGACACCAAAGGCCAGGAGGATTGCCCCATAGTTGGAAGCCTGCTTCATGAGCAGAGGGGAGAAGGCAGATGGAATAGGGAAGGGATCACTAAGAAAATGATGGCTTGAGAAATCAGTCGGGATGGGAGATGTGTGGCGAAAGTAGATAATGGACCAAACATGATGACTTCACAGTGTCTGTATTACAAGCCATAATTCCCCCAAATAGAGAGAGAGTGTGGGGAATATTGTCTGCCATGAAGGCAGGGGGAGGGTGGGAAAGGGGGTTATACCTGGGATATTGGTGGTGGGGAATGTGCACTGGTGGAGGGATGGGTGTTTGATCATTGTGAGTTTGTAACCCAAACATGAAAACTTGTAACTATCTCACAGTGATTCAATAAAATTTTAAAAATAAATAATAATAAAAAAATCTCAGGGCTTGGATGAAAAAAAAAGAAAAGGGATGATTCTTGTAAAAAAATCTTATTAAACCCTAGGCCTAAAATAAAAAAATCCTCTAGCTAGAACACAAATTACCAGAATGAATTCCAATATGATCATCAAAACTTGGGACTTATTATTTATGCCTTGCCACTCAGCATTTCTGAGAGAAAAACAGGAAGAAGTAGAACTTTGAGTGGGGTGGGGAGGGATTTGGTACAAAGGACAGCAGCCTTGTATAATTGGAGGGTGCTTTCTATTTGTATCCATAAGAAAGGTAAATTTCCTGGGCTACCAGGTAATTTTTTTCTGGGAAAGGGTGGCATGCCAAGTAAGGTTGGGGACCTCTGACCTAGACCCTAATAATATTTAGCAGGGTTTTAAACATAAAATGCACACAGAAATTATAGAATGCATGTGTGTGTGTTTATATATAAACACATGTATTAAACCTCCACCACAACTAAAAAATTAACATTTATATTAGCCACAAAAGTAGCCTCTGCTCCCTTTAAATGATTTTCCTTTTTGTTATTCTACCTTTGTAGCCCCCAAAGTATTTGCAGGCAATTTATACTGGGCATTAAATGAATAAATTACTTTTAAATTTCCATAATCTATATAAATGAAACCATACATATAAATATCTTTCTCTTTTTCTTAGGAAAATTAAGAAGTGTATCTCTGTCATGTTATATACTGATATTTCATTCATTTTTTTTGAAGTAAACAGATTTTATATAGAGGTTTCTGAGGGAAGGAGGAAGGGATAATTGGGAGAGAGAATAGTAAGAATAATGCGCTCAAGAGAGAACGCGGGCTTCTCCAAGGGTGGAGAGAGCTCTACACAAATCCTAGCACTGGGCATGAAAGCATGAAAGTACACATCTCAAGGGGGGAGATGCAGGCAACACATGTGCTCGGGCACCACGTGTGCTCAGCCACGTGGGCACAAGCAGCACAGGGGCTCAGGCAGCATATGAGCCTCATTTTTAAATGCAGAATGTAGATATAAAATTAGCCTATTTTCCTGTTGGTAAATATTTGGTAGAACTTCAGCTTTTGTCTATGACATCATCATCATCATCATCATCATCATCATCATCATCATCATCATCATCATCACCCTGTTGATCGTCGAAATTTCTCGAGTGGTCTCAGTAACATCTTCATTCGTCCAAGCCCTGAGGATTTAGAAGCCTTTCTCTACTCACCCTTCCAATGATGCAGTACTGGAGGCTTTTTCAGGGTCAGAGGAATGAGACCCAGCTTGTTACTGGTTTTGGCATATTAATACACCATGGGGACCTTGCCAGACTCTCCCATGTGGGCAGGATACTCCCAGTATTTTGCCAGGTTCTCCCAAAGGGAGAAGTAGGCTATAAGATGTCTCGTGGCCGCAAATTGGTCTCACGCTTCAGGGAGCTGGCTTTTAAGTCTCTGGATGCTGGCCATTGACACAATTACATGGTGCTGGGGATAGTCCCTGGGTGTGACCGCCTAGCTACTGGGAAATGGGCAATCTGGGCAGAGGAAGCCCAGTCTTGATCCAAGCAGCCTTGGAGGTGTCAGCCCCGGGTCCCAAACACCTGGGTTCCTCTGCCGGTTCCTTCATGTCTGAGGCTCATCTGAACGTGTGGAGAGGGGCCTTGAGCATGGCTGTGACTAGACTCCGGAGGTCTTCGGCTGCCGGGAGCTCTGCTTGGGGTGGGGAGGGAAGCTGGAGCCCATCCCCTCCGAGGAGGCCCCGGGGAAGATAAGAGACTCTCTGTCATACTCGTCTATGTCATACTTGTCTATGACATAGAAAAGTATAATGAACATACACAAAACATATTTTTTTATGGATTTATGTTTTCATTTCTTTAGAGGCAAGAAGAATGAATCAAAAGATATACATTTAAATTTTTCCATGATAAACTAATAATTGCACTATTTTACAATTCCACTAGCAATCTAATAAATGTCATTTTCTAAAATACACAACTGATAGGAATATTTAAGGTTTTTTCTTTCGAAATAGATGTACTATTATATTTCCTTGTAGTTAATTTACATTTTCCAAGAGCCTAATATCCTGAACCTTTTTGCTTTTTTGACACCAATTTTTCTTCTCTGGTGAAATTTCTATTCAGATCTTATACCTAGTTTGTATAGAGTTCTTCATTTTTTTTTCATTTTCATCAATATTAAGTTTTTCATTTTCTTCAATATTAAGACTGCAGAATTGTTTCTAAATTCTGGATGTCTTTTATAAGATACATGATAAAATATATTATCCCAGTATGTTTCCATTCATGCTCTTAAAATATATTTTATACATATGAAAAATACCCTGGAAAACTAAGTAAAATGCTCTAAAAATGGCCCAAATTACCACTATAAGCACTTATCAAATAAAAAGACATGGAGTGTGGAGATTCCAATTATAGAAAGTTATCAGGAAATATACAATAAGGTTAATATAGAGAATTAAGTTTAGTTCCTTTGATGTTAATGATCATTTCTTTTGATTTCAGAGCAATTTTTCTCTCCTAGTCCAGAAAGGAAAATGCCTTTAAAAATAGATATTTTTCTTTATAGATGTAAATTTCCTGTACAAAAGGGTAAATTATACTCTTTTTCTAAAGTTTCTCTTGTATGTGCTTTTTCTCAAAAATAATCAGCTAAAAATTATCCCTGTGCAAAAGAAGCATGCTAGTGGCTTTAAAATAGTTTTATTAGAATTGATGATGGATAAAAATCCAAGCTGACATTAAAAGAAACATTATTAATAACCTGATTTCATTAGAAGTCATTTTGCTTACAGTTGTAGTTTCAAAGAACCTTTCCAGGATATAAAATGAGGACTTTGGCATTGTCATCTTTAGTATATTACATTGATTATATATAAAATAGGTATACATATATTTATGCATAAATGCATATATAAACATATATATAGGCTACTAAAAATTTACAGATTTTTCTTTTGATAATTTTGTATTCAACACACACACAAAAAACTATGATTCAGAGCTCTCAAACCATATTTATAAACTAGTGTGTCTGGTAAGGTTGAGATAGGTAACCCATTTGAAATAAAACCAAAACTTTCATGAACTGAAAATCAGAGTTTAAAAAAGTTTGCTTGAAATGGGGTAAAAGACAAGGGGATATAAAAATGAACTAATTTCTCTCTTCCTTTGAATGTGTAATTTCCTTCCACAAACATATCAGTGGAACTTGTTAAACATCAGTACTTATGGGAAGAACCTTGAATGGGATCATCAATTTCATAAGCTTAAACCACTGGGAATCATTTTCTTGGAAAGGGCGATGCAGTGGAAAATGCATTATAAAAGTTAATATGCTGAGGGGGTGGGAACTGTTTTCCAGCAAGACATGTCTGAAACAGCCCTGATCAAATAAGTTAAAGAACAATTTAAATCCTATATTTGGGAGACACAAGATTGCACTCTTACTTTTTAGTCTGTTTCGGCCACATTTGGCTATGTTCAGGGTTTACTCCTGCAGTTCCTTGGGAGAGCCATGTGTTGACTGCAGCAAGGAGCAAGAGCTTTACCACCTGTTCTGTTTCTCTGCTCCAACCTCTGTTACTTTTGATGAGACATAAAAATTTGAACTAAAAATAAACCAGCTCCTCTCCCCAATGCCTATTTTGCTCTATCTTTCTTCCATTTAGAAATAACATAATAATCCCTCCTTTGGTTTAAAATCTTTTGTTGTTGTTTTGTTTTGGGTTTTGGTCACATCCAGCAGTGCTTGGGACTTACTTACTCCTAGCTCTGTGCTGAGGTAACACTCCTGGCAGTATTCAGAGCATAATATGTAGTTCAGGCAAGTGCCCTACTGCTATGCTATCTCCCAGACCTATAAAATAGTTTTCCTCTATAACAACTCTGGAGAAACAAAGCTGAGGCTTTTATACTATGACTTCTTGCAAATTCATAGGGAGGTTGGAGAATGGTGTGTGTGGATAGGGAGATAAAAAATAAAAATACAATATATCATGTGAGCTTTTGAGTCCTAGTACAATCACTCTGATATTCTGTCATCTAATGCTCTATATATATAATATATCTTATGTAAAGGAAAGATAAAGAACAGTATCTAATAGAATTTTGGGGACCTAAAAGTTCCCAATTGCTAAAAGTTGTAGTTTATATTGGGAATTATTTGGGAAAACATGTAGCTAATATTAGAGAAATCTGCATTTTAGACACAATGCTAAGTTGTTTAGTTCTGCAATGTACATCTGTGCTTCATATTAAGAACACCGTGGAATATCTGTGACTACAGGGCAAAAAGACTCTCTTTAGCTTTGCTACCCATGTAGACATCATAACCCGACTCCATTCTCTGGCTTTCTGAGTCTCTTCAAGTGAATTAATCCTAATCCACTTCTACTGTCTTTCTAGGTTTTGTGGATCAAATTTTCAGATCATCTTTAGTCTAGTGACCAGGTTCATGCTCTCTTTATTCTGTCCCAACACTCCTTCCATACAAACTTGTAATGCTTGCCTAACGCAATGCCATTTTTGAAGTGTTATACCAAGAATTCTCCAGGGCAAAATGACTTACTTTCGGATATGGTTGATTTCTTTCAGGTTGTGTTTAATGGAGTGATATAGAGTCAGGAGGAAGGAAAACATTGATTCTCTTTGTGCACAGCAACAGGGGTGTATTTCTACATATAGAAGCAGGAGGAAGCAAAATACTAATTCCCTTTCTGCATACCAATAAGCATGTATTATAGCATATTTATGAATAAAATGGAAAAGTCCATTTGTAAACTCCAGTGGTAATAGATGAGATGAAATGAGACAATGAGACCAGAATCTTTTCTCATATTTGCTAGTAAAAGTTATTGTGTTAAAATAGGTTTTGAAATGAGGACTCATCCATCAAGATAAAAATAATGTGCAATTGTTTCTTTACAGTTTATTCAAGATTAAGCCTTTATAATTTACTGTTCAATCTTATTGGGTACAGAAAATTCCTTTCAAATATGAGATATAGCCAATGGCTGTCATTCTATTTTTCATCTTTCTACATATGTATAGCTTTTGATGCCTTTATTATCTCATTTGTCTTGTAAAGATTCTTATTAAAATAATAATCCATATAATGTTTAATTTGGGATACTGATTTTTATATCAATAAAATAAGATACTTATAAGTGAGGTTTCCAGGTGTGATACAACTGCTTTTAAATATTAAAACAAGTCTACTGGCCTTAAAGTCCTCTACTCACATTAAGGTTTGTGTTTCTAGAGATTAGGAGATTTAAGAAGTAAAATTCTGGGGAGGTATGTTTTTTATCTTTGACTCCAGCATAATGGTCCAGAAGAATTTATCATAAAAGAGGTTTTAAAATGCCTGTTTTTATTGTCTCATAATGGAAACTAGAGATTAAAAATCTTCAATGAAGAAACATCTCCCAAAGAACAGAAAAATCATACATAAAACAGGTTCATTTAGAGCCTATTGCAAATCCAGAACCTTGGTATTAATTAGCTGAAAGTTATTAAGGCTTCTTAAAAATCCACTATCCTCTATATTTCTCCCATATTTTGCCCCCAGAAGGATGAGAAATTTCATCAGGATCAGGACAGAAAACATTAAGTAAAGAAAGGATTTACTAGGTATGACCCCTCTCTCCTCCATTGCAGGAGTCTTCCTCTATAAAAGTGCTTATCTAGAGAAGAGAGATACATGTGAATCTCTTACATTAATGGAATTAACAAAAATCTTAACATTCCACTTACTAAACTCAAATACTTTTTGTGCCATCACAATAAATTTTTATAAAAGTTAAAGAACATGATTGATAGAATGTGTGCCACTGAGCAAATTTAAAAGAATAACAGGAGATAGGAACCACTTTTTGATAACTTTGTGATACAACCATGTTTATTATGTATACTAATATTCATGCTTAACATAGATACTTAAGAAGTTAAGGATAAATATAACCTTATATTCATTCAATAAGGTTTGTCTGTCTAATGATCAGACATATTTTATACACATAAACACAAATGACAACTCTAATCATACTGTTTTTAAATGTAATATCCTTTAATAAAACATAATGGATATATAAGCAAAATTCCAAAAGTAGGTTACATTTTACACTTATTTAAAACCACATGATATATAACAACATTTTATTGTTTTATGTTGAATTATCTGCAGAAATTCTGTACTCCCTGATATTTTGAGCAGAATTTTATGTAAAATTCTAAGATGAGCTCTCTTTTCCCATAACTCTTGACCTCTATAGTACTCTCACTTTCAATGCAGGTGAAATTTAAGGATGATAAATATGATCCCCATGATTATGGTGCATTGCATTGAAAATGAAAGATCACTTGTGTTAAATAAATTTAACAAAATTGTTACTAGGTTTAGGTGGCTCTAATGCTCTGGTGGCCTATATAACAGTTCAAAATGTAAGCTTGTGAACATCCTCAAAATTATGAGTTCCAACATAAGAACAACCAATATGAAACAGCTAAAAGCTTATTTTTGCTTGGTTGTTTTGGGGGCTACACCCAATGGCACTGTAGATTACTCTCAACTCTGTGATCAGGCATTATTTCTGACAATTTTCAGGAGAACATACAGGGCCAGCGATTCTGGTCACCTGCTTGCCAAATTCGTTGAGTTATCTGGTCTTAAAATGAATTTTAAATCTTAAAACAAGTTTTAAGCTACAGTCATTTTCTTACTTTGTTTACATCTTTTCTCTAGAATCGTTTATCCTCATAAAGGGCAGAGGTGGGGTCGGAGGTGTGAGTGATGGTTGGATGGGGAGCATTGGGTAGAGGAAAGCTGACACTCTAGTGAAGTGTGTGGTGTTGTGATGCTTTAAGCAGGAAACCTTGCCATTATCAATATTGTTGATCACCTGACTAAGATAAAAATTAAAAGATAAACTATTTGCAGCTTCACGTGAGAGAGCAACTCTAATCACATATTTGACTCTGATTTTGTGCATTCAGTTTTGCTTAAACTCCTAATGACACATGTAAGGGACTCTTGAAGTGGGAGCTGAGGAGGTAATAGAACTTACATGAACCATATTTTAGGTCTTGACCCCTGTATTTTGTATTTGAGATTCATGCGGATTTTTACATCTGAAATATGGAAAATGAAAAAGACCATTGCAGTGGCACTGACTTCTTTTTTATTTTTGGTTTTGGGACTATACCAGTTGAAATGTAGGGCTTACTTCTGGTTCTACATTCAGGGATCACTCCTGGCTGGGCTTGGAGGGCCATATGTGATGCCAGGTATTAAACTTGAGTGTAAGATAAGTATCTTACCCATTATACTATCTCTTCAGCTTCCTGGCATTGGCTATTTAATCTAAAATTTAATTCAGTAAAGAAATGGATTAAGAGTAACCTAGAGACAATTTTTTAGCCCCAGAATGTCAAGACTCATTAAGTATAGAAAGTATAGAAAGAGTATAGAAAGAGTAAAATTTTGTTTCCTACTTGAATATTTGTTGAACATTCTTATTGAATAAAACAAGATGAAAATAATAAAATACATGAAGTACAATTTAGATAATAATATTTAATAGATATTGTTCACATGATTTGACAAACAAAAATATCAGTATTAATTATCTGTTAATATTATATTCATATATGTACATTGTTACTTTAAAGTTATTTATATTTAATTATAATTTAAAAGTTCCCAGGTGCATATTTATTTACTTTAGCATTAATGTATCCTAAAGAAGCTGAGATAATTTCACTAAGATTGTTCATGAATCTCAGTGAATACTGCATATTATCTGGAACTGGGAAACAAAAGGAGAACTACAAACCAGAGATTTTCAATTTCATTAAAGCATTTCCCAAATGCAGTGAACAAACTGAATTAAGCGGGTAAAATGAATCTAGCCTGTCTAAAAGTCTGAATTTCTAGGGAGAAAGTTGTTTTTTATCTATAATTTGGAAAAAAATTTAAAACATACATTTTCCACTTTTAATAAAATATTATGAACATAAATGAATTAAAACATAAAAAATTCAAATATATAATTTAATATAATTGAGCTGAAGTCTTTATCTCCTACTTTACTTTCCTTGTTTTCTTTGATTTTATAATTACAGATGATAAGTTAAGAAATGTTTGGGTGTTAAATCCTAAAATCTGTAATTATAGAGTTTATCTTGCATCATCTGGTTCTGATGGGCATGTTGAGAAATCAAAAGAGTATATTGTTGGGGAAGTGACTCAATTGAACACTCTGGACTTGCACTCTGGTATTGCTTGCACCGTGACCTTCCAGCACCTGCCTGGATTGTCTCCAACAACAGTAGCAACAGCAAAATAAAAATAGATCTACAAGTAACTTGCTAAAAGCTAAATAAGATTGCAATAATAGGCAGCAATTTAAAAAAATACATTAATAGTGTTTTATTCCCTGTCTTATCCCAAGAAAGAGTTACTGAATGCCTTTACTGTGTGCAGGGTGTCTTACTACATAGCATGGAATTTCACTTTTAAAGTAATTCTCTGAAACAATGTATTATTATTTCCACTTTAAGGAAAATAAAGGCAAAACCTAGAGAAGCTAGTTGTTCAGAAACCAGGGTTAGAAGTTATTTTTCCTCTATATTCAAATTCTCATAATGGCATTGTCTCTCACTTTCTGTTAATAGACATAAAGCAGAAATATGTAATAAACAGTTTGTGTTTGCTTTGCTCTATGTTTTCACCTCATGGGGGTGGAGAGGTCTTTAAAACATAAAATTGTCTGGATCCCACCTTCAGAAATTATAGACTGTGATGATTCTGGACGGCAGAAATCTGGACGTCAGAATCTGAAAAAATCTCCAGTGATTCTAATGTGCAACAAAAATTGGGAGTATTTATATTTTTAACCTTGCTGTTTTATCACTCTCTGGTAATTATGATTGTTGAGAACCTGCTACACATTGAGGAAATAAGTAAAAAGTCACTGCTTCTAGTTTGCTGATTCTTTTACTATCTCCCTCAAATGTTATTTGTTTGATTTTGTTTTATTGTTGTGGATTTCACACATGGAGATGTTCTGAAGCCTTTGGGGCCATACCTGGTGGTGTTTGTGGGGCCATACAGTGACATAAAAAGAACAGTTTTCCACATGCAATATAGGAAAAAAACCTAGATTAATATTTCAACTAGGAAACTAGGACCATTTTTCAGCTAAAGCAATGTGCTAACAGTTCTTAAAATATTTTGCATATAATCACATTGTATTACACTGTATCAGTCATCCCATTGATCATCAATTTGCTCTAGTGGGCACCAGTAACATATCCATTTGCCCTAGTCTTGAGATTTTAGCAGCCTCTCTTTACTCGTTCTTCCTAGCGGTGTTGCATTGAAGGCTCTTTTAGGGTAAGGGGAAGAGACCCATCATTGTTACTATATTTGGCATATTGAATATGCCACAGAGAGATTGCCAGGCTCTGCTGTGTGGGCAGGATGCTCTTGGTACCTTGCCAGGTTCTCTGAGAGGGAGGACTAGGCTATAAGAAGCCAACGCTTCCTGGAGACTATATTGTTTTATAGTCTCTGGATCTCAGCCGTTGATGAAATTACAAGGCACCAAGGTCAGTTTGTGGGTGTGGCAGTCAAACTATTGGAAAATGGGGATTCTGGGTGGAGGAGGCTTAGAGATTTCAGCTACAGATCCCACACATCTGGGTTTCTCTGCTGGCTCCTTCATATGTGAGGCTGATCTGAACATGTGGAGAATGGTCTTAAACATGACTGTGGCTGGGTTCCGGAGGTCTTCAGCTTCTGGGGCTCTACTCGGGGCGGAGAGGAAAACTCAGATAATATGTCTACAAAAATACAAAAAGTTTTTAAATATTTATTAGAATGTTTTTGGAAATATATATCTAAAAAATACCTAGGTTTTTTAAACTTATAACTGTATGGGTCAAGGTGGGAAGACAGGCAAATTTCTTTATGAGTGCCTGAGAAAAGATGACTGAATAAAGGAACTGTGGTGGCACATCTACACAGTGGAATACTATGCAGCCCCTAGGAAATGAAATCATGAAATTTGCTTATAAATGGCTGGACATGGAGAGTATCATGATGAGTGAAATGGGTCTGAAGGAGAGGGACAGACAGAATGATTGCACTCATTTGTGGGATATACAAAAATAGCATGAGACTAATATCCAAGGGTAGTAGAAACAAGGGTCAGGAGGACTGGCTCATGGTTGGAATTCTACCTAAAGTGGTGAATGGGGAGGGCAGTTAGGATAGGGAAGGGACCACTATGACAAGGAAAATGGGAAACTGCGTGCTGAAAGTAGGTAAAGGAACAAACATAATAGCCTTTCAGTACCTTTACTTCAAACCATAATCCATAATTCCCACAAGGTGAAGTGGAAGATAGGAGAGAAAGCGTGGGAGAGGGAGAGTGATATGGAGAAGGAGAGGAATAAATGCAGTTGGAGGGTGGTGGGAGGGAAGCTAGAGACATTGGTGGTGGAAATGCACACTGGTGGGGGTATTGGTGTTGGAACATTGTATGACTAAAACCCATCATGGACAGCTTTGTAACTGTGTATCTCAAGTACAACAAACAAATGAGTACAATAAAACAAAATACTTGGCTGAAAACATGTTTTATTATGTTTACTCATTCACAGAATAATACCATAAAGATTGAACAGCTGGTAAAGAATAAAAACTATAAAAGAGCATAGATATTTACTGCCATTCCACTGAGATTCCTAGATCTTCTCATGAAGAAGTCATGTGACTCTACCTAGAATAGTTGATAGGTTATATTTCTTGTCCTGATAGTAGCCTTTCTAGTTTATGGACTTCTTTGTTGCTTTTGTTTCTGTGTGGACAGGAGGAATACCCAAAAGTGCCCAGGGCTATTCCTGGCTCTGTGCTCAGGGATCATTTCTGGCAGTGCTTGAGGAACCATACGTGGTGCTAAAAATCTAAGCCATGTCTATCAACCAAGTGAAAAGCAAGAGCCTTACATACTGTGCCATTTCTCCAACCCCTTGACTTCTTCACTGATCCATTCTCAAATGCCGTTGAACTTATGAATTGATATTGATTTCTAATAGTTATTTGTAAAAATTTCTAATCCTCCTAAAATAATTCAAATATAAACTTTTGGAACAAAATAGTAACTACATAGATGTTTTCCCCTGTTGACAACCAAACTGTCTTTCTTATTGAATTCTGAACATCTGGGTTATTTCACAATAGGTATCAGACCTTAACAAATTAAAACTTGGAAAATTTTCATATGACTTGGAGACTGAAATAATCTTTATCCTACTACTGCCCATCTGAGGACACTGAAATGTATTGCTAAAACTTAAAGAATTTTGGGGGCTAGAGCAATAGTACAGCAGGTAGGGCGTTTGCCTTGCATGCGGCCGACCCAGGTTCGATTCCCAGCATCCCATATGGTCCTCTGAGCACCACCAGGGGTGATTCCTGAGTGCATAACCATGAGTAACCCCTTTGCATTGCCAGCTGTGACCCATAAAGCAAACAACAACAACAACAACAAACTTAAAGGATTTCCTTGTATCTCAAAATTCCCATGAAATGTCTGTCTCTAAATAGGACTTTGTTTAATATAACAACCAATTTCAGAGACTTTAAATAAGGGTATTTTTTTTGTCCTCTTTTGCCCCTGTGTCTCTGGAAGAGACTCATATTACTTATCATTTTCACAGGCACATTTAATTCTTTTCGGAAGCTTTTCCCTAAGCACAGCTAATATATTCTGATCTCTATATTCAATATCAAATAGCCATCCTACCTTACCACTACCAGTTGGTGGCAGCTTGAGAAATAAATTTTACTATTTAAAATTAATTTTCTGGGACTGGAGTGATAGTACATTGAGTAGGGCATTTGCAACCTGGTTTCAATCTCCAGTATCGCATATGGTCACCTGAGCACTGTCAGAAGTGAACCTGAGTGCGAAGCTAAGAGTAAACTCTAAACATTGCTGGGTGTGACCCCAAAATCAAATGTTATTATTATTATTATTATTATTATTATTATTATTATTATTATTTTACCATAGACTACATTTCCTTTGTACTTCAATTTCTTTATAACTTTTCATCAAATTATAATTATTTTAATTAGCTGTTGTTAGTTGGGCAGTTCTACCAAAATACTAAAATGATGTAGGGATATATAAATCATAGGGATATAGAAATGGAAGTAAGAAGTATATATCCTTGAGGAAATATGATAGAGTTCATGAAAGGGAAGTCATATATTCTTATTTAACCAAATTACAAAAACATTTTTTCCCTGTTGCAAGCCAAGCTGTCTTTCTTATTAAATTCTAAACATCTGGGTTATTTCACAATAGGTATCAGGCCTTAACTAATTAAAACTTGGAAAACCTTCAAGATCCCAAGTACTCTTGAATAGTTTATAAGGATTTTTTTTTTGCCATTAGTCTCAACTACAGTTTCTTATTCAATAGTGAGAAATAGATGGGGGAATGACAAGTTACAAAAATATTACCCACATTATTCACTGTGCAATTACTTTATCAATGTAATTAGTTACACTTACCAAATAATAACAGGAAACTTCAATGATGTTATCAGAGGGCAGAAATTGTGTGATTAAAAATGTAATATACAGGGGCTGGAGTGACAGTAGAGAGGCAAGGGTGCTTGCCAGGTACACATCCAATATGGCTTCAATCCCTGGCATCGCATATGGTTCCCCTGAGCATGAACAGGGGTGATTCCTGAGCCCAGAGTCAGGAGTAAGCTCTGAACACCATAGGGTGCCCCTCCCCGCCCCCACTCTCTCTAAAAGTAATATAGAGATAACTTTTGGAAATTTCCTTTGATTGAAATACTCTATGACTACCTCACGAAAACTGTCAATGAACACGTCAACTTGCACACAAAAGTCCTTTGTCAAAGGAGCATAGCCAAAAATCTTCAGTTGAGGTTCCTCCCAAGCTAACGAGAGCTCCAGACAGTAAAGCCCATAACAACATGAAGAAACAGAGAAAATCCCCACCACCAGGAGAGAACCAAGAAAACATCTCACTAACCTCAGCAGCGACCTCCCAGAAACACATTCTCCTCTCAGATAAAGAATTCAGAGAGGAAATTGTGAGGATGGTTCACGAACTCAACACAACTATGGAACGAACATCCAATAAATTAAGGGAGGATATGGATGCAGCATTGGAACGCTCCACCAAGATCATCCAGGAAGAAATGAGAGCAGAAATTTCAAAGCTACGAACAGAAGTCACACAACTAAAAGAATCAGTAGATGAAATGAAAAACTCCGTAGGAGCCCTCAGTAGTAGAATGACTACAGCCGAAGACAGAATCAGTGAACTTGAAGATGAGCTGCACAAAGCATATAGGCAACACCAAATAATGGCAAAAGACCTCAAAATGGCTCTAGAGCGAGTTAGAATCCTAGGGGATGACCTCAGTAGAAACAACATAAGAATCATGGGAGTGCCAGAACCACACGGAACCAATCCCAATGAAAAAAAACACCATTAAAGACATCATTGCTAAAAAATTCCCAGAGCTAGAGAATGCGGACATCCAGATACAAGGAGTCCGAAGGGTGCCAGCTAAAAGGGACCCAAATAGAAAATCCCCAAGGCATATCATAGTCAAAATGATGGATGCCACAGATAGAGACACAATACTGCAAGCAGCAAGATCAAAGAAGGAGATCATATACAAAGGCACACCCCTTAGATTCACAGCAGACCTATCAGAAGAAACCCTCCAAGCCCGAAGACAATGGTGGGATATAGTGAAAAACTTCATGAAATGAATGCCTCACCAAGAATACTCTACCCGGCTAAACTCTCAGTTAAACTTGAAGGAACCATACACTATTTCATGGACAAGCAACAGCTCAGGAACTTCATAGACTCAAGACCAAACTTAAAAGAAGGACTCAAAGGGCTACTATAAGACAAGGAAAAAGACCTATAAGAACAACAAACCCTACAGAAAAATGACACAAAATCCCATGACAATAATTTCTCTTAATGTTAACGGGCTAAATGCACCAATCAAGAGGCACAGAGTGGCAAAATGGATTTGGAAACTAAACCCAACTTTCTGCTGCCTACAAGAAACACATCTGAATAGTCAGAACAAACACAGACTCAAAATCAAAGGATGGAAAACAATCCTGCAAGCAAACATCCCCCTCAAAAAAAAGGCGGGGGTGGCCATACTAGTATCCGATAGCATAGATTTCAGGCTGAAAAAGATCAGAAGGGACAGCAAAGGTCATTTTATATTCACCAAGGTATATATACAACAGGAAGAAATCACACTCCTAAACGTATACGCACCTAATGAACGAACAGCTAAATACTTAAAAGAACTCCTAACAGAATTTAAGGAGGACATAACTAGCACCACGATAGTAGTTGGAGATTTCAACACTGCCTTATCACCTCTGGATAGATCGACAAGAACAACACTCAGCAAGGAAACGATGGCCCTGAAGGAAGAAATGGAGGAGACAGGGCTAATAGACCTATACAGGGCTATATACCCCAAAAAGAAAGAATACACATTCTTTTCCAGTGCACACGGAACATTTTCCAAAATAGACCATGTTCTGGGCCACAAGTTATACCTTAATAGAATTGGGAAGATAGAAATTGTATCAACTATCTTTTCAGACCATGATGCACTGAAGATGGAAGTTAATCATGCACAGACGCGGAGGACCAAATCAAACACTTGGAAGTTAAACAACTCACTATTGAACAATGAGTGGGTCACAGAGGAAATCAAGAAAGAAATTAAGAGATACCTCGAAACAAATGAGAATGAAGACACAAGCTATCAGAACCTATGGGACGCGGCTAAAGCTGTGTTAAGGGGAAAATTTATAGCTCTGCAAGCCTTCCTCAGAAAGGAAGAAAGGGCCTATATCGATAGCTTGACTTCGCAGCTCAAGATCTTAGAAGAGGACTAGCAAAAGGAACCCAAACCAGATCGAAGGAAAGAAATAATAAAACTTAGAGCAGAAATTAACGATATGGAAACCCGAAAAACAATCCGTAAGATCAATGAAACAAAGAGCTGGTTCTTCGAGAAAATAAATAAGATTGATAAACCGCTAGCAAGACTCACAAAGAAAGAAAAAGAGAAAACCCTAATAAACCGAATCAGAAATGAAAAGGGGGACATCACAACAGAAATCAAGGAGATTCAAAGGATCATCAGAGACTACTTTGAAAGTCTGTATGCCACGAAGCAAGAGAACCTAAATGAAATGGACGAATTCCTTGACTCCTACAATCTCCCAAGACTGAGCCAAGAAGACGTGAAATACCTCAATAGGCCCATAAATATCAAGGAAATCGAAACTGTAATCAAAAGTCTCCCCAAAAACAAAAGCCCAGGTCCAGACGGATTCACTGGCGAATTCTTCCAAACATTTAAAGAAGACTTGTTGCCAGTTCTCCACAAGCTTTTCCAGGAAATTGAAAAGACAGGAACCCTTCCGAACAGTTTCTACGAGGCACATATCTCCCTAATACCAAAAGCAAACAAAGACACCACTAACAAAGAAAACTATAGACCAATATCCTTGATGAACACCGATGCGAAGATCCTCAACAAAATACTAGCAAATAGAATCCAACAACTCATCAAAAAGATCATACACCATGACCAAGTGGGATTCATCCAGGGGATGCAAGGATGGTTTAACATTCGGAAATCAATCAACATAATCCATCACATCAACAAAAGTAAAGATAAAAACCATATGATCATATCAATAGGAAGTATTAGCAATAGCCATCAGGCAAGAAAAAGATATTAAGGGGATTCAGATCGGAAAGGAAGAAATCAAGCTCTCACTATTCACAGACGATATGATGCTATACCTAGAGAAACCTAAAAGCTCTAGTAAGAAACTCTTAGAAACAATTGACCTATACAGTAAAGTCGCAGGCTATAAAATCAATACCCAAAAGTCCATGGCCTTCCTATATGCAAACAATGAGACAGAGGAAAGGGACATGAAAAAAGCAATCCCATTCACAATTGTGCCCCAGAAAATCAAATATCTTGGAATCAGCTTAACTAAAGAAGTAAAGGACCTCTACAAAGAAAACTATATAACTCTACTCCATGAAATAAAAGAGGACATGAGGAAATGGAAACATATCCCCTGCTCATGGATAGGGAGAATAAACATTGTCAAAATGGCAATACTCCCCAAAGCAGTATACAGATTTAACGTGATCCCTATAGGGATACCCATGGCATTCTTCAAAGAAGCGGAGCAAGCAATCCTGAAATTTATATGGAACAATAAACGCCCACGGATAGCTAAAACAATTCTTGGGAAAAAGATGATGGGAGGCATCACCCTCCCCAACCTTAAATTCTACTACAAAGCAGTAACAATTAAAACAGCATGGTACTGGAACAAAGGCAGAGCTGCAGACCAATGGAACAGGGTGGAATATCCCCACACACAACCTCAAATGTATGATCATCTAATCTTTGATAAAGGAGCAAGAGATGTGAAGTGGAGCAAGGAAAGTCTCTTTAACAAATGGTGCTGGCACAACTGGACAATCACATGCAAAAAAATGGGCTTAGAAATCGACCTGACACCATGCACAAAAGTCAGATCAAAATGGATTAAAGACCTCAACATCAGACCACAAACCATAAGGTACATTGAAGACAAGGTAGGCAAAACCCTCCAGGATATTGAAGATAAAGGTATCTTCAAAGATGACACGGAACTAAGCAATCTAGTAAAAACAGAGATCAACAAATTGGACTACATTAAACTAAAAAGCTTCTGCACTGCAAAAGATACAGTGACCAGAATACAAAGACTATCTACAGAATGGGAAAGGATATTTACACAATACCCATCAGATAAGGGGTTGATATCAAGGGTATATAAAGCACTGGTTGAACTCTACAAGAAGAAAACATCCAACCCCATCAAAAAATGGGGCGAAGAAATGAACAGAAACTTTACCAAGGAAGAGATACGAATGGCCAAAAGGCACATGAAAAAGTGCTCGACATCACTAGTCGTCAGAGAGATGCAGATCAAAACAACCATGAGATACCACCTCACACCACAGAGACTAGCACACATCCAAAAGAACAAAAGCAACCGCTGTTGGAGAGGATGTGGGGAGAAAGGAAACCTTCTACACTGCTGGTGGGAATGCCGGCTAGTTCAGCCCTTTTGGAAAACAGTATGGACGATTCTCAAAAAACTAGAGGTTGAGCTCCCATTTGACCCAGCAATACCACTGCTGGGAATATATCCCAGAAAAGCCAAAAAGTATAGTCGAAGTGACATATGCACTTATATGTTCACCGCAGCACTGTTTACAATAGCCAGAATCTGGAAAAAACCCGAGTGCCCTAGAACAGATGACTGGTTGAAGAAACTCTGGTACATCTATACAATGGAATACTATGCAGCTGTTAGAAAAAATGAGGTCATGACGTTTGCATATAAGTGGATCAACATGGAAAGTATCATGCTAAGTGAAATGAGTCAGAAAGAGAGAGACAGACATAGAAAGATTGCACTCATCTGTGGAATATAGAATAATAGACTATAAGACTAACGCCCAAGAATAGTAGAAATAAGTACCAGAAGATTGTTTCCATGGCTTGGAAGCTGGTCTCTCATTCTGGGTAACTCAGGGAAGGGACCACCAAGTAAAATGTGGTTGGAGGTCATGTGGGGGAAGGGTGAGGCGGGCGGAATACAGACTAGATACTGAACACAATGGCCACTCAACACCTTTATTGCAAACCAAGACACTTAATCAGAGAGAGAGAGAACAAAAGGGAATTCCCTGCCATAGTGGCAGGGTGGGGTGGGGGGAGACGGGACCGGGGAGGGGGGGAGGGATGTTGGGTTTACTGGTGGTGGAGAATGGGCACTGGTGAAGGGATGGGTTATCGAACTTTGTATGGGGGAAACATGAGCACAAAGATGTATGGATCTGTAACTGTACCCTCACGATGACTCTCTAATTAAAAATAAACTAATAAAAAAAAAGAAAAAAAAATTCACTCTAGTTTTCATATTCATTTCTGATGATAACTGAGAGACTGGTTTTCTTATATACCAATATTTCATATGTTTTGAATTCTTTTGTAGCAATTTTCCTTTCTCCTACTGAGGAACTGAAATTTCAAATCTAAATCTTTAATATATACTTTCCAATTGATTATAGTAAAAATATTATGTGATATGTTTCACTGTGAAGTGAAACAGTGTTTTCCTCTACACTGTTTGAATTTCCTACTATATCACAAATACAAATCTAGTGGGACATTTAAAAATCACTAAATTATGAATAATTTATCTAAGAAAAAGATTCTAGCAAGATGATGTTTCAATTTAATTTTTACATATACTTGATTTGTTAGCATTCTTTTCCTAATTATGTCTTGATCTCATCCAATTGTTATGAAAACTTTTATTCTCATCAGATTTTAACTTGTGTAAGTTCATGCCTTCATGTAGCTCTTGGAATATCAAGTTTCTTCAAAGTCTTCACGCCTAGAAAAAAATTCACTTATTTCAAGCTATACCTCTTGCCCCAGTCATTGCCTCTGAGACCTATGTTTCTATGAATGAAGTCAATTATTAAATTTAAGCACAGTCATAATATACCTTTTACCATCATCAATGATACATTTTTCTTGACCTCTTAATTAACAAGTATTGGGTACATTACAGGAAGTAATATCAGCAGCAAAAATCTCTTCCTTTATTTAATGTCATGGATTGTATGATCTGAGTAGTAAAATCAAAGTAGAAAATTACTTTCAGGTTTAATACTCCCACATGTCTGCCTCTGTGTTATGATATTCTAAAGAATAAGATAAAGAAAGTATGAAGATACACCATACAAGTTAATCAACCCAGAAAATTTATTTTATATTGATTTCATTGATTTATATATACTTATATACACATACATAGTATTTAACTTTTCTCATTGATCTATGTGGGTATATATACATCTATGCTATTAAATGCTTTAATGCCAAAAAAAGTATTCTTTCTGAAAATGTGTGAAGTATAATTTACAAACAAATCTAACATTATTAACAACCAGGAATTAATTGTGAATTTCATTCTGCACAGATGGAGATTAACATAGCTTAGAAGAATTCTTAATTTGACAGCTTTTGGGGATGTAAATTAATAAACACCTTATATGACATAAGTCAGAATATTAATGCCTGCTGAGTGAGTGTGCCCAAGGGACCAAAATGACTGGAAACAAACAACTAGATGCCACACTAAAATGTCAAAACTTCTATGCAATGTTTCTTCAATCTTTCTTCAAAAGTATGAACACAGCATATATTGTCACTGATACTGGTACTTTAGGACAGAGTTGAATATATTGTTAATATTTTTGAGAATTCACCTTACTATCATTCGCATTTTTTTAGAAATTACCTCACTAGGCCAAGCTCTTAGGATACAATGGCAAAGATGCAAGCATAGATAATGCCATTGAATAGTATCTAGCACAAAAATATGCATGGGCTACAGATAGTACAGTAGATAAAGTGCTTACCTAGCATGCATTTGACCCCAGTTAGATTCCCAGCACCACATATGGTTTCTCAAGAACTTCCAGTAGAGCCAGGAATAAATCCTGAGCACAAACATCACCCCCACTTAAATATGCAGAAAATAATGTCTGATTGTAATAAGGTTATGGAGTTAATAAACAAATCTCTGAGAAGCAAACTCTGGGTATATATGTTAACCAGGGAAGAATTCTCAAGATGGACATTAAAACAACAGACTAAAAAAGAAGGAACAATATGTACATAATTTGGGGTGATTTCAAGAGAGGAGAATGATATATCAAGGATTAATCACAAACCAACCATGGGTGGTTTCTAAAGCATCAAAACTGGAGTTTTGAAAGATGGAAAGACAACTTGGCTATTTTGTAAAGAAAACAAAACTTGGAGCTAAACTCATATTTTTTCTTTAACTGTTGCTTAATATGTTGACTAACAAATCATATGTATAATTAATGACAAATTCCTTTGTCTCCTACACTCAGCACATTTAACTATAAAGCAAGATAGACATATAAGTGCATGAGATAATATTGTGATATACTTAAAAAAACTTACAAAGTCTTGGTTTAGTTGGTCATGTTGTTTTGAAGAATAGATCATAAAGATTATAAACACCCTAACACCTGTACTAACATCTAGCCTTGTTAATATCTGTTATGGATAGGATGAACATCTGTGAGACTAAGGCAAAGACTTCAGTTATGGGCTCTGGCTTGACTCTTTCGCTGTACGGAAATATCACTGATCATTTTCATTTTCATATTTGTCTTGATGGAATACTAATATCAAGTTGTAATGTCTCTTTATTGGGAACTTTTACCTTCATTATAAGGAAAGAAAGAAAACTTTTGTCAGTAAGTTATGGGGCAGAGTGACATTTGTACAAAGTACCTGCATCACCTACTTTTAGTGATAATCTCTACAGTATGTCTCTACATTTCTGTCTCATGTACATGCAACTACTTTCTGGTGCACCTGGGGGTATCACAGGAAGGCTGGTAAACATAATAAATGTGAATAGACAAGCATTCTAATTGACAACCCACAGTCTGGGATGTAAAAGATTAACTTGTTTATGACTCTGCATTTTGGAATCCTTATACTATTTTCATAGAAAACATAGAAACATAGCTATGTTTCATAAGCTTTCATATAAAGCTTATCTGCTTCATGAGCAGAAGAGAGAAGGCAGATGGAATAGAGAAGGGATCACTAAGAAAATAATCGCTGGAGGAATCAGTTGGGATGGGAGATGTGTACTGAAAGTAGATAATGGACCAAACATGATGACCTCTCAGTGTCTGTGTTGCAAGTCATAATGCCCAAAAATAGAGAGAGAGTATAGGGAATATTGTCTGCCATGGAGGCAAGGAGAGGGTGGGAAATGGGAAAGGGGGAGTTATACTGGGGATATTGGTGGTGGGGAATGTGCACTGGTAGAGGGATGGGTGTTTGATCATTGTGTGATTGTAACTCAAACATGAAAGCTTGTAACTATCTCACAGTGATTCAATAAAATTTTTAAAAAATACAACAACAACAAGCTTATAGGAGTGGGAGACATAATTCAGCTGGTAGAGCACCTGCCTTACAAATGGCTTACCCAGCTTCAATACCTGGAACCTCATATGATCCTGGGGTGATCCCTAAACACATAGGCAGGAGTATGGTCTGGGCGAAACTTGATCTGACTCAGAAACAAAAAAAGAACAAAAATCAAACTTGTTGGGAAGAATTTGAAACTCTTCGGTACTCATGTATATATGTCCAGTAAGACATTATTTTGGAAGTCTATAATTTGGAATTTATTTCCTGGTTTTGAAATGATTTACTAAATTCCTTCTTTTAACCTCTTTCCCCTATTGTCATGATCTAGAAACTGAGTAACACACTGAAAATTCTTAGAGCATTTTTGGATGTACAAATGCCAATATCTCAGTCATAGAAAATGTGAGACCCTGTGGCCAGAGTCATAGTACAGCAGGTGAGGCGCTTGTTTGCATGTGGCTGACCCAGGGTTGATCCCCAGAATCCCATACTTTAAAAAATGTGAAACTAGATAAACTGCAGATTCTTTTTATGAAAATTACAGATTTTAGATTCAAGTGGTAAGATTTCAAATATTAAAATATAATCATGCATTAATTATTATGGTCCTGTAAATAACCACCTATTCAAAATAACAGTATATTACATTTAATCAGTAATTATTTCTATATCTGAGACTCTGCTAAAAACTGATAACAATTTTTAATGCAAGTTTTATAATCTCATTATTATGAATAATTTACCCTAATTATGGTAAATAAACATTGATAATCTGTAATGTGATAAACACACAGATATGTGAACAATCCTAATACCTTGGGTAAATACTTATCCATATTTTTGTAGAGAATAAGTCTAAAGAACAGTTATACAAAGATATACAAAAGTTACACAAAAGGTATTTAGTTGGGGCTGGAGCAATAGCACAGCAGGTAAGCGCTTGCCTTGCACACGTCTGACCCTGGTTCGAATCCCAACATCCCCAAGCACTGCCAAGAGTAATTCCTGAGTGCATGGGCCAGGAGTAACCCCTCTGCATCACTGGGTGTGACACCCCCCCAAAAAAGGTATTTATTTAAGTGTCAGACCTAGGGTTTTTTCTCTGGTATTTTGATTTAAGGACCATACCCTTTTGTTTGACTGGAGTGATAGTACAGCGGGTAGGGCATTTGGGAGATCTCGGTGGCAAGCTACCAAGAGTATCCTGCCTGTATGGCAGAGCCTAGCAAGCTACCAGTGGCGTATTCGATATGCCAAAAACAGTAACAACAAGTCTCACAATGGAGACTTGTTACTGGTGCCCGCTCAATCAAATCGATGAACAACGGAATGACAGTGCTACAGTGCTACCCTTTTGTTTGTATGTTTGGGGACAATATCCAGAGATGCTCAGGAATTATGCCTGGCTCTGCACTCAGGAATTACTTTTGGCAGTGCTTGGGGAACCATATAGGCTTCCAGATACCAAACTGGGCCAGCCATATGTAAGGCAAATATCCTACCCACTGTACTATCACTGTGGCCCCTATGGGCCAGACCCTTAACTAACACAATACAGACACATATATGATATCTCATACATGTTTGAATACCAGGTCAAGTTCATGCAGCTAGTGAAAGGGCATTATAAATAATCAAATCCCCACGAAATTTTGTTTCAGAGTCTATTCTTAGAATTATTTCCCAATGTAAAGTGTTTGGAAACAATGGGTTGGTTGAAGCATCTGGGGAACTCAAGGACCTTGAATTAGGAATTCCACATTTAGGGAGAGAGGGTATCTCTAAGCAAGCTTTATGTTGGGAGAGACAGACAGAAGAGTTTGATGACAAAGTATGATGTTCTCTGTTAAGTTCTCACATCCCTCCACTTGAATTCTTTCTCTCCTCAGTGTCTCCTCTAGCTCTGCAGCTGCTAAGAATAGAGCACAGCTGAAAGGATTTATCTAAAATCTTCTTCTAATGCTGAATGAAGCAGCTTAATAAAAGAGAAAATTGTCTTTTATTGAGTGTCTGCTATGTGAGCAGCATTGCATTATGTCTACAGTTTAAATTCTGTGGTCTCTGGAACACTTTGTGTTTAAAGATTGTTGTCAGCCACAAAGGAATATTATATATGTCAACTGCATATCCAAATCGCAGTTAAAATATTAAAATTGCTTATAAAAATATTAAGAATATTTATGAGTACATTTTAAATAACAGTAGCAAAGCTACTAACTATAACATTTTATGTAAAGCAGTGATATTTTCTAAAAATAATCATTTTTTGCTGCTGTTTCTTGTGTGATGCTGAGAGATGAACCCAGTTATACTGGGAACAATTATTTTTCATATTGATAGAAATGGCTTTGTGTGTATTAACTCATTAATGTGTGATGGAGCAGAATTCAATTGAATATTCATTTACATTCCTGTAACTGACTTGTTCTGAATTCAGACCATACAAATATCACCACTGTAAAAGTCCACTACATTCATAGAAGACACACTGTGGCCTAATGACTCTCTGAAAGCAGCTTCTATACCACATTTTGAGAGCAGCTTTGCACGATGATCTTTGTCAATAATAATAAAAGAGGACATATTATAATAACCACAAAAGTCTTAAAGTCATAAATCAGTACACCAAAAACTTCATGTGCATATAGGATGTATACAGATAAATCTCCAACAAATACACTCAAATTTTGAATATGGAAATCGCTTGTAACTAGGAAAATTCCATTCTGCAATTGAAAACCACAGAGAGGTACCACTTCATATCTATTATACTGTCTAGCATGAAATAGAAAATATCAAGTATCAGTTATGGTGTAAAAGGACTGGGACATTACATGGTGCTTTTGAGATGCTAAACTGGTAAACTACTTTAGAAAACAGTTTAGCAATTCTTCAAAACATTAAATATATAGTTATTACAATATAACTCATCAATTCCACTCCTGAGTATATATTCAACAGAAGTAAAACCATTTATCTACACCAAAACTGTATATCAATGCTTATGGCAGCATTATATAGGCCCAAAGTATAAACAACTGAAATATTAAATAATAAATGAATAAAATTGCATGGCATATATAGATAGTAGAATGGTATTTGACTACTATCACAATTATCTACTAAAACATATTGAGATATAAATAAATCTTGAAACATTATTCTAAGTGGAAGAATGCAGATACAAAAGCTTAAAAAACTCAATTTTATGATACATGAATTTAGCCAAACAATGCTTTTTTTAAAGATACTTTTCTTATGGGGCTGGAGCGATAGCACAGAGGGTAAGGCATTTGCCTTGCACGTGGCCGATCCAGGTTCGATTCCCAGCATCCCATATGGTCCCCTGAGCACCGCCAGGAGTAATTCCTGAGTGTAGAGCCAGGAGTAACCCCTGTGCATCGCCAGGTGTGACCCAAAAAAAAGCAAAAAAAAAAAAAAAAAGATACTTTTCTTACATATCCCATATTTTCATGATTCTAACATATACTCCTGAAAAACCCACTGTATGTCCAGACTTCTGATGTTCTCTGGACCATTAAAGGGCACTTACTCAGTGACCAACTGTTAAAAGTGAAATGTAAGTTGAAAGTTGATCTAACCCCTGAAATACAAAGAGTTGATTAGGAAAAAACTGAAAACCTTTACATTGCTCACATTTTTAATAAACTCCACAATGCATAGAAATAAATATACCCTTTCCACAGATTTGTAACTCATACAATTGAAGTCTAAGTAATCCAACCAGAGCAAACTAGAAGATAGAGTGTAATCCCTCTCCCAAGCTAACCAAATTCAATCATATGTACAGAGACTTTCTTGTAATCACTATGATTAGGAGCAGGCATTTTTTTTCTTTTTTTTAAGTCAAGAAAGATAGTTTTTAAACAAAACTTCGAAAAATGTGAGAGGAAAGAAGGAGAGAAAATGTGTTTAAGAGAGAATACCTGCTTATTCAGAGTGGAAATAAGTAAGGGAGATTCATATTCACAAGAGAACACAGGCTTGAAGATCAAGCCAAGGAGCAGGCATTTTAAGTGGTTTTACTACGCTCTAGACTGTGTGAAGTTGTCCCCCAAAATATAAAAAGGCAAAGTGATGAGAGAGACAAACACCAGATAATCTCATTTACCTGTGCAAAGCAAGGAAACCGGCTAAGTCAAAGAAGTACAGGCTTTGACTATAGAACTGAGGTTACCAGAGATGGAAGCAAGGGACTATAGAGGGGGTTCACTGAACCATTGTGGAGGAATAGTGGGGGTGCTGACTGATGTGATAACATATATTTAGAAGAGGGATGGAATTATACTCCTTATAGTGTTGTAAACAAATGTTATCTCCATAAAATTAAAAACAAAATGATTACATAAAACATTACATTTATGAAATTGAATGAAATAATAATTCAGAGCTCAAAATCAGTTTAGCTGAAATAAAAGGTGGGTATACTTCCAATTGCTTCTTCATTAATTTTATCAATCATTATTCTTTGGGGGAGCACTATTGCTTTTACGCTGTTAGTAAAAGACAGTCTAGTTTTTCATGCATCAAATATCGCACCCCACACCCTTCTCTCAGGTGTCCATTTCCTCTCACTCTTGTCCCAGTGTCCCTCACACAGCCCACCTGATTCTAGTAAGCTTCTACTATGACAAGTTCTCAGTTTCTGTAGCTTTGGGGTATTTTTATTACCCTATTATGTTTTTTCATAACCTGCGCATGAGAGAGATAATTCTGTGTCTGTCCCTCTCCTAACTTGATACTAACTAAGCACATACTCTCCAGCTCCAGCTACGTGGCAGCATATTTTGTGATTCCATTCTTATAGCTATCTAATATTCCATTTTGTTTTATGTACAACAGTTTATCAAGTCATCTATTTTGAACACTTAGGTTTCTTCCATATTTGGGCTACTGTGGATAGTGCTGCAATGGACATAGGAGTGCAAAATGACTTTCCTTAAGAGGGCTTTTAGACTCTTGGGGTAGATGCCAAGAAGTAGAATTGCTGGGTCAAATGTAAGCTCAATTTCCAGTTGTTTGAGAAGTGTCCATAATGTTTTCCGAAAAGGTTAGACCAGTTGAAATCCCATCAGCAATAAACGAGGGTCCCCATTCCCCACATTCATGCCAACAGTGATTGATTTTGTTTTTTTGTGTTGTGTGCCTGTCTTACTTGGTGTGAGATGATACTTGGTGTGCGATGATATTTAATTGTTTTGATTTTCACTTCCCTGATAAGTGGTGCAGAGCATTGTATCATATACCTTTTGGGCATCTGTGTCTTTCCTTTGAGCAGGTTCTGTTCATCTCTTCCCTCCATTTTTGATGAGAATTTTTTATAAAGCTCTAGTACTTTATATATCTTGTATATCAACTCTTTATCTGATGAGTGGTAGGAAAATATTCTCTCCCAAACTGTGGTGTCTTTTTATTCTGGCCACTGTTTCCTTTGCAGCAGATTGTTCTAAAGAACTTTTTTTTTCAATTTCCTGTCTTGGAGTTCAATTTATTGTCTACTTCTAGATGTTTTAGATTTAATTCCAACTTTTTCTTAATTCTTTTATTGTAAGATTAATTTGGTCATTTTAAATTTGTCTACTTGTGTGATAGAAGCAACTTTATAATTAAACACTTGTCCCATCTACACATTCATGTAGTTGTATACATTATATATGCTATAATTTCCTTTTTTTGTTTTTTTTCCCAAATTTCTGCCTATTTTAAAACTCAGGTTTATTGAGTTACACCCACCACAGTGCTCCCAAGGCACACCCAATTCCATTTTGCACTCCCAATCTCTGTGTTTATCTTTAACCTCTCCTTTGTGCTCTTCTTCCCCTGTCTGTTAATTACTAATCTCCCCAAATCAGGACCTATGACCTGTAGGTTAACCTTCTGAGGGCTCCTGATTTTGTATATGTAAGTGAAATACTGTTTTTCTCTTTTCTTTACATCCTTCACATAGTTTATTTTAGAAAAATGTCCTTTTTGTATAGACACAGGAAGATAGTTAATGTTATGCTTTTGTAAGATGGGAGTTAACTGACTTCGAATTATATTTACTCCTGGCATCCGTCACATTTACTTGACATAAGTCTCAGTTGTCCTTAGTTCCTAACATGCTCAAAAGGGGGTTGCACCATGGGACAACAATGAACCTAGGGCAAGCCGTAAACTACCCTGGCAACAAAAAGGGACAGGCTAAGTGCCATAAAGGGTATAAGTTAAGAACATGGTCATGAAACAAACTCTACATGAACCAAACAAAAGTGACTGAATATGGACCCCACTGCAGTTAGGAAAAACTAACCTGGTTTGAGGACTATAGTCTGGAATATGTAGCGAGCTGTCCCCAGGAAAAGCCACACTTTAAACTCAGTGTATCTCTTACTATGCCCATACAAATAACTAGAAATCTTATTAAGAAGTACAGTAAATATGATTGTTTAAATGGGTTTCTAGCAAAGGAATGTGAAAATATGTTCTCAGTTGGAATTCCATCCTTGGGCAGATCTCCTAGTAGGGGTCTAATGTGCTGAAGCCCATAGATGAGATTTTGTCCTTGGGTGAATTTCCAACTCCCGAAGGAATAGCTTTATGTTTGTTCACTGTTTATGTTAATGTTCATTCACACCTGTAGGATAACATAGCCTCACGTAGTTTAGGTTTATTTGGTTACTCCCGTTACAGTGCTCCTATTCCTCTTTGTTTATTTGTAGCTTCTTTCTTAGTGTTCTGTTGACTTGTAAATAATGTTTTTCTCTTCTCCTTGAGTCCTTTTCATAGTTTATTCAGAGCAAGTCCTTTTTGTATGGACACAGGAAGACTTAACAAATGCTATGCTTTTGTAACCTGGGAGTTATTTGACTCTACATGATATTTTCCTCCAGGGCATCTGTTCTCTTGACCTAAGCCTCAGCTGCCCTTACTTCCTAGCACCACCAAAGCACGGTCCCGACGTGGGACAAGAAGGACCCAGGGCAAGCGGTGAGTTGTGTGCTACCCTGGCATCGAGATGGGCCTGGCCAAAGTGCCTAATGCTTAACTATAAGTAAAGAGCTTGATCATGGACAAATGCTGTCATGATCCAAACAGTGATACTAGATTTGGACCCTGCTAGGGTGAGGAATGATTAATCTGGCCTGAGTGCTGTGGTCTGAGCCTGTGGCAAGATGTTGCCAGGAGAGCTGCCTTGCAAGCCTCAATGTATCTCTTGCTATGTCCATACAAAAATAACTAGTATTAAGATGTTAATAAGTTCCTGGACTAAGGAAAAAACCTTAAGAGTGAGGAAGGGCTTTGGAGTGCCCTGCCCTCAGGAAGGGCTTTCTTATGTTAATTTGGCTATCTGGCTGGTTGTAGCCTAGAGGGCAAGGTGGGAGAGACAAGTAGGAGGAGAAAGAGAAGCCAGAGAGAGGCAGCAGTTGAGCAGTAGATCCAGAGAGAGGCCGGAGCTGGGAGTGCGGGAGATGAGAAAGTTTGAAGATTGAATAAACGGTAACTATTCAGCAACCAGCTTGGTCCTCGTTCTTCCTTCGCCTGTCCTTGACCACCGGCCGTCCCGATCCAGTTCACACACTGTGGTTCCAGAGCACGGAACGCGGGTGGTGAGACAGAGCCGCCCGGAGAGCTCGCGAGTGCACTCGCCCCTCGGCGTTCTTTAGTTTTTTACACACACCTATGGGTAATTGCTGCCACCAACCCTTCACAGTTTTTAGATAACTAACACTGTGGGATTTGAATAAAGGGCCACTGATTTCAAACCAGCCAGTGGCCACCATTCCTTCATCTGTTGGCTGGCTGGGGGAGGATGGTGATTGGCCCCGAACACACCAGGGCTCACTGCAGGCTTGTGACCACTGAACAATAAAATATTTAATCATATTTTATGTTAACATATATATTAATGTTCATTTGGTTTGCTCTTTATGTATTCTATAAAGGAAACTGGAAATTTTCCTTAGGGAAAGTTTGAGGAAAGACTTTTCTGATCTATTTTACCCATGTAAAGATAAAAGGAGGATAAAAAGAAGCTTTGTAGAAACTAAAAATGTCAGTAAACTGTTCATAGCAGTGTTAAGACAGTTTTCTTTGATAGTACTACTGATTTTTTGATAATTCCTACCATTTTATGTTGCTATGAATTTGCTGCTTAACATATAATGTTTTTATTTTAGTAGTCACTTGAAGTAGCAGTTCTATTAATGCCACAGTCTATTGACTAGGAGATTCTGAGTAAGTGACATAATCCAAACACAGACTTTTCTGTCTTAAATATAATAATAAAAATGATATTTACAAAAATATATTTCTTTACAAGGAAAAAGTTTTTCATTGAAATCTTTATATTATGAGTCTAATAATTTGCATTTAACTGTATTCCTAAAACTCATTTTATTCTTTTGATTTTGGGCTGCACCCTGCAGGACTTCTAGTTTTCTAGTACTATGCTCAGGGGATCACTATTGCAGGCTCCAGGACCACATGAGGTACAGGGGTTCAAATCCGGTTTGGCATGCAAGACAAGAAGCCTACCTGGAATACTATCATTCCAGCCCCTAATTCCTAAAAGTCTTAGTTTATTGCATGTGTGTGGATCTAAAGAATTCTTAAGCATTCAAATCCCATTATTTTTGAACTGAGAATTAAATAGCATTTCCCCAAAAATACGTCATTCTTACTTTGATATCTCATTTATATCTTCAGAAACATTTTTGAGGTGGGGCCACTCCCAACAGTGTTCAGGGCTTATTCCTGGCTCTGCATGCAGGGATCACTCCTAGCAGGTTCTGGGAATCATCTGGGATGATGGAGATTAAACCTGGTTCCGCTCCATGCAAGGCAGGCTCCCTACTCAATGTACTATTTATCCGTGACCCAGAAATTTCTTTTTATATAAAAAAATTCCTTATGAAATCCTACCAGTGGTATGAATTCATAAAATAGTATTTGAACTTAGTAAATTAATCAGACTCATCATTTGCTTTTGCAACAAACATATAACATATGTCTGTCATCTTAACAAATAACTTATGATAATATGTCTCAATGATGAATCTGGAGAAATAATGATATATTTCATTTCATAGTAAAATCTTCATGAACCTTCATCTAATGTGTAACATGCGAGTCCCCTCTTGGTTTTTTTTTTTTTTTTTATAAAATTTGGGTCTTTTTTTAATGGTTTTCAGTTTAAAATGTGAAATATTCTCCAGAATGATCAATCCTTTAAAAGAGAGTGCCTTCGTTTAGCTTATCTGACTTCATGTTTAGAATCATTATGTTTAGACTGCATGCCAAATTTCAAGAATGAATGAAATTCTAACTCAGCATCAGACAAGTTGGTTCTCTAATGCAAAAAATGCACATATTAATATCAGTTTATTAAGATATTTTACAGAATCAGATTCAGATACATATACATCCTCTATCTTTTCCTGGGCTTTTCGGTTGATTGTATCTTAAGATCATGCAGGAGCCAAAGAGATAGTACTAAAGACAGGGCATTTGCATTGCCTATGGCCAACCCAGATTTGATTCCTTGAATCCCATATGGTCCCTAGAGCCTACCAGGACTAATTCCTGAGCACCAGAGTGTGCAAACAAAAAATAAAGTAATAAAAAAATAAAGAAGAAAAAAAAAACAAAATATCACACCAAATAGGTTACATAGAAATGGATAACCACAATCTGTGCGGCTTTTGTTTAACCTTTTTAAAAATTACTAAATTATCGAGCCAGATATGAGACTGCAGTGACCAGACTGGAGCTTCATGGGATGGCGAGGTGGAACGGCCCCTCTCCCTGCCCCTACTAGGCCCTGAGTTGCTACCCACAAACAACTCCTCTGACTCCTGAACGGCCATGATCCCAAAGGCACACAAACCAATCTTGGAACCCAGTGGCTTTTGGCAGAAATGCATCTGGACTGAGCATTAAACTAGGGCGCTGTGCCACCCCAGCTAAGGAAAGGGGTTCGTCCGTTCTGCCTTTTCTCTCTGGTGGTGCGTGGCTGCCACTGCCACCATTCCAGAGCCTTTTGGACAGCCAGGTATGAGACTGCAGTGACGAGACTGGAGCCTCGTGGGACAGGGGGTGGAACCGGCCCTTCTCTCTGCCCTGACAAGGCTCCAAGTCGCTGCCCACAAATGGCTCCTCTGGCTCCTAAACGGTCATGATCATAGAGGCACACAAACCAATCTTGGAATCCAGAGGCTTTGGGCAGAAATCCCTCCAGACTTATTACTAAACTATCAGAAATCCAAAATCCCAGCCACAAAGCTCTTCATAACCAACAATAGAAAACAAATTATCTAATAATGCCTTTTCAGCAGGTCTGATTATTGGGGAAAATTCCAAGTAATAATGGTGGGTCTTCTGTCGAAATATTGAATGTGATCAAAGTGGAGAGAGAGTAAAGTGGAAATCATCTGCCACACAGTCAGGGGGAGGGCTGGAATGGGGGGTATACTGGGGTTCTTGGTGGTGGAAAATGCAGGGGTGACAGAATGGGTGTTTGATCATTGTATGACTGAGACTTAAACTGGAAAGCTTTCTAACTGTTCTCATGGTGATTCAATAAAAAAAAATTACTGAATTACCATGAATAACAAAGTTATTTATTATTGAGTTTCAAGCCTACAATGCCTCCGTGGCAGACACTTTCATTTTCTCCTTTTCCCCCTTTAGACATTGTGGTTTACAATATTGTTACTGATACAGCATCATGAATATCACGTTATTATTTTTCAGTACCAATTACAGTATTACAGAATCAACCACTTTCTTCTATCATTGTCTTTTACCTGAAAAATATTGTCTACCTGGGCTGCTCGCCTTTCACGCGGCAGACCCGTGTTCGATTCCTCTGTCCCTCTCGGAGAGCCCAGCAAGCTACTGAGAGTATGGAGCCTGCACGGCAGAGCCTGGCAAGCTACCCGTGTGTATTGGATATGCCAAAAACAGTAACAATAAGTCTCTCAATGAGAGACGTTACTGGTGCCCGCTCGAACAAATCAATGAGCAACGGGATGACAGGCTGGAGTGATAGCACAGCAGTAGGGCATTTGCCTTATATGTGCCCGGCCCAGGTTCGATTCCTCCGCCCCTCTCGGAGAGCCCAACAAGCTACGGAGAGTATCTTGCTCACACGGCAGAGCCTGGCAAGCTAAGCGTGGTGTATTTGATATGCCAAAAACAGTAACAAGTTTCACAATGGAGACGTTACTGGTGCCCACTCGAGCAAATCAATGAGCAACAGGATGACAGTGACAGTAGTTTCTTGAGGAGACAGAGGGAGATTGCTCTGTGAATATTTGAGAAAGTTCCTCTAAGAAAATGGAACAGATAATGCAAACACATCAATAAGAAAGAAGCAATAATTAGAGTAAGAATAAGTCTTAACTTCTATACTTCTTGCCATTGGTACTTTATCTTGCCAATGTAATGGTATAACTGTATTGTCTTTTTATGTCTAGTTTTTAAATTTTATTCTGCTTTTTGATTAGGCATTGTTTTTGTTATATTCCTTTGTCTTATTTGCTAACTTCCTAAATGACAAAAATAAAGCAAACAAAATTATATCAAATTATTGATTTGTATTACTAGCTCAGAAAAAAAAATCTGCTCACAGAAACAATTGTCATAATTGTGATTTAGATGTCATTTAGATGATATGCACGGGAGTCTGTGCAAATGTTCTGAATTAATTGGTGGCCTTCCTTCAGTTCAGTTCCATTATGGAGCTGGGTATTGAATTAGTTGCATCCCATCAGATGACACCACTTAAAATATGCTAGTTCTTACTGCAAATAAAATGTCTATATTTAAAGATTGCCTTTAGAAATGAAGCATAATTTACCATGAAGAGAATGTTTATTTAGTTGAGAGTCTTACTATTCTCAAATACAAAATAGCACAATAGTGGTTAATAGAATGTTTGAAGGCATGTGTATATTCTAACCTCAACACACGAAGTATGCTACCTCTGTGAGATCTTTCACAATTAGTCAGTGAATCAAGATCTTCTCTGACCAGTTTAATGATTAAATGTTCATAGTGATCTTACATTCTGAGTTTACAAAGAACCTTTAATGTTGAACAGAAAAGTGAAAAGGTTTAAATGGTAAGCTTCTAGTCAGGCAGCTTCTGTCTCCTTTTGGACATTACAAAAAGTTTCTCTGATGACAGCATCTAAATATTATGAATGGAATTGAAATAAAACTTCTCAATGAACATTCATTCTCCAGTAACACCAATTAGAATAAATATCCTCTTATTTTTAAAGTCATTTTTTGGACAATTTTTAAATTTGTTTACTGAGTAGACTTTGTTCCTGTGCTCAATTCTGAGGCTAAATTTCAGCTCTAAATTATCTTTAAGTGTGAATCCTCTCCTGATTGTCTGAATAGCTAGCATAAACATACTAGCATGAATATGAGTCAATACACGTTTTCCTGTGGTTTTCGTTGTATAATCTAGGTTTTAATAGTAAATTTTTTTGAAAAAACTTTATAGTTTAAGACACATTGTGACCACCTTTTTAGAACGTAACATCTTATCCTTATTTTGTCTTACTATTCTCTTTTTGTTCTAGAAAAGAGGGAAAGAAAAACTTATTAAACATTCCACAATGATCTCTTATTATATTCTCATTGCCTAATGCTCCTGGCTTGATATTCAGTATTTGAGGAGAAAATTCTTTCAGGAACTGATTTTATAGAATTCATTGGAATAGTTGGAATTAATAAGTAAGGAAGTAGAAAATACACTTAAATTTCTAACTGATTTGGAAAAAATAAGATTTTATTAAAGAAAAAAGCAGATTCTTTTCTACTTTCATTTGTTTTTTCTTTCTGAAATTCCTGACATTTCTTTGGTAATAATATTTTTACTTTGATATACTTTATGTAATTAATTTCATTCAAGTTATCATATGAGATATACAGCAGCCTTAAAATTCTCTATCTACCAGGTACACTAACATTGTTTCTAAAGTAGGCTTTATTGTCCTTTTGAACAGTCAGTCCCTAGTGTGTACAACCACCTTTTCAAAATTATGTTCAAAAGTCAAGTTTAGAAACACCTACTTATGCTACTGGGAATATTATCTTAGACAAACACCAATTGAATGTTTCATTGAGCTCTCCTTCAGTCAAGATTTTAATTGTAAATCTGAATTATTTCTGAACTATTGAATTCCTGTTGCATTTCAAACCATTATGAATAAGGAATGCATAAATCTTAGTCCCAGTAAATTCAAATAATAGACACTTGGGATGTAAAGACCTTTGGAAATTATAGTGAACTAACAGATTCTGTAACATAAAATTATATATAGACATAAATATATATAAACATATATAACTATATATATTCATTTGTTTTGTTCTTGTACCTAAAATTGATGAGACACAAATGTTAATAAATGCCTTTCTTATTGAGTGAAATATCTACTTATACAATGATAGTCTTAGAGAACTTTTCTAAGTAAACATAAATACTTTCACTGAAAGGGAATACTGTAGCTCTTTAATACCTTAATAGATTAAAAGTGTTGAGACCTCCAGAGCTTTAATTTTCAAAAACAGAGAATACAAATTGAGAAAGATGTCAAGAAAAAGAAAACTGTAAGTGATGAAAGAACAATTGCTAAAGAAGTACAACCTGACTTTTTTTTAAAAATTCTTATTAGAGAATCACCGTGAGGTACAGTTACAAACTTATGAACTTTCATGTCTGCAATTCATTTACATCCCTCCACCAGTGCCCATTCTCCTCCATCAATGTTCCCAGTATCCCTGCCACCACCCCCACCCTAACCCCCACAACCCCACCCTGCCTCTACAGCAGGGTATTCCCTTTTGTTCTCTCTCCTGTTGGATGTTGTAGCTTGCAATAGAGGTATTGAGTGGCCATCACATTCGGTCTATAGTCTACTTTTGGCACGCAGCTTTCAACCCGAGTGGGTCCTCCCAACATTCTCTACTAGGTGTTCCCTTCTCTATCTCTACTGCCTTTTCCCCCAGCATGTGAGGCCAGTTTCCAAGCTGTGGGGCAGACTTCCTGGTTCTTATCTCTACTACTCTTGGGTGATAGTGTCCCATTATGCTACTTTATATTCCACATATGAGTGCGATTTTTCTATGTCTGTCTCTTTCTTTATGACTAATTTCACTCAACATGATACTTTCCATGTTGATCCACTTATGTGCAAATTTCATGACTTCATCTTTTCTAACACCTTCATAGTATTCCATTTTGTAGATGTACCAAAGTTTCTTTAACCAGTCATCTGTTTTGGGCACTCCAGATATAGCCTGACTTTTAATAAACACAATAATGACTGCAACTACGATGTTTGCAGATTGCTACACTTGACCATGTTTCTTCCCCTGGTAACTTATTAGTGTTGGACCTTAACATCAGGAAGATAAAAATCAGTTTTGAAATTTTTACATAATATGCAATTTTATTGAGTTCATATTATTTAGTTATTGCTATCATGTAAATAGGTTATGTCCTATTTAACTTTTAAGCAAAGTTAATGGATTTTTATTGAATTATTTACTGTTTTTTTCTGTTTACAAACAACTTTCTTAGAATTTTGGTGGCTGACTTCTTTTTGTTATGTTTTTCTTTAAATGCTTGCTTTTCAAAAAAGTTCATCAAATATGTGCATACCAAGAAACTTTGTGGAAAGATTATTTAAAAAGCTAAAATAAAATGTTACAGACATGTATATGTGTCATGGGAGTAGTTTCAAAAGCTTTGCTTCAAATGAAACACAAATGACCGTAATCATTCTTCTAGAGTAATTATTTGAGAATTTCTATTTTTATATATGTTCTTCATACATGACCAATGATGTTACAACATTTGACTTAATAAGCAATAAACAGGTTTTGTTTAGAATATTTCATAAATCAGGTTTTACAAGTTCAAAGAAACATGTGGAAAGCAATGACTAATGAAGTTATTACTCTGTCTGAAATCCACTGAGACTAAATATTTTGAACAGGAAAAAAAATTAAAGTGACCATTACTGGGCAGTATAGTCGCTAAATAATTCTCAACTAATGCTTAATTCTATATTACTGCTTAATTAATCTGTTTGATTCTATATTACTTAAATAAGTATTCCCTAATGTAACAACATACTAACTTCAGTCTCTTGCTGGAGAAAACTGGAAACTCACTAAGGAAGCATAGCCAAACTGTCATTTACCTCAAAAAAGATAGAATGCTTGTGTGAAAAGGTACTTGTATTTATGGATGAAGAATTAATAACACTACCTTCTTAAAATTTTCATAATAGGAAGATATTGGTTTAAATAACCTATTTCAGTACTTATAACATTTATAGTCTTGCTATGTTTAAACAGTTGTTCAACATCAAATGAATAACAAAGGCAAAAATGAACATTGTGTTTTCAAGTTTCACTCATAACCAGAAATTGTTCTTTCCTAAGATAAGTACACCAGTGGAGATATGTGTATCTAAAAGACACAGTCACTGTTTTTTTCTGAATCCCATATAACTTTCTTGCTTGTAATTGCCATACAACATTACAAGGTCATTTGTTTGCGGGGGGGTAACTGATAAGGGCAAATATGGGTAAAGTAAGACTTATTTGCACTGTAAAAAGCAAAATTAGGATTTCTGCTTCTTGCCTGAAATGTTTGCTAATGTTTGCTAATAATTAGTAAGAATGCTGCTGAATACTTAATTGTGTTATTGCTGCTATTCTTTTATCTTTGTGAAAAAAGCAACCATTTTATTGTTGTAATTACAGAGAACATTTCTTGCTTCACTGCACAGTGTTGAGTTGAGATTTCTGCTCCATTGGCAATTAACAGGGTTGAGCTATTTACATTTTTCTTCTTTGGATAATGGTTTAAGGAAGTAATCAGATTTACTTACATACATTACAGGTATAGGTGATTATTTTAGAGTCTGCAATTATACTTCCAACCAGTGGTATTCAAACATAGTATAAAGGCCTAGCAAATCTCTTATTCATTTGCCCTGAATAAGGTAAAATTTTAAAGTGTTTTTTATTATTTAATATTTTAGAACATTTTAAAATTTTCACTTAAAATATTTTCTTACATATACACTTTACAGATATTTATTGAATGAATTTTCATTTTGCTATTATAAAATGTAAAATATAGATTTAGGGGTAATATTACAATTCCGTTAGTATAAAATTGACATAAAATGACTTTAATACTAACAATACTACAAAAAATTGTATGTAAGAAAAGATATTCATCATCATCATCATCATCATCAACATCATCATCATCATCCCGTTGATCATTGAATTTCTCGAGCAGTCTCAGTAACATCTCCATTCGTCCAAGCCCTGAGATTTTAGAAGCCTCTCTCTACTCGTCCTTCCAACGATGCCATATTGGAGGCTCTTTCAGGGTCAGAGGAATGAGACCCAGCTTGTTACTGGTTTCAGCCTATTAATACACCATGGGGACCTTGCCAGGCTCTCCCATGTGGGCAGGAAACACCCACATGGGAGAGCCTGGTTCTGCCAGAGGGAGAAGTAGGCTATAAGATACCACTTTCAGGAGCTTGCTTTTAAGTCTCTGGATGCTGTCCATTGATAGGATTACACGGCACCGGGGGCAATCCCTGGGTGTGACCGCCTAGCTACTGGGAGATGGGAAATCTGGGCAGAAGAGGCCCAGTCCCAATCCAAGCAGCCTTGGAGGTCTCAGCCCCGGATCCCACACACTTGGGTTCCTTCATGCATGAGGCTCGTCCGAATGTGTGCAGCATAGCTGTGGCCTTGAGCATGGCTGTGGCTAGGCTCCGGAGGTCTTCAGCTGCCGGGAGCTCTGCTTGGAGTGTGGAGGGAAGTTGGAGCGCATCCCCTTCGAGGAGGCCCTGGGGAAGACAGCCAGGTGCACGAGCAAGAAAAGATATTGGCTTTTTAAATTCAAAAATCAATTTATGGCAAGTATTTGTGTTTGCCCAGTTTTCGTTTCACTAAAAAATAATTTATTCTTCCTTTCATAGTAAGTGTTCTGCTTTGTAGTAGATAAGCTTATTGTGAATAAAATTAAATTTTAACGCAAGTTTGGCTAAACTTCAGCAAACTGTGAACCCAATCTGGTGATTACTTAAAGCAGATAAAAGGGGGCTAAAGAGAGTACAGCAGTCATGGCACTTGTCTTGCACACAACTGACCTGTATTTGATCCCAGCATTCCATGTGTTCCCCAATTTCCACCAGAAGTAATTCCTGAGTTCAGATCCAGGAGTTACCTTGAGTATTGCTGGATGTAACCCCAAAACAAAAAAGGGGGGGGAAGGGAATTAGATATAATCTGTAGTTACAGTAAAGTTTTTACATTGTTAAGGACGATAAAAATGTATTTCTGATATCTCGACTATATGTAAAAACCAGTTCAGCCTTAAGTAAACCTGAACTTCTAGGTAGGAACTCCTCTAGGTAGTTATAAACCTTTGTTTCCAATTTGCCAATGAAAAACTTTCTAATTCTGATTCAACTTTCTTGTAGCAACTAGAACAAGAAAATGTATTTTTACAATGACAGCCAAGTAAACCCCTTCCTTGTAGCACTGTAGCACTGTAGCACTGTAGTCCTGTTGTTCATCAATTTGCTCAAGTGAACACCAGGAACGTCTCCAATGTGAGACTTGTTGTTACTGTTTTTGGCATATTGAATATGCCATGGATATCCTGCCATGCTCTGCAGTGAGGGCGGGATATTTTCAGTAGCTTGCCAGGCTCTTTGAGAGGGACAGAGGAATCAAAATACCCTACCTGCTATGCTATCGCTCCAGTCCAACCCCTTCCCTAAAATAAAAAATTTATTTTTCATGAAAACTAGGCAATAGAAATAGAAAAGCATGTGGTTATGGATAAAATTATTAGAAATGTAAAATGAGTTTTACCAGGTATTCTTATTGAACCTTATCAAATACAATGAAATTAAAATAAGAAATGTTACCCACAGATTTTGAATTACTTATTGAGTTTAGGAGATAGCACTATGTCCATGCACATATGTGGTCTCTACAACTACAGAATGCTAGACCTGGAACAGCTACTTAATGACTTCGAATGGGAAGAAAAAACATGATAAGAGAAAGCTGATGTATCATTGAAGAGGAGGGCAGGTTAAGGGTTAAATTTGCCTTTGTAATTGTTTGGCTGCTTTGAAAGATGTTTTCGAGACCTACCTACCACTGGGCAGGAAACTGTCACCAAATGGATCAACAAACTGCCCTAGGAACTGTAAGCAAACATCTGCAGGGAAACAGTTAACAGTCAACAAATGTTGAGATAAGCAAATGAAGCGACCTATCTGTGATCCCCTTTGATCTATAGGTGTGATTTCCCTTTGATCCAATAAGGTGTGATTCCCTTGGATGCTGTAATATGTGTGATTTTCTTTTTTCCCCCAAAAGGGTATAAAAACAGCTCACTTTTTGAGTTTGGGGACTTCGGCTATGCCGCGCTATTCAGGCACAGTTGAAGGTCCCAATATAGCTATATTGGCTTGAATAAACCCCGTGCATTTGCAGAAAGAGTTGTCTTGGTTTTTTTCTTTTGTGATCTGCCACCCCTAACATCATCAGCTAATAATATTGAAAATAAGGAATAATAGTTACTTTTTATTTTGTAGGATACTATAAAATTCTAAATTTTAAATGAAAGTAAATATACTGTGCTATTATATATAGCATTGAAGATATTTCTAGGATTAATTGCTTTAAAACCCTTCACTTAATAGGAATTCGGAGAGAGCAGAAATAAATTCTTGAGGTTAAACAGTATTTAGTCTCTGTGTTTCTAATGTGTTTTATTTATCTTTGAATTATTAATAATTTATAAATATAGGACAATTAAGTTCAGAGAGGGAAATTTTTGATAAATTGAGAATAACTCCTTGATAGTAATTAAATGAAAATAATAAATTTTTATCTAAGAAGGATTAATATTCAGGAAAGAATAGACATTAAACAATTTTTTTTAAAAATTGACCTAATTTAGGTCTTAAGCTAAAGCAGCTTCAAAACTATTAGTTTAGTCAAGGTTTCTTCTATTTATAGAAAAAGTTTAGGTCGTGATCTGCAGTTCTCAGAGATTGAACTACTTATTGGGTGGGGAGCTCCCAAAGAAATGCTAATGAGGCCAGAGGCCACTCCCAGTCATACTGAACCAGATAGAAAGCCTAAAGCATCTATGAGTAATTCAGGGATTAAAAATGCTAGTAAATTTCTCTCCATAGAAACCTGGAATGCTAGACATCAACAGATCAATATCTATTAATTCCTCCAGGAAAAAATATATATCCCATTAAATTTATATTAATAGGTAATACAATTTACAAATACTCTTCCAACAAAAGCATTTGAAAACAAGCTACAAGATACATTATGTACTATAAAATAAACAAGCTACAAGATACATTATGCACTATAACACTTATTAAGAGGGTAGATCTAAGGGCTAGAGAGATAATAGAGCTGATAGCAGGCTTGCCTAGCATGCAACCCACCCGGTTCCACTCCTGTCTTCCCTTATGAATCCCAAGTCCACCAGGAGTGATCCTTGAGCACCCCTGGCTGTGACCAAAACATTAAAATAAAATTTTAAAAGGGTTTATCTAATGTTGTATCCATACTATTCAAAAAATCTAAGGATAACTTTGGGTGGTGTTAGGTATATCTACTGTGCATTCATGTCCTAACTAATCAAATTATAGATATTGAGTATGTAGACTTCTTGTATATCAACTATACAAGCAAAAAAACTTTGGGGTTAAAAGCCTTAAGTGAAACAATTAATAAAGACACAATAAGAGAAAAAACATAAAAGTGTTCCTAAACCAGGACAGTTAGAAGAGGGAAAGTTCAAAAAATAAAATAGTTTCACATTTTCAACACCTTTCAGATAAATTTTTCTGCTGTATAGTTTTTCAGTGTTCTCAATGTATTATCTGGGTCACTCTAGAAAACTAAGTTATATGCTTTGTTCAAGAGCATTAGATAGATGACAGATGACATAGAGTGAAATTATAAAATGAAATGTATATGCAAAAGTATATAAATAAATTCAAAGACTAAAACAACTCCTTAAAATCACCTGGATTTTTATTCTAGTGTTGAAGTTAAAACATAGTTATCTCTCAACCAAGGAATTTATCACCAATATCTTTTATGGAAACCTATGCAGTTTCAGTTTGCAATTAAAAAGTCCCCCCATTATCACTTGAGCCAGGGAATTCTTCTTTCAAATATCCTGATTAAAATTATGTGAAGAAAAATTAAATTACATGTGAAATTTAACATGTACATGTATGTAATTTCATAGCTTTATTGAAAAAATTATAATTGTTGAAAGCATATATTGCAGAATTTCCCCAAAATTTCTATAAGCAGAATCATCAGTGATAATTATTTAAATTTGAAATTTAGGGTCAGAGAGATATTATAAGTGTTAAGGCACTTAGCTTGCATGGAGGTACTCATATGGGCCAAGAAACAAATGCAGGACTAAGTCCTGAGCATGGCAAGATGTGACTCCCAAATGAAATAACATAGAATTTAGAAATAAGCTTTGAATTCATAAAAATGAACTTTAGATTTTGGAAAATAATTTCATTTTATTTCTTCTCTATTATATCTGCCTGTACAGACTACATTAACTTGTAACTTCTGGAAAAACCATTTTTTTTTTTGTGACAGAAAAAATAAAAAGAAATAATGTTTCATAGTATATCATATTCATACTTGAGAATACCCATGACTGTATATATATATTCATGATTAATACACCCACGCACGCACACACACACGCATATACACACACATATATATGCATATATATGGTGACTAGTCACATTTTATTAGCTATTATATTACAATGTCTTAGTGAATTCAAGCCAAAATCAGAAAAGGCAATATAATCACTCTAGGAGTTAATAGTATGTTCAATGTCATATACGGTTTTTACGAAAAAACTCATAGATACAATGACTTAATTAAGATAAGTACTTTTTCTTTTTCTCTCATTGGAGCAACCAGGAGATGTCATGGCTTGTAGAGAAACTGTGGTAATAAAAACAAGGCTTCAAAGTTCATTCTGTTCTTCATTTTCAAATTGGTGGGACAGATTTAGAGAAACTAATGATAGGTAAGAATTTTTAAGAAGGCATTTTGCTTCCACTTACAGTCATTATTATGTACTCCAAAAGAGCACAAGAATAACTGAAAAGAGCTGTATTAGCAATTCCTTTCATAACAAGCCTTAACACTTTTTTGTGAATTTCTTGGAAAACCATTCATGGGACTACACTGAAGAACAAAACCATGATTCTATAAAGAACCTAACACACACACAATGTTTGTTTATAGGTTCCTAGTCAGTAAATTCACCTCATGAATGTCTATTATTGTTCACTAGTCATACTAACAACCTATTTTTTAACCTGAAAATTGTTTATACATTGGAAGACTATAATCTATCCTCCATCTGACTATCACTTTATTAGTTCCCAAGATAGAGTATCCCCAGAGTGCCTATTATGCAACAAAATAATGAGAATTAAGTACATGAACAGATGATACATATTTACTGTAGATATTGAGTAAAACTTGTCTTAACTCAGAATCAAATTGTAATTATTGTGCTACTAAAGATAGTCCTTCTTTCACTTCCCTTTCATACTAAAATTATTACTTAAACCTTTGATCAGTTGATCCTTGATTGTAATACCTTTTTCTACATTTTATTATGAATTTTATCCATGGTTAAAATGTACTCCTAAGGGAGGAAAATTTTATGTATTACAAAACATTTTTACTTTCATTAGAATGAACAAGTTGGATATGAGACTTCAGGTTCTGAATATGTGAATAAAGCAGGAAATGATACACTAGTCTTGAAATGGAGGAATCAAGTGAAATATCTCCATTCACATAGAGCAAAATTCCCAGGAAGATATAATAAAATCAAATCATTTTATGTTTCATAACATTTTATGTTTCTATTATAGTATCCATATTCCCTTTTTAATTACTTCTCTTTATCTATTTGTACCATGATAGTATTAATAGGAAATGAAGTGTGGAGTATGTAGCACTCCCTTTAATAGGTTTAGGTTCCAGAGCATGATCATTTAAAGAAGCTGCAGGGACTAGAGAAATAGTACATCAGGTAAAGAGTGTGCCTCGAATGTGGCTGACCTGGGACTACATATGATTCCCTGAGCACTGCCTGGTGTGGCCTCCAAAACAAACAAACAAAAAAATGATACATTATCTGATTTCTTGCCTTTCCTTATCATTAATAGATCAACTACTTTCTAATAACTGTGTGATCAGATCATTCTTTCCATTAAAAACCATGTTATAAGCCTTAAAACAGTCCAAATTAAGAAGAGACAGAGAAGGGAACACCTAGTAGAGAATGTTGAAAGGACCCACTCGGGTTGAAAGCTGTGTACCAAAAGTAGACTATAGACTGAACATAATGGCCACTGAATACCTCTATTGCAAACTACAACATCCAACAGGAGAGAGAACAAAAGGGAATTGCCCTGCCGCAGAAGCAGGGTGGGGTGGTGGGGGCTGAGATGGGGGTGGTGGGAGGGATACTGGGAACATTGGTGGAGGAGAATGGGCACTGGTGGAGGGATGTAAACCAGATACAAACATGAAAGTTCATAAATTTGTAACTGTACCCCACGGTGATTCACTAATAAAAATTTTAAAAAGAGAAAATAATTTCTAAATAATGCATACATAATATTCCATACACTTGAATCATTCAAACTATAATTAGTTTTATTTTCATATATGTGGTAAAAACTAATAACAACTTGGCTTATCCATATGTAATTTTAAAAAGTACTATCAGCCATTGTGAGAGATGTCAAGATAAAAAAATATCCTTTGTGGGTGTATATGACTGGAGAAATTTGCATATAGTTTATAAACAATACATATGTATAAAAGTAGAAAATGGACAAGGCATATGTCTGTGAATTGTGCAACTCCACATATATGAGCTATTTAGTGAGGAAAATAAAACAATATTCTAGGGAATAGTTAACATTTTTAAATGCAAATATATATCTTTGTTCATTTGTATCTGTTCTGTTTCTGAGATCAATTGAATTCCCCAATCTGGGGATGCCAACTTTCTTTCTTTCTTTCTTTCTTTCTTTCTTTCTTTCTTTCTTTCTTTCTTTCTTTCTTTCTTTCTTTCTTTCTTTCTTTCTTTCTTTCTTTCTTTCTTTCTTTCTTTCTTTCTTTCTTTCTTCTCCTCTTCTTTCTTTCTTTCTTTCTTTCTTTCTTTCTTTCTTTCTTTCTTTCTTTCTTTCTTTCTTTCTTTCTTTCTTTCTTTCTTTCTTTCTTTCTTTCTTTCTTTCTTTCTTTCTTTCTTTCTTTCTTTCTTCCTTTCTCTCTTTCTCTCCCTCTCTCTGTCCCTCTCTCTCCCTCCCTCTCTCCCTCTTTTCCTTCCTTCCTTCCTTCCTCCCTCCCTCCCTCCCTCCCTCCCTCGCTCCCTCCCTCCCTCCCTCGCTCCCTTCCTTCCTTCCTTCCTTCCTTCCTTCCTTCCTTCCTTCCTTCCTTCCTTCCTTCCTTCCTTCCTTCCCTCCCTTCTCCTATTCACACTGTAAAATTCATCAAAATGGACTTCCCTGAGGATTAAAACAGACAAATTTGAGCTCTGCAGAAATGCAGTCTGACATACTATATTAGTATCTTGTTGAAGATTTGGTCTAATGAACATTTTGCATTTTAAGATGTTCTTAAAGACATGGTTAATTTCAAAAGACAGTCCTAGTTTCTTTTTTTTTTTTTTTTTTTTGCTTTTTGGGTCACACCTGGCGATGCACAAGGGTCACTCCTGGCTCTGCACTCAGGAATTACCCCTGGCGGTGGTCAGGGGACCATATGGGATGCTGGGAATCGAACCCGGGTCGGCCGCGTGCAAGGCAAACGCCCTACCCGCTGTGCTATCACTCCAGCCCCAGTCCTAGTTTCTTTACATACCTATTTTTACTAATTAAACCCCACAAGTTATGAATCTAGAAGAATAGCATTTTCATCTTGAAATTGTTGGAAAAAGTTATTTTTCTGATATAAAATAGTATTAAAGGAGGGCCTCATGGTTCAATGGTAACACATCTGACTACAGATCAGAAGGCTGTGGGCTCAAATCATGTGTGGGTCATAAAGTATATTCATTTCATTACTTTTCAGCATTTAGATGAGATTTCTATGGGCTACTATAAAAAAAAATGCCCCATTCTGGGGCCAGAGACATAGGACAGCAGGTAGAGCATTTGCCTTACATGATGTGGTCAACCCAGGTTCAATCCCTGGAGCCCTATATGGTCCCTTGATCACTGCTAGGAATAATTCCTGAGTGCAGAGTAGGAATAACCCTGAGGATCAGCAGGTCTGGCACACAAAAATAAAAAAATAAATAGCATTAAAGTGCAACTATTCTAGAATATTTTTACCTTTACTCTAGATCTATGATTTCCTCTAAAATTATATTCATCTGCCTATAGCAGAAACCACAGATAAATGCTGGTGACTCAAATACAAAAAGAATCAATTTTTCTCATTTAGCAAGTTCAGAGGTAACCAGTTTAGAACTAATAATATGACTCCTAGATAGGCCATAAAGACCAAGGCACTAGCAACTTTTCTAAGTAGTTCCATATTTGTTGTTATGCTTCTATAAATCATGTTTCTATACCAGAAACATAAAAGCAGGGCCAGTGAAAGGTAAAGGTAAATATTGAATGATTTGTCTTTTTTTTAATGATTGCAAGCAGTAAATTTTATATGAACTCCAGTTAATGGAACATTTCTTAGATTAATTTGCCCAGAGTTAGATTATAAACAATACAATAATCTATAAAGTAGATTGAAAAATGAACATAAAAGTGGCTACATTACCACCTTATACAGAAAAAGGTTTTAACTGATAATTTTAAAAAGGAGACTGCAGAAGCAATATTGCCAGAGATTTTATAAAATAAAGAATTTTCCCAGGAAAGGAATAAAAAAATTTAATTTTTAAATCATTGTTTAGAACTTTGCTAAAACAGGGCAACAAGAAAAACCTTTGGGTGGCAAAAGTGATCAATCATGAAAAGGGAGTTAGACAAGTCAATAAATATAACACTGGCAAGCAGACTTTGATGTATGAGGGAATAACAAACTCTAACTTCCTATAGTGCTGTGCTAGGTGCCTTGTTGGGAAGCAAATGTATCACTCAGTAGACACCTAAGCTTGGAATTACCATACATAAATGATGCAGCCACTTTTCATTACTGATGACAGAATGCTGAGTTTGGTCTATAATCCATAATATGAATGTCCTCACGGGAAAAGATGACCTCTATTATCCCAGTTTTATTATTATAGTAGACAATAATTAGAGTGAACTGGCAATCATTAGTTGCTATATTGGCTCTGTCCTTATGTTAGAGGTAATTACCTCTTAAAATAATGATGGGGAGATGTTAGGTAGATATTAGTGTATTATTTATTTCCTTTGCAAAGAGAAATTATAAGGGAAGGGCAGAACCAAAATTGAAGCACCATGGGAGGCGATATACAACAGAATAGTGAGGATAATAAACTTATCTATTTTGTAATATTAATAGTTTAATTTTCTATAAAATACACTGATGGCTATAAAATTTAAAATCTAACTTTTCCATACTGATAGCACAAGCTGGAGTGATAAGACAGTGGGTAGGGCATTTGCCTTGCACATGACCCACCTAGGTTCGATTTCTTCGTCCCTCTCGGAGAGCCCAGCAAGCTACTGAGTATCTCGCCCGCATGGCAGAGCCTGGCAAGCTACTCTTGGCATATTCGATATGCTAAGAACAGTAACAAGTCGTCTCACTGTGGAGATGTTACTGGTGCCCGCTCGAGCAAATCAATGAATATGGGATGACAGTGATACAGTGCTACTGCTCTTCCATATTTATCTCTTTCTGTATTGTGAATCTTAAATCACTGACATTTTACTTTTGTATTTTTGTAGTATGATCATATATACCTGAAGCAGAAATTGATATGGAACTGCTTTTACTGCTGTGTCATGCTCAAGATATGGCAGTACGTCACCATTACTAAGCAGTCATCCCCTAAATTCACACACTGTATGAAAATAATAAGGAAAGTAAAATTAAATCTAAGGGTGTTTTCTTTTAGAGTTCGGAGACTTTTCTCAACTTATAGCCTGGTTTAGTCTTTTCTATCATGTCCTCTCAGGCTGTCATAGTAAAGTCTAGACAGTTAAACTTGCACTTAGTGTCTTACAGTAGTGAAAGCTAGAAACCATACATCAAGATGTCACAGCATTGGTTTGTTCTGAGGGTTGTGGAAGAAGAATCTTAGAGTTCTGTTTTGAGACTTGTTGATGGCTAATTTTTCTCAGTTTCTTTTAATATTATTTGTCTTTTATATACATTTATCTCTGTCCCAAACTTCCCTTTTTAGAAAAGACCACAGTCACATTGGAACAGAAGCTTGCCTATTTCATCTTCAGTGACCCTATTTCCAAATAAGATCACATTAGAAAGTACTGAAAGTTGATTTCAGTATCTAATTAGGAAGAGTTGCACATACTAAAAACCCATAACATCATCCTAGAACATCCTAGAACATTATTCTTTTAGTTTTTGTGCCAATTCTCATTTTCCAATTAATGCTCTAAAATTTCAAAGGTAGCACTGTAGCACTGTTGCACTATTGTCCTGTTGTTCATCAATTTGCTCAAGCGGGCACCAGTAACATCTCCATTGTGAGGCTTGTTGTTACTGTTTTTGGCATATAGAACACGCCACGAGTAGCTTGCCAGGCTCTGCCGTGTGGGCGGGATACTCTCAGTAGCTTGCCGGACTCTCCAACAGGGACAGAGGAATCGAACCCAGGTCAGCTGCATGCAAGGCAAACGCCCTACCCGCTGTGCTATCGCTCCAGTCCAAAATTTCAAAGGTATGTATAATTATTAATTCTATAGTTAATCAAACATGTACATATAAAATTACCCCCTTTCCTTCTTGAAGCAAAACTCTGAGTGAGTATACAGTCTATGGTGTCACACTTTTAATGACTAGCTAAAGTAACAAAGACCGAAAGTTCATGTGATTAGACCTAAACCACTGGGCAATTAATTAAGCCATGACACAAAATCATGCTTTACTGATCCCCAAATAAAAAGATTTGTCAGTGTACTCACTTTGCTTTCACTCCTTCATTAGATCCAGATACTGTCTTGAGTGTTCTTTGCTCCAAGTTTTGATTCACACACTTTGCTTAGTTTGGGGCCACATTTAATGATATTCAGGAGTTACTATTGACTCTGCACTCAGGGATCACTTCTAGAGGGCTCAGGGGACCATATGGGCTGCTTTGGATCAAACCCAGGTTGGTGCATACAACACATCAGATAGTATGGTCTGAATCCACCATACTATCTATTGAGCCCTCACATATTTTTGCAAAATGATGAAACAAAATGATGAAAGAGTACTATAAAAACAATGGAAGTTAATAAAAGTTTTTAAATCTTCAGTAAGATTTACATAATTCCACCTAATTTATGTTTTGTCCAGAATGGGTTATGATAAATTGCTTACCATACAACCTCCTTATCTCTTTCCATTTGTCTCAGATAAATCACTTTTAATTTTATGGTTCATTAGAAGAGATGTTTTAAAAATGGTTTGTGTACACTTAAAATTCTCAATAATAAAAAGGCAATGTGACTTCATTTCTTCTACAGGGAAACATAGAAAATATTTTATTTATATGTCCAATAAAGAATATCCCACCTAGAATGCTAGTCTTGAGAGCCCACTCACATAGGACAGGCATTAGCAAAATGATTCTTGTAGAGTATAAAAATAGTAGTTTATTCTTAGAATGAAATCTCTGCAGAACTTTCAAATTTATAATAGTTACAATTGAAAATATAACTAAAATATATAAAATATAATTGAAAATAAAATGTAAAATTTGAAAAGGGCTCCAAAGAGGGTTCCATAAATATCAGCACAGGTAAAGGTAATGTGTGATTATATTATTTAAAATCATATATTAATAATTTTTTTCTTGATTAGGCATTTTTTAAAATGGGGTAAAATCTGAGGGTCCTGGGGAAGGAGAAAGGGCTACTCCCTGCTATACTTATCTAGCTATTGAGGCCTGATAGATTAGTGCCCATTGGTGTGCCTGATTATACTGGCCACTATGAGGGGCACACACAGGGCACTTTGGGACACAAGTGGTGGAAATGGCATATGGGGTCAGGATATTACACTATACTAGGCATGTGCCAGAGTTGAACCATATCACTGGTACCATTATTTAGGCTTTTCTTCAATTGAAGTAGAATAATATACATCTGAATCTTCTATGCTGTAAGTCATCCTGTCCATATATATATGGCATTAAGTTTATCTCTGGAAATTCAAGTATATTATTTACTCTATGATTGACTTTTATTTGTTTTGTTTTGGGGCGATACCCAGTGGTCTTGGGGCTTACTCCTGGCTCTGCACTCAGGAATTACTCTTGGTGTGGGCCAGGATCACATGGGATGCCAGGGATCAAACCTAGGTGGGCCATAGGGAAGGCAAGTGCCCTTACCTGCTATACTAACTCTCCGACCAGTAATTGACTGCTTTTATTTAATTTACTTATTCATTTGTTTGATTTCACTATATACCATGCATAAGTATATACCATACATACATTGAGCATTAATTTTTCTCTACTTTATGTCACTAAATACAATACTCCTTAGAATGGTATGTGTTTTTATAATGGCAAAATGTGTTGTTATAATGGCAAAATTTCATCAGGTCTTTTAAAGATCTAAATGATATTCTATCCTAATTATTTACCATATCTTCTTGACCCAATCATCTGTTGATTATCATTTAGTTTGTTTCCAAACCTTGCTCTTGGCTATTGTAAATAATGCTTAAATATGCATAAAAATTAAAGTGCTCCAGTAAAAAGCTGTATCAATGTTATCCTGTTGCTTATCGATTTGCTTGAGCAGGCACCAGTAACATCTCCGTTGTGAGACTTGTTACTGTTTTTGGCATATTGAATATACCACAGGGAGCTTGCCAGGCTCAGCCATTCAGGCAAGATACTCTCGGTACCTTGCCAGGCTCTCCGAGAGGGATGGAGGAATCGATCCCAGGTCAACCACATGCTAGGCAAATGCCCTACCCGCTGTGCTATCACTCCATAAATAATATATGTAAGTAGAAGGACACAAAATTTATATAAAAATATATCTATAAATCAGTTGCATTACTACACGCAGACAGCAAAGTAATATTTTATGTCTAGGACATTATTAGAGAATAACATTCATGGCAGATTGTTTTTTAAATTTTACTATAAAATCACTGTCCAGCCAAATATTTGATATTGTATATATCCAAAGATACTTACTTAATGAATAAATCATTGCCAATACTATGAAGAATCTTTATCAAGGCTTAAAAAAAGAAACTTTTTCATAAACCTGCCTGCCTTTAAGATAGGAAATTACCCTCATTTCCAACAAGCTAGATTTTTGCCTGAAGCATTCACTCATTTATCAACTCAACCATGTGATCAATATTCTTTAATATACCTTAAATAAATTTGATGTTTTAATATTCATTGCTGGATTATTACATAATGGAAATAAAGCAATTTCACATTTATTTTGAAATACTAGTTGCTAATATATTTAATATACATAATACATACATGTGCATATATAAATATATACATATATGTATTGCAATGAGAGTGGAAAGTATCAGAGCTACTAACAGAATAATAATCCTTATAACTGGAAACATCAGCCATGGATTCTTATAGAGTTTGCAGTATCTTGTTTCTATTTAAATAGTACTACTGACTCAAATAAGCATATCACTGTGGAAATATGGTTTCATTGAGATCTTCACCTTTGTCATTGGACAGATTCCAGAGGTTTGGAGAAATATCATAAAATAGATTTGCTCTAGAGACATCTGCTGCACAGCCTTAGGCATTTCTTGACCAATATGACATTGAGAGAAAGAAGTTTGAAAAAAAGGAGAAATTCTCCTTTCTAGCACAGTCTTCAGCTGGCACTAAACTTTCCAGCAAAATTATGTCCTCACAGAATGACCTGTTTGAATTTGTTTTCTCGTATTTTGTTTTGGGTTTAGTTTGTGTATAAGCACATATTTATTTGCATGTGTGTATGCTGTTTATAATTATACATAAGAATAATATGTAGATATAATTATATAATGATTTTATGATTTGTAATCACATAAGTAATATGTAGATACAATTATATATAATGACATTATGTGTTGTATACACACACATGCCTTATTATCACATATTGCCACTGAAACAGCCAAAATCAGCAATCTTATCACAAAGGCTAAAATTAGACATTGCATAAAGCAACTTTCAAAAATGTTAAAAGGCATCATTATTACAATTATACATTCCATAAAATGTCAATGTTTTAAAATGTTTTTAAGCACAATTTCTTTTGATGCTCCCAAAATTGTTCTAAGGATGTTATCACGTGTATTTCAGATGAGAAAACAAATGCTGGGAGTGGTTAAAGAACAACCAAAGTCACATACTTGATGCCAGGATTCTAGCCATTATGCTTCTGATTATAGTGAATTCACTATTCTTTAATAAATAGCCTGTAGTCTGCTAAAAAGCATCATAAGGCATAAGTCTCCTTGGTAGAATAAAGCAATATGAAACGAAATTTCTTCTTAAAGTGTGGTATAACTATATTTTAAACCACAGACTCAACAACATAGAAAGTAAGCTGTGGGGGCTGGAGTGAAAGATAGCACAGTGGGTAGGGTATTTGCCTTGCACGTGGCCAACCCGGGTTCGATTTCCAGCATCCAATAAGGTCCCCTGAGCACCGCCAGGGGTAATTCCTGAGTGCAGAACCAGGAGTGACCCTTGTGCATTGCTGGGTGTGACCCAAAAAGCACACACACACAAAAAAAGAAAAAAAGATAGTAGGCTGCTTTTGAAGGCACTGACCAATTTCTGAGCAACATTTTTCCTGTACTTCAGAATACACTTGGTTACCTGAGTTTGATGAATCTCAGCAAAATTAGCCTTATAAAAATACTTTGGAGCTACCAGGGAATAAGAAATTAGATTACATATCATTCTGCATGTCTAAGTTTTCAGATATCTTTCTATACCATTTTTATATTGAAAAGTAGAATTCAGTGAACTTTAATCAGTTTTACCTTGAACTGTCTTTAGCCTTTGCAAAAACTTATAGAATAGTCAGACACTTCTTTTAATATAGAGAAAACAAAGGAAGGAAAAAGTGACTTAGTTTCAGTGAACGTATCTGAGTTAGAATCAGTTTGACTTTGAACCCTCCTCAGTAAAATTGTCCACCCATTGATATTTATAAAAAAATCAACTGCAAAATTTATCAAACTAGGTTTTGAAATATCCATGGAGGAAGTCTGGAATAGTTGAATACTAGCTTGCCCTTAAAATGTGATTGAAAGATGACAAAACTTGCCAGAATATATGAGAAACCAGTGATATGCTGCTAAATCAACAAAACCTTCTGGGAGCATTGGCATTTAAATGTGTTACAGCTGCCTGCAATAATTATTATCAAGCATATCCAGAGAACCATCTCCCCAGATTGTGAAGATTTAAAGTGTTTTCTTCCAGCCCTCAGTAGAATAGAGTAAGGAAATAACATGTTTTTATTATTGACAAACAATTTATCAGCAACTGTCAGAAAAATACCGAAAATAAGAATGCATGTTTTTAGTGTATTAAGGTTCCTTGTGGGGAGTCTCCCACGCAGTGCTCAGGAGGACCCAGAATCACTTCTACTGTTACTCAGCCAACGTGCTGAGTCAATGCTAGGACCTGATGATGCAATGCTATTTGAATCCTGAGGTTCTGGAGATTCACCAGAACCAACCTAGCATGGGTTCAGGGAGCTCTACAATGAATACCAGGGATCAATGTTGGGCATTAGATGCACAAAGCATACAATGCAGCCCCCTATGTTTTCTCCCCATCCCAGAAATATATGTTCTGATACATGTAAAATAACAGCAAGAAAAATGAAGGAACATGAAAGTATCACAGACTAAAATTATGTGTTGTTCCCGATGAGCCTGTCAGAGTAACAAGCTGAAGAGGGAGAGGAAGGAAACGGGACCCTGATGGAAGGAGGTGCTGAAATATAACATGTCTAAACCTCAACTATGAATGACTTTACAAATCATATTGCTTTCAGAAAATCTCAAAATCAAGGGGGAGGGAAAGAAAAAATGTCTAATAAAAATATATTGATTGACTTATAGTACTAATCAAACAGCATATTTAATTTTCAGTACCATATCCCCCAAAATTCTGAGAAAACCTAGCATTACATTGACTATACACATGCTCAAAGAAAAGAATCTCAGAGACAAAAATACCTCTAGCAAACTTCCATGATTTACAGTAATCATTTTTATCACATTTCAACTCACAAAGAATATCGTCATGCACTATGTTCTCTTTAACTATCCTACAATAATTACTTCTAGATATCTTTTTAAAATATGTACTAATATTTATAATCAGTAACATAAATGAATCTTTTGGGATGGGGATTGGGCCATCCTATCAGATCTCTGGTATATTTCCAGTCTTTATTCTTTATTTATCCAAGTAAAAATTTATATGCCAACTAGACTGTCTTTAATTGTTATGGTTATACAGGCAGTCTCAAAAGATCTTTAAGTTTTTTTCTCTTTTTCGATGTTTTTTGAGTCCTTTGCATTGTCAAGTAAATTTTAGAGTTTGTCGATATTTACAAAAGAAAATTCTTCTGGGATTTTGACTGAGATTCATTAATTCTTAAAGTCACCTTGGGAAAAAAATAACAATATTGAATATTTTGGTATATGAGCATTAAATATCACTCCATAAATATAGACAGTCTATAATTTCTGTCAGTCTACTTATTGCTGTGTTAGATTTAAGAGGTTTCCTTTCTCTTTGAAACTCATGTTCATGTATTTGATGCTATTTAAAATTTATTTTTATTGAAAGTGTTTATTGCTATGTGTGAAAATAAATGTGTGTAGAACTCATGACTAGTTTAAAGATGCTCAAGATAACTCATCATCAGGGAAATGCATATCAAAACTTCTAGTTCATGTAACCTAGATGAGCATTATTTTCAGTAATTAGTAGTCTACAGAGGCTATAGCACTGAGGTCAAGCAGGCCTGATAATATCTTGGAGTTCACAATTACAAGCGTCTGGCTGTGGCATCAAAGTCGAAACAATCCTGGGCAGTGACTGGTGCTCATAGTTGTAAATGTTGGTATCAATTGAAACAAACAGGACTTAAAGACAGTAGGGGAATTTCAGTTGCATGAGCACCAAGAAGCAGTAGCACCAAATATAAGTGGACCATGGCTGAGTTTTGAGGTGTTGAGATGATGAGTATTGGAGAAAACCTGTGGTGGCAAGTTTGAGCAGGCTACAAACAAAGGGTCAAAACCATAGATACTCTGGGGCATCTCTGCATCAAATTTAAACACACTTTGGCAGTGGTCAGGAGTTTAAGCACACTTCTGAGTGCCCATGGGTTTGAATAAGCTTGGATGACAATGGTCACAAAAGTTCAGTGGCAGCTCTGTGCCAAGTTTCAACAGGCATGAGAGGTAATCCAGGGATCAAGAATACAAGAGGTTGAAAGCACCATCTTTGAGAGGTCTTGAATAATAACAAAATTTAAGGTGACATCCACAGTCATGTGGACCTGGCGGTGGATTGGGAGCTGTGGATACTGATGTCTCTGTCAGTGTTCCTTTCAGGGATAGCAGAGAGCACCCTTATTCACTGACTGGACGTCCCTTTAACCATTTCTTTGAGCTCATTGAACATCTTCCACAGTTCATCTCTTAAATTATTTATCAGAGAGATTGTATATGTGGGTATTCCCTGTTGGGGCTTCTGGGCTCTTTTCTTCATCTGCTCTTTATGATGGGGATCTGGGCTGTTTCTTCATGTAACTGTAGTAGCATGGAGGTGGATACTTCCAGTTCTTCACTAACTGTGCTTTGGGAGGTTCACAGAGTGCTTTCTGATGGAAGCATGCAATTCCTTTACAGTCAGATGTGAACCAGGAGGAGCTGACTCTGTTCATGTGTGAGGCTTAAGCAATCATGTACTATATCTTACCCACAATTAGCTCAACTATTGGGCTGGGTGGAGTGACTCATCAGGAACTGACTCTATAATAGCAATATTAGGGGAAATTACAAGAGAAAGAACTTGCAGCTGGCTCTGTCACCTTTATTTTTACCATAATTTATTGCCTCCAAATTACAATGTTGAAAATACAGTTTAAAATATGGGTACCTGGATTTCAGCATAACCCTGATTGTTCCCCAAGGCAAATTTGTACTCCTCCCTATAGCAACTTATTGTTCTGTTGTAGGGGTTCTTTTTTGGCAAGGATATATCTACAATCCGTCTGGATATTATCATTCTTCCCCTTGGGGTAAATATTTTATTCCACCAGATTTTATGTTGGTTTCTGTGCAAAGAATGCAAGTTTATAGATTTTGTCGTAGTCACAAGATAATGTTTCTTTCATTTCCCCTATTATAAAATAATCTTATTATATTTTTCTTTTTGCAATTTGAAAGTTAAATATTCTAATGTAAATAATTTGTATCACCTGTAAGCTCAAATTATAGATAAATAACTACAATTTAAAAGAATACTTTTTTTAAAAAATGAATCATTATGAGGTATAGTTACAGACTTACAAACTTTCATGCTTATGTTTGAGCCATACAATGACCAAGTACTCATCCCTCCACCGGTGCCCATTCTCCACCACCAATGTTCACAGTATCCATCCCACCACACCCATTCTCCCCCCACCCGCTGCTCTGGAGGGTGCTTCCCTTTTACTCTCTCTCTCCTTTTGGGTGTTGTGATTTGCAATACAGATTGCAAGGGCCATCATCTTAGGTCTATAGTCTACTTTCAGCACTCATCTCCCATCAAAAGCGGACCCTCCAAGAATCCTTTACTTGGTGTTCCCTTCTCTCTCTCAGCTGCCATTTCCCCCAGCACGTGAAGCTGGCTTCCAAACCATGGAGCAATCCTCCTGGTCCTTATCTCTACTATTCTTGGGTGTTAGTCTCCCATTCTCTTACTTTATATTCCACAAATGAGTGCAATCCTTCTATGTCAGTCCCTCTCCTTCTGTCTCATTTCACTTAGTATGATACTCTCCATGTTAATGCACTTACATGCAAATTTCATGACTTCATCTTTTCTAACAGTTGCATAGTATCCCATTGCACAGATACACCAAAGTTTCTTTAACCAGTCGTCTGCTCTCAAGCACTTGGATTTTTTCCAGATTCTGGCTATTGTAAATAGTGCTGCAATAAACATACAAGTGCAGATATGATTTATACTGTAAGTTTTTGCATCTCCAGGATATAGTTACAGAAGTGGTATTGCTGGGTTAAATGGAACTCAATTTCTAATTTTTTGAGAAACATCCATATTGTTTTCCAAAAGGGCTGAACCTGTTAGCATTCCCACCAGCAGTGAAGGAGAGTCCCTTTCTCCCCATATCTACGCCAACACCGGTTGCTTTTTTTACTTTTGGATGTGTGCCAGTCAGTGTGGTGTGAGATGGTGTCTCATTGTTGTTTTGATGTGCATCTCCCTGATGATTAGTGATGGAGAGCATATTTTCATGTGCCTTTTGGCCATTTGGATTTCTTCTTTGAGAAAGTTTCTGTTCATTGCTCCATTTTCTGATGGAATAGGATGTTTTCTTCTTGTAGAGTTCAACCAGTGCCTTGTATATCCTTGATATCACCCCTTATTAGATGGTTATTAGGTGAATATCCTTTACCATTCTGTAGACTTTGTATTCTGGTCACTATTTCTTTTGAGGTACAGAAGCTAAAGAATACATTTGGATGAGTGAGATTTAACCACCAGTAGACCAGTGCTGGTCCACACGTTTAGGAGTTAAAAACCACGGGATACCTCCTTGGTTCTAACTGCCTGTGTGTGGGAGGCTTAGCAGGATAAGAGCCAATCCTTAGGAGTAAAAAGCTTAAAATACGTTGTTCCAGACAATATCTTGATATTCTGATTTTAAAAGTGGAAATAAGCAGGTATCTAATAATTTTCAGCATATAGGATGAAAAGGAAAACAAATTAATGGTATAGCTATATGCAGTACTGTATTTAATAGAAAATCTCTGACTATATACTATATTTTCTGAAAGATTTTAAAAGTCACACTGAATCCAAAGCAGGGGTTGCATATTAAGTCTGCATGTTTCTTGTGTGACTAATTATATTCATGACTTGATGAGTACCTAAGCTAAATTAGTTTTCAATTGCCACAGTGAAAGTTTTGCTAAACTTTTTAATATAAATGACTAATTAGTGAGTGTCATCAATATGGAACATTATTAAAAATCAAAAATTTTATATCAGAGTCATTTTTAAGTGCTTTCTGGTATGCTTGCTTAGTACTCCTATTGGGTTTGTTTGGTTTGCACTGTGATAAAAAAGTTTGGTTGAATGGGTTAAGTAGAAAAAGAAAGATTATAGTAGTAAAATTAATGTATTAATAATATGTAAGTAGTAAAAATATTTTTCATACATAGAAGTGAGAGAATGTGAATACTGTTCTGTGTAGATGAGAATGATTTTCATTCACCTATTAGAGGTCCATATTTCTTAGACTGTGTACATTAGATCATTTTCAGATAAATCCCCTATGTGCTTGAGAAAAATGGAGTTTCTTGGGCCCAGTGATATGGTACAGGGCTTAAGGCATCTGTCTTATATATGGCTGGCCTCTTTCAATCCCTGACATATGTTCCTCTGAGCACTGCCAGATTGGGCCCCAAAACAACACAAAATAAAAACAAAGAAATACAAATGGAGGTTCTCCAACTCTGTGTTGATAGTAAAATCAATGGGAGTCTGGGTGTTGAAGTTTTACTTTTGCATTTCTCATTGAAAGATCATTTCGTGGATAAAATTTTATAAATATAATTTATCACCATAGAACTTAGATGAAACATTCTGTATAGTTTCTATTATCACGCCTGTACAGATAAAAGATAAGGAAACATAATGGGAAAGTAAAACTTTAGCAAAGATGTTCCAGTCTCCAGTCAGAAGAAAGGATGAACCTATAGAAAGATGAAAACAAGGTGCTGGTCCAGAGCAATAGAACAACAGGTAGGGAGTTCATCTTGCATGTGGCCAATGCTAGTTTTATCCCTGGCATCCCATATGGTCCTCAAGCACCACCATGACTTATTCCTGAGTGTAAAGCCAGTAGTCACCCCTGACCATTGGCAGGTATGGCCCCAAAACTTAAAAAGTACTTCAGTTTTAATTTCTATGCCTTCATTTATAAAATATATGCCTTTATAAACACTCTGAGGGCTGGAGCGATAGCACAGCAGGTAAGGCGTTTCCCTTGCACAAGGCCAACCCAGGTTCGATTCCTCTGTCCCCTCTCGGAGAGCCCAGCAAGCTACCAAGAGTATCCCACCCTCACGGCAGAGCCTGGCTAGCTACCCGTAGCATATTTGATATGCCAAAAACAATAACAAATCTCACAATGGAGATGTTACTGGTGCCCGTTTGAGCAAATTGATGAACAATGGGACAACAGTGCTACAGTGCTACAGTCTCTGGCGTCTTCTAAATATTGTGGTAGAAAATTTATGGATGGAAGACTTGAGAGATTACTAAGAGAAGGGACATTTGCATTTTATGCAGCTGACCTGAGCTTGATCCATGGCACCCCACCTGGTCCACTGTGCCTTTCAGGAGTTATCCCTGAGCACAAAATCGGGAGTAAGCCCTGAATATCACCAGGTATGAAAGCAGTCACTGTTACAGTTATAGAAATTAGTATTTAAGTCAAATTTTCTCCCAGTTCTGGATATGTCTATTGAGACCTTCCTGGATGAGACTAGCATTTGAATCAATAGACTAATTTAATGTAGGCTGACCTCACTGAATATGTAGAAAGTCAAAATGACATATAAAGAGAGTATATGGGGGAATTTTCTCCCACTTCTGTATTGTCTTATAACAAATATATATCTCCTACATCTGGGTAAGAATTCTGCCATTGACTCTTCTAGGTTTTAAGCTAGTACACTGAAAATCTTGGGACTCATGTAATTGCATAAGCTAGCTCTGATAGATGTGTATGTGTGTGAGGAGATATTAATTATATGTCTCTGGAGGATCCTAGTTCAGGTACCAAAAGGAGAAAAGTAAAAGAAAATATAAAGTAAAATCATAATTTTTATTTTTTCCTGTTAGTTTTGCTTTTTGGGTCATACCTGGCAGTGCTCAGAGGTTACTCCTATCTCTGCACTCAGGACTTATTCCTGGCGATGCACAAAGGACCATATGGGATGCCAGGGATTGAACCAAGGGCATCTGCAATGCAAGGCAAATGCTGTACCAGTTGTACTCTTCAGCCCCCAAATCATAATTTTTCAATGTCATTCTTTTGTAACCCACATTAGCTATATACATATGCATGTGCACATGCGTGTGCGCGAGCACACACACACACAAATTTTCTTTGCAGCACTTAGCTTGCTTAATCTTATGCATACAACTATGGAAAAAGATATCATATAATTTTAATCCTAGAACTTTTTAATTCGGTAATTTCAGCATAAGTACATTTCCACTTGTGTTATAGTACATAAAACTCCCATACTAAATCCTTTAAAAAGTGGAATGAATGTGCTCAGCAAATGTATTTTTCTTTACTTAAAACTACATTCTAACTAACTCTATCACGAATAGGTTCCTGATTGCTTTTATCTATCAGCCTGTTCCCACTTGTTCTTTCCCCCGCCAGAACATCACATTTTCCATAATAATTACATACAAGTTTGCTAATGGATGTTCTTTATGAAAGTTTTGCCAGATCTTTGCAATACTGATGGGTTCTGGCTTTCTACTCCCTTTGGCAGCACAATCTATGGGAAAAGCAGCCTTCAGGATCAGACTTTTCCGTCCCTCTCTTCAATCAATATTCCCTTACCCTACCATCTACTACTCATATAAATACTCCATTCATTCTGTTATTCTTTAGCAGTACTCTCCTGGATCTATGGATTTAGTCAATTGGAGGATTGAAGAAATTATTATCATAATAAAATTATTTATCATGTTGGATAAATAGATAAAAATATATACAATTACACATTGAGACAAGTGCTCTAAAAAGCAAACAAGTTTCAGTAAGCCTTTTCCTTCTTGGAATGCTATGATGTAGCAACTGCATGATTTCTCTGTTCCTTGCAGCTGCATAGTATTCCATTGTGTATATATACCACATCTTCATAATCCAATCATCTTGAACCCACTGTTTAGAGAGGAGACAGACAGAGAAGGAAAGAAATCAAAGTGGTAATAGGAGAACAAGAAGTAATGGTTTAACAGGCACCAAAGCTTCAGTTATATCAGTAATAAGAGTAAGGGGTATAGCCATATATCCAAAACACAGACTCAACACAACTGAAAAAATGAAATCCAAGTGGTAACGACTGGAACTTTATAATGTGCCTATCAACTTGACAGGCGGGGTGGGCTGAGGGTTGGGATAGGGAAGGAATCTGGGAACACTGGTGGAAGGATTGGTGTTGAATTATCGTATGCCTAAAACTCAACCATCAGTTGCTCTGTGTATCATGTCTCTTTTATTTAAAAAAAATAAAGAATTCCATGATTACTGACCTAAGGGTATCTAATAGATAAATATGGTGAAAAAGGGCGTTAGGGTTATGGACTTTGGATATCTTACATTTGTTTGAGAAATAGGACAGCATTCAGGAAATCTGAGAAGAAATTTATGAAGTTCATTTTATAACTCCAAGGATACCTTCCACATATAAACTAAACAGACGATTTTCAAGAGGTAGTAGCAAAGTAAGAGAATGACACATCTACTGGTAACTCAAGAGAGATAAAGATAGGGTGGGCTGGCTAGGCATGGCAACTTATGCACAGGTTTTATCCTCAGTCATACCTCTATTAACCCATGTTTTCATTTTTCTGAAAATAAAAATGTAATTTTAATTATGTCAATTTCCTTCTTGTGCATCTTCAAAGGCTTTCCACTCCTTTTAGCAATAGATGAGAATCATTAATCTTGTCATAAAGGATCTGAATGTCCTCATTCATTCCTGCCTCTCTGAGCTCCAGTACATTCTGCTTTTCCATCTGCTTTTTACTTCTAACAACTCTGTCTTCTTTAAACTTTATGTAGTAACCCCCAATCTCTCTTTACCTCTAGTAAAAGAATATTCTGTTCTCTCTATCTAATTTGCTGACTCTAATTCCTCGATATTTTTGTCTACATGTAAAATTATTGAAAAATATGTATGTATATATGTTATATATAAGCCCATATATAAAAGTTCATTTATATATATATATACACACATACATAAAGCTCACACATAAAGCATACTACATTCTATCCATATAACATTGTCTCCACTGTATTTTTAGAGACTGTGAATATAATGAGGCATAAAGAAAATAAATAAATGGAATTTCTATCTTTCCTATAAGGCATATACTAGAGTTCTGCTTTAGTTGTAAGCACCAGTAACGAAGTGCTTATCTTTCATTGATATAATGACAGAATAGAAAGATGATGAAACTGATGTAAGGTGGTAAACAGAGAAATATGGAAATTTGATAAAGTCAGCAGAACTAGAAAATATTGCCAAAATATGAAAGAAATTCGCAGTCTTATTTTCCAGGTATATGTCACATGCTTTATCACTCAGGACCCAGAAGAGAAGGGGCTCTTGTGTTCTTTTACTCTAGCTTTATGGAATTCTTTGTAAGAAAAACCTGGAAAAATCAGTTATGTATCATATGCTTACTCACTGGCCAATAGTTCACCCATTTTTTCTTCAAAATCTCACAATCTTACTTATGAGACTGTTTTATTGACTATCCACATTGTACTACAGCTCTTGTTTGGATCAGATCTGTTATGTTCTTCTTTTATCTTTCAGCATGTGCCAGTCTTCACATGGAGTTAAAGTTATTTATATAGAAATCAAACTGCTCATTTCTTCAATGAATTCAGGAACCTGAATTGGTAGGAAAGTTAGAAATTCTAATAATGAATAATAATAAGTCTAGATCAAAAGGTACAAAGTTGCTAACCAATGGACACTGAACAAAGAGAACTTGTATCAATAGAATTGCATTTTCAACCTGGGCTAAGCTGCTTAAGTAGTTAAAGACACTATAATTGATTTGGTGACTTTCAGTAAGTTAACTTTTTTGCCTAAAATGGATCATCTATAAAATATGACTGAAATCTTATTTATGTGTTTTCTGATTTTATGTATTTGCAAATAACATACATTTGCATTATTTCTATCAATTATATATTTTCTAATATACAAACACTGTGTAACTATTGACCCTGAATTAGGTATTCAAATTGCAATAAAGTAATTGTGAACTTTAATATAATATAATGGTTGTCTGGGTTATATACAGTAGGAACCAAAATTAAAACTATAAGAAAAGGGGGGGAAGGAAGAATTTATATAAATTTCAGCAGAATAAACTTCAAAGGAAAAATTTCCGTTCCTTTCATTTGTGAAAGAACTCTCAGTTTGAGATATTTGTATTATCATAAATTAACAAGCAAACTCAATGATAATTGCATGTTACTGAATTCTCTGATATTAGTACTATGTGAAATAAATTATAAAGCAGCAGAGTGCCAGGAATAGTTAGGAACTGCTAGATATGCTGTTACTGCTTCTTATTTTAATGGAAGAATCTGTCAAAACTTAAAGGTAAATAGTGAGAATTTCTTAATTGGTCAAAATTTCCTCTATAAAAAAAACCCCAGCTCTTCATAGTTTAATTATTGGTGCTTCATCTCAAATGATAAGATTTTCATGCTTTATTTTCATTTCTGTAAATAACTAGCTATTATGACCAAGATTTTAGCCTATTATTTGAGCAGGGAAAGCAATAAAGGCATGAACAATGAGCACCAATGGGGATATAAATATATGTAATAAATGCTATTTAGGGTGAACAAAATCTGAACTTTTCATAACTTAAGTCAGAAAAAATATTGAACTGCCAATAAAAATTTACAAGGGAAAATTCTCAGAATTATTCTTCAACCCAAAGTATGAAAGAGCAGTCCCATAATGGTTCAATCTTGCTGTGATATCTGCTGAAATTTAAAAAAAGGAGAAATACATGATAAAAAAAATGTTAGAATTTTCAGTCTGATTTAGCCCGGTCTGTTCAGCTATGCATGGGTCTGAGATTAACTGTGGCTTTAGATCTCTTTCAAGATTTATTTATGGGTCTCTGAAATAAGGCAAATAAATGAGCTTATATAGCTGAGTTGGGGGAGGTTTGTTGGCATGGCTCCCACATATCTAACCTTTGGCCATTTAATTTCTTGGTAAATTTGGTCCCAAGTTGTTGGGTTCTCGCCAAAGGCATAGCAACAATTTGGGGGTATTAGAAAGCCTGAAATCACTATCAGGCTGCTGATGAAATCGCTCTGTAAGTTGACCTGCTGGCAGCACCATAACCCCTAAATTGTATATATCTAAAAAGAAATCTTGCCTTGGTACAGTATTCATTCTGATTTTCTCTGGAAAACTGTGAAGTTTTCCAGTGCAATCTAAAGTGCTAAAGTTTATACAACAATGAATGAAAATTAAGTTCAGTCATATTAAGTTCAATACTAGTTTATCTCTAGATAGTATTTGTCTTAAATTATCACAAGGTCTTTACACATGAAAAAAATAAGATATTATAGAAAACATACCGACTCAAAATCAACCTTAGGTTTTTCTGTTTTAGTCAAAAAGACAGGAAGTGCTCAATAAAAGAAACAGGATAAACTCCTTTTGCTACAAATTTCATGTCACAGATAGAAGCAAAAATTTAGTTATGTTATATGCAAGACCAAGAATGTTAAACTTAAGAATTTTAGGGGCCTTCAGAGATATTATAGAAGGTAAGGTGCTTGCATTGCATGCAGCTGGCTCTGGTTTGATTCCACCTATATATTCCACTTTTATTCTATTCCTGAAAAATAGAGCCAGAAATAGCTTGTGAGCACTGTTTGGTTTATTTTGGTTTGGGGGCCACACTCAGCACTGCTCAGGGCACCATATGTGGTGCCAAGCATCAAACTGTACTCAGCTCCATGCAAGACAGTGCTTTAATGTAAAAAACTAAAGCATGCCAAAGGGCGTGTGCATTCTTGGGCTCTGCAGGGCTCACTGCCTTGCTTCGGTGCTCTGGAACCGCTGTGTATGGATTTGATCAGGATGGACGTTGGCCAAGGACAGGTGAAGGAAGAACAAGGACCAAGCTGGTTGCTGATTAGTTACCGTTTATTCAATCTTCCAATCTTCCATCTTTCTCATCTCCCGCATTCCCAGCTCCGTCCTCTCTCTGGATCTACTGCTGCCTGGATTCTCCTCCCTTTTTCCTCTCTAGCCCTTGCCCCTAGGTTGCACACTGCCAGGTACCAAAATCAACATAAGAAAGTCCTTCCTGAGGGCTGTCAGGTACAAGCTAGGGGCATTCCAAAGCCCTTCCTGACTGCCAGTAGGCAAAATACCTCTTAAGGGTTTTTTTCTCCTCTCCTTATTCCAAACACTCATTAACATCTTAATACTAGTTATTTTTGCACGGAAATAGCAAGAGATACATTGAGGCTTGCAAGGCAGCTCTCCTGGCAACATCTTGCCACAGACTCAGACTACGGCACTCAGGCCAGATTAATCATTCCTCACCCTAGCAGGGTCCAAATCTAGGTATCACTTTTTGGATCATGACAACATTTGTCCATGATCAAGCTCTTAACTTATAGTTAAGCATTAGGCACTTTGGCCAGGCCCATCTCGATGCCAGGGTAGCACACAACTCACTGCTTGCCCTGGGTCCATCTCGTCCCTCGTCGGGACTCTGCTTTTGGGAGTGCGAGGAAGTAAGGGCAGCTGAGGCTTAGGTCAAGAGAACAGATGCCCAGGAAGAAAATATGTAGAGTCAAATGACTCCCAGGTTACAAAAACATAGCATTTGCTAAGTCTTCCTGTGTCCATACAAAAAGGACATTGCTCTGAATAAACTATGCAAAGGACTCAAGGAGAAGAGAAAAACAATATTTACAAGTCAACACAACACTAAGAAAGAAGCTACAAATAAACACAGAGGAATGAAAGCACTGATGGGAGTAACCCAATAAACCTAAACTACCTGAGGCTATGTAATCCTACACCTTAAACCCTGTACTCTCTCTGGTTCTTTAGAATTTTTAAAGAAAAAAGATTGTTTTTTCCATATATAAATTAAGAATATAAAATGAAAACATTAATTTGCATAAAGGTTTGGAAATGCATTTATTAGCATATTTTTATGGCTTTGTAGCACAAAGGAGATGGAGAAAACTGGGCAAAGGGTTTGGGATTATATATATTTTTTAATATAAATATTCATAAATACTAGAAGCTCTTCTTTCACGGAAATCAGAAAGTATATTATCATTTCCTTTCTAAGTTCCCATTAACTTTCTAGGAGTTAAAATTCTTCCCTTCGTCTGGGGAAAAGCTTCTCTTCTCATTTTGTTGGATGTTTTTGAGCCACACCCAGCAGTGCTCAGGGCTTACTCCTGGCTGTGCGCTTAAGGATAACTTCTGACAGGGCTTGGGGAACCACATGGGTTGCCAGGGATCAAACCCAGGTAGGCCATGTACGAGGTGAGTATCCTACTCATTATACTATCACTCTGGCCCTCTCTTCTCATTTTCAGACTAGAGATTTATTTTAAAAATAACTATTTTTTCATGATTTCTTGAGTGCTTGTACCTGCACATAAAAATTATTTAGGGGGCTGGAGAGATTGTACAGTGGGTAGGGCATTTGCCCAGAGTCAATCCAGAGCACCACATATGATCCTCTGAGCACCAACCACTGAGTGTGACTCAAAAGTTCTCCCTCCAAAATAAATTACTCAAAAGTTTTTAAAGCAGGAACTTTCATCTTGGAAAAATAAATTTATCCATAATTTCTAGGAAAGAACTTTAAATTTTAAAACCTCCTAGATGAACTATGTCAGTTCTTTATAGACATAGTGCTGTTTATTTCTGTTTTCCAGCAAACCTCTAAGCCATTCTGGAAATTGTTCTATGTTTGGAAAATCACGAAGTTGACTTACATGATCTTCAGAATCCATCCTAGCTTTACTATTTTATCACTTTATCTCTAAATTTTCATTTGGAATCAGTATGTATTTAGTAATCTTAAGCATCACTCCCACATACTTTAAAGTTCACAAAATACATCTATGGTTGGTTGTCATAATAGGAAAAACCCTTATTTACTTTCTGAAAGTGAAAATCTGGGAAAATAAAAAGATATTTTGATTTTCCTTTGCTACTTTCTATTTTAATGAAGAAATTGCCTCAAATCTCTTAGGAGGGAATCTATTTGGTGGGGACGGGGGTGGTGGGAGAGGTGGATTAATGGCTACCAATAATCTTCACTTTCCTTCTATGACTCATTCCACCTTTGAGCAATTTAGGTGATTCTAATTGGACTTTTCCATTTCCTCATTAATAAAAAATATTTTCTCATTATTTTTATGAGATTAAAAAATGAATAAGACTCAATGGTTACCCTCAATTAACCTAAAATGTAGAAGTAGAACTTTGTAGACCTATAATACTAAGCAGATATGATGAAATAGAAGAGAAAGAGAGCTTTTAGAGGAATAGAGAGATATGATAATTCCTACAGCTATGATAAATGAAGAAGGCTTAAAATTGAAGTTTTATTTTGATTGAGTTTTGATGAGGAGTGGGTTTTCAGTCATTCAGTAAGTAAGCCATTCAGGAGAGGAATGGGGACCAGCAGGGACCAACGCGTGTTCTTTTCTTCCCTTTTAATTATATGTTTGCCTCTGAAGTAAAGTGTCAGATGAGTCAACATGTTCATTCACTCAATGGATGACCACATTTGTCTCCCCATGAGTACTTGTTGCATGTTAGACACTTAAAAATGCAGAAGCTAGAAGAAGATAGCATTGTCTTCTCTATGGAAACAGATAGTAGATACTGATCGATGTTTTTTAGATCTCTATCACCCCTGGCATATTATGAAATGTTTTGGAAAGTTATCTCATGAGTTAATCTTATCTCATGGATGCCAGTATAAAACTTCTAGGTGAAAATTAAATAGCATAACTCGTCATTTATGATAGAAAGTTAAGAGTTTGTCAGCAGATCATAACTCCACACTGCTGAGTTCTGTTTCAGGTTTTTTTTTTTTTCCTACCAGAGACAAACAGACTTAACAAATCTGGTTTAACCGCAAATGGGCCAATGTCAGACTATCTCTCTGCCTGATTTTTTAAAAATCTCCTTGATGCACTGACCCTGAATCAGTCCCCAACACCACATGCTTTCCAGAGCATCATCTGTTTCCATCCTGGAAACCACCAAGCACTACAAAATGTGTCCCTATGAGCTTTAAGGACTGCTGGGTGGCCAGGGGAATTCCAAATACAGCAAGGCCTAAGCAGTTCTACATCTTTCAGTCCTTCCATTGGCCCAACTAAAGTCTGTGTGAGGGCCTTGCAATAAATAAATAAAATCCATATGCTCTGATCCAGATCGTGTATACATGGACCAAGAGCATAATTCATAGTCTTAAACTAATGTCATTTTGATTATATTGCAGTATTATTTGTCTTAGGTCAACAATGTTAAAATCATCTTTTTAAACTTTACGTGCTTATTAAAAATTGTATTGAAAATAGGCAGAGGTAACTCCGATTTTAATAATAATATATTGCCCTGGAGAATATAAACACTATTTTAAAGTAATAATCAAATGTTATTTCCCTGCAAAACATCTGCCTTTAAGGCACACAATCTTGCACAGTCTGACACTACTTTGTTATTGAAGCCCTAAGATACAAAGTAGCACTCTACAGAATGGTTTTGTTTCAAGAAAAAACACCAGCCTAAGAAATTATGAAACTTTTTAAAGAGGTTTTGACTCTTGTTTCACAAGGCAGAATTATATCCATATGCTAAATAGTAAATTAACCTCTTCCCTTTTTCTTGGAGAGGATACATTGTTTATTTTCCAAGTATGCATGTTGCATATGTATATATGCATAAGAAATGAAGAGTTCTGTGAAGAGTTGTTTCCTATTAAGCAAATTAGAGGTGCATTTTATTATATATGTTAGGAAGTTTCACAATGCCTTGCACTCCATTGTAAAGTATTTACCTCATCACTCATGCAAGAAGTGGCCAGAGACAGTAATCCAGGACTGAGTCATGACGCAAAGATAAAGTCAGCCTCACTCTCTTCCCTTGTTTTTCTGTTTAAATGTTTCCTAAGGGGCAGTCCCAGCTACTCTTGAACCAAAGCTATATATGACTTCTTTCATCTACAAGCTTCTGCCCCTTGGTGGCAGTGTGGCTGTGACAGTGTCCATATTTAAGACAAGGAAGATGCAAGGGTAGCACCAGAACCAAAACCAAAAAATGTTTCCTAAACTCTCAGCTGCTCTTTGTTCACCCGGTTTCCATAACTACAAAGCAGTTCGGAAAAACAAGCATTTTTATCTGACAATTAAGTTTTAACTATTGTATGATAATCCTTTATGTGTCAGGGTCTACAGCATGCTGTTCTAAGTTCTGATCTCCAACCAGTACATGAAGGAATCTCTCTGGGATCCTGTATAAATGTTAACCCACTGTTAACAGTTTTCTTTCTTTTGCCAGCAGAGCAAAGCAGATTGTTTTCCTTTCCTTAGCAGATTACTGAAGCTGGAGGGTATTATTTACGAGGTTAAGAACTATTCATTTCATTAATATCGGAACAAAAGCAAAAATAAAATATTTTATTTCCACAATAAAAGTCAATCACAGACTAATCTAGAATGCTACCGTGAAAGCATACAGATTTATATTTTATGCTGTTTCCATAGATACATATCTCATTTTAAATTATCTTTGACCTCTATCTTAAATAATCTCTAAAAATACTATTCAACTTTATGTTTGAGATCTAAACACCTAAATCTTGACTGTAGCATGGAAATAAATGTGAACATTTTCTTTATAATTTTCTACTTGCCTGTGGAGTCGCATAGATATATTTACTGCCACCAATAGTGAAGGGAAAAAATGGATAACTCTTCACAGTCTAACATTCATATATTTCATTTGGGAGCTCAATTTTTGTCTAATCATATAAAAACTAAAGTGTTCAGTACAGTTCTACAATTTTAATATTTCCAAGAAAGCTTCCTATTATTTGTAAGATAGTCAGGAGCAACTGTGCATACTTATTTACAAATGTTTCTCAAATGTATGCCATATTATGACATAGGACTTTAGAACAGAGACTCTTTGCAGTATGAGAGATCTTTTGTTTCAAAGACCACTCTGGCATTTTCTATATAATTTGGAGAAAATTATTTTCTCCTCAAACTAACTCATTATCTGTAAAATTGTCAAAAGTTTCTAAATTATAGGACTATTTTAGGAATTAAATTATATCATGCAGCAAAAAGTAAAGTTTCTGTCACTAAGTATGATCCCAGGAAATAGTAATGATTATTATAACTTTGAGTATCTTACTAGTAATTGAAAACTCAAAAAAAATCTCTGTACTATATATTTTGCTTAACTAAGTTGCAATATATGTTATCATGATACTGTAGTACTGTAGCACTGTCATCCCATTGTTCATGGATTTGCTCAAATGGGCACCAGTAATATCTCCATTGTGAGACTTGTTATATAGTTTTGGCATATCAGATACTGGATACACCATGGGTAGCTTGCCAGGCTCTGCCAGGCAGGCGAGATACTCTCAGTAGCTTGCTGGGCTCTCCGAGAGGGATGAAGGAATTGAACCCAGGTCGATTTGCAAGGCAAACCTACCCACTGTGCTATCACTCCAGTCCATCATGATACAAGATCAAGGTCCATCATGATACAAGATCAAGGTCCATCATGATACTAGAGCTAAATATTTATTCTTTTAACAAAGCTGTTCGACTTGATTCCCTACTGAACATTTGAAACATTAGACGTTCTTTCTCTCAACTAAATGGCTACTAGTAAAGCAAGGTTCAAGAGTAAAATAGGATCCAAAATATTGGTATATTTGTGGATTCCAAAGAACAGTGTTCATTTTTACAATAGATTAAAAAAAAAATTTCTAGAACTAGAAAGTGACTTCAAGGCCAGCACTGGCTATACCATCAATTAGATAGTTACCTACTAAACCTGGATTAATAAATATCATCAATAAATATCATCATAAGTATCAACAAATATCAGGGTAAGATGAACTGAATAGAATGACCAGAGGGAGACATAGGTTGGTGGAGAGAGGGAAAATAAAGGAGAGACCAAAAGGCATAGAGCTTTGTGGGAGTGTAATGACAAATAAGAAATTGCAAATAAGAAACTGTATGTAATGAGAATTATGAAACTGTAATGAAAACTGAGACACTGAAACCAACACCAAGGTCAGTCAGAGAAAGAAGGAAGAGTTTTTGCTCTGTATAACCCTAATCAGGTTGGATTAAGTGCCCGCCAGATGAAAGGGAGAGCATGAGGCCTGCCAGATTCGGGGGAATGCATGGGAGATGACACATGAAGGTCACAACAAATGAGCAAGAGATACTGACACAGACGTTTATTTGTATTGGGGGGCATATGAAGACTGGGAAAGATGCTTCATTTTTTTCTATTTTGTAGACTTTAGCTCACTCTTAGCGATAAAAAAAGAGAGACCTTCTCAGCAGATGAGGCTCCAAGTCTCTCTCATTTGACTTGGGGTCTTCAGTGCCAAGTTTCTAATAAATTCTATCCTATCCTGAGCTGTCTCTTTCTCTGTTCATTTACTGCTCATGCCAGCACAATCTGAGGGTGACAACTTATTCAAATACTTTCTAAAAATCCCATTCATAAAAACATTAGAATTAGCAAGTGTTTTCATTCATGATTATGCACAAATTAGCATTTTCCAAGTCTTAAATACAAAATACTTGCTAACATCACCTAATAATATCTTAGAATATATTCAAAGAATGATAACTTTGGAGAGCACCAAAGTGATCATTATAACTGATAATATAAGCTCAAACTAAAGGTTGTCATTTTAATCAGTCATATTATTGCAATATTGTGTTTACAAAAATATTCATATTATTCTATCATATTTGCAGAGCTACCAGAGTGCCACTGTCCATTCCCTTTCACCTCCATGATTGTTTTAAGGTCTCTTCGTCCCATCCATGTTCCCTTTGCAGCTTTACTTCATGTTTCTGTTGGCAATGCTGGATGATACTGTGCATATTTGGAGTATGAAAATAAGGAAACATGGATGGGGTGCACAAAAGGAGGGAGGAAGGAAGACAAAGCCAGCAAGTAGGCAATTCCTGATGGAAACATTTTTTTCTTAATAAATATTGGGGAGCTTTGTTTTGTCTTCACAAAACAAAGCTCCCCAATATTTGTTTTGTCATTTCCTACTCACCTCTTCTGAACTAATCCCAGAAAATAATTTGTATCTTCACACCTCTCTCTACACCCATTTTCCCAAAGTGGAGGCTGTAGTTTAGCAGAACAATACCAATGCTCTGTGCTTCTTGGTGATAAAACCCAATATTCTAGAAGCAATGACTCTTTTTTATTGGAAAGCTTGGCAGAAAAACAGATTAGACCCTCAACTGGAAGAAATTCCTGAATCAAAGATGACAGATTTAAAGATTTTTACAGGCACCATATCTTCCTTTCTTATCCCTACCATGTTAACCCACTACAGAGCAATAGCCTGTTCTCTTTCTATGCTAAATGCTTAAGACGCCAGCCTCTGGCTACACTGTCAAAAACACACACATACCCCCACTGAGTGCTATTATTTGGCCCTATAATAGAATTATATGTCTTACTAGAGTACTACTGTATAGAAGTTCAAAGAGTTTCATAAATCCCATTCAAATGTGAAATAAAAAGTTGCTGCCAGAGGGCCAAACAGGTAGGACAATGGGTAAGGTCCTTGCCCTATATGTGACTGACATGGGTTCGAACTGTAGCACCACATAGGGTCCATGGAGCACAGAATCAGTACTGGTCCTCGAGCACCACTAAGTGTGGCTAAAAACAAAACAAAACAAAACAAAACAAAACAAAATGCCATCATGCTACTTGATACCTATTTTTCTTTTCTAATCTGTTCCATCTTGCTGAAAGCACAAAGGAGAGGACATGGGGTGAGCAGAGGGGAGGTAAAACAAAAAATTTAAGCTTTGTTTATTTTAAATAAGTGATATTAAAAAATTAAAACCCAGGCCTAGATGTACCTCATATTTTGACAATGCTCGACTTTTATACCATTTCAACACCTGGGTTTTCTGATGACTCATAAGGTTCTTTGAATACTTATACTGATTTTAATAAGAAAATGTACATCTTAAGATCTCACTATTGATGACAGAATTGCAAAATAATAGCATCAAGATTTTTATTAAAAATTGTATTTAGAATCATTGATATGACATAATTCCTTTTCTGTATAAGCAAGATACTTATAGTCTCTATTTAGTCTATTGTATCATTCCAATTTTAGTATGTGCTGTGAATTGAGCACACAACAGAGCCTGGCAAGCTATGCCTGGCATATTTGATATGCCAAAAACAGTACCAAGTCTCACAATGGAGATGTTACTGGTGCCCACTCAAGCAAATTGATGAGCAGCGAGATGACAGTGCTACAGTGCTGCAGTGCTATTTAGTCTATTGTATAATCATCCTAAAACTGAAGAACCCTAAAGAGCTCACAGATTTAAAAACGATATTTTAGGAAGTAAGGTAATAGATAACTATTGACTGGCATTCATAAGATATTTGAAAAAACTAAATCTTAAATATGTAATTAAAAATCCTGCCTGAGAATTATGCAAATTTTAGGCACAACTATGAGTCATACAAAGATGGAACTTTTCCTCTTTTCTGCTTGCTGTGTATTTTTGTATCAGTTACTCATATTATAGATGCAAAGACTGTTTTTACTCCCCAGAGAGCTACAAGGCAATAAAGCTATGGATAAACAAGCTGGATATTCTCATACACTTCCTACAAAGTTACACTTTTAATTGTAGAATTTGTGGTTTGGTAATGATGCTAAGTAGAGCACAGAGCTTGATTTCACATTACAGGCTGAATTTTCAGTTTTAATAGTTACAAAAATCAGCCCACAATTTAGACACTGAAAATACTAGTATATGTAAGAAAGAGTATGGAAATACACAAAGCCACAGTTCTCAAGTTTACTTCAGCAAAAATCAAGATGCTATACTGATGCTACATTTAATATTCATTCATTTGGTTGTTCCTCAAGCATTTTGTGTCTATGATGGATTAGGTATATTCTAGCACTTGAAACTGTAATGAGCAAACATTAAGGTGTTGGTTGAAGATATGTAGTAAATATGTAAGTGTGTTGGGCTTGTTCCTCGTACTAAGCAAACTTGGGTTTAATCCCTGGCACCATATATGTCTCTCCCATTGAACCCTGCCAAGAGTTATCACTAAGTTAGAGCCAGGAATAATTCCTGAACGCCACCAGGTGCACTCCCCAAACCAAATTGAAACAAATTGACAAAATGGGTAGTCACAAAAATGGGAAAAGAATGAAGATGAGTATTGTTGGAGTAGAAAGATTTAAATAAAGTTGCAGGAAATAATATTGATTCAGGTGAGTAAGAAGTCTGTAGTTTTTCAAACATGCAACAATTAGTTGAGACTTAGGAGTCAAAAGGAATTTTTGCATGCAATATAAAAGATGAATAGAGGAATCTAGAGTAAAAGTAATGTAATAAAGAATCATTAGAGAAATTTTTAAATCTACTTTTGAAATAAAGATGGTTTGAAATTGAAGTGAAAGATATACAGGGAAATAAAATAAGATTCTAAGATTCTAGATAGAAAAATTATCAAACCAGGGGCCTGAGATATTGATAGATGTTAATCCCTTGTTTTAAGTTTGGAAGTATCTTGCTCATGAGAAAATGGATATTGATAAAAAATATAATATTGAGAAAAATGTATAATTCACTGGAGTTAATTGCTTTGTATTTCATTAAACTTTGGCTAAATGTATACATAATAAATTAACCAAAAGTTGATTTATAATGATGATAAGATGTGATTAGATTAATTATAACAATTTGTACAATCTTGGAGACTTGAGCAATAGCACAGCGAGTAGGGTGTTTACCTTGCACACAGCCAACACAAGTTCAATTCCTCCATCCCTCTCAGAGAGCCAGGCAAACTATCCAGAGTATCCCACCCCCATGGCAGAGCCTGGCAAGCTACATGTGGTGTAATCTATATGCCAAATACAATAACAAGTCTCACAATGGAGATGTTACTGGTGCCTGCTTGAGCAAATCAATGAACAATGGGACGACAGTGCAACAAACAGTGCTACTATCTTAAGTGAAAGAGAAAATTTTATGTATTTTTAATAAGTCCACTACTTAGGGTTCAACCACAAAAACAAAACAAGTAATTAGGGTACATAACATATATACATATGTGTACATGTATTTTAATTCTTATGGGAGACATATATAAATATATTAAAAGAAATATGCTTGCTCACATGTGTAGGCCTAGTTAAGGAAGCTAAAATTTAATAGAAAGATGATCACAATAAACTTTGAATGCTTTAAAACTCAGCTGAACTATTAATTTCTTTTTCCTCTAGGAATATTCACAATTTTTAGAAAGGTTTTTCAAAAGAATTAAGCCTGTCTAAGATAATTTCCCTTTTTTTCCCTTTTGCTTAGTCAACTAAGACTATAATTGAATCTGTGAAATCCCCTAATAGCGGTATCTATAATGGTATTCAATTAGTAACTTAGAAATGGTGTGTATATGTTACTGAGTAACTATTGCCTTATTTCCATAATGTCTAGGGAATTGATATGTCATGTAACCTACTCTAATTTGAAGTTAGTAGCATGATACTTTGCATGAACAAAATACTTAAAACTTATAAAGAAGATTAGAGATTTGACTTATAAATTAAAAATAAACCGCAAAAATTGAGATTTTATCACACGAGATCTGTGGTGAAACTAAGTAAGGATATTAGTGAAGTTAGTTTGAAGACAAAGAACAGTAACTAAACTTTTCTAGTCCTTGTGTTTGAGATAAACTCAAACTAAATACAACTGTATATTGCATAGAAAGCATTGTAGATTTCACCCACATTTTAGCCATCTATTGCTGCAAAAAATTATCTCAAAATTTGTGAATTAAAACATGAGCAAATATTATTGGTTAGTTTCTGAGATCGTGGATAAAGGAATTGATTTAGCATACCTATAGTTTTTTTGGTGAGCTTGAAGATGAGATGCCAATTTGGGTTACAGTCATATGAAGGTTCAATTGGGGCTTGTAGACCTATTGTCAAGGTGGTTCATGCTAGCAGTTAAGAAACATCCTCATTTTTTATTATTATATAGATCATTATTTAGTTTCCCTCCCTGCCCCAAGCAAATCTGCGGCAGCCAAAGACATCCAGAACCCAGCCACAGCCTTGCTCAGGGCCACTCTCCACACGCTCAGACAAGCCTCACACATGAAGGAACCAGCAGTAGAACCCAGGTATGAGAGACCTGGGGCTGATATCTCCAAGCCTGCTCGACTGAGACTGGGCCCTCTCCACCCAGATCCTCCATTTTCCAGTAGCTTTGCAGTCACAACCACAAACTGCCCCCAGCATCATGTAATCCCATCAATGGCCAAGATCCAGAGACTATAAAACAAAGCTCCCGGGACCTCTTATAATCTAGCCCACTGATATATTGAAAGCAGCACACATGTATTTGGTTTTAATATACTTGCTTGTATTCTCATATACATTCTCCATCCCTTTCAGAGAGCCCTGCAAGCTACCGAGATTATCCCACCCATGCAACAGAGCCTAGCAAGCTTCCCATGGCGTATTCAATATGCTAAATACAGTAACAATAACAGGTCTCATTTCCCTGATTCTGAAAGAGACTCCAATACAGCACAGTTTGGAAGGATGAGTAAGGAGAGGCTGCTAAAATCTCAGGGCTGGGACAAATGGAGAAGTTATACTGGTGCCCACTCAAGAAAATTGATTAACAACAGGATTACAATGATACTGTGATATAGTGATAGATCATTATGTAGGATTTCCTGACTGTATCATGTTGACTAACTTCTCATAGACTCAATGAATCAAGAAGGACCAATGCAGAAGCCCTGAAAATCTAAAGGATCTAGCCTAGGAAAGTACACTATCATTCCTACATTATTCTGTTGGTCACACAGGAAAGTCATGGTTGAAAATAGGTAAGCCTCACTAGGGGTCATCTTGGAGACTTGCTATACTACACTTGGCTTATTTTCAGCTTTCAAGACTTTTCCTAGAGCATGTTAAAACAAAACAGACTAAATTTCATAATCAGTCTTCTGCATATTTCAAAATCGCTAAGGGATTTTTGTTCTTTATTTTTTTCCAACTAGGATACTATCATGGTGCATTTGTTTTCTAGGGATGCCAACAAAATATCACAAACAACAGAGCCTTGTTTTTCACAGTTCTGCAGGCTAGAATTCAAGATGAAGTTGCTGACAAATCTGGTTTGCAGATGGCCACCTTCTAACAATGTCCTCACATGGGTGTCTGTCTATTTGGTAGGTGTCAGAGACTTAATCCCTTTGTTCAAAAACTACCATGCACAGGGGACTGAGACCTACTTGTACAACTTTACTTATAGTTACATAATATCAATTTACACGGAGTTAAAATGGGAGCACACCATGCATTTGAATTTCCCTTAAATAGAGTATTTAGTAAAAATCCAGCTATCCAAATCTGTAACATTTGAGTAACAAAGCATGTCATTGAATCAAGGCTAAGAAGACAGGTGGTTTTCCTTCATTAATAAAAAAGCAGTATCCAAGACTTCAAAATGAACAGTCCACAAACAGATAATGACAAAATGAGAGTTCAAAGTGATAGCACAGTGGTACACACTTGCCGTCTGCACAGCCAATCTGGGTTGTATCCCTGACATCCCATTTATTCGATATCCCAAGCACTGCCAGTAGTCATTACTGAGTGCAGAGCCAGGAGTAACCCCTGACCACTACAAGGTATGGCCCCCAAACAAAAACAAACAAACAAAAAAACGTTTTGCCTCTTAATTTGAGGATGTTCTCCCCAGCATTGCTTGTCAGCATGTGGGATGGAGGATCACCAAGGTTACTTCTTGCTAATGAACTTAGGGATAGAGGTTTCCCCTTAGTGGTGCTCAAAGGCCTTTAAGTGCTGGAATCAAATGTGGACCCTGTGAGCTAACTCCCTGGACCAGAAAAAAGCCTTCTTAGGCAGCTCTTCACGTATAGCTGTCATCCTTTCAATGACACTTACATTCTCTCATGTTCTGCTACGACCATTTTTAAGTTTTCCTATGTTTGTTTTCATAGACTTTAATGCTAATGTGCATATAACTCTAATATGTAATTTACTCACAGTTTTGTTGTTTCTCACAATATGGGGCAATGAATTTTATCTAACTTAGCAAAATGCTCAAAAACAGAATATATCCTTAGTCTTTTAAATAAATTTATTTCCTAGATTAGTTCTTTCTTCAGTTGTGCCATTATTATATAGATCAAAGTTCATGTTTACATGTGGACAACTAAGGTAAAATAGAGGTCATCTTGAAAAAATATGAAGAACACACTAGTTTGAAAATAGCATCTCCTCGTGATTGAATTTTTTTTTCTTTTTGCATTTTAGGTCAAACTTGGTGATGCACAGGGGTCACTCCTGGATCTGAACTCAGGAATTATCCCTGGCGGTACTCAGGGGACCATATGGGATGCGGGGAATTGAACCCGGTTTGCCTGCGTGCAAGACAAAGGCCCTACTCGCTGTGCTATCGCTTCAGGCCCCTCTTGATTGAAATTTTTAACTCTAATTGTTTAGTAAAAAACAAAACCTCTTAGTATTTAATTTGTACTGAACTTATTTATTTAGCAAGCACCACTATATTTCTGTAAGTGTAATGTTTTCCCATCTTAAGCGTAGTAGTTTGTAACAAAGAAATAGAAACATAACAAGATATAGAGTCTTTTTTTCAAAAAGAACATGAAACTTTCAGGCATACAAATAATCATACCAAAGAACTAGAGAGAAAAATTTGAATATCTAGTAAATATAGGACTTGAGTGTCATATCTTTTAGGTAATGACAAAAAATATTGAAAAAAAAATTTTATAGGGAGATAAAGACCTAAATCAAGGACCCAAAATACCTAAAATCTTTGCCTGTGGCATCAGTAATTTCTCTGGTGATGGTCTATTTACCAAAGCAAACAATCCCAGCATGTAGTTTATTTTCTGACTAGGACATCAATGAGTATCTTTATTCTTAGTTCACTACACTTGAGCAATATCAATAAGGGGTACACACTATGTCCCTTACTGTACAGAGAAAGCTTGTGCATGGAATATGGGAATGACTAACAATGACATAAAGACAGAGGAAATTAGAGATGGTAACAAGATTAGACAAAATGAAAGTTTGTGTATTAATTTTTTCTTGAGGAAAGTTTAACCCCTTCTTACCAGATTTGTTGTATATGCCAATAGCTAACTCAAAATCTTAAAGAACACAAGTTAACAAAAGAGTTTGTATAATGTATGAGTTCTTAAGGTAATATAGAACTATGCTAGCAAAATAACACTGTAAACAGAAAAAATAGAGACACATGGAGAAAGTGTATGATTTCTCTAGGACAGAGAACAGATTTTAAATCAAAGAGAGGGGCATGATAATCGGAATTATAACATATGGTGGGCTATATTGTTAGATGCTAAGATAAACTGAATTTTCTCTGTACCTTATATACACATCAGCACTGTGTGAAAATTTATACTATTTGTATAATTTTAGTGTATCAGCTCCCAAACAATATATACCCATGCAATTTTTGCAGTTCTTTGTTTACAATTACAGCATTGTCATGCTATTCTGTATAAACTTGCTGTCTGTCTTTTGCATATTCCCTCCTTCTGCAAGTCAAATACTGAAACTTCTACAAAACCTGCCCTAAAGACCATCACCTCATTGCCTCTTTAACAGTACTTCTATTTGGAGCTGAGAGAGTACTACTTTGCATTGCTTACTATGTTTCATATGGTTTGTAAATCCTAACACAGCTAACAAATTAAATGGTCATTTACATCTGGTGGCCAAGGAACATAACATTTATTCATCAAGAATCTAAATAAGCAGAGGCTTGGAATGTACTGCAATGTCAGAGCACGTGTCTAGTAAATTAAAGGCCCTGAGTTAGATTCCCAGCACTGTAGGATCTCTGAACACCACTGGCTCAAAAAGCCCCTTATGGCTGGGCCCTAAAAACAAAATCCTAGGCCTCCATTGCCAGAATGAGCATCATCGGGTATTTCCCTAGATCTTAAGCTCTGCTATTGAAAAAAGGAAGAATATAAATGTTACATAACTAAAACGAGTTCTACTAAATATAAAAAGATTTTATTTGCACAATTTTTAAAAGGTCATAATTATTGTGCATGCTAATTACAGATTTTAATTTTATTGGAAACTGTGAGTTAATATGTAGTATGTGTCTTTATGTGTGTATGTCTGTGTGTGTTAAAGACATATTTCAGTTAGTATATGAACTAGAGCATGTCCTGAACAAAGACCAAAACCTATGTATAAATAGCCTTATAAAAATTGTTCTTTGCTTATTTCCCCTATCTTAAATTCTAAATGAAAAAATTTCCTATTGTATCAAAGGCAGCTCGATAACTTGATGATGAGGAGATAGTTAGTAGAGGGAACTGCAGTATTTTTAGGATATAAGTTAAAAGTTCAGGTTTAGACTCTGACACTAGTTGTGTGAACTCAAACAAGCCCATTATTCTGTATGTACAAGAGTTTCCTCCCCGCCTCCCCGCTGAGCTTAGTTGTTAGCTCTTTCCTCATTAGGATTTTGTGAAGTTATTTCATACAAAGTCATTATAAAAGTATTTATTAGATGGAAGACATGAATTAATGCTTCATTAATAATATTTCATTGTAATGTTTTTTCTCTGTGTATAAAAGGATTTCAGAATCAAAATTTTCATAAAAGCTTTGGTAAATATCCAGAAAGTTACTACTTAAATAGGTATCATGTTTAAATTAAAAACAGCGAATGAGAATTAAAAACATTTTTATGGAAAATATTCTTTTATTTTTATTTTTTTTGCTTTTTGGGTCACACCCAGCGATGCACAGGGGTCACTCCTGGTTCTGCACTCAGGAATTACCCCTGGCAGTACTCAGGGGACCATATGGGATGCTGGGGATCAAACCCGGGTCAGCCGCGTGCAATTCAAGCGCCCTACCCGCTGTGCTATCACTCCAGCCCGGAAAATATTCCTTTTTTTTTTTTAGCTAGGAAAAGAAAATAAAACATATTTTTATTTTTTTCTCCTCTTGAGCACTGAATCTAAATAAATGATAAAAACTGCAAAATTGGTCATCTCTCCCCTTATTGGAACTATCACACATTTTAGAGATGTTAACTCATATAGTTTATGTAAACCTAATCCATGGCTTTCGTGTATAATATATATATAGCCTTTTTTGGGGGGGGGTCACACCCAGCGATGCACAGGGGTTACTCCTGGCTCTGCACTCAGGAATTACCCATGGCGGTGCTCAGGGGACCATATGGGATGCTGGGATTCGAACCTGGGTTGGCTGTGTGCAAGGCAAATGCCCTACCCACTGTGCTATCGCTCCAGCCCCTTTCATATATATATATATATATTTTTATCTTTTATTTTTTAAAATTTATTTATTTATTTTTAATTAGTGAATCACCGGGAGGGCACATTTACAGATTTATACACTTTTGTGCTTATGCTTCCCTCATACAAAGTTCGGGAACCCATCCCTTCACCAGTGCCCTTTCTCCACCACCAGTAAACCCAGCATCCCTCCCACCGTCCCCAATCCCATCTCCCCCCACCCCACCCTGCCACTGTGGCAGGGCATTCCCTTCTGTTCTCTCTCTCTAATTAGCTCTTGTGGTTTGCAATAAAGGTGTTGAATGGCGGAAAATATTCTTAAATAATTTCTTACCACTACAAAGTGAATATATTCTGAGCTGAGAGATTTAAGCAAATATTTATGAGAAATAAAATATAGGCTTTTCATATGACCTGAATTACTATGATAAAAATATCTACCTTCTAACTTTTTACAAATGAAATTTTTGTGGATTTTCTTTCTATTTAAAAACATGGTTTTAGATTTAGTATTGAAGGAATTAAATCTTCAACAAAACCTAATTCAAATAGGCATTTTATGTCTCATCTTTGGAGCTAAACTCTAAAAATAAAATCTGGATTTCTCTGTATCAAGGCACCATTTGCAAAAGGCCAAAAACATAATTAATAGGAGTTAATAAAAAGATCAACAAAGACTCAACTTTTTCATTAAGGCAATGTCATTTGCTGTAAGGATTTTAAAAGTCATACAGTTTAATTAATTGCAATTAGACTCTACCTGCTTATTTGAATAGCACTTTTATATTTTGTCATTTTGGCTTCTTGAAAATTGTTTTCCCTATAGTCATGGAACTTGCTCTAACAACTCATCTCATTTTCTCTCAACAAAAATACTGAAGCCAGTGGATAGTAGAGTGGTTAGGGTACATGTAATCTGAGTTTCACCTGGGTGTGTATCCTCATCCCCAATGTTTGTAACCTGGGAGGCCCCTGAGTACTGCTGAATCAGGGCTGGTGGGGTAGAGAGGAGGGAGGTGACCCTGTGACTTTCAGCACCACAACCTATCATTGACGTGGTAAATAGAGTGATGCAGAGAATGGGCTCCAAATTAATGCTCACATTGCAAGTAATTAACAAAAATTTTAAAAAATAACAAAAGTGTATTTTGAGTCAGTATTTAAAAGGCCACTAGAACTACCACAAATAATTTAGACACAACCAGGATCTAAGGCAAGTTTGACAAAAAAGCTTTATTTCCTATATGAGTTTACTTAAGACAGGGAGAGGTTGCTGAATTTTGCAATGGATTTTTCTGCTATCTGCTGAGATGATCATATAATATTTATCTTTTATTTTGTTAGTGTATCATGTTGATTGATAAATTTTGTATCCCTTAAAAATATCTCAGAAACTAGGGAATGTTGAATGAGATTCCTACACGAAGTGACTTCTTAATGATACAACTTCTTAATGGTAGAAGTTACTGTTTTTCCTAATAAATAGAAACACTGAATTGAGAAGAATGAAAAATAAAGTACAATAAGGTCTGGAAAAAAAAGATTAAAAAAAAGAAAGACTCAGAAAAGAATAATAAAATGTTACTGAAAAAAAACCCTCGATGGGAGTCTGCCAGTGGACAGCTCCATGACAAAATTAATCACATCATATTCAATTGATGGTTTTTGTCTGACCGATATCGCTGTTGTCCCAAAGTTCCAAAGGGTATCAGGCCACCGTCTCCTTCATGCAAAATTCTGCTTCACAGAGCGAGGTAAAAGGGCTAAAAAGTTTAAGAAGAGAACTCCCAGAACGACCATCAACAGGGAGCTCTTTGGCACTACTGCAGCAATATGGAAAGATGCTGTCATCGACAACATCGACGAGGAATATGATCGACTGATTCAGCACCTCCATGACTGCGCAAGGAACGCCGAGGGTAAGAAAGCCACAAAAAAGACACCTGTCTTTGGAAACTCTGAATTCATTTGCCAACATGGTTTGGTGCGAGCCTCAGGCAATCACAAGCCAACATCCGAGCTCGAAAAGCTGTGCAGAGAAGCGATAAAGGAAAACTTCAAAGAGAGAAGAGCAGCAGTGTTGCCTGATGTGGCAGAAGCCAGGAAAAGTATTTGCAATGCCTGCCTGTCCTTTACCAACTATAAGACCAAGATGACTGCCCTCCATCATCTTGATGGATCTATCACATCTTCCAGAAGGGCAACGGAAAAGGTTATCCATGACTTCTACTCGGATCTCTTCAATAGCCACATCTACCTGCCCACGTACCAAATTCCATAGTATAGATACGTCATTCCCAGCGTTCTCCCTTCCAAAATCTGACACGCCATTTCATCAGTAGAGAAGCGTACAGCACCCGATCCAGACAAGGTCAGACCCGACACCCGAAGAATCTGCCGCCAGTACTCGTCAATACACTGGCTTGGCTCTTCACATGCTACTTGTCTGAATGCAAGGTTCTGTCCCAATGGAAAGCCAGCAGGACCTTTCTGTTGTACAAAAGGAGATATTCACTAGATCAGCAACTATGTTGCTATTGTCTGTCATCTACTAGTTCAATTGAGTCATCCTGAATAGGACTGGCAGAACACTAGACAAAGGACAACCGTGTGAGCAAGCCAGGTTCCAAAAGAGACTCAGCATGATCGACCATATCCACACGATGACCAAGCTAATTGAGGTTTTGCGAGTTCAAGATGCCTCTCTGTCTAACGTTCATCGATTTAAAGAAGGCCTTCACTTCTGTTGACACTGAAGTGGTCATCGAAGTCCTAGGTAAACAGGACATTCAAACTCAGTACATCAGGATCCTCTGTGAACTGTATTATGGATTCACCACCAGGATCTCACCATTCTATGAGGAAGTGATCATTGACCTTAAGAGAGGGGTTCGCCAGGGTGATACCATTTCATCAAAACTCTTCAGTGACACCCTTGAGAATGTCATGTGATAACCGGAATGGGAAGGGATGGGAGTAAGATAGATGGTTGGCAACTACACCACCTCCACTTTGCTGATGACATCGTTCTAATTACACCAAACATTAGCCAAGTGGCATTAATGCTGGCTAACTTCTACCTTGAGTGTGGAAAGGTAGAACTGCAGCTGAATCTCATGAAGACAATGTTCATGAGAAACAGACTAGTTCCTGACATTCCATTTGCTCTCAACGGTAAGAACATCTCCGAATGTGCCAGTTATGTTTACCTAGGTCGAGAACTCAAGATGATGAACGACTTGGCACCAGAGCTATGTAAGAGAAAGAGAGCTGCATGGAATACCTTCAAGAGCATTGAAAAAGCTGTAAAGAGGACCAAGAATCTCCAGCTCCGGGCATGTATTTTCGACTCCACCATTGTTCCTTCACTAACATATGCCTCAGGGACCTGGGCCCTACGAAAACAGGACAAGAATGCTATTCGTGTCTCCCAAAGAGGAATCGAAAGAGTTATGCTTGGAGTATCACCTTTCACTCAAGTGAGAAAAGGAATCTGGAGTTCCAACCTCTGTCATCAATCAAGAGTCAGGGATACTGCCTCGTTTGCCAAGGTGTTGAAAATCAGATGGCATAGACACATAATGCAATTTGGAGATGACCGCTGGACTAGAGCTGTCACCTACTGAATTCCATGGGACATTAAAAGAACAACCTGTCCACCTACCTACAAGATGGTCAGACTTCTTCGTCAAACCCTGAATGAATGGTTTGAGGCTCTTTGTGTTCCTGGAGCGAGCAGACGCCATTGGGCTACACTAGCACATGACAGGGATGAATGCAGATGTTACTGGTGCCCACTCGAGCAAGTCAATGAGCAGGGGGATGACAAGTGATACAAGTGAGAAGTAATAGTGAAAAAAAGATAAATAATTTACTTGATAAATAATTCAAAGCAAAGGCCATTATGATGCTCTCTGATCCTGGAAGAAGAACAAACACAGTAAGAACTTCAAAAAAGATAGAAAATAGAGTCTGGAATATGACTTGAGGGGTAGAGGTCATAACTGAAATACGTGAAACCAAGTTTGATGCCTGACAAGAAGCTCACCCAGCACTAATGGACAGAGATTTAAGTGGGCCTTAATCACCGCCAAGTATGGAGTTGGTGACCCCATGAAACACAGGCCAAAGCCAGGTACATCAGGACCACACCACCAAGGTGAATATCACTTGGAATTGTCCCTTTCAAAAAGGAGAAAGACTGTAAGAAATGATCAACTACTGAAAAAATACACTTAAAGGGGTTCATTTTTTGTTGTTTGTTTGGCCACACAAGAAACACAAGTGACTGCACTAGAAGATGACTTGGGTTCCTGAGGCTCTTACCTGGGTTGGCTGCATGTTAGCAAGTGCTCAACCTGCTGCACTATCTCTCCAGCTTCAGAGGGGTTCAATTATTTTAAATAAAACAAGATACAGTACTAGTAAACTTTAAGGAAAGTAGAATTTATCGATCAGCACAATAAAAAGAAAAATAAATAAAGATTCCTTTGGGTACCAGAAGAAAAGGAGCGAAAGGGGCCCAAAATGGATTTGAAAAAACAATGGTTGAAGAATTTACTAATCTGGAAGACAGGAAGTGGCTCAAGTGGAAGACCATATACCTTCCATATATCAGGCTCTGGATTCAGTCCTTGGCCTCTAAGCCCTATGGTGTGACCTTGTGGGTCTGTAAGCAATATCAGAAGTGATCATGGCCCCTTGAGTATTTCCTATAAGCTAATAACAGCAAGAATGTCCTAACTCAGAGAAAAAAATAGAAAACTAATTTATTTCCAGAAAAAAAATGTACTCTCTGCATCAAGTTTCAAAAAGAAAGGTGGAAACTCATGCAACTCCATCTTCTCCTGCCCATATCATTGGTTATATCACTAATCCTACCACCCAGGGGGGAAAATGAGAAGCTAGAGGTCAAAGTATTACAATAATGGAATTCCTTTCATACAGAAGAAACAATAATAAAACGAGAGGGAGAATCATCCCCTAAATGATCCTCCAAATTTGTTCTAGAAATTCATTTGACTTAACCATGATGCTTTCAGTCAACAAGAGATGTCAGCACCTGGTAGTAGGACAGCCCCCTACAAACAGAGGTACCTTCGTATTCTCTTTTCTTCCCTCTCCACAAAGGTAGATATTACCTTCGGAATCCGCAAGAAAATTCAATATATTGCAGAGACAATTTAACTATGTGAACTATCCTTGTCCATTATATAGAATATCTTAACATTTATTTGTTCCTTTTTAGTTTCCTTCATCTTCACTTAGTTCTAGAGTGCAGATCTTTCACTTCTAAGCTAAATTTATCATTAAAAGTACATATTTTTTTAGGTGCAACCTCAAACATTTATTCCAGAATAAAAATTTATTCACTATTTACTTCTCTTCAAAATTTATATTGGTTTTTGTGCCACACCTGACAGTGCTCAGGGTTTATGCCTGGCTCCCTACTGAGGAATTACTCTTGGCTGTGCCTTGAGTCCTTATGGGGTGCCAAGGATAGAACCTCGATTGATGGGTGCAAGGAAAGCTCCTCATCTACTTCTTGGCCCCTTCCCAATTATTTCTAAACATGTTATCCAGTATAACCCTCAAGAGGTATAACAATGACATTAAATCTCACACTAGTAGTACTGTAGTAGCACTGTAGCACTGTTGTCCCATTGTTCATCTATTTGCTGGAGCAGGCACCAGTAATGTCTCCATTGTGAGACTTGTTGTTACTGTTTTTGACTTATCGAATACGCCATGGGTAGCTTGCCAAGCTCTGCCGTGTGGGCAGAGTATTATTGGTAGCTTGCCGGGCTCTCCAAGAGGAATGGAGGAATGGAACACAGGTTGGCTGCGTGCAAGGCAAACACCCTACCCACTCTGAGGAATTTAGGGGTGTAAAGGCCCTTCTTGGCAGTGACATGGCCTGAAGATTGTTATTGCTCAGGCCCAGTAGTACCAGGGATTTCCTAGGCCAACTGGGTGCTCAGAGGCCTCTAGAGATATACTCAGCAATCCTTGGGGGCTGCTAGGGAGATACACTAGAGGTGATACTTGGGAGATTATGTGATTCCAAACACTGAACCTAGTTAGCTGCATTCAAGGCAAGTCTTTTAATTCCTGTATTGTCTGATTCTCCCAAAATAAATTTTTAATTCAAATTCTAAATTTGAATGTGGCTATTAAATTACCAGGGAGAGTGATAATTGGGCTGGAGTGATAGTACAGTGGGTAGGGTGCTTACATTGCACATGGCCAACCTAGGTTCGATATCCAGGACTCTGTATGGTCCTCATTAGATATAATTCCTGAGTCAGAACCAGGAGTAATCCCTGAGATTACCATGTATGGCTCCAAAACAAACAAACAAAAAACATTGTCAGGGAGAAATTCAATCCTAAAATATGTCACTGTCACTGTCACTGTCATCCCATTGCTCATAGATTTACTCAAGTGGGCACCAGGAACGTCTCCATTGTGAGACTTCTTGTTACTGTTTTTGGCATATCAAATAAACCACGCTTAGCTTGCCAGGCTCTGCCATGTGAGTGAGATACTCTCCATAGCTTGCCGGGCTCTCCGAGAGGGGTGGAGGAATAGAACCCAGGTGGGCCACGTGCAAGGCAAATGCACTACCCGCTGTGCTATCGCTCCAGCCCCTAAAATGTGTAATATTTTAAAATTCTCAAATTAAAATATGTTAAAGTCCAGGAGGATTATGATTCAAAGGCAAATTCACTTTATTTTATGTTTGGTTTTTTTAAATAAAAGAATAAAATTATAATTCCCAGCACTATAAGACTCAATCAGAAGAACACATTCTCCTGAGATCTCACAATAAATTAATCTGTTAAGAAAAATTTTCTCTGCCAAGAGCTGTTATCTCAGGTACAATCAGGTCCTACTGCCAGCACTAAGTGTAGCCAGGTGATACAAGAGACTAAGTGCTTATGAGTAAAGGAAATCCACAAGAAAAGTCTGGCTTTAACTTCATTGAGATGTTAAAGCCAGGATCCCTTTTCCAAAATTCATAATAAATGATTTTAAATCCATCTTGAATAAGTTTATTAGCAAGAAGTAATTTTTTTATTATGATTTAACACATTTGAAGAAGCTCAAATGAGCTGTATTCTTTGAAGCACAAATCTGAGATGGTGCAGACATTCTGCAAAACTTAGATATTTGCCAATGTACTAGCTCCATATTGAATCTAATTTGGGTTGCTCTTTTTCACAGACAATAGATTTAAAAGTTCCGCTTGCCTTAGGGTCCTGTGACTTAAGCATGAACTTTATCTCGTCATCTATATAACTTCAGGCTCTTTAGAAGTTATATGCTTCGTCAGCCATTTCTATTATAACACTTCGAAACAATTTAGTTCTGAAAATCTTGCTTCCTAGGGACAATAATATCACTTGACTGTATAACTACCTTCAGTCTCTTGAGAACACCTGTTTCAAAGGAAGGCGGTATCTCTTGGATCTGTAGAACAATTCACATATATTCCAGATTAGTATTTCCACCATTTATCCCTACTCCCCAAGTGCAAATTTGAGTTTAAAGTAGCCAACTAGTACTAGCTGCCTAGTACCAGGAAATTAAAACATCTATCTCTCTCTATGGAGCAATTAGACCTAAGCCTTGAAGTGTAGAAGCAGCAAATAATGATCCAAATATAAAGTATGGTATACAGAGATAGAATTTCTTTAGAGTTCATGGTTTTGCTTCATCCAAGCCTTCTAGGAAAATATGTCACACTTCTCTGACATATACCCCGTATCTTTCCTGAGGCCTGTACAATCACAGGGTATGCCTAAGGCTCTCACAGACTTTTGCTTTGTGGAGACTCCCAGGGCCCCTCATATTTCCTCAGGTCCAGAAAACCTTCCATCTTTCTGGAGACATAAGTTAGCACACTTACTACCTGAGGCTGTGAGCCTAAGGTACTCAGTTTGGTCTTAATTTATTGTTACTTTACCTGCACCTTTATTGCCTGCAACTCATGGCAGTTTTTATACACAGACAAGTATTTTCTTCCCATAAAGAATTCCAGAAAGGCTAAGTGAAATTTCAAGACAATCATAAAGCAGTAACAATCTGTGTCCAACAGCCCCCCACCCCCACACAGCCTCACACAGACTGGTATTAGAATGATAAAATATCGAGTTTTTCTCAAAGTCATGAAATATATAAAATAGTTTTACCTTTTTCTGGGGAGGGGAATTCCTGTGTGCTTTCAGGAACCCACGGACCCTGACTGGTGATTCTCACAGCCAGTGCCTCAGTGCAAGGGCTTGATGATGCAGTGCTGCTCCGGGTCCTTAGGAATTGGGGATCACCTCCATCCTTACAGTGTTGGTGCCCCCACAGTCACACCCAGCAGTGCCCAGGGACCTCCAAAGCTGCACTCGCCAGTGCTCAGGGGATAATGTGGCTCCAGGATGGGAACACATAGCAGATGTATACTGGGCATGCTACCTTTCTGCTGTACTATCTCCCACCCCCTTCGATTTGTCTTCAAAATAAAACAAAGAAGATGTTTATCAAAGCTCTTTCTGTTATTTCTATTTTCTACCAGAGAATAAAATACTCTTGCAAAGAGCAATTACCTGTTTCTCAGTCAATGACTTAGAAACTAACCATGGCTGTTTGGAATTACCTGATGTATGACCTTATTCAAACACCCTGCAGCACCTGCTCCCACCTTTATAAATTGATGGAACTAGTATACAGTAAAGATGTGAAGTGAAAGTCCATTGAAGGATATCAGAAAGCTATCAAAGAAATGTAGACTTAAAGTTTTATTTTTATTCTCCACTGTCTTCAGTACAAATCTCATAAAGAACTTTTCAACAGTTTCAATTGGAAACAAAGAAAGCCACTGTGGTACTAAAATAAACTCTCAGGAAATATAATCGCTACTTTTTCAGATGGAAAAAGGCAACTGTAAAATGATCATGGGAAAACTATGTTATTGCTGTGAATGAAGTGTACCTACTGACAGTCTAAGTAGTTTTTGTCAATGTGCACAATGCCAAACCCAAATAAATAAGAATATGCTAGTTCATTAGGTATGACAGAGCCTGGCAAGCTACCCATGGCGTATCTGATTTGCCAAAAACAGTAACAACAAGTCTCACAACGAAGACGTTACTGGTGCCCGCTCCAGCAAATTTGTGAACAATAGGACGACAGTGCTACAGTGCTACAGACAGTTTATTAGGTGTTATTTTATGGGACTAGTAAGGAAAGAGCAAATAGTTGCTATGGGGAAAATGTTATTTTCTCCAAATAGAGTAAAAGTACAACAATTTTAATTTATTTTGACTCATTTCCTTATATACTATAATCTAATGATATGTAAATATTGTTAATAAGTAATAAAGTGTTTTATGTTATATTAATTTAAGATAATTAACACAGAAAACTTAGATATTTAATTTCAAATTTGATGTGATGAATTACATAAAGAGAGCATTTGTCATTGGTATCTGCAGAGTAGCTTAAATATGAAATAATACCCAGGGCAAAGCATTCATCATGCAGGGTTAGTCCTAGCTATGTCTATATGATGCAAAAACACTCTCAGATTAATGGTGTAAATTACGTCAGCATTATGAATACTCATTTCCACACAAAATACATTTCCAAGAGTGCAAGCAAAATAATAAACTTAGCACATGAATATAAAATGTGAAGCCCTTTTGTATTTAAATGTTTTATAGTCATGTAGAAATTTTTTGCTTTTGATTATTTTTAAGAAATGCATAGTGACAATGTTTTATCCAAGGAAGAGATTAAAAAAAACAATAAAATCAAAGAAAAGTATTTTGATAGTAAATATGTAGAAGGAATACAGGCAGAAGAATGAAAAGGGCAACTGGAAATGAAAGGAAATTAATGACTTTGGGCACTGGGGGAAGAAAAAAGACACTCTGGTGGTGGGTATGGTGTTGGAATCTATGCATATTAAAATATGTTAAACTATTAATCTAATAGTATTGTAAGTAACAGTACCTCAATAAAAATGTGTAAAAAGTTTCAGTCATAAACATAACATTTTCAAAAAATAAAAAGATCCAGAAAACTAGAATCATTCCGCCAGCAGTTTTAGAGATCCAAGAAAGGGGAGAAAAGCAAGCATTCTTGTTCAAAGGTCGATATTTTCACCTGTTTCCTAATGGCCAAACCACTAGCTGATTGAGGACAGAGAAATAGATTCTCCCTACACCCTTTTCAAAAGAAATTGTTTTGCCACACCTAACTCCTGGAACTTTAGAACTATATGTAGTGCTGCAGATCAAACCCTGGTCAGCCACATGCAAGGCAAGTGCTCAACCCATTGTTAAGTCTCTCTTCAAGAAAATAAAATGCAAGGCAGACTGTAATGGACAAGCTTCCAGGAGCAATTTGTGTAATTAATCTGACTCTCAAAATGAAATAATTGTATAAGAGATTTAGTGAACTTCAATTTCCTTATTTGTATAATAAGAATATGTATAAGCAGGGACAGAGAGATAGTATAGCAGAGTGCTTGCCTTACATGCAGCCAATACTGGTTCTTTCCCCATGCACCACGTCTGGTCCCCCAGGCCCAGTCATGAGTCATCCCTGAACACAGAACCAAGAGTAAGCCCTGAGCATAGGCAGATATGGCCCACCTCGCCACACCAAAGAATATGTGTAAGTAAAATTTGTAATACGCATTTGCCCCTTAAATACTTTTAATGGAATAAAATAAGGGACTTCAGCTTTCAACAATTTTTTACTGTCACTGTCACTGTCATCCCATTGCTCATTGATTTGCTTGAGTGGGCACCAGTAACGTCTCTCATTGTGAGACTTGTTGTTACTATTTTTGGCATACCTAATACACCACAGCTAGCTTGCCAGGCTCTGCCATGCAGGCACGAAACTCTCGGTAGCTTCCCAGGCTCTCCAAGAGGGACGGAGGAATCGAACACAGGTTGGCCGCGAGCAAGGCAAACACACTACAGCTGTGTTATAGCTCCAGCCCAAATTTTTACTAGAAAATATATTTTTCTTCAAATATTTAGCATTAATAAAATACTCTTACAGGGCCAGAGAGATTGAGCAGGAATAAAGGTGGTCTCCAGCAAGGCATATATCCAGCAAGGCAAATTATTCCTGCGAAGAGTCAGGAATAAACCTTGAGCACTGATGGATATGGCCAAAAATAAAGCAAAAATGCAAAGGAAAATAAAATCTTATTAAAGTCCCTTTAAATAATTTTTCTTTTTAAAGTAATGATTAATTTCTCAGTATGAAAATAATATTGTCATAGGTTTTCTCACCTTCCCACCTATGTCCTTCTGTATTAGTGAGTTAGGTTATTATAGCTATGCTTTTTTACAATGTTCAAGTTTATAATTTTTTACTCTATAGTCTTTAAACATAAGTTCATAGTTTTCTAATAGCTTTCCTATTTCAAATATTCTTTGCTTAGAACAAATCTTAAATTCTCATGTCTCAATTTCTGAGCTCAATTTAAGTTTATGCTTATATTTGGCTATATTTTATCAGTAATTAGTTCAGTTTTGGTTTGTATCTATGAGAAGTAGCTATATAAGTGTTAATTCTGAGTTAGAAATTCGTCCAGGTAAGAAATTTATATGTGTTGGGGCTTTGGAAAGACAGTACAGTGCCTATAACAAGGCCAATCCAGGTTCAATCCACAGAGACCCCATCCCCTTCCTCCCTCCCATCTGCCCATGCCAGGAGTGATCCCTGAGTGCAGAGCCAGAGTAAGTCCTTAACATTACCAGGTATATCCCAAAAGAAAAAAAATATATATATACTAGTCTCTGTGGTGTGAGGTGGTATCTTGTGGTTGTTTTGATCTGCATCTCTCTGATGATTAGTGATGTAGAGCACTTTTTCATGTGCCTTTTGGCCATTCGTATTTCTTCCTTGGTAAAGTTTCTGTTCATTTCTTCGCCCCATTTTTTGATGGGGTTGGATGTTTTCTTCTTGTAGAGATCAACCAGTGCTTTATATACCATTGATATCAACCCCTTATCTGATGGGTATTGTGTAAATTTCCTTTCCCATTCTGTGGATAGTCTTTGCATTCTGGTCACTGTATTTTTTGCAGTGCAGAAGCTTTTTAGTTTAATGTAGTCCCATTTGTTGATCTCTGTTTTTACTAGATTGCTTAGTTCCGTGTCATCTTTGAAGATACCTTTATCTTCAATATCGTGGAGGGTTTTGCCGACCTTGTCTTCAATATACCTTATGGTTTGTGGTCTGATGTTGAGGTCTTTAATCCATTTTGATCTGACTTTTGTGCATGGTGTCAGGTCAAGGTCTATGCCCAAAGGCACCTTTCTACACTGCTGGTGGGAATGTCGACTCGTTCAGCCCTTTTGGAAAACAATATGGACGATTCTCAAAAAATTAGATATTGAGCTCCCATTTGACCCAGCAATACCACTGCTAGGAATATATCCCAGAGAGGCAAAAATGTATAGTCGAAACGACATCTGCACTTATATGTTCATCGCAGCACTGTTTACAATAGCCAGAATCTGGAAAAAGCCCGAATGCCCTAGAACGGATGACTGGTTGAGGAAACTTTGGTACATCTATACAATGGAATACTATGCATCTGTTAGAAAAAAGATCATGAATTTTGTATATAAGTGGATCGGCATGGAAAGTTTCATGCTGAGTGAAATGAGTCAGAAAGAGAGAGACAGACATAGAAAGATTGCACTCATCTATGGTATATAGAATAATAGAGTGGGAGACTAACACCCAAGAATTGTAGAAATAAGTACCAGGAGGTTGACTCCATGGTTTGGAGGCTGGCCTCACATTCTGGGGAAAGGGCAACTCAGAGAAGGGATCACCAACTATAATGTAGTCGAAGGCCATGCGGGGGAAGGGAGTTGTGGGCTGAATGAGGGCTAGAGACTGAGCACAGTGGCCACTCAACACCTTTATTGCAAACCACAACAGCTAATTAGAGAGAGAGAGAGAACAGAAGGGAATGCCCTGCCACAGTGGCAGGGTGGGGTGGGGAGAGATGGGTTTGGGGAGGGTGGGAGGGATGATGGGTTTACTGGTGGTGGAGAATGGGCACTGGTGAAGGGATGGGTTCTAGAACCTTGTATGAGGGAAACATGAGCACAAATTTGTATAAATCTGTAACTGTACCCTCACGGTGATTCACTAATTAAAAATAAAAAAAAAATTTAAAAATTAAAACAAAAAATATATATAAAATGATGTATCTTTTAGATATTAAAAATAATGTAACTATAAGATGCATATAACATGAATTAATCTTGATAACTGAAATAATTCTGGTGCAAAGACAATTATTGTGATTCTACTTAGCGAGGTGTTGGAATAATCGGTGCATAGAGAATGGTGGTTAGGAGCTAGAGAGAATTAGTTTGGAAAAATCAGAAAGTTCTGGAGATAGAAAATGGTGAGGGTTTCATAACTATGTGAATATACTTAGTTCCATTAAATCATAAAATTAATGGTGAAGATGTTGAAATTTTATAATATAATGAAAACTATAATATATATATATATGTATATATATATTTTGTCCAAGAGTCAAAATTGAATCTAGGCTGAACAAAATATCTTGGGACACAGTTTTCTTTCGTAAATGTATTGTTATCACTGTCATCCCGTTACTCATTGATTTGCTCGAGCGGTCAACAGTAACGTGTCCATTGTGAGACTTGTTACTGTTTTTGGCATATTGAATACACCACTGGTAGCTTGCCAGGCTCTGCCGTGAGGGCGGGATACTCTCAGTAGCTTGCCAGACTCTCCAAGAGGGATGGAGGAATTGAACCCAGGTCAGCCACGTGCAAGGCAAGTGCTCTACCCACTGTGCTATTATCCACCATTGAATATTGTTTGAAGAACACAGAGGCTAACCTAACTTACTTGCTTTGACTTGCTTCTGCTAGATATTTTATCATCATCATCATCATCATCATCATCATTATCATCATCATCATCCAGTTGATCATGGAATTTCTCAAGCGGTCTCAGTAAAGTCTCCATCGTCCTAGCCCTGAGATTTTAGAAGACTCTCTCTACTCGTCCTTCCCAAACAATGTCACATTGGAGGCTCTTTCAGGGTCAGGGGAATGAGACTCAGCTTGTTACTGGTTTGGGCATATGAATACACCCTAGAGAGTTTGCGAGGCTCTCCCATGTGGGCAGGAAACTATCAGTAGTTTGCCAGTTTCTCCCAGAGAGAAAAGTAGGCTATAAGATATCTTGTGGCCACAAAGAGGCTGAGAGCTTCCAGGAGCTTGCTTTTAAGTCTCTGGATGTGGGCCATTGATGGGATTACATGGTGCTGGGGGTGGTCCCTGGGTGTGACTGCCTAGCTACTGGAAAATGGGAAATCTGGGCAGAAGAGGCCCAGTCCCAAAATGGGCAGGCTTGGAGACCTCAGCCCCGGGTCCCACACGCTTGGGTTCCTCTGCCAGTACCTACATGCAAGAGGCTCATCTGAACGTGTGGAGAGGGGCCTTGAGCATGGCTGTGGCTAGGCTCCAGAGGTCTTCAGATATTTTATGATTATTATTATTTTGTATAGGCAAAGATAATACTAAAGTGAAATTTCAAACTACATTTTTAATCATGAAGAACTATTTGCTCCCCCAATGTTATAGTCTGCATAACTATATAATATGCATTCATACTATATTCTAAGAGATAATCAAAAAGTCATAAAGTATCAAAGTCACAGGATAATAGATATCAAACAGAATTAGGATTTTTTTCTTAAGTCTGCACATAAAATTCAAAAATAGGATGAAGTATTTAAAGCTATTTCTCATTTATAGAATTTGGCATAACTTTTTTCTCCCCTTCTAATTTTCAAACATTTCTACTGAAGAGATTGAGGAATATATTTAGGTCACTTATCCAATGTCTATATCACTGATCTAAATAAGCACTTTGATTGTGGATTACTTTCATCAGCCTTTCAAATTTAATGATGATACACTATACTTAAATATCCTGAGCCTATATTTTATTTAACATGTTCTATTTACTTGCCAAGACTGATTAAAAGACTGCTGTTTTTAAATATCTCTCCATGACTGCGCACATTATATGGCATTACTTGCTCAAAAACATGTTTACCAGTTTCTATTTGAAATTATGAAAATTTGAAAACACTTAAACATATAGTTTTGATGGCATGTTTATTTTATGCCAAGTCCATCATATCAAATTGCCTATTAAATAAATGCAAAAATTAAGATGTATGGGCCAAATGACCCAGATTCCAGAATTTCATGGTGATTATAAAAAATATGAACATTCAATTTCCTTGGTATCATCTGTTACTACACAGTGAACCATTGCCTGACTTTTAAAATGTTTAATGGATGATTGAGCAGGATGTCATAGAAAGGTAACAGACTAGAATAAAAGTGCTAAAGTGAAATATTCTTTCCTTCAGTTTTGTCTACAGGTAAAATGGGGAGGAGTAAAATGCCTCATCTAAGAATCACTTACTTTAAACACATATGCATACGGGCTCGCAGATCAATTTCAAATTAATTTGAAAATTTTAAATTGTCCTGACTTATCAACTTCAGTGGAAGTAGAGCAGAAATATATTTTACTAAGTTCAAAATCAACTATTTTTTTACATAAAACTTGATTTCTCATGGATAAATTGTTGAGGTTAAGAAGTGACAATAAACATACACAAGAAATTAGAAAACAAAAATCATCCTGATGAGTAATACAGATCAGCTAGAATGACACTTTATAAGCAGACTACAGAAATTGAAATCATTACATACATAGCAAAAGAAGGAAACTTAAAAAGCAGACCCACTCGTTCCTTAGGGAGAAACCTGATATATAGCCCAAATGGCTTTGAGAATAACAAGTAAATAGCTAACTATTCAAAAAATGGTGCCGGGAAAGTTTGTAGTAAACAAGGGCAAGTACAAACAATGACAAATCACATAGCTAGTCACAGAGTAATAAATCACTCAAGTGAAAAAGATAAAACCTTAAAACTGTTGAAAGAAAATATAAAATGGTGATAGAATATGATGATATTGCAGCTGAAACTCACCAAGACAATGTTCTTAAAAAAACGAACTAGTCCCTGACGTTCCATTTGCTCTCAACAGAACAAACATCTCCAAATGCAGCTGCTATGTGTACCTGGGTCGAGAACTCAACATGAGGAACAACTTTGCACCAGAACTGCAACTGCGAAGGAGGAAGAGATCAGCGTGGAATGTCTTCAAGAGCATCGAAGAAGTGGTTAAGAGAACGATGAACCTCCGGCTCTGGGCACATCTTTTCAACTCCACCGTTCTTCCTACACTAACATACGCCTCAGAGACCTGGGCCCTACAAAACCAGGACGAGGATGCTATTTGGGTATCCCAAAGAGGAACCAAAAGAGCTATACTTGGAGTGAAAGAAGCAAGCAGAGGCCATTGGGCTACACTAGCACATGACAGGGACGAATGGAGACGTTACTGGCACCCGCTCAAGCAAATCGAAGATCAACGGGATGACAAATGATATAAGTGATACCTTGGGTCTGGAGAGATGATAGTACTGCAGGTAGGGCACTTGCCTTGCACATAGCATATTTGGAGACAAAAATGATTGTTCTAAGAAATGAACATGTAGTATACTAGTACATGTAAAAAATATGAATAAATCTATAAGGAATGATGACAAATGAAAGAAGCTAGACACATTACACTCTTCAGGACATTGTTCTTTCCATAAAAAATGTCATAAATGCAAAACTAAAATATGGGAACATTAAGTAAATCAGAGATTACCAAGCATTGAAGATAGGAATAGTAGATTTTATGCCTTTAAAGAGATAGCAGAAATTATTAATATGTTTCTCGTTGTAGTGACATATCACTATTATTAATTATAAAAATGTTTACTGTGGTAGTGGTTATATGTATACTTATTAAAACATAATAAACAATTTGATGATAGGAAAAGTTATACATAAATTATAAAAGAATTCTGTTATTTTTTTAAAGATATTAGTTGTGAAAATAAATGGAAAATACAAATTGGAAATCAAGTAAAAATAATACTAAAACATTCTCAATGAACACGATTTATAGATTAGATGCTATAGAACAATAGATTAAAACAATGAAATATATAGCAATCAAAACTACTCTGAGTGAACTGTTTATCGCAAAAATTATATACCATATCCAAAATGTAGACATAGTTTTATTTTTATTGATAAGATTTTACTCTCCTTCAGATTGCAAAAGAGTTCAAGGGAAAACTTTTTAAATGCTTTTAATGTTCTTATAATAATTTTTGGATAATGTATTTAATTAAGTAAAGATTATATTACCATTACTATAAGCACCTTCAACTAAAATCAGTTTAAGCTAGAAGTATCTCTTCATTAAAATATTCAATTTAAGCTGATAGAATTATCTAGGAAAAGCTTTCCTAGTTATGTCATTTTTATGAATATAATATAAATTTATGTCAACTCTATAGTTCATGCCAACACTTTTTGATTGCGTTTCATGAATGGTTACACTAATGATGCTTTGCAGGAACTGATAGGTTTAATGAAGACTGTTAAAGATGGTATGATTTTTAGATCTAAGTTAAATTATCCCTGAAGGCTGAAATTATAACAAAATTAATGTTTCATATGTTCAGCAGAGTGAAAAGGTTGTCCTTTGAAATAAGAATATAATTTAGAATATCATAAACTGGAATTATCCCTCTTGATAAAAAAATCAATTCCATTATAATATGCCATTAATTCCATTATAATATGCCATTTTGCTAATTAGTAAAATAACATTTAAACCAGCAATAATTTATAGTTTACATTTCTAAAGATAAGTTTCCAATTTTGAAACAGCATAAACAAGATTGTAAGTAAAACACTAAAGATGCTTTAATGAACAAGTGGTGTTCAGGAATCTTCAAAACACCTACAAACATATGTTCATGTACAAACTGTTGTTGCTGAAAATAGTTCATTTAGTTAAAATTCATCTTCTAAAAAACTCTCATGAATAATAGTTTATCCATACAATAAATATTTATTATCTACTATCACCTCTTCCAGAAACCAGTAATATATCCATGAATAAAATAGGAAGGGAAGGAGCAAGAGCAAAAATATATGGGTAGAAATCTTGCCATGCACACAGCCAATCCAGGTTCAATCCCTGGTATCCCATATGGTTCCCCACACACCACCCAAAGGGATTTCTAAGTGCAGAGCCAGGAGTAACCCCTGAGTACAAGTGTGGCCCAAAACCAAGGGGGAAAAAAGGGAAGGCAAAGGGGAATCACTTGTATCATGTCACTTGTCGCTCATCAATTTGCTCAAGCAGGAGCCAGTAACATCTTCGTCCTCATTGCATGCTAGCATAGCCCAATGGCATCTGCTAGCTCCAGGAACATGAAGAGCCTCAAACCATTCTTCAGAGTTTTGATGAAGAAGTCTGACCACCTCATAGGTGGGCAGCCACCTGTTCCTTTGACGGCCCATGGAATCCAGTTGGTAACAGCTCTAGTCCAGCGGTCGTCACCAAATCGCATTATGTGTCCAGCCCATCTGATTTTCTGATGCCTTGGCAAACCAGACAGCATTCCTGATCCTTGATCGTCGATGGAGATCAGAACTCTGGATTTCTTCTCTCACTTGAGTGAAATGTGATACTCCAAACATAGCTCTTTCAATTCCTCTTTGTAATAGGCATAGTAAATAAATATCTTAAAAGATATTACAGAGACTGGCAGACATTCAAAAGAACAAAATCAACCAGTGCTGGCATGGATGTGGGGAGAAAGGGGCGCTCTTTCACTGTTGGTGGGAATGCCGACTGGTCCAGCCTTTCTGGAAAACAATATGGACAGTCCTTCAAAAACTAGAAATTGAGCTTCCATATGACACTGCAATACCACTTCTGGGAATATATTCCGACGATGCAAAAAAGCACAGTAGAAATGACATCTGTACCTATATGTTCATTGCAGCACTGTTTATAATAGCCCAAATCTGGAAACAACCCAAGTGCCCTAGAACAGATGACCGGTTAAAGAAACTTTAGTACATCTACAAAATGGAATACTACGCAGCTGTTAGGAGAGATGAAGTTATGAAATGTGCTTATAAATGGATAAACATGGAGAGTATCATGCTAAGTGAAATGAGTCAGAAAGAGAGGGATAGACATAGAAGGACTACATGCATTTGTGGAGTATAGAATAACATCACATGAGGCTGACACCCAAGGACAGTAGATACAAGGGCCAGGAGGATTGCCCCATAGCTGGAATACTGCTTCATGAGCAGAGGGAGAAGGCAGATGGAATAGACAAAGGATCACTAAGAAAATGATGCCTGGAGGAATCAGTCGGGTTGGGAGATGTGTGCTGAAAGCAGGTAAGGGAGTGAGTCATTTGAATATCAAGAAGAACATTCCAGACAAAGGCAATGAGTTTGTATAAAAGTCCTAGGGCATGAGTCTTGAAATTTTCCTTCTTTTGGTAATATTTTAGCTTTTCTCTCAATTTGACAGAAAGAATCACATCCTTGGGTCTTCTTTTTTGCCTTCTTCATCTAATTACTTGGCTCTGCCTGACCCCAGGCACTACATGCTTATTATCAGTCAGTAACTTTTTACTTGACAACACAGATGTCTTCAATTGCCTCCTAAACTATTTCCTTGATCTCTCTCATAAAGTGAGAAAGGAAGGGTGGAACATCAGATGAACAAGCTAATTTAGTTGGTCAGTTTAAATCTGACCAATCAAAAAGCTATCCAATCAAAAAGTATAATGGGGTGGCTGGGGGTGAGAGATAACAGTAGATAAAAGGAAGCCCCAACCAGGTTGTTTTTCTTTGCTTACTCACCTATGCCCAGACAGCTTAATCAGGCAGGACTCACCCAGAGTGTGACAGGAACACCCAGAAAGTGACAAAGTACTGATCACAGGAGTCTCACCCACATGCATGTGGCCATGGCCAAACTTGGAAAAGCCAGGACAATGGGGAACTATTGGGATACCATCCTAGAGAGTCCCAGAAAGAGGTTTTGGAGCAGCAGCAATCTACAGCGAGGAAACAGGGATCCTTTCAGCTAGACAGACTCCAGATCAAGGATCCTAAAAGTGAGTTCAAGGAAGGAACAATGCTAGATCTTTGATTGTACAATGGAGGCAGCCAGGATCTGGTCCAGAGAGAGAAGACCAGTGACAAAGGGAACCTGACCCATCTATTAGAATTGTATTTTTTTTAATTTCACTTCTTAAGCACCTGAGTTTGTGTACAAATCATGCATACAAGTCTTAAGACTCCTCTAGCACAGGAAAAATCTATTTTTGCATTAACATTTCCATCTCACCTTTCTGATCATGCCTCTTACTGTTTCAGTAACTATTACCTACTGGATACATTTTCTATTTCTTAGCACATTAGGATTTTTCTCATATATACTTTTTCATCTTTATGCTCCTACTCCCTACCCCAAACCCCTGCCCCTGGTCAAATTGGATATTAATTCTTCAAACTCTATAGCAGTCCCAGTCTTCATGAATCTTAAAACATCCTGCCAACTCTTTCATTGTCTAGAAATTATTCTTGAGAAACACACACAAAGACCACAGCCCTTCTAAAATGTTTTTTGGTTTCTCCCCTGATATGATGGCTCTCTTTTCTGAAATTCAGAGGCACCTGGTACCACTCCTTCTTACCTCAATTTGTCAAAGCTTTTTGCAAATTTGTTCCTTCATTTTCCCCCTAGAAAATTTGGAAGGAGGCTGAGTACTTAGAAAAAGCCAAAACTAATTGGCTTGAGGCTTGTAGTTTGGAGGGTGTAGCTACCTCTTTGTGGGAGAAGCTGCTCTATTGTACTCTAGTGACTCTTTGAGTCAAATACAGCCTTAAGAACACTTTTCAGTGATAAGAATACCTTGGCCTCGGGCTATATAATCCCATCCAGTAGAAATTGCAATTGATCTGATTTTGACCTCCAGTCTCTTTGATTTTCATTAGCATACTAAAACATACACTCCTGATGACTTTTCACTGCCATTTTTTGTACTTATAATGTATGTCATGCATGTTCCTTGTATATTCCTTAATTGTACATGCTCACCATTCTCCCACATGAATATGTGTATGTTTCCTGAAAAAAAAAAACTATACTAGAACATTTATAAGCTATAAAGTCATTCTGCCTTTGCTAAGAATTAAATCTGATCCCTGCTTATTCCCTCTGTTTGCAATTCTTTCCTGCCCTGCTGGTGGATACCCTCCCCAACTTAAGTTATTGTATTGCCAATAAAACTGTCTCTTCTATTTCATTATTCCTGTGCTTTTTCCAGGATGACATGTTCTCTCCTGTTTTAAGACTACATTTAATTGTGTAATGTTTTTCCAATAGTATCTTCAGTTTAGACAGAAAGTATCATATATTTTCATAGCATCTACAATATATATCACAGATATACAATCAAGCCTGTGGGACAGACATAAGACTGACTTTTCCAGGAAAAATCAAAGAATTTATACCTGATCGGGATTATATATGTTGTATTCCTCATATTTCAAAAATCTGGGAAGCACACGGATCTAGAGATAGGTGGATGTGACTATAAGCCTCTTTCCAGAATACGCAGTAACAGAATTAGAGACTCACTCTGAAAATTATGCTATTGTCAACAAATATAGTAGTGCTAATAATAGGCTTTCTTTGATTATTGCACTTGTTATTATGATTAATAATTTGATTTATTTTCACTGCCTTCTCAAAACTATGTAGAAGGAATTATCATTTCATTATTTTCATTTGAAGAAACACAGGAGATGGTTATAAGTAACTTATTGAAGATAATGTTTCTGTAACATCGGATTTATGGAAAATTTATTAGCTTTTTATTTATGTATAATTTATGTATATGCTTTCATGCCTCTAATACTTTTCATTAGTCCTCTGTGAGTACACCAGTCCATCTTCAAAGGAATGCCACAGATTAATTGAATAAAATAGGATCCTTTAGTTTTACACAGTTTTAAAAAACAAATTTGCATGAGTGAACTTAGAGGGACTGCTTTTATAAAATAGTATTAGTGCTATATGTTACCAAAAGTCACCAATAATGAGAAAAACACATTACACAGTTCACTATTGAAGTAGAAAAATATTTCAACTGGTAGTTTGAACAAAATTCTTAAGATTGCACCCAGTTAAATGCCTGTTGATGGGCCCAAGTTCACATGTTTCCTGAATCCCTTATTCTCACATACAATAATCAAAAGGTTTTTCTTAAAAATTACATGGGTATGTGTAATAATTACAAAAGATTGCCTCTACTCCATGAATAACACTGATCTTCTGGGCTCTGGTCTTTTCATTCATCAGAAAGAAGGGTCTGGGATTAGTAGTGGTTTAGGGGCTCTCTATGATAAGATCAAATACTTTGAATCAGACAATCAGTGGGGCCTAAAAACTTGAGTTTAGAATTGGTAGAAACTATGGAGTCAATTTTCAGTCTATAGATTACTAGAAAACAAAGTAATCAGACTGATAACATTAAGTATTCCTGGTTAAAACAAGATATAATAAAATGCAACAAAATTCTGAATAAAGTAAAAAAATATTTCATCATAAAGATAAAATAACAGAAACATATGCAAAGTAAAGGAGTTTATAATTAGATGATTAGTAGGATTATTATAACTGGCATATCAAGAATGGGATCCATTTTATGAAAAAGATATAGAGTACAAATAAAGATGGCATGACCCCCAGCCAAACTCCATCATCTCAGGATGGACCTCACCAAGATACAATCTGCTGAAAATTCAGGTATGAGGGTTTTGTGACTGAAATCTCCAGGCTTTCTTAGGATCGGGATGAGCTACCTCTCCATACCTCCCTGTACTTCTGGAAGCCTTGGCAGTCACATGCACATCCCAAATGGCAACCCAATTGAAAAGCTACTCCAGGACTGGAGTGATAGCACAGCAGGTAGGGCATTTGCCTTGCACGCAGCCAACTTGGGTTTGATTCCCAGTGTCCCTTGTGGTCCTCCAAGCACCACCAGGAGTAGTTTCAGAGTCCAGAGCCAGGAGTAAACCCTGAGCCTCACTGGGTGTGACCCAAAAAGAAAAAAAAAAGCTACTCCAGCCTTTACCATCCTGATAAAAATACTGAATGACCTGACCAAACACCATGACCTCTTAGCATCTGTACTGCAAACCATAATGCACAGAAAGGGAGAGAGAGAGAGAGCAAGAAGGAAAAGTGTCTCCCATAGAGGGAGGCTGGGAGGGTGGGGATGATGTCCTGGGGGATGGTGGTAGGAAAACAGGGACATTGGTGGTGGGAAATGTACACTGGTGGAGGGATGGGTGCTGGAATATTGTATGACTGAAACCCGATTATGAACAGCTTTTTAATGGTCTATCTCATAGATACTTAATAAAAATTTTTTTTGAAAAAAGTAATGTGGAGTTCATGCCCAATTCAATCAGCTTAATGAATGTCTGAATAAACAGCAGTACTTCTACCTTAAATAAAGAAAAAATAGAGATGGTATGTTAATTCTATGTGGCAAAGAAAACTCAGTAACTTAAATGCTTTATAAGTAAAAATCATAAAACAAAATAAATGCCTCCTCAATCATTCAAATGAGCAAATTTATAGCTTTTTATCTGTTTTGTTACAATTCTAAATCACTGGCTCTTCAGTTTATAAAATAGATTAAAAATATTTCAAATGCAGAAACTGGGTATCTAGGGAAGAATTTTTGATTGTGAACTAACATACGCTTTAAAATCTTAACACCTAACAAATACTTGATAGTATTTTCTTTCAGTAGAATTTATACATACCATTTTTATTTTTTAATCCAATTTTGTATCTTTTGGTTTCACAGAGACTTTTGGATTCATTTTCCAATTTCTTAACTGGGATTTCTGAATAATTTTTTTAAAAGTAGTTATTTACTTCCAATTTCTTAACTGGGATTTCTAAATAATTTTTTAAAGTAGTTACTTACCATACTTACCAGCATCTTTGTGCCAAATAACTTTGCCATGTTACAATTGAAAATTTTTTTTTTCCATTCAGGCATTTAGATAAGTAGCTCTTATCTAAATAAGAGCTAAGCAAATAGTGTATATACTATAGTCCAGAAAGTTCTGGATAAGTGTTTATAAATATTGTCATGCAGTTGACAACTAATATAATTTGTAAGTAATCTTTAGCCGCCTGGAAGGCATAAGATTTCCTTCTCTTTATAGTCCATATCTTTTTGCAATGGATATTGTACACTGATGTGTTATGAAGTGAATCTTTCTCTGTGTCCACTATTGATTTCAATTTACCAAATCGACAAGGTTCACAGATTCAGTTTTAAATGAATTAAGTGTATATAGGCTGCCAAAGGATAACTATTCATCAAGGGAGGCTTGAAGCCAAAGGATGAAATTCATTTGCCACTGTCACAGTCTACTACATCTATCAGATTTGGATGAATGTGGAAATATTCCAACTGAACAAGTCATATATTCCCTCCTGCTACTTTAATGTCTCAAACAGTTCCAAGCTGTCCACTTGTGCTCTTTCAAAGAAATAGGTATCTGTATTTATTTCACCAACTATGAAACAAAATCAAAAAGTTAAATTAATAACTCAATTTAGGACCCTAAAGAAACTCACAAGTCACTTTTAAGCTCCATATTTTTTATCTGAACAATGTGTGCTTAGTAATGCACTCTTTCAAAACTTTCATCATTCTCATTTTATATAGTTTCTCTGGAAAATACTAAAGATGTGTTAAAAAACAGATTCTGAACTCAAGAAGATATTTGAGTTTGTAAGTTTCTAAGTGATTTTCTTATAAATTAACAAAGATGGGCTTTACTCTACTTCTTCTACAGTCTTCTGTCCCACATCTGTTTTGTTTTTGTACCCTAACTACTAATACTGAATAACAGAAATAGGAAAGTGCACTATCATTAAGGAGGGAAAAGTTTTTTTGTATTTTCAGCTAAAGAAGTGCTCTTCTGATACTGGTCAAATCCCTCTTAAGTCTGTCTTTCAAATCAAACACAAATCACTTCTAAGTATATATAAGCAAAGTTTAATCCGAACCACCTCTTTTCCTTTTTTGGCTAATAGTCTTATCTAAGAACAAATTTTTCTTCATAAATTACCTATAACCTTGAGGCTAGAATAATAGAACAGCAGGTAGGGTGATAGACCAGGGTTCAATATCTAGCATCCCATGTGGTCCACCAAGCACCATCAGGAATAATTCCTAAATACAGAGTCAGGAGCAACCCTTGAGCATTGCCAGATGTGACCAAAAAAAAAAAGGAAAAGCAATTTTCTCTAACCATCCCTGCTCAATCAATCTAGTTGCCACATTTTCCACTTCCCCATCTGCAATATCTGCAATGTTCTTTCTTTTATATCTTCTCATTTATTCTAGTTATTCTATTTTTATTCTTTCAATTTATTCTTTAGGGCCTTATGTTTTATATATAATATTGTAATAGTGCCCTAAAGGATAACGCCTATATGCCAATACTACCAGAAGTATATTTTCAAATAACAAGCTAATAATGCCATGCCCCTACTTAAATGACTTCCAGTGTCTCACCAACTTTAAGCAAAAGTTCAGAGTTATTAGAGTATCACCCGGACCTTTAACACATAGAAAGCCTCTCTGACCCATTTTCTAAATTCTGACTTCATATCTACTTACGTCCGATTACTCATTCTTTAGATTTAGTTTCTCTCAGAAGAATATTCTTGATGGAAAAGAAGGTAATTTATTTGAAAATTTGTCCCAGAAAGCATCTGAAGAGCATTCTGAAACTTAGAAAGTATTAAAAAAATAAAAGTCAATTAAAAAATTCTGCTAATTACTCTGAGGGACTCAAATGTTCACAAAGTTTCCAGAGACTTTAAGTGACCACATAGATCACAGTTCAGAGTCATTCCACCAAAGTGGAGAGTCCTGGCATACTTGTCCTTTAATTTCCAGTTGTCATCCTTTGAGAGTAGCTCTAGAATGCATTAACTCCCTAACATTTCTCTCTGTAGGCTGAGCACACTCCTGTCACCACAGAAGGTGCAAGGTTTAAATGCCAGTAATAAGAAGCACTAGTATGTGGGCAGAATGCTGATAGGACTCAACTGGGACACACAGAGTGTTTATGATACAAACCTGTAAATATGGCAAGTTCTTCTCCTCTTTTACTATGCTTTTCTGTTTCCAATGCTGTGCTATCTGTGATAACTTTATGCTGCTTTTCTTCTTGGTAAAAACAAACACAAAACAACCCTACATTCCTTAGGACATCTCCATATATATCTCTTTTATTGACTTTGCTTTCTGAGCTGCATAAGATTCTGTGCACACTAGTAATAAAATTGAATTTATTTTTTCTAAATATGTTCTTGCTTTCATCCTTTCCTGCTTGAAACAAATATCTGAGATCAGAGTTAGTTACAAGTCTTTTATTTCAGTTTTATTTTCATAAATGGAAAACTTCAGGGTATAGACTCAAAGCCAAGGACTCTAAGGAGTCTACGAAATTATTCAGCACAATCTTTTATCCCTCAGATAAGAAGAGTCTCAGTTTGTGCAACTGGAACAGAAAATCACTGACTAGAACTTCAACAAGAGACATCTAAGTTTTGGAGGGCTGGAGCAATAGCACAGCGGGTTGGGTGTTTGCCTTGCATGCGGCCTACCCGGGTTAGATTTCCAGCATCCCATTTGGCCCCCAAAGGCTGCCAGGAGTAATTCCCGAGTGGATGAGCGAGGAGAAACCCCTGTGCAATGCTGGGTGTGACCCAAAAAGCAAAAAAAAAAAAAAAGAAAGAAACATCTAAGTTCTGGCTGTGGGAAGGCCAAGACTAAGGTGCTGGCTGACTCCACTCCTCATGGGACCTGCTTTCCTTTTTTGGAGAAGTGTCCTAACAAGATGGAGGGCAAGAGATCATTGCTCTCATGTCTCTCTTACAGACATCACAAGTTTTATCACTCTTTCAATAAGAATAGACTACATAGTTGCCCAATTTTCACCTACTAGTTTCTTTATGCTAAAAAATCGTCAAATTCTTTCTTTCTTTTCCCATTTTACCCTAAGCAACCACAAGGAGCTAAGTCACTCTTGCAACACTTTCCACAGAAATATCTCAGCTATTTATTCAACTCTCCCAAGTTCCATCTTTCACAAAACATTAATCCATAAAACACTACTTAACCACTTTCTTTTCTTTGGCACTTTCAATTTATTCTATTATTTTTTTTCTCTTTGTTCTTAGAACATAAACAGTATTCTCTGAAACTATCTATGAACACCTTTTCTCCACTGACCAATAAGATGTTCTGAGACTACATCTTATTTCTATTATTTATGTGCTTGTTAGGGCTGGAGTGATAGCACAGCAGGTAGGGCATTTGCCTTGAATATGGTCAACCTGGGTTCAATTCCTCCACCCGTCTTGGAGAGTCCGGCAAGCTACCAAGAGTATCTCACCCTCACAGCAGAGCCTGGCAAGCTCCCCGTGGCGTATTTGATATGCCAAAAACAGTAACAACAAATCTCACAATGGAGATGTTACTGGTGCCCGCTCGAGCAAATCGATGAGCAACCGGATGACTGTGATGATGATGACAGTGATGTGTTTGTTAATAGAGCAGTCTTTCTCTTTAGCTTTCCTCTGTTCTTTTGAAATTCTCACCAGGATCACCTTTAAGGTTTCCATTACAGTACTCTCAGTTTCTTCAGCATGCACCTTAAAATTCTTTCAGCACCTCCTAGTAACAAAGCCACATTCATAAAAATAAAAACATTCATATTTTTAGGTATATATCATACTAGCACTCTAACATCCTGGCACCCAGTTTTAGCTTTGGCAATTATAGAAGATTACCATAAATTGGATGGCTTAAACAATATTCACTTATTTGTTATGGTTGTGGAAGTGGAACTCTGATATTCTGCTGTCAGAATGATCTGATTTGGGGTAAGTGCCCTCTAGTTGACCTACAAGCTGGGCTATCTTACTGCTCCCACCTTTCAGGGTGGAAAGAAAAATCTAGATGTCCAGATATTTCGTAGTCATTAAAAACATAAGCTAATACCTTTGTGACCTAATACCTCTCACTGCACAATAACCCGGGGTTAGAATTTTAGCACTGACAGTACTCTGCGTGTGCTTCTTTCTCGTCAAGAATACTATCCTTCTCAGATAGGCTTTCCTAATTTGCACATACCGCTCATGAGCTCCATCTCTTTATGCAAAACTTGATACTTAATCATTATATCATTTATATATTTACATCCTATAGTTTCTAACCAGTTATTTTCTCAATGAGTGGATATATGAATATTCAAGTAAGTGAATCACAAAAGGTGAACACTTACAACTGAGAATAGCTACTACAAATGAAACATTCTTTTATGTATGCTACAAATGTCTTTTACATAGACCTGGTGTCAGTAATAAAAATGAATATTAATGACCTTGGAAGTGAGAAGTTTAAAAGTTTAAAGTTTTTCCTGTGTACTTACTACCTTGTTTTTTTTCTGGAAGAAAAAAATCATAGCTCACAGCAACAATAATTGTCATACTTTATCTAATCTAAAAATTAAGTAAAATTTGTAGTTTTTTTATGCCATTAACAATTTGGGGGGTTAAAACTCTTTGCTTGATGGGCAAAACAAAAGTGAATAGATTCTTATTAGGTAAAAATTATAAAATTAAATTTCTAATGATTAATTGCTATTGTCACATATGATGCATAATGTATGTTTTAAGGGTTTTGTGGCAATCTTATGTTTAAAAGGTTAAAAAGTTGTTATAAAAGTTTGTAACATACACCCAAAACTCCACTGTTACATAAAAATAAAAATTGTCTCAAGACACATTTTTACAGAGTGAATTTGTAAAAGTTTCTTTCTCTAATTGTGCACTTAGGTTTGCACTGGAGCAAAGGAATAGCTGTTAAAATTCATACATGTTAATCTTACTATGAAGTCAGTGAAATTTAAGAGCAAATATTTTTAATTTTATTGTATTTTTTCTTGAATATGTGTGTCCCAAATTACAAGATTCAATAATAGCAATTCAGACACCATTAGAAATTGTACTGGTTATTTCAGACCAAAAGAACTTGATAACTTTTACTAAGAGCTGATATGAGTTTTAATTATATATTTATAAGAGGAGTAATTTTAAAAAGTAATTCACTGATGATGAGCTATTTTTCAGATGAGAATACAGGAACTAGAACTAGGTGTCAATAATCCAAATACCATAGGTTTCTGGGAGTCTCTCTGTTTAGGAATGGAAATACGCTACTCTTTGAATTCCTGATATTATACACTTTTTCACAAAAATATTTAAGAATATTATTAATTCATTAAATCAATTTAATATGTTAGTTTCATACTGTCAACATGCTTTATATAATAACTGCTTGATTGGGTATTCATAAAATAGAATTTATCCCAGGAATATATTTCTCTTAAAGTATATGGGGTGTATTTTCCAAAACTCTGCACCATTTAAATTTGTTAAGAGCTAAAATCTGTTGCGGTATTGTCAAAAATTGGCAGGCAAAACTTTTCACAGTGACTTAGCAAAATCTGGTCAGAAACAAAACATTGTGTTGAAAAGTGAAAGTAAAATAAATGTTAATCGCTTATTTTTCTCCTCTTTAATTAGATAACAGAAAAATTATTTTCCTGTTATATATTACCATTGCCATTTATATAATTTATTTTCAAAATGTGAATATTAATCTCAAACTATGACTATACCTCTTGCAATGTTATGTTCCAGCTATTCTCATCAAGAGAAAAATCCTAGTAACCATATAACTTACTTTTACTACTTGCAGATAGCATATTAGATACATAGATAGATGATAGATAGATAGATAGATAGATAGATGATAGATAGATAGATAGATAGATAGATAGATAGATGATAGATAGATAGATAGATAGATAGATAGATAGATAGATAGATAGATAGATAGATAGATAGATAGTAGATATCCTGAGTTTAGACCATGCATAAGATTTGTACACTTCTGCATTCTCTCTTGGAACTCTGCTCAGTACTCTGGCTATTCAAACTGCCCAGGTCAATTTTCTAGAGAAGCGACATGAAGAACTTTCACTGGATAAGTTCTGATTGGCAGGCACCAATAACCAGAAATAAATTATCCAGTAAATTCAGACCAAAACAATGAAATTTCACCTCGTAACTCTGAAATGTCCTTTCTAAAAGACTATGAATAAGTGTTGGTAAGTGCTTGAAGAAAAAAAAAACCTACACATTGTTGATGGTAATTTCAAATTGATCCAGCCTCTATGGAAAATAAAACAGAAATTTCTCTAAATAATAAAAACAGATATATGATATAATTCAGCATTTCCAAATCTAGGTATTTATCCAAGGAATACAGAAGCACAAATTAAAAATATATCTGCATTCCTATATTCATTAAAGTACTGTTGAGAATAGTCAAAAGCTGGGAATAACTCAAGTATACAAAGACAAATGAAATGATAAAAATGTAGTATATGTAGAGTGTAATGTTTTTCAACTACAGAAAGCAGAAAAGAAACTATACCTTTCACAGCCTTTCTCTAACTGGAGGGGTTCATGTTAATTCAAATAAGCAAGAGAAAGAAAATTCTGGATGATACGAAGAAGCAAAGCAAAAGAAACAAACAAACAAAAATAACAAGGGAAAATAAACCCTGGGAGTCTTAGTACAGAACTTTACCAATGGTTGGGTATCCAGTGGACTCTGGTAGACTGATACGGGTGCTTTGATGATAGACGAGTTATGGGCACATATATTTAGAAGAGGAATAAAGTTGTACCCACACAACATAAACATTCTCACAAACTTCAGTTAAAAATACAAAATTTAAAACCACTTAAGAGTTCATTCTTGAATAATTAGTGCCAGTCTATTTTAAAGGCAATAGATATTTGCTATCTTCTGTCCACTCTGTGATCTGGGATGATTCTAGCTCACTGTGCTATACCTCTCCTCCATGGGAATTTATATGTAATAAATCTTGAGACTGCTTTCTATGTGTGAGAGTATTAAAACTGTGTCTTCAGTTAAAACATTTCCCTTATATTTACTCATTTTAGTATTTGCCTTTGTTTTTATTTAATTAAAGAACTGAGATTTATAGTTATTGTAGTTAAATGTTAGGCATATAAAATTTCAAGCCAATCCCCCATGAGTGTCAGCTACCCTCCACCTGTATTCCTATACTCCCTCCTACCCTATGCTTCACCTGTCAACTTGACAGACACATTACAAAGTTCCAGTGGTTGAAGCTTATATCTCATTTTTTTAAGTTTTGTTGAGTTTGTGGATATATTTCTCTACCACTCACCCATATCTTCAGTAAAACTAAAGTCCTGACTGTTGTTTATCCATTAGTTCCCATTCTTCAAGAATTCAAATGTTCACAGGGTATATTCTATTTTTCTGAATGATGGACACCTTAAGATCTTAAGAGATCTATGTCATCCTACCATGGTAACTGCATTTAGAAAACACATGCATTTCTTTAAAAGTTGAAATTATGTTTTTATTAAATATTGTTAAATAGTATCAACTTACTGGTTAACAATATATTGAATGATATCAAGGTATACCTAACAGGGATAACCTGAGAAAGGCAAATATTGAATTACAATGTTGTTTCTAATACTTCCAATATATCTGTAAAAGGTTAATTATAAATATCATTTTCTATTCAATGATATAAAGGGTAGTAAGGATATAGTGATGATTATACACTCCTTAAGAAGCTCAAAATTTTCTAAAGATACACAGAAGAGAACCAGACGAAATAGAACAGCAAAAATGTCACTGGAAAGGAAGGGGAAAAAGTTATACAGGCATTATCTACCAATAAAAGTGTTTATTGCTGTATCAATTAAATATTTTTGTGCTGTCTTTAGGTGCAATGGGATTAAGCTACTGAATACATGTTTTGATAAGTAGATTCTCTGCAAAACACATTTATTGTGCTTTGAAATTTACTGCTTACATCTTAAAGGTGCTAATGGCTGAGACCTAAAATAAATAACTTTTTAAATTCTCTGTCTGATTATGTTCCTCTCTAAAAATATGAAAATCTTATGTGATTAGCACAATGAAAGAAAATTGGCAAGTTCTTTTTCAAAAAGCAACATGATAGCTGGACAAAGTGTCACAACAATCATTTTAAATTTCTGGAAACCTACCAAAGTCTTAGAACAAACGAAAAAGCACTATTCAAGAAAACTACCATATTTTATGTGAAAACAGGCCATCTACAGCATGTTTGCTTGAAGTTCCTTTAGTAGCTTGAAGTTTCTTTAGTAGTCATGACCCAAAGTCATAGATTTATAATACCATAAATGTAGGGAAGCTGTGACAAACAGCTGTTTCAACTACTGAAAGAGATTCACTAGATTTAGACCAGAAATGGAAAAACTAGACATTTAGATACACAGTGATGAACATAAGCAAATTCAGTAACTGTCAAAGACAGCCAATATTAGCTGGCTATAGCTAACTTGAGGTTGTACCCATGGTTGTGACAAATAAGGAAATGATATGCTAGCTAGAAATTCAACAGGGAGATCTAGAACATGGAGATTTGATAGGCATCCACATATTCCTGGAGGTCTAGAAACTTTACTCATTTTTAAGTCTCTGTGCATACACAGGACTGAGAGGGGTCTAAATCTCCTACTCATTCTTAATTGAACATGATGCCATATGACCAAATAGAGGAAACATAAAAAGATACACCTAAAAAAAACATAGAATTTTCTCTCAATACTTATGTATTATTAGTTCATTGATGTACTTGCTTTATGATGGTATAAATGTTGCTTTGTGAATATAGTTTACATAATACCCTAAACCACAGTACCAATAATTCTTCACCAAATATCATAAAATTCTTCCCTTCCACCATCACAACCTTCACTTGGTAATCTCAATTCTGCTGTCAGTCTTCATTTGAGTTTTATGAGTTCTTTATATATCATCAGTATGAACCTTTTATTACATTTCTACTACCCATGTATTTGATACAAGTTGATGCATTTTATTTTCATGAAATACATTGAGTTTCTTCTACTGTGAGTACCATTTTTGAAAATAAATTTTTATGTTAGATGGGATTGACACTCTTGTTTAAAAACAATTAGCAATAGTTAAATGGTTTATTTATCTACTCTTGACTCTATTGCATTAATCTATATCCTTATATCAATATATTTTAATTATTACAGCTTTTCAGTAACTTTTAAATTGAAAAGTGTCAATGCATCAAATTCACTCTCTTTTATCAAAATTGTTTGGATATTTTGTGTACTTTGTAATTCTACATGAATTTTAGAATGTCTAATATCTACCAAAAAAAAACCATCTGGAATTTTGATAGAGATTACTTAGAATCTGCTCATTTGAGGAGCAATTTTATTTTGAGAATATTAGAATACCCATGATTTGCAGCAGCATATGTGGAACTAGAGGAAGTGCTGAGTGAAGTCAGAAGGGAAAGGATAGAAACAGAATAATTTCTCTCCTACTGTCTCCTACACGAGACTTGAAGATGAACAGCAAGATGACAACAAAGGTCCAAAGGCAACATAATGGGAGAACGAATCCACACAATTGAGTTGTGTGTGTGTGGGGGGTGGGGTGGGTGGGAGTGATAAGTGCAATGTTTGAGTTATGTATGCCAGAAACCATTACCAATAGCATTGTAAACCTTATAAGCCAAATATGTTTTTTTTTTTTTTTGCTTTTTGGGTCACACCTGGCAATGCACAGGGGTTACTCCTGGCTCTGCACTCAGGAATTACCCCTGGCCATGCTCAGGGGACCATATGGGATGCTGGGATTTGAACCTGGGTCAGCCGCGTGCAAGGCAAACGCCCTACCCACTGTGCTATCTCTCCAGCCCCCCAAATACGTTTTTAATGGAGAAAAATTAAGAACAAAAACAAAAGAATATTAGTTATCATGTTCAATTAATATGTTTTTTCAATTATTTTGGATCTTCTAACATTTCTTTCAACATTTTAAAGTTTTAAAGAGCATGCATTTTGGACCTCTTTTGTTCAATGTATTCCTACTTTTAAAAAGTAGCATTATAAATAAAATTGTTTTTCTAAAGCTCACTTTTAAAATTTTGCATACAGTTTTGGAGAAATTCTATAGATCTTTTATTGATCTTATACCTGAATAATTGCTGAGCTTGTTAACTAGTTCTAACAATTTTTACTATATCACTTAGAATTTTCTATATGCAAGTTTATAGTACCTATATTGTTCCAATTTTATTATTACTAGAATAAATAATGTCCCTCCATTCCTTCTTCCTTCTCTTCTTCTCTTCTTCCCACCCTTTGTTACCAAATTCCCTGTTATACCTTATAACACAATAACTGGCATCCTTGTTTTATTATTCCTAATCCAGAAGAAATCATTCAGTTTCTAATCTTAGGGATGGTATTTGCTGTGTTTTTTTTCTATTAATGTTCTTTATCAGGAAGAGAAAATTAATTTTATTCCTAGTTTGAATATTTTATCATGAAAACATGCTGCCATTTTTCACATAGGTTAAAAATAAAAGGATGGTAGAAATATGCCACACAAATGGTTCCCATACAAATCTGTATTACTCTATAAATACCAGACAAAATCATCATTAATAAAATATTATTAAAAAGAAATATTTTAATTTCATGGTACTAAAGTGTTATTTCAAAACCAGGAAATATAATATGAACACAAGTATATCTTACAAAAATAAAACACCAAAATACATGAAACAATAACTGGCATAATTGAAATAAAAAAAAACTTCACTCAAAAATTAATAGCTGGAGTTACTTGAATCAGCAGTTGATAAAACAAGATAGAAATTTGACAAGGATAAGAAGGAACAAGAGGGGCTGGAGCAATAGCACAGCGCGTAGGGCATTTGCCTTGCTGCAGCCGACCCGGGTTCAATTCCAAGCATCCCACTTGGTCCTCTGAGCACTGCCAGGAGTGATTCCTGAGTGCAGAGCCAGGAGTAACCTTTGAGCATTGCCTGGTATGAGCCAAAAGGCAAAAAACTAAAAGCAAATAAAGAAAGAACAAGGAATACTTGTTCTTTCAGGGACTGCTACATACCAGGGACAGGGAACTGTACAGAAATCAAAGCAATTGCTTGCAAGCAACTGATCCATATTTGATCTCTAGCACCACATCTGGTCTCAGGAGCATTGCCAAGAATGATCCCAGGTGTAGCCTCCAAACAAAACAAAAGCATGCTATCAATATGACCAACCTAAAATTCATAAAACAGTCCACAAAAATAAAACATATATTTTATTCATATGAACATGACAGTTTCTCTGGGATAGACCATGATAACCTATAATATGTCTTAATGATGGAAAAAATACACAGTAAAATATCAAATCACAAGAATTAAACTAACTCTTTGGGAGCCAGAAATATAGTACAGGTGTAAAGACAGATGGCTTCCATGGAACCAACCCAAGTTCTATACCTGGCACCATTTGGTCCCCAGAGCATCACCACATGCAGTCCTGAGGCTTCCTGAAAGCCAGGAAGTGTGATCCTAGAAGAGCACTATCAGAGGTTATACCAAGTAAGTCTCAGGACCAGAAGACCCAAAGAGTACTGCATCCTTAGGGCCTTTGCCTTGAACCTCTATCTTAATTGACTGAAAAAAATTGGGAAAGTGCCCTGAGACCTGCTGAACATTCAAGAAAAACTATAGTTCCTAGAAATAAAAGCAAAGATGAGAATAATAGACCCCACAGCCGCTGACATATAAACTCATTGACACAGCTTTACAGATTCATGACTAATTTCAGATGCAAACCAAGTCACTGAAATTCACAGATACCCAGTCTCATGGCAGAAAACTCTGGGGCATCTTTAGGAGGGTGGCAGGCAGAGACCCGAGTCCCCACATCAGTATTCCAACATCAATACCACCACTAGTGTTCAAGAACCCTGCCAAAGCCCCACCACCTGAAGACACACCCTGGCCTAACTGGCCATATAACTGGCCCAACTCAATGCTACACGATTAATCTCTGCAGAGATGCCAGACTGATGAAAATTTCAGGTACTCTAGTTTATTGGATGAAAATCTGGGGTCTTCTTGGTGTGGGGCTGGGCAGCTTCCTCCTAACCCCCACACCTCATCTACTTCTAGAAGCCACACCCAAAACACATGTAAATCCATTCATAGGACCAGTTCTAGAGATCCTGGAGTTGGTGGCATGCTGCTACATGGCATGGTGCTGAGATAGCTCCAAATTCCACAATACTTTTAATCCAGTAGAATATCAAATGACATGAGAAAACAAACAAAAACAGTAATGCAGCAGTAAAAAGCAACAAAGAGCTTTAAACCCTCTGATAAAATCTTAATGACCTCATGGTGAAATATGGCAATTTTCACAAATTTCATTTTACTTATTTTTTTATAATTCCATCACCTATTTAGTTGTAGTAAGCAATATAAAATAAATTGCTTTGTGCCTACTAAGGGGCCATGTTTGGGGGTTGAAAATAGAAACTGGGGACCATGGTGGAAGGTCAGACTAGTGGTGGTATTGATGTTGGAATACTAAATGTATGTAACAACTGTATTATGAACAATATTGTAAATTACAGTGTTTAAATAAAATAAAGCAATAAAGGTGATAACAGCAGAATGCTTAATATGGGTTGTTCTTTCCAGATAAAATCGCTGATTATTACCTTCATTTTCTTTAATATTTAGCAAATACCGAAGACATAACTCACATGCTACTTTATAGAGTTAAAATGTACACTAAACATTTTTCTTTAAAATAGGCTTATACATTTAAAACTGTAAAGTTATAAAAGAGAAAAAAATTCGGACATTACATTTTTTATTTCACCCTGATTTTTCTTACAGAAGCAGGGGCTAAAATGATGAGGGAAAAAAAAAAACTATTCTATTTGTTTCTACTCAAAAAAGACATTTTCCCAGAAGCTGGGGAGCAGATAAGATACAGAAGTGACTCTAACAATTCCTTTTTTCTCGATCCAAAATTGAAATAGACGTATGGTCTCCAGTCAGATTCCAGTTTTAAGTGCTAACTTTGTCAAGCAATACTTCTAAAGCGATCCTCAGAAGCACTGCAAAATTGCTGGCCAAATACACACTTCCACTCAAAGGAAAGGGACTAGAAAATACTAGTTAATGAAATGGCAAAGAAGGTGTTCCCTGCTTTACAGAGAAATAAAAATCAAACTTTTCAAAAGTCATAGTGAAACAAAAGGTTAACTAGTATTCAACATTTAAAAGCAGAATCTTACTGTGCTTTTATCTTTTCACACTTTGTAGAGGACACAATGATAATGAGCACATTTCCTTTGAACCATAGTAAATTTCTAAAATAAAGGTTTTGCTACAATATCGTTTGTCTTTTACCCGGATGGCAAAGAAGTCCAGGCAAGTCTCTGCTCTGTCTGTGGTTTCAGTACTTCTCATTAGCCATTTACATACAAAACACTTGCTTACAGAAGCCTACATATTATTTCCAGAACAAATCTGAGTTTCAAAAGTAAAGCAATTTCAATAGTCACCTATCTATAACTGAATGACCCCTTGACTATAAAATGAAACTACAAGGAAACTTATAGGAATTAGAACTGTCTAAAAATGAACAAGTGATCATGACAAAACCCAATAAGAATCTTAATAATAGTAGTTAGTAGCTTTAAGGAAAACTTTCAAGAATTTGAAACATACACTGAACTTCTCATTTACCTTAATTGGTTGCTATACAAATATGCATATAGCCCATATGTGTCTCTGAAATCACATTCCCCTCTATTTTGGTTAAATTTAATTCATTTAGGGCTGGAACAATAGCACAGCGGATAGGGCTTTTGCCTTGCATGTGGCTGACCTGGGTTCGATTCCCAGCATCCCATTTGGTCCCCTGAGCACCGCCAGGAGGTAATTCCTGAGTGCAAAAGCCAGGAGTAACCACTATGTATCGCTGGGTGTGACCCAAAAAGAAGTCCCCAAATTTTTTAATTCATTTAATTCATTGAAATGACTATAGAAACATTAAAATGGCTTTTTCTGCAGTGTTAGAATGTCACATAATGACAAAGTCACATCCAAAATAGCAAACAGTGTGAAAGACTGTGAATGTGACATTCTACTTAATGGCCACCTAGAGAGAAACAACACCAAGTAAAACCTTATGCTAGTTATGCCTGCAAATGTTGTCATGAAATTTTTTTCTCACATTTTGTTTCTTTAAAGCATTTTTCAAAATAATCATTTCTCTCCAGCTATCTTCACTCAAATAATAAAACTCTGTGAATAAACTTTTGTCGCCATTTGTGAAGAGACACATTACTCCTAGACAACCTTTCTATGTAGAAAAGTGAAAGAATACTGGTTATCTCTGGATCCAAGGTTTTTGTGTTTTACTTTAAATTGGACAATCAACCATATTTTATGTGACAAAATGAAAAGTGGGAATGCAATGAGTTAATGTACAAAATGGAATTATAATTTTGTTACTATAAAAATAGTAGAGTCTCTTGCCCCCACACTTGGCTGTCTTCACTGGGGACCTTTGGAGGGCATGGGTTGAGTTTCTCTCCCCAACCCGAGCAGACACCCAGAAGCTGAAGACCTCCAGAACCCAGCCACAGTCATGATCAAGCCCCTCTCCAGACTTTCACATGAGCCTCACACACTGGCAGAGGAACCCAGGTATATGGGACCCGGGGCTGAGATCTCCAAGCCTGCTTGGATCGGGACTGGGCCTCTTCTACCCAGATCCCCCATTTTCCATTAGCTAGGTGGTCACACCCAGAAACTGACCCTGGCACTGTGTAATTCCATCAACGGCCAACATCCAGAGACTATAAAACTAAGCTCCCGAAAGGGCGGCTGCAAAATGGCCATAAGACATCTTATAGCCTAGTTCTCCCTCTCAGAGAACCCGGCAAACTACCTAGAGTTTCCTGCCCACATGGGAAAGTCTGGCAAGCTCCCCATGGCATATTCATATGCCAAAACCAGTAACAATGATGGGTCTCATTCCCCTGACCTTGAAAGAGGTTCCAATGCAGCACCATTGGGAAGGATGAGTAAAGAAAGGCTTTTAAAATCTCAGGGCTAGGACGAATGGAGATGTTACTGAAGCTGCTCGAGAAAATCTGCAATCAACGGGATGATGATGATAAAAATACTCATGAATACTCACCTTGCTTCTAAATAGTAAAACAACAGCATTGTATTTTTAAATTTCTAGATACAATGGAATAAAGGAAAACTATCAGAACTTCTGGTTCAAGAAGGTTCAAGAACTTTTGCCCATTCAGTGCCAAAATAAACTAAATTGTGTTTAACACACAATTTGAAGCATGCATGCTAGGGGCTGGAGCAATAGCACAGCACATAGGGCATTTGCCTTGCACAGGGCCTAACTGGGTTTAATTCCCAGCATCCTATATGGACCCCAACATTGCCAGGAATAATTCCTGAGTGCAGAGCCAGGAGTATACCCTGTGCATCACCAGGGGTGATCCAAAAAGAAAAAAAAAAGAAAAATAGCATACATATTAGTTTGGTGAGGTAGAGAATAGAGGAAATCCCAATAAAAGCTGATACACCCAGTCTCACTCATGAGTGCTGTTCTCAGCCACTGAGCCAGCCATTAACAGCCACAGAGGAAAACCTGGATGCCATGACAAGCTGCAATGCCCCCCAGTCAACCAGCACAAGCCTCTAGGACGCTGTTAGTTGCTAGCCACTGGCAAGCCATGTTAGCAGTAGCAAAAACAGGTCTCCTTTTGACACAGTCAATATAGAACAATGTGCCTTCTGGAAACAGCATAAGAAAATCTAAACAGGAGTAATAGCAGCCTGGGTTATAGAGCTACAACAGAGAACAATCCACCTAGAGAGTTCCGGGTGTCAGAAGGGTGCAAAGTGAGTTGAAGAGACTCACCTCAGTCTGCTGTAGGCAAAATGCGAAAGCAGCAGAGAATCCCACCATGCTCGGTGATCAGAGATTGTAGCCCTGAAGACTACCAGCTCTAACAACCTATAAAGCTGCTCTGACAAGGACTTTAGAAAGATATGGCCAGGATGTTCATAGAATGGTACAGAGTCAAGCATACACAAGGAAGTGTGAGAAAGGTGAAGTCAGAAATGGCAGAACTAAGGAATCTGGTAGGTGAAATGAAAACCTCAATAGAAGGCCTTAACAGCAGAGTAACAGCAACTGAAGACAAAATCAATAAGCTTCAAGATGGAATACATAAAATCTCAAGAAAACAGCTAAAGATGGAGTAAGGCCTCAAAATAAATGAACAGCAGATGAGAAAACTTGGGCACAAATTCAAGAGGAGCAATATCAGAATCATCAGTATCCCAGAGGATCAGGAAAACAACCCCAATGAAGAAACAATAGTTAAATAAATCATCACTGAAAAATTTGCAGAGTTGGAGAGAAGTGCATGCACCCAGATTCAAGAGATCCAAAGAGAAGCATCTAAAAGAGACCCAAATAAATATTCACCAGGACACATTCTAATCAGAATGACAAAAGTCAGTTATAGAGATAGAATTTAGAAAGCAGCAAGATCAAAGAAGGAAATTATATATGAAGGAGCACCCTTATGATTCACAGCAGATTTATCAAATGAGACTCTGTGGACCTGAAGACAATGTGGAATATAGCTAAAAAATGAATAATGCTTTGCCCAGACATTACCCAGACAGACTTTCATTTAGATTTGAAGGAACGATATAGAGCTTCACAGATAAACACCTCAGCAACTTCACACTCAAAACCAACCATGCAACAAACTCTGCAGAGGCTTTTTAAAGACAAAGTAATCTGAAAAAATTGCAGAGCTCCTACTGAAAGATATTGCAAAATTCTATGAGATCTTGCCCAATGTCAATGGTCTAAATGCACTAATAATGAGACACGGAGTGGTGAGATGTTTTAGAAAGTTCAACCTAATCTTCTGTTGCCTACAAGAAACACATTTAAATAGTAAGGGCAAACACAGACTCAAAACCATTGGTTGAATCATGAAATCCAGGGTGACCACACATCTGTCAGACACCATAGACTTCAGCTTTTAAAAAGTCATAGGAACAGAAGTTGGTCATTTCTTAATGATCCAGGGACATTTACATGAGAAAGAAATCACATTTCTAAACATATTAGGGACCAGCAAAATATTTAAAACAACTGCAATAGATCTGAACGAAGACAGTGATAGCAACAATATGAAAATCTTTGGAGGCTTCAACACTGCTCTTAATAGAGCAACTAGAGTATAATTCAGTAAGTAAATGTTGTCTCTGAAGAAAGAAATGGAAGATGGGCTTAGCAGAAAAATAACTATATAAGGATTTGCTTATCCAAAACTCCAAATGCACATTCTTATCTAATGAGTAAGGGACATACTCCAAAATAGACTACATGTTGGAACACAAAACATACCTTCATAAAATCAAGAGGATAGAACCATATCAACTATTTTCTAAGACCATGATGCACTGAAAATAGTTAATCACAAACGAAAATGGAGCAATAACTGTTAACACCTGAAAATTAGACAGCTACTACTGTTTAAGTTACTGGAAAAACAGTGGGTCAAGAAGGAGATAGAGAGGAAATAAAAATGATTACTGGACACAAATGAGAATGAGGATTAAAGAACTTATGGGACAGAGAAATGGTGGTATTAAGAGGAAAGTGGATAGTGGATAGTGCAAGCATTCATCAGGAAGGAAAGAGTCCATATAAATAACCTACCCACACAGATTAAGAAGCTAAAAAAGACCTAATGCAGGCAGGAGGAAAAAAAATAAATCATAGAGTAGAAATAAATGAATATAAATAGGGCATTTGCCTTGCACACGGCCAACCTGAGTTCGATTTCTCCGCCCCGTGTTCGATTCCTTCCTTCCTTATCGGAGAGCCTGGCAAGCTACCAAGAGTATCTTGCCTGCATGGCAGAACCTGTCAAGATATCCATGGCATATTTGATATGCCAAAAACAGTAACAACAAGTCTCACAATGGAAACTTTACTGGTGCTCGCTTGAGCAAATCGATGAGCAACGGGATGACAGTGATACAGTGATACAATGAATTCCCCAAAATCCAAAACATAATGAAACCAAGAGCTGGTTCTTGGAAAAACTAAACAAGACTGACAAACCATTTGCAAGAGTAAACAGAGAGAGAGAGACAGAGACAGAGACAGAGAGCCCTAATAAACTCAATGAGAAATGAAATGAGAGACGTCACAAGAGATGCCACAGAAATCCAAAGGATTATCTAGAATTACTTTAAAAATCTATGTGGCACAAAATGTGAAAATCTAGAAGAAATGGATAAAATATTCGACTTCTGTAATTTCCCTGCCTGAACCAAAAATATTGGAAACAACTGAACAGACCAATTATTATTGAGGAAATCAAAATAGTCATCAAAAGTGTCCCTAAAAACAAAGCCCAGGCGTGTTCACTAGTGAATTCTTCCAAATATTTAAAGAAGAGCTACTATGAACCCTTTTCAAGTTCTTTCAAGAAATTGAAAAAATAGAAACACTCCCAAACTGTTTCTATGAGGCAAACATAACCCTGATACCAAAGCAGAAAGAGATAGCACAAGAAAGGGGAAAATTACACCACAATATCCCTGATGAACACAGATGCAAAGATTCTCAACAAAATGCTAGCAAATAAAATTCAATAGCACATCAAAAAGACCATGACAAAATGGAATTCATCCCAAAGAAGCAAGAATGGTTTAACACATGAAAGTCAATCAATATTATACACATATAAATACAAGAAAAAAATAAGAATCATATAATTATATCAATATATGCAAAGAAGGCATTGACAGGATCCAGTACACTTTCATGATAAAAATTCTCAACAAAATTTGAATTGAAGGAACTTTCCTCAACATATTCAAAGTCATCTACCACAAGCCCAAAGCAAATAAACTCAATGGTGAAAAACTGAAAATGTTCTTTCCACAGCCAGACACAAGACTATATTGCCTATTCTTGCCACTTCTCTTCAGAATAGCATTGGAAGTACTTTACATAGCAATTAGGCAATAAAAGATGTTGAGGTTATCCAGATAGGAAAATTAAAATCAAGATTCCATTACTTGCATATGACCTAATACTAGACTTAGAAAACCCTAATGACTCCATGAAAAAGCTCCTAGAAACAACTTGTAAAGTGACAGGCTACAAAATCAACATGCAAAGGTCCATGACTTTTCTATGCACAAATATTATGTTCATTACAGCACTATTCATAATTGCCCAAATCTGGAAACAATCTAAGTGTGCAAGAACAGATGACTGAATAAAGAAACTATGGCAACATATTCACAATGGAATACTACTTGTCCATAATAAAAGTTGATGTTATATAACTTTCTGCTACATGAATGGTTCTAGAAAGTATCATGTCCAATGAAATTAGTCAGAGGGATAGACACATAATGATCTATCTCATGTGTGGTATATAACAAACAGAGTAAGAGGATAACATATGCCCAAAGGCAACAGTTAAAGAACAGTACTATACAACATTGGTGGAAGGAAGTGGTTACTCTGGAGAAGTGCTGAAAAAGTACCTGCCACAAAGGTAGGTTTTAGGAGGTTGGGTGGAGGGTTGAAAGGTGAAGGGGAAATAGTAACATTGGCAGAAAAAAGTGGACACTAGTGAAGGGAATTGATGTTGGAACACTATATTCCTGAAACTCAATCAATCATGAAAAACTTGGTCACTTTTGTACTCATAGAGATTCAATAAAAAAAAAAGGTTTAAAAAATATGAATGCACCTATCTATATTCTTGTATCCCAGAGAATCACAATATTTATCTTTTATTTTTATGTGCAGACATAAGATTCTGTGACAAACGTTAATCTAATATAAAGCTATGTTTTATTTCTTAAAAAAATGCCATTTACTAAAAGAGCCTCAGGGTATAGAAAACATACATTGGTTAAATACAAGGAAAATAGCTTTTTAACTGCAGTGATTAAAATATATCAACTCTCTAATGTTTATTTTAATTCTACCTAATTTATGCATCATTTGGAGGACACAGGAATAAAGCAAACAATGAGAGTGTATTGTTAGAGGAAATTATAGAAATATGGCTATGAAGTATAGCTCTGAAGGGAGAAGATGAAAATGGTTGCAATTACAGAAAAAAATGCTCTTCTAGATCTGAGGGTCTAGAAGTCATGGGGAATACCACTAGAAAGTCCTGGGTCAAAACTGTGAGCTAAAACAGAACCCATAGCCATCATTTTTGTTGGAACCTTGTCTGAGTTGATGCAAAAATGGAATTAGGGAAAGGTTCTACTAGGCAGTATTCACCTCAATATTTCTTATTCTTCTTTATTTGTTGCAGTTGAGGAAACATAGCTACATTAGCATTCCATTATGTTTACAGAGTACATAAACACCACCAAAAAATTCCCAAGACCCTCTACCACTGTTTAGGGGAAATTTATATTCTATTAATGCTTTCCTCCTTCCAACCTCAAATTGTCTCCTTACCACAGTTTGATAACCTCAGTTCTGTATTTAAAATTCAAGGATTGACTTTTTTAATCTATTCCCTTGCTTTATTTCTTTATATCCACACAGGATGAGTCCTTCTCTGACTTAAATTAAAAAAAAAATTATTAGTGAATCACTCTGAGGTACAGTTACAAACTTATGAACTTTCATGTTTGCATTTCAGTCATACAGTGATTGTTTGCATCCCTCCACCAGTGCCCATTCTCCTTCACCACCAGTATCTCTCCCCTAAACCCCACCTCAACTCACACCACCCCACCCTGCCTCTGTGGCAGGGAATTCCCTTTTGTTATGGTTACTTTTGGGTGTTGTAGTTTGCAATAGAGGTATCGAGTGGCCATAATATTCGGTCTATAGTCCACTTTCGGCATGCATCTTTCAACCCGAATGGGTCCTCCCAACATCCTCTACTTGGTGTTCCCTTCTCAGTCTCTACTGCCTTTTCCCCCAGCATGTGAGGCCAGCTTCCAAACTGTGGGGCAGACCTCCTGGTTCTTATCTCTACTACTCTTGGGTGTTAGTCTCCCATTTTGTTACTTTATATACCACAGATGAGTTTGATCCTATGTCTGTCTCTCTCTTTCTGACTCATTTCACTTAACATGGTACTTTCCATATTAATCCAACTATATGCAAATTTCATGACATCATTTTTTCTAAATAGCTGCATAGTATTCCATTGTATAGATGTACCAAAGTTTCTTTAACCAGTCATCTGTTTTTGGGTACTCTGTTTTTTTCCAGATTTTGGCTATTGTAAACAGTGCTGCAATGAACATAGAAATGTAGATTTCATTTCTACTATACCTTTTTTCCTCTCTGGAAAATATTCCCAGGAGTGGTATTGCTGGGTCAAGTCACATGATGCCTCAGGTTTATTCAAGTTGACAATATTTTATTCAAATAAAGAGTAAGTGTTCATTTTTTCTTATTTCTGTTTTATCTATAAAATATTTTATTCCATAAAACATGCCACAAATCCTTTATGTATTCATCTGTCTTTAAACACTAAGATTATTATTAATTCATAGCTTTTGTAAATAGCACTGCAATGGGTATAGGTTATTATATATTTTTTGAGTTTATATTTTTGTATTCTTGGGATGGATGCCAAGGAATAGAATTCTGAGTCATATGGGAGTTATACTTTAAGTTTTTTTCCTATTTGGCACACCTGGTGCTACTCAGGGTCTACTGGCTCTAGGCTTAGTGATTAGTCCTGACTCAGAGACCATATGGGTTGCTGCAGATTGGGTCTGCTATTTGCAAAGCAGTACCCTGCCCACTAAACTTTATCTCCAGCCCCTATATCTTACTTTTAAATATTGGCAATTTAAGAGAACAATACATTGTGGGGAGAGTAAATACAAATTTCTAACATGAAACAGGAAATAAATTTCAAAAACTATGCTGATAAGGCAGAAGGAACTTATAAAATTGTTCAAAATATGTCTTTAATATTCTCATATAGATAAAAATATAGAGAAAGTACTATTAAATATGAAAGTCAAAAAGTACAGAAAATTTTACAGATAAGGTAAGATATGATTCATACAAATTGGTCTTAATGAAGTTACAAGATAAAATTAAACAGAGTAAATCAACAAAGATGAAAGGATACATAGAGAAAAGATAAAAAAATTAAAGGATCTACCTAGAAACTTCATCATCTAAGTGCTAAGAGTTCCAAAATGAAAGGACTAAAGAATAAAAGGGTAGAAATTTTTTTTGTTGTTCTCAAAACTGAAGCACTTAAATAACTAATTAGAAGCGTGGGTCAAGCTGATCCAAAGTAGTTATAGATCATCGATGAATTGTATTCAATATGTACTAATTTATTAAGTTGCATATATGTAAAATTGAAATGTTTTCATATGAAATGTATATGCAAATTCCAATGAACATATATGTGAGATGATATGTAGATAATAAGATAGATGAGGAAAATTCCTTTCAGATATACAGATATTTAAAATTGGCCGCCCTCTTAGTATAGTAGGCAGTGTCAGTCTCATAACATATAATATGTACTTTAACTAACTACAATTTTGTCAATTATACCTCAATAACACAGAAAAAGTGATACTAATCAAATATAATACAAGCAAAGCATACATTTACATTTTAAGTATTATAAGTTATCTTAGCCATTATTTGGTAATATGAATGATAATTTCAGATAATATAATTAAAGCTTTATTTTGGTTCTTTTATCACAGAACTTAGACTATATTAATGTCAAAACATCCCAGGTATAATAATATGTTGTCACATAATTTGGAAGATCTTACTACTTGTAAAAACAACACAAATAAGGCAATAAAAAATGTTTTGTGGAGCTGGAATAATAGTACAGGGAATAGGATATCTGCGCTGCTCTCAGCTGATTCAAGTTTGATCTCAGGCACCCTACATGTTCCCCCGAAGCCACCAGGAGTGATCCATGAGTGCAGAGCAAGTAGTAAGCAAGCCATGAGCACAGCTGGGTGTGGTCCCCAAATAAAAAGCAAAACAAATAGTGTTACGTGAATTACCAACAACAGTGCCCAAGAGAGTAAAATAAAAGATTTTTGCAAAAATAAGCAATTGCAAGCCTAACATGTTAGCCTCAAAACTAACATATTATCCCGCCTTTTCCACTTTTCTACTCTATTAGTCATATCTCTTTGCTCCATTTAAATTTAGTGCTTTGTCTTTTCTTCTTCCTCTTTGCCCCATTCTATAATGTTTTATTTCGTGTTGCCTACCTAACTAGATCTACCTTATGGAGAACTTCAAATGCAATTTTCCAAATGAAGGCTTTGTAATCATTTCTTTCCACAGCAAGCTTCTTGGCTCTTTGTTGCCATAGGCAAAAGCTTCTCAAAGGTGCCTAACATCAAGGTCACCTTGTAAGCTTTTACAGAATAGTTTTTTGGAGCTGATCACATCTAAGTGAAAGCCACTTAGAATAGAAGGAAAAGAAGGAAGGAGCAGGAAGAAGAAACAAGCTTTCTTAGCATGTTTAAGAACAGTTACACGTCAGACACACAGGTCAAAACTACTTTTCAGTATACTATTATCATTAGTATCAACACTCCCCATCTTATTTTCTCATAAATATAATTTTTATGTGTTCAGAACTCATTTACCCAAATACCAACTTATGGATAGTAGTTGCTTAATTAATTCTTTGTGGTCATTAATTCTAATTGAAAAAGGTGTGTGTGTGTGTGTGTGTGTGTTTGTGTCTGTATGTGTGTCTGTGTGTCTGTATCTGTGTGTGTGTTTGGGGAGTAGATGTGTGAGAGATAGTTCAGCCAGTAAGGCACTTTCCTTGCACACAGCTGACTCAAATTTGATGTCCAGTACCAAAAATGCTTCCTGGAGCTTCACCAGGAGTGATCCTTGAGCATAAAGCCAGGAATCAGCTCTGAACACCACCAAGTGAGGCCCCAAACTGGAAACAAACAAACAACTTTTTGCATAGGTAAAGCTTTTCCATTGCTAAGACTTTCCAATAGATACGGAATGAAGAAATGGCCTCCAGAGATCTTCTGCCCACTTCAACTGTCTTTCTGGGAGCTCGGGAACACAGAATTGAGCATAGGCTAGATAATGATGCCTTATTTCTTTGGGTTTGTTCCCCTTTCCAGAATTCCAAAAATGTCTGCGTCAGTCTGTGTCTGTATTATGTATTTATAATTGCTATATAAATATAGCATTCCCTTGATTATGGAATCCCTTGTACTTTTAGATAAAAAAATGTGGTTATGAATCTTAATAGAGTACAAATGCAAATGCAAGTGTAAACACATACAAACACAGAGCATATAGTGCCTTTCTTCTTATGCCCTCATCAAAATCTCTCTTTTCAAATGTGTTCTCACTGATGTAAATCTGAACCCTAGCTAAATGAAACATATTGAATTATTTGATGCAAACCAAGATTTAAATCAGTTTTCCATTTTAATAAGTAGAAGTAACTAGCTCAAGCCTTGATATCAAATTCAAATTGCATCTTTTTTACTGATAAGAAGAATTGCTTCAAAAATGTTTCTCTGGGAATTATCTCAAGAAATAGTTCGTGCTTTAAGTAGCAAGGCAGAATTACCACAAAGTTGAATTGTGTTGATTCTAAGGTGTTCTACATCCCTGATATGCAAATATATTCACCACTCCCTTGGGTTTTAATTAATTTTAATTTCATTTTAAAAAGACTAACCCCTTAAAATCAGAAGCACAGAAACTAGGAAAATAAAAGCATGAACTGGGCCAGAGATAATACAAGGGTGAAAGTGCTTATATTAAGCTTACACAGGTTTAATTCCCTGTACCACTTATGGTCCTGAGAGACCAGTGAGGATTAGACTGAGCAGAGCCAGAAGTCCTGAGCACTGTTAGACATAGCACCAAAATAAAACCAAAAAACAACAAAACCCCATTAATCCCATGCTTCTTAAAATGCAAAAGCACCAAAGTTAACACTTGCAAATAACTCTTTTTAAAAATATATATTTTTATTTGGGGGTTGTGTGTGGGATTACACATGGTGGTGCTCGGGGCTTACTTTGGGCTCTGTATTCAGGTATCAGCCCCTTGGTAGTGCCTAAGGGACCACAGAGTGCAGAGGATGGAACTGGAATCAGCCTTTGCAAGGCAAGAACTAAAACCCCATACTATCTTTCCTGCCCTATATACTTTTTGGAGGGTTGGAGGTGGGGCACATTTTGTGGTGCTCAGGACTTACTCCTTGCTCAACTCTCAGGGATCACTCCTAACAGTGCCCAGGGGCCCATTATGGGGTGCCAGGTCATCTGCAAGTAAGGTAAAATTCAACCTGCTGCAATATCTCTCTAGTTCCCTGTATGCTACTTCTATATGCATATATTTATTGTTCATATTTTTGTGACTGAGAGGAAGAGATGCTATGATCAACCAATGTACATGTTATGTTATGAAATGTTTAATTTATAATCATTTATTGGTTATTATCCCTCTGTTAAAACCATGTATAAAAAATATAAACTAAATTATAACTAGTAAGTCAGCTTACCCTTAAACTAAGCAAAAGGTTCTTTACTATCACTGTCACTGTCGTCCTGTTTCTCATTGATTTGCTCGAGCAGGCACCAGTAACGTCTCCATTTGTCCTTGTCTCGTTCAGGGTAAGGGGAATGAGGCCCACTATTGTTACTGTTTTTGGAATGTCAAATACACCACGGGTAGCTTGCCAATCTCTGCCGTGCGAGATTCTGCATCGCTCTCTTCTGGGAAATTGTTTTATGGTCTCTGAATCTTGGCCGTTGATGAGATTACATGGCGCTGGGGGCAGCTTGTGGGTGTGACTGCCAAGCTACTGGAAAACTGGGGATCTGGGTAGAAGAGGCTCAGTTCCGAACCAAGCAGGCTTGGAGTTCTCAGCCACAGGTCCTGCATACCTGGATTCTTCTGTCGGTTTCTTCATGGGTGAGGCTCATCCAAGCATTTGGAGAGTGGCCTTGAGCATGGCTGTGGCTGGGTTCTGGAGGTTTTCGCTGCCAGAGCTCTGCTTGGGGCAGAGAAGGAAATTCAACCCGTCCCCCTCCGAGGTGCCCCAGTGAAGACAGCCTGGCATGGGGGCAGGAGAATCTGCCTGCATTACATCAAAATCAAATAAAATTCCACAATAAAACAACACAAGATTTACATTTACATATAAATGTGACCTAGCATCCAACCATGGTAACAAGTATTAATACCAGTGGGATAACTAGTTAATAATTTAACTTATTTTCTCATTATAAAATAAGCTAATTTTACCATTTCTATTCAAGAACATACTTAAGGATAAAAGCACTGTTTCTGTCAATAAACACTCGATAATATCCACTATTATTTACACAGCTGATACCTGATAAGAAGTACACAACTTAAAATATTTTTCTGAAGTTTCAAAATAGAAAATAGATGAGAAAAAATGTTCAATAAAAAATTTGTAGTCATTTGAAACAAGAATATCAATGGCAATAACTGAGTTTGTGTTTTGTTATTTTTTGAGTTATAATTATATGAGTTATAATTACTCATTTAAAATGAATAATTATCCTACAAAGTACAGAATTTTACCTGAAGTTATTTCCTCAGTAATTATTAATTTGAGGATTGTGTACATTTTAAATATATCTAGGTGGAAAACCTCTAAAATTGACAGCTTATCAAATTCATCTCAAATTTTTCCCATAATCTAAGATGAAATATGGAATGAAGGACAAGGAAACTATAACTTTAGTAAGCTAGAATATGGTTTAATTTCTGCCTTCTCTGTTATACATTTATTAGTGTATTACATATTAGTAAATGTTGTACATTGGTAATTATACATTAGTAAATGTTAGTGCTATGCATTAGTAATTATACATTAGTAATTACTAGGCATTTACTAGGAATTTATTAAGAATCTAATTATTAGTAATTTATTAGTAATTTGGTAATTATTAATTGTTAGTAATTTAATAATTTACTAAGTAAAGGATCTAAAACATCACTCAGTGGTTGGTGAGTGAATAAACCACTTGATCTAGGCATCTATTATTTATTATACTGAAGTTTACCTGTCCCTGCATATTAAGAAGAGTCTATTATTTTTATATATTTTCACAGCTTTTTAAAAAATAAACTCATTATATGACTCAGTCATTCTACTCAACAGAATGCAACAGAAATCTGTCTCCCCCAAACAGCCAATATCTATAGTTTCAGCATCAACAATAATTTGACATTACAAATTTGCCCAATACTGTCAAAAGTATCTCACTAACACAGTAACATCCTTTATGTTGGGGATTTGAAACTAACCATGATTAGAAATTTTGGGGAGCTGGTACATTCCAACTATATACCCAGATAAGACATTACACAGAAACCTTTATTGATAGAAACCATGAGCAGAGGCCACAAAGAAAATGATTAGTGGATACAATTTGAAGTGTCTCTGCTTATTGAAAATTAAAGCAAACTCATTCCATTTATATTTGGTACTAGAATAATAGCAAGGAAACCATGTGAACATATGGAATAAATAACCTAACAACTTCCTAAAGTTAGGACACTGAAATATATTTTCTAACCTGAAAAAAACCCAAGGAGAATAAAATGTCTGTGAGTTTAATGAGAAAAGAGAATAACAAAAGGAATATGTGGACCTCCTCAGAACAAAGTCCGTTAGTTCAAGGATTCTGTGTTAACAATGCAACGGAAGCAGCAGTAAAGACAACAGTGAAATTGTTAACTGACCTATGCTTCCGGCATAGTGTCAACTGGTGAATAATTTGTAAATGTCATAAGAAGCATTTAAGGAAGTTGACAATGGCTTCCTTTGTTAGCTTTGTCTATAATTATTTTTATCTCCTTAACATAAACAAATTAGTTTTTAATAGTTTGTCAGACAATGTTTTCAGTCTCCACAGGATTTCCAATGTGTGTGCTTTTTAATTGCTGATTAATCACAGTTGTCCAGAAAAAAAGCCTTCAAACCCTATGCATGTATCTGCCTCTGTGGGGCTCTGCTGGATCCTGAATGCCTATTAATTTACTTTACACTGGAACTTTTTTTTCCTTTGGTCTGTAAAAATGTCATTTTCCTTAAAGTAATATTTTCTGAGAATAGGTATAGTTATGTGTCAAGCATGAGTGAAAGTGCTGGGATTCTAGCATAATTTTGAACTTTTTTATACATATATTAGAAAATGCCCACATACAATGCCCACATACAACACGTTCTTTAGTTTCCTAATGCAAATGAAAGGACACTATAGCATTCAAAAATATTTTCTCCCTGTCAACTAGTTTAAAATGATGAATTCCTTCTGGCATCCAAACATAATTAATGGGAATTGTCATGCTTGCCTACCAATATGAAAAAGCCATTCAAGTGATACAAGAACAATTGAATACATTACCATGCATGAAATAGGATGTATTTAAAGTGTGACCTGCTTACTGGGCCGGAGAGATAGTACATGGGTAGAGCACTTGCCTTGCCTGTATCTGACCCAGGTTCGGTGCCCAGTACCATACATGGCCCCCAAGCCCCACCAGGACTGATTCCTGAGTGTAGAGCCAGGAGAAAGACCTGAGTATGGCTCAATGTGGTCCAAAAGACAAACAAAAATAATAATTGAAAATATAAAATTTGATTTTTCTAAATATGATGTTGGGCCAGTGAATAACGCAAAGAACTGGAGTGCATGCTGTGCATGCAGGAGTCCTGGGTTTAATCAACATCACAACACCCCTTCCTACCCCTTCCCCCCTAAGCAAGTCTCAAGCACCACAAAGTGTGGCTCAAATACCTAAATAAATTATCATAAAAGGAATGTCAATGGATTTTAAATGACAAAGGAGCTATAAAGACTTTCAATTCTTTTCAAACCACTCTCATTGCCATGTTGTGGAAATGTAATGCTGATATTCTTTACTTATCTTTATTAAATTGTGTAAATCTGAAACAGGGATTTCTTGAGCAAAACAATTTTGACAGCATTGTCAACCAATTATATTAGAGTTGACTTAATTTTTCCCATCTAGTGTGCATAATGGGCTGCCCCTAAATTTAGAAGTATGTATATGCTTACCTGAAGAAAAATTTAGTTCCAAGGTATTTTCAGAAATATAATTTCAATTTTGCTTTAGCATATCTCTCTACCAAGTGGCTCACTAGAATTTCTTGTCAAAGTCTTCCCTAACACTTTCAAAACTTATCTTCTCTTTATTATCTTGTCTTTCTATAATGTTCTGGATTTAAACTTTTCTCACTTGTCCTGAATTTTGGAAATCTATATTTCTAGGAAACCATTTTGGAACAAGTAAAACATTATGGAGATGAAAATAATGTATTTCTGAGACGAGTAAAATTTATAATCTTTGGAAGCAATCTCTTCTTAGGCAAGAATACTAGGGGGGTTATATTTCATCAGCACTAAACCAGCCCTTGAGTAGCACAAGCTTAATAAATCACTCAAAGATGCCAATGCCTTTATTCTTAGTTTATTCCTGAGGCATCAGGGGTCCCGCTCAAGTCACAAAAAATATTGCTTTAAAAGAACCTCCGTTTTTAGTAATCCCTTCAAAATTGGAAGCCTCTGTCAATTTACCTCAGAATTGTAAAGATCAAATAGACAGTCTTCTAGACTTTATAATGACTTTAGTATTTCAGGGCACCTTATTTCTAAATTAAATGATCTTTCATCACTCTGAGATCTGTCCATTCATATGTGGTTTAGAAATATTTATATTTTTCAACTCAAATTTTGGTGATCAGCAACAAAAATATTCAGGGGAGTGGAGAGATCATATACAAATGCTAAGGGGTACAAAGTCTGGTGCTCTTCTCTCAGCCAGTCTTCTCTGAGAAAGTGTGTGCTAAGTGTACGACAACTTCACTTCACTTGTATCACTTGTCCCGTTGATCTTCGATTTGCTCGAGCAGGCACCAGTAACGTCGCCATTTGTCCCTGTCTCATACTAGTGTAGCCCAATGATATCTGCTTGCCCCAGGAACAGGAAGAGCCTCAAATTGTTCATTCAGGGATTTGATGAAGAAATCTGACCATCTAGTTGGTGGGCGGCCATGCGGTCTTCTGACGCCTCGTGGAATCCAGTTGGTAACAGCTCTAGTCCAGCAATCGTCTCTGAATCGAATTACATGACCGGCCCATCTGATTTTTGATGCCTTGGCAAAAGAGACAGCGTCCCTGATTCTTGACTGTTATGGAGAACATCTCCGAATGCAGCAGCTATGTGTACCTGGGTCGAGAAATCAAATGAGGAATGACTTGGTGCCAGAACTGCGCAGGAAGAAGAGAGCAGTGTGGAATGCATTCAAGAGCGTCAAAGAAGTGGTTAAGAGGACGAAGAACCTCCGACTCCGGGCACATCTTTTCAATTCCACCATTCTTCCTGCACTAACATATGCCTCAGAGACCTGGACCCTACGCAAACAGGATGAGAACGTTATTTGGGTATTCCAAAGAGAAATCGAAAGAGTTACACTAGGAGTATCACATTTTACTCAAGTGAGAGAAGGAATCCAAAGTTCTGACTTCCGTCGATGGTCAAGAATCAGGGACACTGTCTCGTTTGTCAAGGCATGACAACTTACACAGGAAAAAACATACCCCTCTATTTGAACTTATTAGCCTTCAGATAAAAGGTTTGACATAAAGGAAATTTTCTAAGTGCAATAACATTTTTCCCCAGTGAATATTTTAATTCAATGCCTTGAACTCAAACTTTCAGCGTTTATTGCTTATTCTTCTACAACTTTTTGTTCATTAGTTTTAGTCTAGGGAATACTTAGTATTAAGCGATACATAAGTATAAGAGAAACCATTTGTCTCTATTTCACACGAGATACAAAACTAAAGATAAAAGTAATATGTTTACAACGATCCAGTAAAGATGTTTAAAATTAAATAATACATGTAATACTCTGTTAAAACAACAAAACTGTAAATGTAGATCTCAAATTACTTATAGAGCTTGGATCAAAATTTATCAATCATTATATTATTAATCAATTTCATATGCTCTTTACTTATCATGTATAACACAGGTAATAAACATTATTTTAGAATAGCTGTTTCTGTTCATTTTTTATAAATCAAGTTCATGTACTTCTAATTCAGTTTCACTTTCAAAACCTAATCTATTCTCCCAAGGGCATTAGCCTTAATTTGCTACATAGACTGATTTAACCAAAAAAAAAAAAAAACACTGTATGTCTCAACTACTCTTTTGTAATTCAATTTCTTTAGTCCATAATAATCTCTAAGTGTTGTTTTTCCTTGTTAAAAATAAACTAGTGAAGGCTGTGCCAAAGCGAGAGTATAGTGCGTAGAGTGCTTGATTTGCACTTGGCCAGCCCAGATTTGATTTTTAGCACCCCATGTTGTTCCCTAAGATCTTCTAGGACTGATCCCTGAGTGCAGAACCAGGAGTAAACCCTGGGCATCAATGGGTATGGCCCAAAAAACAAAACAGAAAAAGAAAATTGGTGAGGGATAAGGATCCTTTATTTATATAGACATATATGTAATATATACTTAATTATAATTATATTGAATACATGCTATGTATTAAATTATATTTAATCTATGCTATGATATTTAATGTTATATGTGTTATATGCAGTCAGGTAGATAGGAAAGGGCCCCCATGGCAATGGAATTTCAGGAAAATAATAAAATCAATAGCCCTGAGGATACAAAAAACCCAGGTTGCCAAAAAACAGGAACTAAGGCTTGACCTGGTGCCATCAGATCCCAAGAAGGCTGACCCCACGCCCCCTCAATAGAAGCTCCAGCAAGAACAAAGACCAGGAAGGAAATTTCAAAGAAGACCATCAACCAATCCCATCTCTACCCCCTTGATAACCACCTTAGCATTGGACATTTTACCAAGGCAGAAGCCCCGCACAGGGGCAGGTTTGAGAAACCCTATAAAACCCACCTTGAACAAAGGAAGGGCGCACATATGCTGCCTGATGTGCTGCTTGTGCCTATGTGGTCAAACACATGTGGTGTCCAAGGATATGTGTCACCTACATCTCTCCTCTTGAGGTGTGTGCTGAGGTGTCCTTTATCTCTGAAGAAGCCTGCGTTCTCCCTTGAGCACATTACTCACTGTAAAATAACACACAACCCGGAGATTCTTCTTGCAGCGATTTATTCAGAGACCTTCTCATGCAAACGGAAAAGAGGAGAAACGAGTAGCAGAAACGAGGGACAAACGAGGAGGAGCCAGGAGGGAACCCGGAGGGACCCCCTAGCTAGGCAGCTTCCCTCCTTGTATACCTCTCGCTGCTTGTTTACGCCCAAGAGTCTGCAGCTGATAGGCTAGTTACACCTTGTGGGTGTGACAGGACATCCTGTTTCCTTATTAGGAGTTATTTACGAAGCACGGTCCTGTGGAGGCTCTCCACAACTCACTCTCCCTTTGCTCTCTTCTTCCCTTTCCTAAAAGCCTCCAAATAAAATCTGTTTTTATTTCACTGCTTGTCCACTCCTGAAACTCCTTTCTGTGAAATAGGACAAAAAAACCTGAAAACCCTGGGTAAGGCCTAGGACTAACGTTCCTCTCCTGCAAAGAACAATTCCTCGCTCCAGACTGAGTCTGTGGGTCCTGGAGAGATAGGGTGGTGGAATCAACTTGTGCAGAGAAGACCAAGTGTGTGGCTTGACGGCCACCTTGTAGGACTAGTGGGACTCAAGGTCTGTACTTTGCAGGGGTTCACTGCAGACTTGACCAGTTCTAGCCTTCCTAGCAGGCTCCAGTGTGGCAGAGGTAGATTGAGAGAAAGTGACTGTCTTCCTCCTCCCCACCTTACATAAGCCACCCATGGGGGCCCACACATTTCATATGTATATATTAAAACACGTGATCTGCATCATGTATTAATAGTTATACTGACATTATTCATTACAAATATTTGCATATGTTATTGTGCATGGGCTAGAGAGATAGCACAGTCGGTAGGATGTTTGCCTTGCACACAGCCGACCCTGGTTCAATTCCTCCGTCCCTCTTGGAGAACCTGGCAAGCTACTGAGAGTATCTCACCTGCATGGCAGAGCCTGGAAAGCTACCCGTGGCATATTCAATATACCAAAAACAGTAACAACAAGTCCCACAATTTGTTGTGAGATATTACTGGTGTCCGCTAGAGCAAATCAATGAACAATGGGAGGACAGGACAGGACAGTTATTGTGCATGTATTCATATGAACTTAGTATATAATCAATTAGAACATCAGTGATATTAATATATAATTACACTTATGTCTAAATCCCAAATTTATGTAAAGTTCATTAGATTTTAAAAATATATAGTTTATATAATAAAATGAAAAGATTCCATGTGACATGAAATAGAAAATTTGACTTGGGCTTTGGAATGAGATACAGGGGGTATAATAAGACTGTGATCATTATGATTTGAGGAGAAACAAAGTGCTGAAAAACATGGGCATATGGAAAAATTTTTAATATGTTTTGCATCTTCCCACTACTTCCAATATTCACAGGAGTAAGGTCTGCATGAACATAAATGCACCGGTACTGGTGGTTTTAGAACGTTGAACTCAAGTATCATTCATTGATATTAAAAGCATTCACAATTTTTCAAATATTCATGAATGGCTGTAGAAAATTTTCATAACAATGAACTCAAGAAGCACTGGTGCTTTGGTAGCGCTGCAGCCCGTTTTCAGAGACATAGTAAGGAGATACATTGTGTATTGTTTGTGCCAAAAAAGAACATGTTGGAGTTATAACTCCTTGCTGTGGTGGCTGTGATCAGAGTTGGCAAGATCCTGTGGCAAAAACCAAGACCCCTGGTTTTATTCCTTTACCACTATGGTGAGTCTTTCTACAAACCCTTGTCTGTAAGTTGGGAGACATATAGGAGAGAGGAACATACAGGTTTTTTCCCCCCCAAAGAATGTTAAGTTAAACCAAAATAGACTGCTTAAGACCAAATAAAGTGACATTAAATTAGTTATTTCTTCTTTCTGTACACCTACAGCAAAATATTTGGCGAGGGTCGAGGCTGGTGGGAGGCATTTATGAAAAATAAATTGTAGTTTCTCACATTGCACTCAATAAGTTCTCCCACATATGTTGGATTTTAGTTTTCATCCATATACTCTTACATTTATGAATACCACTATCAGATCTAAAATACTGGTAGGTACTATTTCAGATTACACAAAAATGTCTCCTCTTTCTCCCTCTCTACCTCAGTCACCAAATTCTCTCACTTCCTGATTTCACGCTTTTAAATCTGCTCATTTTCTTCCATCACAAAATTCATATGAATAACTTCAAGAGTTTCTTAGCTGGTCTTGATTTCCCTGCCTCTGAATTTTTCCCATTCTATTCATCGATAACATAACCCTAAGCCGACTTCATTCTTTTGTTCTGCATCTAAAATAATTCCTGAATTTGCAGTTCTGTCTCGGATTGCTGTGCTTGAAATCCAATGACTTCTTATTTTCCTTAGAACAGGTCCATAGCACATTTAAATGCTAAACCATCCTATATCCTAATGGAAAAGATATTGCACACTCAAACTGGTATTACTTCATGTGGATTTTATAAATAGTTTTTAGAATATTGTGGGAAGAGTAAGGAAAAGCATAAAGAGTGGTGCAGTGAGATTGTGCTGTATTGATGTGGCTTAGCCAGAATCACATTTTCTGTAATTTTCTTTGTGTAAAATTCAGGGTAATTGACCAGAAGAGGCTTTAGTTTGATATTTGGAAGTCACAGGTGAGATAGTTTGTATTTTTATTGTAGTAAAGGACAGGTACAGAAGAGAAGATGGATTTTATCTTATCCTTACCCAGGCTCAACTCTTCTTTCCAAATGTAGACCCTATTGACCAGTAGTTACTCCAGACAGTTTTAGAAGCATACTTCCCCAGACCTCTTCATCTCCCCAGCTCATAAAATATAAGTGACCAGCTTTCCAAATCTTCTGGAAAATTACAATTTATTTATCTGTACTTTTTATCTGATGCTCCAACTTATTTTGAAGCCACATTTCCACAAATTTTCCCACAATTTTGTTAGGTATAAATCATACAATAAATTTCTTGTCTTATAATCTCCATCTACTTTTTGGGTCCCCAACAGAATTTAGTTCCCAGAAGTAGCCAGTATGATGGTATTATTTTAGATGAACATTCTCTCCTGCTAGTTCTCTCACTGAGTCTCTAGAATCACACTCTAAAATATTCTACCTTCAGGCCAGTCTAAGGATCTGTTGTTATGTGGTACCAAGGCTAAAACAGCTAATCATAGAAATGGTACTCGACACAAGAGCCTCAGTTATTATCCTCATTAGGATCTTAGTTGTTCTGAGTGAACAATAGGTCAACAATAGGTCAGTTGGGATCTAAGTGATAATGCTAATACTGATGTAATAATTTCTATCTAAAATAGCATCACAATTATCATGCTATGACCCATGGTAGTCTGTATAAATTATAGATAAAAGTAAAGCATTTGCTTCTAAGGTAGAGATATCATTTGAACAGTTCTTGGGATCTCTGTTAATTTGCAATACCTCTATTAGCTGTATTCTAGTTAGCTGTCAATGGTTTATTCTTAAAAAATCTTAAAATGGGGAATAGGCAGATTGGGTAGCCAACTCAATACAAAAACATGTTTTGTGAAAGTTGTAGTATCTTATGGGAACGTTTAAGACCTCACACAGTTGAAATATAAGAAAGCAAAACACAGGTTTCAGAAGTTTAAGTACTACATCCAAAAGGAGACTCCTGCTTCTAAATAATGGGACTGTGACTCCTAAAAAAGACACATTTGTTAGAAGGACATTAAAAACTTCCATTTCAATAGCAGTATATTCGTACTAGCTGAGGATAACATATACTTATCTCAATAACTTCACCTAAGACAGGTGTCTCTAAGATGATGTCTCTTTCATCAGCATCCATAAAATAGGTAGCTCTAATATGAGTTTACCTTTCAAGTGTGACTTTTTTGAAAATTTCAAGGGGTTGCCTCATTCCATATTTTTATGAACCTAAAACCACAAGTCTTTGAAAACCAGTTTTAATTATTTCATATAGAGAAAATTTCAGGGAGAAACAAATGCATAAAAGTGTGTGCAAGAGCATAATATAAAACAAATTGTTAATAACTGAAGTATATTATGTGTTCACAAGCATTCATGCCTTTTACAAGGAATTCTTTGTAATACTATGTGATTTTTTGGGGTGAGCACTTTAAATATTCACCAATATTCATATACAGAATCCAAGGTTAAGAAAGGAAAAATCACCTACAGGTAGACAACTTTGCTATATAGCATTGAAGAAAAGTATTCTTAATTTAGAAAAAATATTTAACACTTTTCCAAATGTTTGTGTATGCTGTGAACTCTTATTAAGGGATTGAGCTCATCCTTTTGGATGTGTATATATATATGTATGTATGTATGCTTTTATATATATATATATATATATATATATTAGAGAGAGAGAGAGAGAGATAGCAAGACAATAGTATTGCCATAAAGTTGCTCCAGGTCAAAGTGGAGTGATTAGCTTTCACTCAGAAATGGACCCTAAATCTATTGAATTAAGCTTAGCATGCAAACCTTAGGAATTCTTGTGTCAACAACAATAATCACCTGATGTGATTGAATACACTATGGAAATATGCAAAGAATTTTGTGACTTATCTATTTGTGAGAAATGTGATGTAACAAGAGATTTTAGAGTCAGAGAAGGTAGTTTCAAATCCTAATCTGCACAACAACTCGCATGAACTTTTAGCAAGTCAATTTCTCTGAAATTCATAAATCTTTTTAAGATATTCACATAAATTTCATATCTCACTGTATGAGAATTGTATGGCATATACATATAGAAAATATATGTCAGAGTGACATAGTCAAAACAAAATCTATCAGTTCAGAAGATTCTCATGCAGGTAGAATAGAGAAGTGTTTACTATTTAACACACATTAAGTCAGAATGTGATGTGCATCACAATCTACTAAGAAATGGATATATATATATATAGGGGCTGGAGCGGTAGCACAGCGGGTAGGGCTTTTGCTTTGCACGCGGCCCACCGGGGTTCTAATCCCAGCGTCCTATATGGTCCCCTGAGCACTGCCAGGGGTAATTCCTGAGTGAAGAGCCAGGAGTAACCCCTGTGCATCGCCGGCTGTGACCCAAAAACCAAAAAAAAAAAAAAAAGAAATGGATATAAACCTTATCCTTTCATAAATAACACATTACGTACAGATTCTCAAGACAAACCTAGTTCTCAAGGAAGAGGACCTAATGGAACCAAATTTTAATCTTAAAGTGACTGCATCTGTCACCAATCTTCTAATTAATTGTAACTACAGGAAACTATACTTCTCATATCTTTTAAACAAGAAACGGCTTTGCCCTTTGAAGCACTGATGCTAAGCTCTGGTCCTCCCACAGACACTGGGAGCTCTCTTCCTTAATAATAACAGTTTCTAAATGGCCTCAGGTCCCATAGGAAGACATTCTTGGATCTTTTCATGTGAAACTCTCTCTCTCTCTCCAAATACATAGGCAGCACTAAATACCACTGCCTTATAAAACCATTGTAATATGCTAAATAATCTAAATAGATTCAAACTGATTTGTGTAAAGAAGTATCAAATATTTCTAGAGCTGTGTGTCCATAATGTTTGTTTTGCACCCTTCCCCAGATCTTCTTTACCTTCCAAGGGAAAAATATGTAAAAGTGGAAATGATTTGTAGTGTGGAGTTATACAGCTTTGTGTCTCATTTGTTTAATTTTTGAAAATAAGTACACTCTTGGGAAAGCATCAAGCCTGTCACTACTGAGAAAAGAATTGGTTATAAGGATTACTAAAGGCCAGATGCTACTACACACACAAAAATAACATCTTAACAAAAAACTTTCAACTGAGACTTGTGCACCCCTTGTGTGTGGCCACCTTCTCTGGTACTAAGAGCAGATAACATTCAGGAACAAATTCAGGAAAGTGCTTTTTATTTGAGGGAGATGATTTTTTTTGTCAAATACTACCACCTTAATTTCTTCCAAAAGTTCTGAAATCTCCATCGGAAAGGATCCTCCCAACATAGATATTTGTTCTTAACCCTTCCCTTATTATCCCTTGGGTCATGCCCAGGGATGCTCAAGCGTTATTTCTGACTCTGCACTCAGGAATTACTCCTGGTGGTGTTTGAGGGACCACATGAGATGTCGGGGATCAAACCTAGGTTGGCTACATTCAAGACAAGGTCCCTACCCACTGTACTATCTCTCCGGCCCATAACTTCAGTTGCTCTTTAAAGACCTTTTCTCCAAATATAGTCACATTTTAAAAAACTGGGAATTAGGACAATAATATCTAATTTCTGGAGGGACACAATTTAACATATAACAGTAGTTTTAGGTTAACTTTTTTTTAGGTTAATCTTATTTTTCAGTGTAAATTATATAATTTTATTAACAGTATGTATATGAAGCAAATATAATTAAGGATTAAATTTTAATATTATGTTCTCAGGTGTGTGAGTCTCTAAAGGTTAACAAACACTAGTGATGAGTATCACGGCAGAGCCTAACAAGCTACCTGTGGTGAAATTGATATGCCAAAAACAGTAACAAATGATGGTCCTCATTCCCCTGACCCTGGAAGAGCCCCCAAATAGACCATTGGGCTAATCTAGCACTCAGCAGGGACGAATGGAGATGTTACTGTCACCCACTTGAGCAAATCGATGAACAACGGATGACAGTAATACAGTGATGAGTAAAAAGAGTGCTAGGAGGAGCAGCAGTGATGGTAAATGGGAACATGAATTTGGTTACTTCTCTGAGAAGTAGAAGTATATGTAGATTCTATGACTGATCAGAAATAAAGCATTGAAAATGGTATTTCTATATAATTCTAAACATAACTATCATTGCCAACATTGATTTGGCACTGTGTAATTCTGTGGTACAGAAATTGACATCTCACTGAGATAATATTCCTCATGTCATGCACATCTCCATAATTATAGAGGACAAATATTCAAGCTGTGTGAGTAAGGAACCTCCTGTGATGATAACCCCTGTAAAAGGTCTTTTCACTTGCCATATGCCCCTTCAAATTAGCAAGAGATCTTTCTTTATAACCACTTCTCTAAGATAAATGCCACCTCAACTTGCCCAGAGTATAGCCCCTACAGAGTTTTCTCGCTCATTTTTCCTCAGTTAAAATAGATTATTTCAATTATGAATACTGATAATAGGTAAAGCTAAGCATGCCTTTGAAAATTCCATTTATTTTATTTTTTATTTAATGTTGTCATAAATGCAACATTTTCTAAACTAAAGTTATATATAGATATATATAAAGATTTATATATATTTTTCTAAACTATAGTCTTTTTAAAAAATTTATTCTTTTCATCGAGTCACCATGAGAGACACAGTTACAAAGCTGTTCATGATTAGATTTCAGTCATACAATGTTCCAACACCCATCCGTCCACCAGTGTACATTTCCTATCACCAATGACCCTAGTTTCACTCCTGCCATCTCCCCAACTCAACCCCAGCCTGCCTCTATGGCATGCACTTCCCCCCCCTCTCTCCCTCTCTCTCCTTCATTCTCTCTCTCTCTCTCAACTACTCTCCCACTTTCTTTCTCTCTCTTCTTTTGGGAATTATGGTTTATAATACAGATACTGAGGGGTTATCATGTTTGTTCATTTACCTACTCTCAGCACACAGCTCTTATCCAGAGCTATTATTTCCATCTTTGTGATAGTGGTCCCTTCTCTATCACAACTGCCTTTCCCCCAAGCACTCGAGTAGGCTTCCAACTGTGGACAAATTTAACTCGCCCCTTCTTCTACTGTCCTTGGGATTAGTCTCATATTACGTTATTTTTACATCCCACAAAGGAGTGCAATCATTCTATGTCTGTCCCTCTACTTTAGACTCATGTCACTCTGCATGATACTCTCCATATCCATCCATTTATGAGTGAATTTCATGACTTCATTTTTCCTGACAGCTGCATAGTATTCCATTGTGTAGATGTACTATAGTTTCTTTAACCAGTCTTCTGTTTTTAGGCACTTGGGTACTTTTCAGATTCTGGCTATTGTGAATAGTGCTACAATAAACCTAGAAGTGCAGATGACATTTCTTCTCTGTGTTTTTGAGCTCCTGGGTATATATTTCCAGAAGTCATATTGCTGGGTTATATAAGATCAATTTCTAGCTTTTGAGGAATGTCCATATTGTTCTACAAATAGGTGGACCAGTCAGCATTCTTACCAATAATTGAGAGTCGCTTTCTCCCTACATCTATGCCAGGATTGGTTGCTCTTGTTTTTATTAATGTGTTCCTGTTTCTATGGTATGAGATAATATCTCATTGTTTTGACTTGCATGTCCTTGTTGATTAGTGTTATAGAGCATTTTAATGCCAGACATAAAAGTCAGATCAAATGGATTAAAGACCTCAGATTAAACCTGATTCATTCAGATAAGTTACATGAAAGAAAATGTGAGTGGTACCCTTCAGGATATTGAAGCTAAAGGCATCTTCAAAGATGAAACACCACTGACCAAGCAAGTGGAAGCAAAGATAAACATATGGAACTACATTAAACTGAGAAACTTCTGCACCTCTAAAGGAACAGAACACCTCAAGACACAAAGACAGCCCACAGATTTAGAAAACGTAATTTACCCAGTACCATCTGATATATATACATATATCCAAGGTATATAAGGCACTAGTAGAACTTTACAAGACAAAACATCTAATCCATCTAAAAATGGGGAGAGTAAATGGACCTAAAATTCTTCAAAGAAGAAATACAAATGACCAAAAGACACATAAAATACAGTCTTTTGTTTCAAAAAATATTAGAAAGAATGGCTGGGGCTTGAGACATAGTACAGGGGTTAAGATGCATGCAGCCTAATCTGGTTCTATTCCTAGTACCATATAAGGGTCCCTGAACAGAGACCCAGAAGTTAGTCCTGAGCACTACTAGTTGTGGTGCAAATTTCCTACCCACTCTCCAAAAAACTGCTCCTGAATTATTATGTGAAATCCTTTCTACTCGTCCTACCATGAACCTAGTTTTTAGTTCATTACAGAAGTAAAGGATCATTTAGTCCTTCTAGTAATTCTTTGCTTATTTTTGCTTTTAACAGTCATCACTGTGTTATATATAAATGCATATCAAATGTAAATTCATAAAAAACAAGAAGACTCATTAGGAAAAACATCTCAAAAAATTTAAAGATGAAAATTCTTTACTGTAGTCTGCGAATATTGAGAATGGATATTGTATGATTTTCAAACCATCAAAAGTGTTTTTTGTTTGTTTGTTTGCTTTTTAAAATTTTTTATTAGTGGATCACCATGAGGCACAGTTACAGACTTACAAACTTTCATGCTTGCATTTCAGTCATACAGTGGTTGAGCACCAGTGCCCATTTTCTACCACCGATGGTCCCAGAATCCCTCCCCCCCACCCCACCCAGCCTCTGTGAGCAGGGCATTCCTTTTTGGTCTCTCTCTCTCTCCTTTTGGGTGTTGTGGTTTTCAGTAGAGGTGTTAAGTGGCCATCACATTCGGACTATAGTCTACTTGCAGCCCGCATCTCCCATTCGAAGGGCCCTCCTAGTACCCTTTACTTGGTGGTCCCTTCTCTATCTGAGCTGCCTTTTCCCCCAGCATGCAAGGCTGGCTTCTAAACTGTGGAGTAATCCTCCTGGTACTTATCTCTACTGTTCTTGGGTGTTAGTCTCCCATTCTGTTACTTTATGTTCCACAAATGAGTGCAATCTTTCTATGTCTGTCCCTCTCTCTCTGATTCATTTCACTTAACATGATACTTTCCATGTTGATGCACCTACATGCAAATTTCATGACTTTATCTTTTCTAACAGCTGCATAGTATTCCATTGTGTAGATGTACCAAAGTTTCTTTAACCAGTCATCTGTTCTCGGGCACTTGGGTTGTTTCCAGATTTCGGCTATTGTAAACAGTGCTGCAATGAACATATAAGTGCAGATGTCATTTCTACTATACTTTTTTTGCATCTCCAGGATATATTTCCAGAAGTCAAACCATCAAAAGTTTAGAGATGATATAATATGATGTATATGTTCTATCATGGCAGAGCCTGGTAAGCTACCTGTGGCATACTCGATATGCCAAAAACAGTAACAATGACGGTCCTTATTCCCCTGATCCTGAAAGAGCCCCCAATATGCCATCAGGCTACAGTAGCACACAACAGAGACAAGTGGAGATGTTACTGGTGACTTCTCAAGTAAATTGATGAACAACGGGATGACAGTGATACAGTGATATATTCTATATTACTTAATTTCCTCAATAAAGTCTGAAGCAATATTTTGCAATCAAGCCACAAATATTTCTGCTGAGAAACATCTATATTCATACTATATAGTATGAAGACTGTAAGTAGCTCTACTTAAGTTCTAGTCTAGCCCTTATTAAAAAATGAGTTATTTAGCATTTTTTTTCCTTTTTGGGTCACACCCGGAGATGCACAGGGCTTACTCCTGGATTTACACTCAGGAATCACTCCTGGAAGTGCTTGGGGGACCATATGGGATGCTGGGAATCGAACCCGGGTTGGCCGTGTGCAAGGCAAACGCCCTATTCGCTGTGCTATTACTCCAGCCCCAACATTTGTTTTTAGTGTATTAGAAAGTGGGAGCAAGAGGTTAAAGAATTAGGCATCCAGATCAAAATGTATTAAAGACCTCAATATCAGACCTGAAACCATAAGGTATATGGAGGAAAATGTAGGCAGAACCCTCCATGATATTAAAACTAAAGGCATCTTCAAGGATGAAACACCAATGACAAAGCAAATGGAAAAAATATAAACAAATGGACTACATAAACTAAGAAGCTTCTGCACCTCAAAAAAAATTGTGTCCCAGTGATTTGCTAATAAAAAAATTTAAAACAAAACAAAACAAAAACCACACACACACACACACACACACACACACTCACACAAGTCTGGGCAGAGCTGGCAACCTGAAGGAAGAGAGGGCAGCTAAGACTAAAGACTGGGAATTTGGGCTATGTTCCTAGACTTCCTCTAACTAGAAAACTCAGGACAAGGTCTATTACTATCTTTCTTCCAAGACACTGTGAGCTACAATAGTGAAGAATGAGCATTTGTGAACTGAGATTAATTTAATGTACAGATTACATTTCTAAGATTAAAAATGTGGACACATACAAAAAAATTGTGGCCAAAATACAGAGATAGCCCACCAAAATGGAAAATAATATTTACCCAATACCCTTCTGATAAAGGGTTAATATCAAAGTTACATAGGATTCTGATAGAACTTTACTAGGAAAAAAATATAACCTCATAAAATAAAATGGGAGGATAAATTGGACAGAAACTTCCTTAAAGAAGAAATTTGAGTGGCCAAAAGGCATATGAAAAAATGCTCTACATCACTAATCATCAGGGAGATGCAAAACAAAAGGACAATGAGATAACATCTCACACCACAGAGACTGGCACACATCAAAAAGAACAAGAACAACCAGTGCTGGCTCAGATGTGGGAAGAAAGGGACTCCCCTTCATTGCTGGTGGGAATGTCGGCTGGTCCAGCAGTTTTTGGAAAATAATATGGACATTCCTCAAAAACTAGAAATTGAGCTCCCGTATGACACAGCAATATCACTTCTGGGAATATATCCTGGGGATGCAAAAAAAAAACATAGTAGAAATGACATCTGCACTTGTATGTTTATTGCAGCACTGTTCACAATAGTCAGAATCAGGAAACAAACCGAGTGCCCGAGAACAGTGAGATAATTTTAACCAGTCATATGACTGGTTAAAGAAACTTTGGTACATCATTAAATGGAATACTATGCATCTGTTAGGAAAGATAAAGACATGAAATTTGCTTATAAGTGGATGGACATCGAGAGTATCACACTAAGTGAAATGAGTCAGAAAGAGAGGGCCAGATATAGAAGGACTGCACTCATTTGTGGAATATAAAAAAACATTATATGAGACTAATCCCTAAGGACTGTAGAGACAAGGGCCAGGAGGATGGCTGTATGGTTTTTGGAAGCCTGCCTCATGTGCTGGGGGAGAAGGCAGTTGGGATGGAGAAGGGACCACTAAGCCAATGATGGTTGGAGGGATAGCTTGGGATGGGAGATGTGTGTTGAAAGAATACTAAGGACCAAACAAAATGGCTTCTCAAGTTTCTGTATTGCAAACCACAATGACCAAAAGTAGAGAGGCAGCAAAGGGAAGCTGCCCTCCACAGAGGCAGGGGGTAGGATAAGATGAGAGTGGCAGGAAGGATACTGGGAAAATTGGTAGCAGAAAATGAGCACTGGTGGAGGAATGGGTGTTTGATCATTTTATGACTGAAACTCAATCATGAAAGCTTTTTAACTATCTCAACTATCTCACAGTGATTCAATAAAAAATATTTTAAAATGAAACTGATAAAAAGAATTAAAACTTATAATTAAGCACCTTTATTGTCTTCCTTAAGTCTCTCCTAACCCCAAACTCACTCACTCTGTTTTTTAAATACTTCTTTCAAAGCCTACTTGTCATCAGATTTAATAATTCTCATAGCTATTCTTTTTCAGCATAATTTGACAGACAATATTTGTAACACAGTATGTCATTACACAATAAAGTTACATAAATATAAAAAATGATAGGCCTATAATGGCACTTGAAAAGTGTCAAAATCAACTTCATACATTTATATAACTATAAATAGCATAATTTACTTCACACACTTTTTAAAATGTTTTATTCAATTAAATCACAGTATCACTGTGAGATACATTTACAAAGGTTTCATGATTTGAGTTTCAGTCATACAATGTTCCAACACCCATTCCTTCACCAGTGTACATTTTCTACCATCAATATCCCCTGCATTCCTCCTGCCACCCAGGCCCCCACCCCAGGCCTACCTCTATGGCAGGCACTTCTCTCTTTCTCTCTTTATCTCTTTCTCTCTCTTTCTCTTTCTCTCTCTCTTTCTCTCTCTCTGTCTCTCTCTTTCTCTCTCTCTCCTCTCTCTCTCTCTCTCTCTCTCTCTCTCTCTGGCATTATTGTTTACAATACAGATGCTGAGAGGCCATCATGTTTGGTCATTTTCCACTTTCACCACACATCTCACATCTCCAATCTGAGCAATCCCTTCCATCAATCTGCATCAGTTTTAAAAGAACTTCGTGATTCACGCATGATCTAAATTTCAGTCTCCCAATATCCACAAAAGTTCTCTTGTTCTTTCTAGCCTTTGAAAGTTGACTCAAAGATCCTTTTATCACACAACAAAATGAGATGCCAAAAATGGAACATGCCGTAATGTGTTCCCTTTTATTAGAGGTATTAAGGCAGAAGCTAGACAAGATAGTAAGGATGCTCATAATATTGAACAAATAAGCAATAAAATTAATTAATTTAAGCCTTCTGATTTCAAATTTCATCTTGCCAACCCACGTACCCAGATTTCATAACTAAACCTTATTCCACATGCTCAAAGATATTAACTAACACTTGGCAAATGAAAATCTATGATCCCAGTTCTTTTGTTGTCCACTGGGAAAATAAACAACCTGCTTAGACTCAGTGTTCTCATATCACAGGAGTGCTCTTCCCAGAAGGAATATACAACTGAAATGCATTTCAATCCTAATTATTTAATGAGTATTTATTGCTAACTTGCTTTACTTCTAATTAACTGCTTAGACTTTATTGGGGTAAACTATGTGCATATAAAAATTGAAAAACAACACTCAAGATTATATAAGATCAGTAAAATGACATAGTAAAATAAAAATGGTGACTTTAAATAAAATATTAAAATTTAGAAGTAAAGCACTCTGAATAGGAGTTGTGGTCTGGGTCATTTTAAGGCAAAACTAAGAATTGGAGGGTATCTGTAATCAGAAACTAACATATTTTTGAATGTTTTCCAGTGATAATACTTGGGTCTTCAGTTCAAAATCCTATGTATATCAAATATTCTTCAAAATTCAATAGCAGAAAAATTATGATCACATTATTTTATATTCCACTAATCATTAATGGCCTTTAGCACAGAGATATAAAGTAGTCAACCATAAATAAATGGTAGCAATTATTATGAAGAACTTCATTTATTTTTTAAAATTTATTTATTTTTATTGAATCACCATGTGGAAAGTTACAAAGCTTTCAGTCTTAAGTCTCAGTTACACAATGCTCAAACACCCATCCCTTCACCAGTGCACATATTCTACCACCAAGAACCACAGTAAACCTCACCCCAACCCCCCCACCCTCCAGCCCCCCACCCCACCTGTGTAGCTGATAAATTTCACTTTACTTTCTCTTTACTTCTATTACATATAATATTTCAACAAAAAACTCACTATTATTGTTTGGAGTTTCCCCCCGCCAAAAGTCAGACCTGCTGGAAAGGAAGCATTTGATAATTTGTTTTCCATTGCTGAGAATGAAGAGATATGAGGTCGTGTGGCCACAATAACGGCCGCGAGGTTTTGGATTTCTGTATTTAAGTATTTTAGTAACTAAGTCTAGAGAAATTTCTGCCAGAAGTTGCATTATTGCTAGCTTGTACCTCTCTGCTACATTATATTCCACAAATGAGTGCAATCTTTCTAGTCTGTCTCTTTCTTTCTGACTCATTTCACTCAACATGATACTTTCTATGTTGATCCACTTATATGCAAATTTCATGACTTCATGCTTTCTAACAGCTGCATAGTATTCCATTGTGTAGATGTACCAAAGTTTCTTTAACCAGTCATCTGTTTTTTGGGCACTCTGATTTTTTTCCAGATTTTGGCTATTGTAAACAGTGCTGCAATGAACATAGAAATGCAAATGTCATTTCTACTATACCTTTTTGCCTCTCCGGGATATATTCCCAGGAGTGGTATTACTGGGTCAAATGGGAGCTCAATTTCTAATTTTTTGAGAATCGTCCATATTGTTTTCCAAAAGGGCTGAACAACTTGGCATTCCCACCAGCAGTGAAGAAGAGTACCTTTCTCCCCACATCTGTGCCAACACCAATTGTTTTTGTTTTTTTGGATGTGGGCCAGTCTCTGTGGTGTGAGATGATATCTTATTGTTGTTTTGATCTGCATCTCCCTGATAATTAGTGATGTCGAGAATTTTCTCATATGCCTCTCAGCCATTTGGATTTCTTCTTTGGGGTAATTTCTGTTCATTTTATCACCCCATTTTTTGATCGAGTCAGCAGTTTTCTTCTTGTGGAGTTCAACCAGTGCCTTGTATATCCTTGATATCAACCACTTATCAGATGAGTATTGGGTAAATATCCTTTCCCATTCTGTAGGCTGTCTTTGTACTTTGGTCACTGTATCTTTTGAGGTGCAGAAGCTTCTTAGTTTAAGGTAGAAGGACTTCATTTCTATGAGTACATTCAGAAGATATAAGTTACAATGCAATAGAAAAAATTGTAATATGTGTTGTTTTATGAGTATCAAACAAAGTTGGAAAAGAATATTCATGTTATTATATATTTGAAACATACAAAATTATTACATGCTTAGACAAATGTGTTGGATGTGCAGAAATATATATAACAATATACTCCCACTTAACAATAGTAGTTTTTTCTAAAAACTAAGGAAGTGAAACTATGCCTATTATATATATATATATTTTCATATTATGTGGTATCATGGACTGGAGCTATAACAAAGGAGGTAGGGCACTTGCCTTGCACATGGCTGATCCGGGTTCGATTTCTCCGTCCATCTCAGAGAGCCCAGCAAACTACCGAGAGTATCTAACTCGCATGGCAGATGGCAGAGCCTGGCAAGCTACCAATAGAATATTCAATATGCTAAAAACAGTAACAACAAGTCTCACAATGGAGACGTTACTGCTGCCCACTCAAGCAAATTGATGAACAACTGGACGACAGTGCTATAGTGCTTAAATATATAACATTACATGTAAATTGATTTATATGTTCAAGAAATGAGGACCACTCATTTTACTTGGATTTGCAGTTATAATTCAGTGTAGTACACGGATATCCCCTCTTTCCTATATTATTGAAACTTATAGTTAGTGATTGCATGGATATATGTCTATAAAATCCATTATCCATAACATTTCAGAGACTCACTAAAGATTTCATGCTTATACTACTCATGTATGACAATGTTTGATGGAGAGAGTTACTGAAAAAAATCACCAGTTCCAAAAATTACAGTATAGTCTTTTATTTTTATGATTTTTGGAATAAAAATTAAAACTCTTTCCATTTAAGTTGCTCCATGCTCTCTGGAAAATAGAATAGCTATTTTTAAGTATTAAAAATATTTTAATACATCTATTATCAGTTATTTCACTCCTAGCTATTTATGTACTGAACACTAATTTTAACGAGTTATATGTTCTCCTATCTTCATTGCAGCATTATTTACAATAGCCAAGATACTTCTGTATCTTGAGTTGTTTTTTTATACCCCAATGTCCAATGAAAGATGCCTAGGTAAAGCAGATATAGAAAAGGTAAAATCTCAATTGTTTAACAAGACATATGAAACTTAAGGGAGTGAGGCAAAGCCAGAAGAAAAAAAGACAGAGAACTAAAGTGTAAAGCAGATTAAATTGAATGAACACAAGTCCTTGGACTCTACTGCAGAAAAGAGGTTGACAGAAGCAGAAGGAGGACAGAGCCCAGAGTTCCAACAGGCTGTGGTGGAAATATGTTTAAACTTTAGTGAGGAGTGTGGTGTGGTAACATATCTTGTCAAGATGAAAAAAAAAACTGATTGTTAAGAAACCAATGACCTCAATAAAATTAAATTTTAATAAAACCCTCATTTAATTTTTTAATTTATATTAGCTAACTAGTAATAAAGATGGTCATTTTAAAAATTACACTTGTCTAAAAATAAAGTTTCCTTTCCTATTCACGTACATTTTCCAAGTCTATTTATACTTACTTTGCTAATCAAATTGAGGCCATAGGGATAGTAATTGTTTTTATCTGGTTGCATTTTCACTTTTTCATGGCATTTTCTACCATACATGAAAAATAGTAGTCATGTTATAAGTACTTTTAACCTTTGCTTCATGAGTAATGGAGCTTTCCTATCACAAAGATATAAAAAAACAAGTGCTCAGGTTTCTTCCACTCTGGAAGCCCAGGTTCTCTCTTGAACATGCATCTTGTTCTCTTCATTCTCTCTCTCTCCTCTTTCTCTTTCTCTCTCTCTCCCTCCACCTCCACCCTCTCCTCACATTTCTCTAAATTTCTTTTTAAAAAAACTATTTGCTTCACTAAAAAATAAAAAAGATGTGATTCAATTTACTTGCAATATTCTTATTTTTTCATCAAGTTATTTAACCTGTCTGAAATACATGTTTATAAACTAAATGCTCTTGTGATTCAATCTTTTTTTCCTTCTGCACACATAGATAATATGTTTGTACCACCTACCTTTGTAATAATATAAATTATCATATCTTTACTGGATTGAAAAATATCACTTTCCAAGATTTACTTTATTTCAAAACTTTTCTCCCCAAATTTATTAACTCTTATACTCAAAAATATTATTTGCTGTGGGGAGGGATACTGGGAACAATCGTGGTGGAGAATGGGCATTGGTGGAAGGATAGATACTCAAAAATTGTCTGACTAAAATACAATCATGAAAGTTTGTAAGTCCAAAACTGTATCTCACAGTGACTCATTAAGATATATATAAAAGAATTCAAATTATGAATATATTATTTTAGGCTGGAGAGAGAATACAGGGAATTGGCACATGCCTTGCATGCAGCTACCACATGTTCAACCCCTGACACTGCATATGACTTCCTGAATACCACCAGGTTTTGTCAAAATCCAAAACACCAAATCTGGGTGGGGGACGGGGGTAACGTTTTCTCACTCAACTTTTTTAGTAGCAAATAGACTAATCCCAGGACCCTACTAAGTTTTACAAATGTCTTTAAAAATAAAATTGTACAGAATATTATGAGGCTGGGAATATCAAAAGAAAGTGGGCACGGATAGCAAATTTTATTTGACTGGAATCAATGATAAAATCTATCATCCCTAAACATTACTTATTTTTAAGTATATACACTACTCTGGTATCTCCATAAGTGAATATGATAGAATCCTTACCTTTTGAAGTCTGTGTTCTTATTATCAGATACAATAAATACTAGGAATAAAAAATAATACCTCATACAGTGACAACAACGTCCTGGAGTGAGCAGATGCTACACTAGCAGGTGACAGTGCCAAATGAAAATGTTACTGGCACCCACTAGAGCAAATCTATGAAAAATGGGATGACAGTGACAGTGATGAGTAATATCTGGATGGTCTAGTAATGAGAAATTTAAGATTTATGGTGAAGATTCTGAGTTTAGCTATTTTTTCTATAATAGTTCAAGCAAAGATCTTTTCTTCTTGTTGTTCTGTCTTCTTTTTCAGTCTTTGGGATGTTTGTTTATATGTTATGGATGAGTAATAATACCTGCATTACAGTGGTATTATGACTAGTCAATAAAATGCAGTTTTCTCAAAAAGATCTTTTGTTTTATGTCCCAGAACATTTAAAAAAGTTTGAAGCAGAGTTAAAGTACAATTACAAAATCATGGAACTTGCACTTAGGCATTATAAGGAACATACATTTATGGAGATTTAAGCAATAAATACATTTACTTCCATTCTGTATACTGTTATCTCAATAAAATTTTAAACATAAAATGAATGAGGAGTTATAAATGTCATACAAACGATATAATTCATAATTTATTTTGCAAATATTCTCTGTAAAATAAAACTATGGTAATAAAGCACAGTATCTTCCTTTATTTTATTTTTATGTCTGAAGAGGAGGTGACAAATAAACAAGTCAGCTCTATAAAAGTCTAGAAGGAAAAATTTCCAATTGCATAATAGGAATTATAAGAACCAGGTGGTTGCCGGTTTTCAAAATGATAAAAGGCATTAGTGTGATTAGAAAATAATCAAATTAACAATTTTAAGAGTTTTTTATTATTATATATAAATTCTACCCACATTTAGCACTGATAAGTATTCAATACTAACACTTTATAGATAAACAAAATAGAGACAGCTCTCTAGAAATAGACTATATTGATGAACACTGATAACATTATGAACTAACGAATAATTCACAACAAATATTTATGAAGCAAATATGAAAACTCAAAAGATATTAGGCAGATGGACAGTCAAAGAATGATCTCTTTCATATGTGATATATAAAGAAACATAGTAGGGAAATGATAAATGTCCAAGGGCAATAGAACCTGATAACTGTTTTTCATTCGGAAGCTTTCCAGGGACTGAAACGGGTTGGGAGTAAGATACTGGGATAATAATGAGGGGAAATGGACACTGGTGGGCTGTGTGGTGCTAGAATGCTTTATTCTATAATGGTGTGAAAGCCTACCATTAATAGTTTTATAAACCATGGAGCTTAAAATGCTATTTTAAAAATATCTAAACCTTTAAGTAAATGATAGATAGATAGATAGATAGATAGATAGATAGATAGATAGATAGATAGATAGATAGATAGACAAAAAATAAATAAATAACACATTTGCATGTTGCTGTCCTGGTATGAAAAAGTAAGATCACTAAAATGATATGGAAACAATTCATTCTTATTTCCCATTTATATGGAACATGAAGATATTAACATTGTCTTGGTTTACTTGCTTTGTGATGATTTGGATCCTTAGAATCTGAAGTGAGCCAGAATTTTCCTTTCTGAAATACCTGTATGGGTAAAGTAGAATTGTGATCGAAGATCAAACAAGTGAACAAAATAAAAGGGGAAGGCCTCAAAAGCAAAGTTCTTTCCATAACCATTAAGTATGGACAGTTCAAAGTTACAAAATTAAAATCTAGACTGAGTAAAAGTTATTTTATTGATTTTATAAAAAGAAGGGCTGGAGAAGTAGTATAGGGGGTGGGTAGCTTGCTTCACACAGAGCTGACCCAGTTTCAATACTCAGTGCAGTATTTAGTCCCTTTACTCCATCAATATAAACCACTGAGCAAGGACCCAGGAGAAAGCCCTGAGCACCACTGTATGTGGCCCCCAAGCCAAGAAAGAGTGGGAGACAGAGAGACAGATTAGGCAGATAAATAAGTAAAAAATACTGCAAATGAAATATAGAGACTAGATCTTTTAAAAAGTCTATACATTTTTCTAACAAATTGCCTGAGATAGATTTATCACAAACTGAAGTTAAGATATAATAAAAGTACATTTGTTAATAGTGAGATGGCTTATATCTACAGTATGGGGCACATGGTAATAAGAAGTGGGAGATGAGTTATAAATACTTTAATACACTTAGAGTACCAGGGTTATACTTTGCCCAGCTGTAAAACATTTCATTAATATAGAGTCTCAACTGTGTTTTTTGAGGCCATTCAAGTTATAAACATCACAACTATAAATAGAAGAGGAGGGACTGGGAAATAGTAAAGGGGGTGAAAAAGGGCTTTGCACAGAGCCAACCCTAGATTGGTCCTGAGCACTGCACATGGTCCCCAAGACAAAAAGTAAAAAATAAATAAACAGGAAATTAAATAATATATTTATTTTAATGCACTTTTATTGAAGAAGTTTGCACATAAACTTGCATGTTCCATTATCAATCAGCATCCAGTATATAGGATGGTTAATATCTTTTACTTATTTATTTATTTTAATAATGTAGCAGTGCTGCTGTTTATTCAGCCATTGATTAAGCTGATTGAATTGGGCATGAACTACACGGATGGTTAATATCTTGAGGGAGAATTTTATAAAGATAAAAATAAGAAGCCTCTAATGGGAAATGGATATGCTTGTGTGTGTATATATATACACATGTATATATATATATATAATGCTAATATGGAGGAGGTATAATGACATACCAAATGTGTCAAGGGATTGGGGAAAAGTTGATTTAAGAGAAGGAATGGATTTGGGACCCAATTAAGAAGTAAAGAAAATAAAATCCATAACTGGTTAAATATGAGGAGTGGGAGAAACCAAAGATGAATTATAGGCTTCAACCATGGGAGAATTATATAGATATCAGTGTCATTAGCAAGACACAATTCTCAAAAAGAGGAATATATTTTGGAAAAGGGAAGAGAATTAGTTCAATTTAGGGTAAGTAGAGTTTGGCAAGCCAGCAAGATAGCCAGATGGAAATGTCCAGAAGGCTGGGCACAGATGCAAAGTGAACAATTTACTTTTCCTTTCTTTCCTCCACTGAAAAATGAATGTGCCATTGCTTGCCACTTCTCTCCAAAGACTGTTGAGAGGATTAATGAGGTGGCATTCACATTTATTCCACACCAAAGATCAACAAGAGCTTGGCAAATATGAGGTTGGAATCCCATTATGTCAACTTGGAAACAAGGCAGCTTTGATATGAAAGTCATTGAGGGAGAAGAATGCAAACCTGCAAGGCTTAAAGTAGAGTATAATTGCACTTCAGGCCGTCACTTAGCCACAGACCATGTGGATAAGCACTGGTCTGTTCCCAACTGAAGGCAATGAAAGTGAGGCAAGCTCCTACTGTCGGCACTTTCTTAATACCATTTCAAAGCCACCAGGACTCAGCCCAGATGTGAGCACAGAAATGAATCAGAGCTTTTGAAACACTCCTGTTTCACAATTTCTCACTTCATCAATAACACTGAGTCCTGAATCAAGCTACCTCTGTACGAAATATGAATACCTAGGCTGCCTCCTCATATACTGACAATCAATTGGCAAAACTGGGACTTTAGTGGATAGTATGGCAAAAGGTCATCAAACAACTGCCTGAGATAACTGAGAAATCCTTCAACTCCTATCACAGATGGTCTCATCTAAAAAAATACAATTATGCCAATGCATAAAGTGTAAGTTGAAAGAAAGGAAAAGAAGTGAATCAAAGGTAGGAAGAAACAAAATCTGTGGTGAGAAATATATTATGTGATATAAATAATTTGATCTTTGAGTGTTCTGAAGGTATAATTTCAACATTGAAACTTATGGCGAACTGTTGGCTCTGAGTTTTCTGAGTCTCAGTGTCATATGTAAAGTGAGGTGTCATGAAGACTGAACTCTTATCACCTGCTATCTGTGTGATCTAGTGGAAATTACCAAGATTCAAGTGGGCTATTACCTATCATAGTTGACATAATTAGATCAGATGAATTAGTCTTTATCCTTGGATCTAATTTGTAGGTATTATTAAGCAAATGTCAGTTATGTTGCTGGTGATGTTGCTAGCTCTACTTAACATGATAATTTGAAGCAGATGAGATGGCTCATTGAATATTTCCAGTATAAGTAAATTTAACTATGAAGTGTGAATAGAAATGTCATCACAAGAAGTTCCTACGTAACACAGGTTATAATATACATCACTAGTCATTTAAAGTAAGAAAATAAATCACCCTTGGTACTATTTTACCTCTGTTGTCTTAGTTTTGAATGACTCCTAACAAATTATTTTTATGTGTTTAATACAAAAATTTTTAATATAGAATTTTAAAAACACATAATGATAAAGCCATTTCAATTTTTTCATTTTCAGTGTTGCCTGCTCAGCAACTTAAAATAGTATTATTTAGAACAAATACTAGATATTAACCTTATTTAACTTCATCCTAGGATAACTTCTAGTATTAAAAGTATAGGGAGGGGAAGGAAAGAAGTCATGTGGAGGGTGTGGTGGGAGATATGAATGAAAAGCAGTGGGGGTAATAGTTAAGGGGATTCAGGTACATTGGTGACATAAGAAATAGTATCACTGTAGCACTGTTGTCCCATTGCTCATCGATTTACTTGAGCGGGCACCAGTAACGTCTCCACTGTGAGACTTGTTGTTACTGTTTTTGGCATATCGAATATGCCACGGGTAGTTTGCCAGGCTCTGCTGTGCGTGCAGTAGCTTGCTGGGCTTTCTGAGAGGGATGGAGGAATGGAACCCAGGTTGGCCACATGTAAGGCCTATCCACTGTGCTATTGTTCCAGTCCACAACATCTGAGCTACAAAGCTTAGAGCCAGGAGTAAGCCATGAGCATCACTGGGTGTGGTCCCAAAACCAAGGAAACAAACCAAAAACATTAACTTTAAAAGAAATGAGAGATGATCCAGTCTCACAATTCTCTCAGAAGAGAGCATAAATCTATTCACTATAGTCAGACTGCCGAACTCTGCACCAGGTTGTTTCACTCAGGGCACCTCAGAGGGGGCAGGTGAGGCCCCTCTTCAACCCAAGGGACCCAGCCACGGCAGCCAAAAATGTCCTGGACTCCGCCGCCACCATTCTTGTGGCTGCTCTCCACACGCTCAGGCAGAGCCTCGCCCACGAGTGAATCTATTCCTCGACATCTCATACCTCACACAGCTCATATTCCAAGAATTGCGCACTACACTTGATAGGGTTTAAAGTAGAAGGCAACCAATCTTAGAGGAAAGTATAGTTTTACAGATACATATATATATGTTCTTACAGATATATATATCTATAACATATATACACTGTATATCTCTTTATATCTTTTATATATCTTTTATATACATATATATACATATATATATATATAAGCACACAAGGCTCAACCTTTAACAAAATATTAGTGATCACCTAGAGAAGAGCTTAATAGTCCCTGGGTGAAATACAACAATCTTCACACACTTTTTTCTAAGGAAACTTTTTGAGCATTTTCAGTGGTTTATTCATAACAAATAATACAAAATAAATTATTTTGGATCTGCTTTGGGGCAGGGGTTCATTCAGGATGGAAATATGGTGGTGGAAAGGTGTAATGGTGGTGGAATTGGTATTCAAAAATTAAATGTAATCAAATATTGTGAATTACTTTACAAAATATCATCGTCATCATCATTATCATCATCATCATCATCATCATCATCATCATCATCATCATCATCCAGTTGATCGTCAAATTTCTCAAGCGGTCTCAGTAATGTCCATTTGTCCTAGCCCTGAGATTTTAGAAGCCTCTCTTTACTCATCCTTTCTAATGGTGCCGCATTGGATGCTCTTTCAGGATCAGGGAAATGAGACCCATCATTGTTACTGGTTTTGGCATATGAATACACCATGGGGAATTTTCGAGGCTCTCCCATGTGGGCAGGAAACTCTAGGCAGCTTGCCGTTCTCCCAGAGGGAGAATTAGGCTATAAGATATCATACAGCTGCTTTGCATCCGAGTGCTTCTGGGAGCTTGGTTTTATAGTCTCTGGATGTTGGCCATTGGTGGGATTACACGGCGCCAGGGACAGTCCTTGGGTGTGACCGTTTAGCTACTGGAAAATGGGGAATCTGGGTGGAAGAGGCCCAGTCCCGATCCAAGCAGGTTTGGAGATCTTAGCCTCGGGTCCCACACACTTGGGTTCCTCTGCCGGTACCTTCACGCGTGAGGCTCATCCCAATGTGTGGAGAGAGGCCTTGAGCATGGCTGTGGCTAGGCTCTGGAGGTCTTCAGTCTTGGGAGCTCTGCTCGGGGTGGGGAGGGAAACTGAAACCCACCCCCTCCAAGGGGCTCTAGGGAAGACAGCCAGGTGCAAGGGCAAAAGATTCTCTTTTACAAAATAAAGTAATATTAAAAAATATAGCTGATCCAAAACAAACAAATAAAACAAAATAAATGAGAGAGCCACACCCACCTCCCAGCCACAGCCATGTTGATTCACCCATGGGCCCTGCACTACCCAATCATGACTAAGTCTCCAAAGAGATACAAGCCATGGACACACTCTATGGATCCCTGGAAAGCAGGTGGGCTGAGTACCTGCCCTAATGAAGCCCTAGGAGCTGAACTCACACTCAGTCCATCAATGTAGTCATGACAAAGGCTGCCACTTCACTAATATTCTCTACAGAGATACAAATTGTGAATAATTTCAGGTACTCAGTGCCCAGGCTTAGAGTTCCAGTATCTTCTTGGAGTCTCTGTGGGCAACTTCCGCCTACCCTCTGAACTTCAGGAAGCCCTGATAGCCATGCCCATCTCCTGTAGTCATCAATATGTTGAATCTATTCCCTGGCCCTGCTCTACCCACTTTAATTCAAGATTAAATCAAGGAGATGCAAGCCAAACAGGTAAAATTTATTGATGCACTGCCCTCCCCCCACCTGAAAACTCTGTGGCACCCTTCAGAGGGAGGTGGGACAAGTACCTAGCATAAAGAAGCCCAGACAGCAGCATCCACACCCTACTACTGCAGCCATGCCAGGGCTCAACTCCACTGCTCACTAAGGTCCCAGACCATAGATCCTGAAGTCTCTGTACTGTGTGGCTGTGTAGACAGTCATATGACATCTCCAGATTCCTTCCATACTGTCATTCCAATGGAGCACACTAAATTAGATGAGAAAGTAATATAGAAGCCGCCTAAACTCAACAAACAAAAACAATAACTCAGAAGGGTCAACTAGCAACAAATGCCTTAGTAAATTCTTAAACAAGGACTTAAATACCCCTGATGATATATAACAATTTTCACAAAAAATATTGATTTTTAAAGTTATTGACTTTGATATTGGTACTTTGTTATCTAATCAATTCAACCCTAGAATTCTAATCAATTCTTTGTTATCTAATGAATTAAACTGTGGAATTCTATCAACATTTGTGACTTGTCCACATTAAAATAATTTTAAAATAATTCTGTAATAAAATATAAAATTAATAAGAAATGTGTAATTTTAAAATAAGTATCATAATGTTAAATTTGAAATATATTTTGTAGCTAAAGAAAGTGTAATGCTAAGATTTATGCCAAACAGAGCAAGAAATCATTTGTTCAAGAGAGAAATTTTTACTTAGCATTAAACTCTGAAAGGGTTTACTTTTATAGTGAATATTAAGCTAGTTGTCAAGCAATGAATAGATTAATTATTTTATAAAATATACAGAAACCATAATCATGTAGTCATTTAATATCAAATTTATGAGACCCTAAGATGTCAAGAAAATAATATAATCATAGTTTTATTGAGTTTCTATTTCTAAGACAGTACAATCTACAGGTGATATTATTTGTAGCATAAATGAGCACAGGAAGGAGAACATTTCTTAAAAAAGAAATGTATGTATGAAACAAAAATATTAAAGGGCTATATTGTAAACAAAGGCGATCTGTATGAACAGAGCTCAGTAACACTGATCAAAGTAGGTTGCTGATTTCAAACAAGGTTTGAGGAAACTTAAAGAGTGTAGGCTAGTGTACTTGAAGAAGTAGGGATGACTTTTTCTGTAGTTATAGAAGTGTCTGCAAATGTGGAAGTGTCTCCACCACACACGTATCTTTAAAGGTCAGCCATAGTCAGACTACTGTTGGCTGACCTTCAGATATGTGGTGATATTACCAAACAGGTGATTGTTAGTAGTGTGGTAACAAGGAAAGCTATTAGGGAATTATTGGGACTGAATATTGTATAAAAAGAAAACCTATTTTTATTTGAAATTAGAAATGTTTTATTCCCAGAGCAGCAAATCTGGAATGTGAGTTAACTCTCATTCGTGATTAATTTTTGGTTTAGTTATCCCTGAGTCCACAAATAACAAGAATATATACTGATAACAAATAATTTCTACGTTTTTATTAGAAGAAATAAACATAATATTGAACATAGATATATGGGTAAAAAATTAGCATAGAACTATATAAATGAAAGGTATACTGCTTTCCCATAACCAACAATGAACAATAGAAATTTGTATTAAAATACATCTTTTGCATTAGTACTAGAAAACAGGCATAAATATTTAAAATGTCTATATAAGACAAACTACAAATTTGATGAAAGAAATTAAAGTATTCTGTAAAATGGACAGACACACAATGTTTGTTCATGAATATGAAGGCTCAATATTTTTAGAATGTAATTCTTTCTAACTTGGTCTATGAATTCAATGTAATTTTAGTTAAAATCCCATCAATTAATTTTGTGGACATTGAAAAAATAAATAATAGAAGGTTTATAAAGAAAGACAAAATACCTAATATAGCCAACACAGTATTAAAAGATAACAAGATAATGTGGTATTGTAGCACTGTAGCACTGTCGTCCCTACAGTTGTTCATCGATTTGCTCGAGCAGTCACCAGTAACGTCTCCATTGTGAGACTCGTTACTGTTTCTGGCATATCGAATGTGCCATGGGTAGCTTGCCAGGCTCTGCTATGCAGGCCAGATACTCTCAGTAGCTTGCTGGGCTCTCTTAGAGGGATGGAGGAATCGAACCCGGGTCAGTTGCATGCAAGGCAAATGCCCTACCCGCTGTGCTATTGCTCCAGTCCAGTGTGATATTACCAAAAGAAAATACTTAAAGACTAGGTGTGACATTATTCTCTTGATAATAAAGACTAGTGGAACATAAACAACACTGAAAGACTCACACACATACCATAAAATCAACTGATCTTTGACAAAGATACAAAAATAATTCAATGGAGAAAGAATAGCATATTCAACAAATGGTGATGAAACAATAGGACACTCACATTCAGCTAAGTAATAAGTAAATCTAGATACTAATATTATGACCTGTATCAAAAAGCACACATAAAAATTGGGGGACAGAGAGATAGTATGGAGTTAAGTACAGTGCCTTGCATACAGCTGATGCCAGTTCAAACCATAGCACCAAACAATCCACAAAGCTCTTGAACACTTCTGGGTCTCACCCTCCCAGGTGACCCCAAGCATTGCTGGGATACAGGTAATCCAAGACAGGCAAGACCCAAGCAGCACCACATCCTTGGACCCTTACATTGAACCCCTAGTTCAATGAGGCCAGGCATCATTAGGCAGAGCCATGCTCTCCTGATCACTTCTTGGGAGTTTATTCCCTCAAAAAAATATATAAAAATATATCATTGGTATAAAAGTAAGATGCAAAACTGAAAAATATTCAGGAACATGGCAAGGGTGGGATGGCAGGAAATCTAGTTAACTCTAGACTTGGCAATGTTTTAAAATATATAATAAAAGCATGCTCTATGAAAGTAATCAAAATTGGACTTCATTGAAATTAAGTAGCTTACTCTGTGACAAAAGCTATTGAAAGAATTAAAAGACAGTGTTGACGATCCGGAGGCCAGCTAGACTACTTTTGGTCACAGAAACTGCTTGCAGCCATGTCTCTAGTCTGTGAACTAAGCCATTGCCCCATACTGCCCCAGGAAGGGAAATTATGCAATTTCTAATATAAATATCCCTGGACTTAATTTCTAAAATACTAAAATAAAGCCTAAACCATATCTCTCCATTATCAGATATCTTCATATCTGAGAAAGGAGAGAGATATCTTCATATTTCTCCATTCTCAGCAATTGTAAAACTAATTATCAAATGCTTCCTTGTCAGTAGGGCTGTTTTTTTTGGGGGGGAACTCCAACAACAATAGTGAGTTTCATGTTGAAATATGGAATGTAATCAAGATAAAGAGAAAATGAAGTGAAATTTATCAGTTACGCAGGTGGGCGTGGGAGGTATCCTGGGGATTTTGGTGGTGGAATATGGGCACTGGTGAAGGGTCGGGTGTTTGAGTATTGTATAACTGAGACATAAGAATGAGAACTTTGTAACTTTCCACATGGTGATTCAATAAAATAAATTGAAAAAAAAAAGACAGTGTTGAGGAAATAGCACAGGGTACCAGCTGTGCATGCAGCCGACCTCGTTCCAATGCCAGTGCCACATGGTTCCTCTTGAGCACAGAGCTGGGAGTAGGCCCTGTGTAGTGCCATGTGTGGCCCAAAACTTTCCCCACCAATTTATTTTCTAAAACATGCTTAAAAGCAGTTAGCAAGATGAGATGGAAACATTCATTTCATATATGCACAGTGGGTAGGGCATTTTCCTTGCATGCGGCTGACCTGGGTTCGCTTCCTTCGTCTCTCTCTGAGAGCCTGGCAAGACATTACTGGTGCCCACTCGAGCAAAATGATGAGCAACAGGATGACAGTGGTATGCAATAGCCAAAAATTTAAACCCTTTAAAACTCTTACATAACAAAAATTCAAATAACTCAATGTAGCACTGTAGCACTGTCATCCTATTGTTCATCGATTTGCTTGAGCGGGCACCAGTAACGTTTCCATTGTAAGACTTGTTACTGTTTTGGCATATCGAATATGCTACAGGGAGCTTGCCAGGCTCTGCCGTGTGGTGGGATACTCTCGTTAGCTTCCGGGGCTCTCCGGGAGGGGCGGAGGAATCAAACCTGGGTTGACTGCATGCAAGGCAAATGCCCCACTGGCTGTGCTATAGCTCCAGTCCAACCCATAAAGGATATGATGACACTTCACCAAAGAATACTTACTAATAACAAGTCTATTAAAAGATATTTATCATATGTCATTGGAGAGGGGCCGGAGCGATAGCACAGCGAGTAGGGCGTTTGCCTTGCACGCGGCTGACCCGGGTTCGATCCCCCGCATCCCATATGGTCCCCCAAGCACCGCCAGGAGTAATTCCTGAGTGCAAAGCCAGGAGTAACCCCTGAGCATCTATGGGTGTGACCCAAAAAGCAAATATATATATATATATTTATATATATCATATGTCATTGGAGAAATACAAAATATATTCCAGGATTTATCAGGTGATTCACCTTTTCCAGTCATTAATATATAAATGAACAAATAAAATCTAGAATTTTAGATCAAACTGGGTATATATTGATTTAAAAAACCCATAGAGATAGTAGTGAAAGTATCATCATTATCCAAGATGAATCCAAGATGAAGTATACATTAGGTTCTTAAATTTAGTAGCAAATAGTTTAGTAAATTAAGACTACAAATAAAGTAGTCTAACTTTTTTGGCAGTCAATATCTAACCAAGAAGAATTCACCATTTTAAATGTGTTGTGCCTCTCGATGGAACCTCTATAACAAGTATCTGGTTTATAATTTGAGCTATTTTTTTTTTTTATTTCAAGGAAGGGTACTCTTTCAGTGCAAGCATGGCTTTATATGTGACAATAATGAAATCTTACATGACTAAGACAATTGCAAAGGGGGATTTCTGATACATTCTGCCTATGTTTTACCTATTTCAGAACTCAAAACACTTACTATATTTGTATTAAGAGGTAAAGTAACAATGAAGTCACTAACATGGGTCCTAATTCAATTCTCGCATCTACAAGACAAGATCAGAATACAGACCAGTAAGAATAATATCATAGAGAGAAAGTATTCATTTATTTCAAGGAAAGGGGTCTTAGGATAAAAAAAGGCTAGCACCTAGTTCTTCGGTTTCTTGCCTCAAAATATGTAAACAGATTAAGTTCTGTTTTTAAAGGTACCTAGTCTGCCGTACACTTGTAAGGTAGATCTAGAAAACTATCGAAGTGATATATCACATAATGTTGAGAGCGTAGGAAAGGGACAGATCATAGAGAAATTAGTAAAATGGAATAAGAGTTGAATTCAAAGCATCATTAGAAGCCATTTGAGGTTTAAAGGACAATGATGTCATTTAATTACAAAGATAAATTTGGTTAGCTGCTTTATGGAACATATTTTAGAAGGCAAGAACTCAAGCAGAGAAATAAATTCAGAAGTACTTAGAGTAATTCAGCTGAAAATAATAGTGATTTGAAACAGAGATTAAGAATAGAAGATGAATTTGGCATATGTTTTGAAAAACATTTACAGGAATTATTAGGTTAGTTTTACTTTTTTTTCTTGAGCAATTGAATAGGCAGTAGTACCAATTTCTAATATGGAAATGAGAGAAAAAAGGATTAAGTCTGGTGAAAAAGTCTACGAATTCTTCTTTAACATTATTGAAATGCTATATAGGTATTTTTAAAAAGTAGTCAATAATTAAAATAAATTGATTTAGATTTCCAGGAGTACTCAGGATGAGAAATGATTTGGAAGTCAATGACATAAAAGTGGCATATGAAATTCACAGGCATTAGAATTACCTCAAACTGTGGACCAAAAAAACCTATGTGAGAAATCTTGCTTTGACAATTTCTCTTAATGACAGTATTCCAAGAAAGAGAGACTCCAGGGGACTTTCTTGTCATTTGCTTTGTGAAAATATTGATTTGAAGGCAAGAATGGAAGCAGGTAAATAAGTTAAGGTAGTTGCAGTAGTCCAAGGTCTAACTAATGAGACCATATTCCTAAATTATCTGCAAATTCAAAAAAATATCAAAGAGACATTATGTTTTGACATGGGTCATTCTAATCTACGACAAATATCAGAACTATTATTTTTCAATGTCAATCAAAAAACTTTTCCCATGTCAATCAGGCTGGTAATTTTGCGCAATTATAATATTTTACAAAAGGCCACCAAATTATAGACATATCCCTTAATTTATTGCAATAGAAATATTCCCCAAACCAATACGATGTCTTTCAACACATGTTTACTGAACTGAGTTAAATTTAATTATATGGCTGAATTCACCTAAAGAAGATAAATACTCAGTAAATTTGTTATGTTGTTGATTTATGGACATTTTACTTTAAAGTTAAAAAAATTATTTGTACAATCAGAGGCTTCAGTATATCTTTAAAATCAGTAAAAAAAATCACGATGCGATAGAATAGTAAACACATGAAAACAGGACTCAAATTTTAGGAAAATAGACATAATATGAGATTATATTCTTTTATTCTCTGAGAGTTTACATGTATGACTTGGATTTTACCAGTTTAAATACTACATTTTATTATACTCTTATTAAGTATAATGTAGTATGAATTTGTGTATTGCATAACTTATATAACAACATGACTATAATTAAGAATGATCTAGTAAGCAAAAAATCAAGTCAAAATAAAATATCTGCCTCAGACTTCTTTTATTCTTAATTTATTATTAAACCAATTTAGTCATAGCATACAATGGATCTACTATTCAACAAATTTGACATTTATACATATATTAATTAAGGACAAAGACATTGACATTCACATATGTGAACATGTGATTAATTACCCAGATAATAAGTGATAAATTAGGTTTAAAAAAAGGAACAATCTTTTGGCCAAATAGTAAAGCAGCACAGCAAGTAAGGTGCTTTTCTTGCATGCAGTCAACACTTGTTGGATTCCTAGTACCACATATGGTCCCTCAATCAGTGTCAGGAGTGATCTCTGATCACAGAGCTAGGAACACGGCCTGTAACAACACTCCCCCGTAGTGATCCTTGTATGTTTTGCACTCCAGTTTTGTTTGTCTGGTTTTTCGTTTAGGGCCATAATCAGCTGTACTCAGGGCTAATTCTTGGCTCTGTTCCTATGGATCACAAACATGGCCAGGAATCAAGCCAGAGTTGTCCATTTTCAAGACAACCAACCCCTGTACTATCTCTCCAGGTCTTCATTCAGTTTTTAACAAATGTTTAAGCTCCTACTATATACCATATAGCTTTATTATTATTGTCACAGTAACTGTAAGTCTTTAAAATATCTTATGACTTGGAAGCAAGCCAGTTTATGGAAATGCTCTGTTTTGGTGATGCTAGTATTTGAAGTCAGGACCTTAAATAAGCAATGTCATCACTCTACTACTGAGGTATGTATCAGGCCCCTCAACTTACAAAAACATTTGAAATTGGGGGCTGGAGCAATAGCACAGCAGCTAGGGCATTTGCCTTGCATGTGGCCGATCTGGGTTCGATTCCCAGATTTCCATATGGTCCCCCGAGCACCGCCAAGAGTAATTCCTGAGTGCAGAGCCAGGAGTAACTCCTGTGCATCACCGGGTGTGACCCAAAAAGCCAAAAAAAAATTTGAAATTGATCTAGGTTCTGGACATTTTAATACCATTTTCTTCTAATATTAGTGATGTATTTAAACAACAAGAAAAACCCATCTCAGAACCTTATAGATTAATTCATTAATAGGTTATGTACATGCTTTTATTCCAGAGAAGTGATTTTTAGTGTTTGTGCTAAAGCATAGCAAAGTAAAACACAAAACAAAACTAAGATGTACGAATGAATTAATATTCCAGAAATGCACTAGAAGACTTATGTATTCCATGATTATTCAATGCAAATGTTATTTTAGTGGGCACTAAACTTTTAATATTATATATTACTCTTTATATATATATCTTATATATTTTTCTATATTTATATATTTAATTTATATATGGGTTTACATATATAATTATACATAATTTATATAACATACATAATTTTATATATAATTTTTATATAAAATACAAAATATTCACTTTGGATAAATTCCAAAAAGTATTTTTCTAATTTTAACATTAAAATATTAAAAAATATTATTGAAGGTATTAACAATGAGTTGTGCTGATGGGATTCCATTTTTCCCCAGGATATCCTAGTGGAAACTCTAAGGACAGTTTCTTTCTATTAAAGAAAATTAAACTTTAAAACAAACAACAATTTCTTCAAATCATGTTATAAACCCTTTTGGAATAGTTTACATATCTCAAGTTCAATGTTCTTATAAGATTCATCTATGTACAATTTCACCAATGATAATTACCACTAATACACGTGGTATTTTAGGCACACAATATCAAAGCTAAGCAAAACTGGAAAGTTTCCAGGATTCTCATCCTTTCTTCCCCTACCCCATCACCTCTCATTGCACCTTCTTCTTAAGTTTCTAGCACTTGAGTAGCTATATTATTATATTATATTATATTATAATATATATTATTATAGGGGCTGGAGAGATAGCACAGCGGGTAGGGCGTTTGCCTTGCATGCGGCCGACCCGGGTTCAAATCCCAGCATCCCATATGGTCCCCTGAGCACCGTCAGGGGTAATTCCTGAGTGCAGAGCCAGGAGTAACCTCTGAGCATCGCCAGGTGTGACCCAAAAAGCAAAAAAAAATAAAAAAAAAATAAAAAAAAATAAAAGCAATGAGCTTATTTAAAATATATATATATATATATTATATATAACAATAAAAATGATATTTCACTAGAATCTGCACCTAAAACTATTCCATAACTCTGTATTTTTCCTCTTGTGGATAATAAAAATAGATTTGACTTTTCTGCCTCCAGGGAAGCCCTGGCTAATGTTTTGCTTTTCAGAATTGGCATGAAAAATTTGCTAGATATCCATGAGCACAGTGACTACTCACGCCAGGTGTAACCTGGTAAACAGGTGACCTTAATGGAAATGTAGACCCATGACTGTTGCCCAGAACTGCTGTGCATTTTTTTTTGATACCTGGCCAGCCATACTCAGTTTCCTATTAGTGTTTAATTGTCAAACCCACTCCCAACTAGACAGAGATCATAGTTCCAACTAGGTATTTTATCAGAACCACCTGAACACAGATTCCTGAGCAGTTTCCCCCATTTTCATGTGACACCTTAGCAGCAGGAAGACACTTACAACTGATAAGGTGCCTGTTATGATCCAAACCTGCTAGACATTTGTATGAGATCTGGTCCAGTAACTCACATTAGCAAAGCCCAAGTCATCATACAAATCCTTTCAAACTCCATGATTCTGTTGGTAATAAGAACTTTCCACTCGATATCAGAAATCCTCAAATTCAGCACTAGAGTTGGGGTCAGGCACTAGTGAATGTGAACCTCTGTCACCCCCAGGGCCACTCAACCTCACTACCTCAGGCACACACAAGAACAAAACCCTATACATTAACTAATCCCACTATCATTCTAGGCCACAGACTCACACAAGCTTTCACAGAGCACTAGACAATCAGGAAAGATGAAGGAATTCACCCACACTGATAAATCAGGACTATAGTCTAGGAAGAAACTAAAATACAATAGAGCCATGCAAGGCAGTTAAAGAAGATTTTAAAACACACAAGGCAAGATCTTAACCCCTGTACCATTACTCTGGCCCTCTCCCTTTTGTTCTTAAGTAAAGTCATTTACACTTAGTTGAATAAAATCACTTAGTTGATTTTATATGTTGAAAACTAAACTATGGGTCAGAGAAAACAATAAAAAAGTATAAAGTAGAGTCCTTTCCCCTTTAAGATTTTTGGCTAACTATAAAAACAAGCACACATTCATTTATGTTATGACAGGGTACTGTGTGGTGCTAAAATATATTATGTACATAATACAGATAGGTCATACATGGAAGAAATCAGTTGGAAATACAATTTGTTAAGACATTTTAGGAAGCCATTCAAAAGGGACAAAAATTAAGCGAGGTATGATTTATCTTCTTCTAAATGTAAGCTGTTGGTTTTTTCCCTTCTACTCTCTACAATCACTGTCATCACTGTCATCTCACTGCTCATCAATTTGCTCAAGCGGACACCGATAACGTCTCCATTGTGAGACTTGTTGTTATTGTTTTTGGCATATTGAAGACGCCATGTGGAGCTTACTAGGCTCTGCCATGTGGGTGAGATACTCTCGATAGCTTGCCAGGCCCTCCGAGAGGGGCAGAAGAATCAAACCTTGGTCAGCCACGTATAAGGCAGTGCTGTGCTATATATGTATAAGTGTAAATGTACTGTTTAGATACCAGTCTTGAATTCAGATATTTATACTTTCATTCATTGCTTTTACTTTCAATCCTTAGACCAGTATCTAGCATATAGTATTTAACTGATATTTATTAAATAAATAGAAAATTATATAACTGAAGCAATTATGCATAGCTTTCTTTTTATCTGAGGATCCAAAATTAGGAGCTGCTATTAACTGATTGATGGTGTATATATTGTAAGTCCAACAAATTTTTGTACTCTCCTGTAGGAGATATGAAGAGTTTTAGTTTATAGGTTGTGGATGAATCAGTATCTCAAGTAGTGCCATAGAGGTGTATGGGAGTTAAGGCATTTGTCTTTTATGTGACTGACTCTTTATTTGATTCCTGGCACCAAAATGGTCCCCAGAGCATCCACAGGAGTAACATCTGAGAACAGAGAGAAGAGTGAGCACTGCTGAGTGTAGCCTCAATCCTCTTCCTACCTTTTCCTATAAACAGCCATCCCCAAACAGTGTAGTTGAATAATATTTTATTCAGAGACTCGCACAAGGACAATGAGTAACTGGACAGGGACCTGTGTAGCGCTGGGGCATTATGGCAGTTTTCTTGTTGGGCTCCTTTTGGAAGACCTGCAAGTCTTGTCAGGTCTCCAATAGCAAGAATTTACTCAAGAAGTTTGCCTTCAAAACTCAAAAATGTTTAAACATGAAAATTTTTTTATGGTATTCCACTTGATACATAGTCATTCCAGATGGAATTTCTAACCAAAAGTAACTCAGAGAAACCCAAAGAATGAAGACACAAGTATAAGTGAAGCCCCTGAATGATCTACATTGACTGGAAGGACTGAGCCATCTGCTGTTCACCCATGAAGTGAGCTATGATAGCTCTCTGTGGTACTCTCCAAATTCTCTCTTCTCTTCCTGAATGGTGAATTGGAAGGCCATGCTTTCTGCTGAACAGAACCATGCAGATATACCTCATGATTAGAGATGCTTAGCTCCTATGTAATCTTTGATATCTCAGTCTTGAAAACTGAGTCCATGGTAATGATTTTCCAAGATACTCTCTACAATAGTACATATAATTTTATCAAGTAGCAGCAACTAGAAAACCTTCCTGTATGGACAGTCATAATCTGCCTGGAAAGAAAAATATCAGAGATCTAAAGGGTGTGAGTTCTTACTAGCTCTTGTCTTTATTACAAGTACTCCCTTAGGCAAAAGCTATGAAAGAGCACATCACTTATGTATCTGAAACATAATGAAATGACATGTTTTTCAAAGGTCGGGATGACAGAATGCAATGAAACTGTTGTGTTAAACTCACATTTCTTAAAATCATTCACTACTGACTCTGAAAAAAATTACAATTAAATGCTATATAGAATGGCATTATCGAGCCCTAGCAAAAAGAATTACTGAAATGTCATGGTAACAAAATCCAACCTATACCTAGAGGTCTAAGGTGAGATTTTTTTTGTCTCCAGGGTCTTTTATTTGCAAGTAATTTCTTTGTCAAGATATTATGTCTGACAGCACCACGTTTTAGATTAATAATAACTAAAAGAGCCAAATACAAAAATCCAGGTATAACTTGAGGAATTACAATCTTTAACTCATAGCTACCCGTCAATTTGTCTCTACCAAAGTGGATTTAGCTATTTCACTTAGTTTATGGTTTGTTAACACTGATCTCTTCAACACCAAGTTCCTATGATAAACTTCTCATGAGACAAGAAGCAACATTTGTAACACCATCAATAACTCAATTTTTAAAATATCAGTAGTGAATTCTACTTCTTGCATACTGGCCCTTTGACACTTTAATCAAAAAGTATATCACTGTATCACTGTATCACTTGTTGCTCATCTATTTGCTCAAGCAGGTGCCAGTAATGTCTCCATTCACCGGTCGCATTCAGGGTCAGGGGAATGAGACCTATTATTGTTACTGTTTTTGGCATATCAAATACGTCATGGGTAGCTTGCCAGGCTCTGCTGTGTGAGATTTTGCATTGCTCTCTTCCAAGAGCTCTTTTTTATAGTCTCTGGATCTTGGCCATTGATGAGATTACATGACGCTGGGGGCAGTTTGTGGGCGTGACTGCCAAGCTACTGGAAAAGAGGGGATCTGGGTAGAGGAAGCTCAGTCCCAATCTGAACAAGGCTTGGAGATCTTAGCCACGGGTCCCACATACCTCAGTTCCTCTGTTGGTTCCTTCATGGGTGAGGCTTGTCCAACTGTGTGGAGAGTGGCTATGGTTGGGGTGGGGAGGGAAACTCAACCCGACCCCTCCAAGGGGGCCCCAGTGAAGACAGCATGGTGCAGGGGCAGGAGATTCTGCCAATCAAAAAATATATTGCCAAAAATTAAGTCTATGTTTGTTTTTCAAGTTCTCTATGTTAAGTTAATATTTTATCACTACTTCATTAATGCTATATTTAACATACTGAATATGAATAATTTTTCATTTAAGTTAAACTATAAAATCTATGCTCCATCTTGCTAGTACACATAAGCTCCTAACTAAAATTCAAGAGTCAAATCAAATTATCATCTTTTCAGGGAAACCTTCCTAATTCCCCAATTAAAATGAGGCACTCTAATTTTTGTAGTCACCTGATAACATATATTTACCTCCACTGTCACAATTATGATATTACATTATATTTGTATAAGTTTTGACTGTCTCCCTTGAAACGAAAAGTAGTCTGTCACTTCTCTTTGCTTATTAGTAACTCATAAATGATAAGCATGAGAAAGGGATTTATTTATCTGTCATTCTAGCTTTTGGATCACACCCAGTGGTGCTCAGGACTTACACCTGCTCTGGGCTCTGGTGGAACCTGGGGAGACATATGGGATTCTTGGGATAAAACCTGGGTCATCTGCGTGCAAGGAAAGTGTCCCGTCCACTGCACTATCATTTCAATCCCTGAAAAAGGGATTTAGCAAATATTTTTAAGAATATAAAAATAAATGGAACTAAATTCTTATACTTCTTTCCTCTTTAGACATGGTTGGCACATTTTACCTGCAGTTTGGAAAAAAAGATAAATTGCAAAAACCTGCATTTGAGTGACTGGAGAGATAGTACAGCTCAATTATACTTTTCATTTATTAATTTAACAAATATATCTTAGTGACTAAATATGACAACAAAGATACAAAATTATAAAAAGTACAACAAAAAAGTTACTATATTTGACTCTTAGGTTTATAATTACATTGTTTCATTTATGACCATTCAACTGACAGCAGGTCAGATATAGCAGCAGTTTCTGGAAGCTATGCCAGACAGAATATGAATCTAGTATGCTATAACTTATAGATTTTCATAATTTTCCTCTATGATATTCATATAAGTATGAAATCACTTAATCATGCATTTCTCAGAATATACGTCATCATTAAGCAATGTTTCAAGGTACCAGTGAAGTGTGCCACTGTAAAGTGGTCAATCAGCACCATATGGTGACACCTGCAATATTTGCAGACCAATACATCCACACACTCTATGGTTAATGTCTGAATAGACTTAGACAGTTCATTATTTTCAGCATTAGTAATACACCCTCTAGTTTCCAAGCCCAGGGAAATGAGAGAATGCCAGGATTGAAGGCTCTCATGGTATGGATGCATTACAGGAAAAAAATGAGACTAAATATTCTAAACATTCTATTAATGCTACTGAGAAATCTTCCCATAATCTCATTCAGTAAAGGGTAGTATACTTACCACCTTGGGGAAAAACAAACCTCTAAGGGGAAAGGAAGATGATATCTTTATCTATAATACTGGGAATATACAAAATAAATTTACTCTAGGAGTCAGTTTATCTTTCCAAGGTTGTAAACTTACATATTCATGAAAAGTAGGCTTAGAACACTTGACTAATAATATCAGACATGTATAAATATGAGATTTATGATGAATTATCTCCCAACATTTATTTATGGCAAAATTATTTACATTTTAAATAAAATTATATATCAGTTTACAGCTGCATAATAACATTGAAAAGAATTACAAGTTGATACTCATCGCTCTGCATTTAAAAATTATATGACCTTTTGTAACAGGGGTCACTCCTGAAAGTGACTGGGGCTTGGGGTCATAAGGGACTCTGTATGTTCTTCCCTATGGACTGTGCCATGTTGGTAATCAAACTCAGGCCCCTGCACATGCTAGACATGTGTTCTACAACATGAAATCTTTCCCAAGTCTTTAAAACAGACATGTCAGTTACTCATTTTTCTCCTCAAATTTGTGTTTTTATTCTACTTTTAACACAAAACTTAACCAAATCTTTACTAGGTATGTGTATGTACTATTTATCCTATCATGCTTATTTTTATTTATTTATTTATTTATTTATTTATTTATTTATTTATTTATTTATTCTATTGAATCGCCATGAGATAGTTACAAGCTTTCATGTTTGGGTTACAATCACACAATGATCAAACACCTATCCCTCCACCAGTGCACATTCCCCACCACCAATATCCCTGGTATATCCCCTTTTTTCACCCTCCCCCTGCCTCCATGTCAGACAATATTCCCCATACTCTCTCTCTACTTTTGAGCATTATGGCTTGTAACACAGACACTGAGAGGTCATCATGTTTAGTCCAGCCATCCAGCCATCCAGCCATCCAGCCAATTCCTCCACCCATCATTTTCTTAGTGATCACTTCTTTATTCCATCTGTCTTCTCTCCTCTCATCATGAAGCAGGCTTCCAGCTATGGGGCAATTCTCCTGGCCCTTGTATCTACTATCCTTGGGTGTCAGCCTCATGTGATGTTCTTCTATACTCTACAAATGAGTGCAGTCCTTTTATGTCTGTCCCTCTCTTTCTGTATCATGCTTATTTATGATGCAAATTTATTTTATTTTCAGTAACCATAAATTCTAAGGGCTAAAAATTATCTAGAATTAGAACCATACATGTAGCTCAATAATAATACATTTACCTTAGTATGTATGAGGTCTTGGTTTGATTTACAACACTACACACTATTTGAGTGATTACTGTAAAAATTTTAATAAATAATCCACATAAAATTTAAATGTATTACAAGTGCATTTATAAAATAAATGAGGATTTAGAAATTAATTTGGAATTCATATAGATGAATTGGTTCATAGATGAAAAATTTAATCAATGTTATGCTTAAATTACACATGTGTAGCAGTGTTCTAAAACATTTTATAGACATTAAAAACAAGAGTAAATGGGATCTGGAGTGATAGCACAGCAGGTAGGGCATTTGCTTTGCAATCAGCAGACCTAGGTTCGGTTCCCAGCATCCCATGTGGTCCCCTGAGCACCGCCAGGAGTAACTTCTGAGTGCAGAGCCAGGAATAAGTAACCCCAGTTCATCGCCAGGTGTGACCCAAAAAATACAAAAAAAAACAAAAACAAGAGTAAATAAGAAGAGTTTTTTGTTGGGAATCATATACTAATCTATTATCAATATTGGTTCTGATCTATCAGGTCATAATGACTTAAAGATAAAGAATTGGGAGGCCAAGGAGTTAGTTCCTTAGCTAGAGCACTTGCCTGACCCACAGCAGCCCTGATGTTCAATCGCTGGCACTAACTGACCTCATGGCCGCATCACTAGGCTCTGCATCACTGCTAGTCCCAAGTGCTGAAACCTCAGGCCAAAGTATATGAAATCATGGGGTTTGACCCTAGTACATTATAGAAAGATTAAATGCTTCCCTGCTGAGTCCCCTTGGAGCACCTGACCAAAGGGGAGCCTGGAAAGCCTTAGGAGCATCAAAATTGAACTCCAAGCCCCAAGCAGGGACCCCTCCCTCACAGGTACAGCTGTGTGGTGGGCGTGGCCTTTGGGGTAGCAGCAGCTCATATGGCTGTAGTTATTTTTCCCTTTCCCAGGTTGATTATTTACATAGTAAATTATTTTTAAATGCATACTAATATTTATATAGTAAATTATTTTTTAAATAATAAAGTAAATTTTTATTAAAATTTCCAAATGACTCTGGGTGTGTGTGGAGGGGGGACAGGGGAAAGGCTCCCATACCTGCAATTATAATGCTTGTCTTCACTGTATCACTGTATCACTGTTACCCCGTTGCTCACCGATTTGCTTGAGAGGGCACCAGTAACATCTCTATTGTGAGACTTGTTGTACTGTTTTTGGCATATCAAATATGCCAAGGGTAGCTTGCCAGGCTCTGCTTGTCTTAGGAATCTAAATAAACGATCAAGAAGTTGTAATTTTCAATTAAACACTGAACACGATGTTTGAGTTGGAAGCAAGAAATGGGCATGTAACATAAGCCTAAGAACATGAAGTTTGGGAGCACAGAATATTTACTCTTCGAGTAAAGTGCTGGGATGCATGCCTTACATGAAAAATAAGCCATAAATCCAATCTCGGTACCACATCGACCCTAAGTACCTGCAGAGAAGACCTAGTGATATGATACCCAGTATAATTTAGTCTGACAAGAACCATATTACCAGATCCTAGTATTGAAATGCACATCACAACTGACTGAGAATTTTTGAGAGAGGCTCCCTAAAGTCCTAAGCATTGTTTAGAAAGCCCCCAAATATATATAAAATATGGTGAGAAACCAGATAGTTATTTTCCTTGGATAATCTGTCTTTTGATGACTGAATATAAGAAGATAAGCCTCTAAATTCATGGGATTTAGTGTCTTTTAGAATGATGAGTGAGTAGTAGCACATTTTGAAAAGAGATAATAGCAGTCTTTCTGGAGTTAGATAGGATTTCTATATAGAAAAAGAGGCAATGATCTTCAATCTGTGAAGTGACAGAAGTATATAACAGATCCTATCGCAATACTTCTGACACTATCAGAAACCATAAAGGTAATTAAAAAAGGATAAAAAATATCTGAACATTAAAAATCACATAATCTGGGGAGCTTTGAGGCATGCTTAATCAAGTCTAACATTAATATAGTATCTGCCTTTAGAAAATAACAGTAGTTTTTGCAGAAACCTAGATTATCTAGACCCTATGACATCAATGATCCATACTAATTCCAAAAAGGGACAAAACCATGTGACAGTTGATGTCATGATAGTAGACTGATAAAACCTCAGGATATTTCTTTTTTGTTACAGAAATATTTAACTACACTGGGGTTGTGTGAGATTCTGAAATTCTGGAACAAACTAAGGACACTTAGAGAGAGAGAGAGACGGACAGACAGACAGATAGACTCTAGGTTTACTGAGTAATTAAATGAAACAATTAAGGAGATGTGACCACATTGGTCTTCTGAATTAGTGGGGCATTGTATACCAATTACAATGGTTTTGACTAAATTCCCTAATACTGGTGGGCTCCTTGGTTAAATCCTGATGCTAAGAAAGAAAAGATATAATTTTGAACTTGAAGAGGCAAGTTTTTGCTCATGATTACCAACTCTGTTCCCTAAACTCTTCCTCTTCAGGCATTATACAAAAGGGTGTTGATCATCCAAAAGAACCTGAAGATACAGGTCCCACCATCTGACCGCCCACAACCCCCCAGCATCCCAGTTTGGCCAATATGTTCCCAAATAGGTTGCTGGGGATGTGGCCTGTACGTTGGAGGTGTGGCCTCAAAAGGGGCCTGGCCTACTGTGGGTAGGCTGCAGTTATTTTTTTTCCCTTCCCAGCTCTCCGGACTTAGGTCACAATCTGTATAACCTATTTCTTTGAAGACACACTGGCCAGCTCAGTCACTATATGCCATTAGGTCATTAGCCTATTCTAATTTCGCCAAACCTGTCAGTGAACACAAGAAACTGTACAAGCCCTGTTTTCACTAGAGGCCCCACATAAACCAGGAGGAACACTTGAGAGTAAGGAAGTATTCTAGAAAGGGAAAAAGGCTACTGTCATCAACTTAGCTCATCCAGAATCCCCTCTTGCATCAAGAGAAAATAGGGATAGAGGGGCTGGAGCAATAGCACAGCGGGTAGGGCATTTCCCTTATACGCAGCTGACCCGGGTTCAATTCCCAGCATCCCATATGGTCCCCTGAGCACCGCCAGGATTGATTCCTGAGTGCAGAGCCAGGAGTAACCCCTGTGCATCGCCAGGTGTGACCCAAAAAGAAAAAAAAATAGGGATAGAAAACTGGAAGATTGTACCTCTATAGTTCCATAACAATATGAAGAAACAGCAAAAATCCCCACCACGAGGAAAGGATAAAGAAAAAATTCCAGAAGCCTCAACAGGGGTTACCCACAAATACAACCTCTCAGAAAAAGAATTCAGAGAGGAAATCTTGAAGATGGTCAACAAACTCAAATCAACCATGGAACATACATCCAATAAATCAAGGGAGGATATAAATGAAGCATTGGAATTGTCCACCAAGAAAATACAGGAAGAAAAAAGAGTAGAAATTTCAAAGCTAAGAACAGAAGTGACACAAATAAAAAAATTCGTAGATGAATTTTAAAAAAAACTCAGTAGGTGCCCTCAACAGTAGAATGGTCACAGCCGAAGACAGAATCAGTGAGCTTGAAGATGAGTTGCACCAAGATGGCTGGAGGAAACAGTTAGGATGGGAGATGCATGCCGAAAATAGATAATGAACCAAACATGATGAACTCTCAGTGTCTGTGTTGCCAGCCATAATGCCCAAAAGTAGAGAGAGCGTATGGGGAATATTGTCTGCCATGGAGGCAGGGAGAGAGTGGGGAAGGGGGAGCATACCCAGGATATTGGTGGTGGGGAATGTGCACTGGTAGAGGGATGGGTGTTTGACCATTGTGAGATTGTAACCCAAATATGAAAGCTTGTAACTATCTCACGGTGATTCAATAAAATTTTAAAATTAAAAAAATGAATGACTCACCAAGAATACTTTAACCGGCTAAACTCTCACTCAAACTTGAAGGAACAATACACTATTTCACGGATAAACAGCAGCTCAGGAACTTCATAGGCTCAATACCAACCTTAAAAGAAGGACTAAAGGGGCTTCTGTAAGGAAAGAAAAACCCCTACAAGCACAATAAACACCTACAGAAAGATGGCACAAAACCCCATGACAATAATCTCTCTCAATGTCAATGGCCTAAATGCACCAATCAAGAGACACAAAGTGGCAAAATGGATTCAGAAGCTAAACCCAACATTCTGCTGCCTACAAGAAACACACCTGAACAGTCAGAGCAAACACAGACTCATCCAGATAGGAAAGGAAGAAATCAAACTCTCACTCTTCCAGGTGATATGATAACTGTATCTAGAGAATCCTAAAGCCTCTACCAAGAAACTCCTAGAAACAATAAAGTTCTATAGTAAAGTAAAGTCGCAGGCTATAAAATCAATACCCACAAGTCCATGGCCTTCCTATACACAAACAATGAGACAGAGGAAAGGGATACAAAAAAAGCAATCCTGTTCACAATCATGCTCCAGAAAATCATGTACCTCTGAATCAGTTTAACTAAGGAACTAAAGGATCTCTACAAAAGAACCCCTATAAAACGCTACTCCATGAAAGAAAAGAGTACATGAGGAAATGGAAACATATCCCCTGATAATGAATAGAGAGAATCAACATTGTCAAAACGGTGATACTCACCAAACCATTATACAAATTCAATGTGATCCCTATAAAGATACCCATGAAATTCTTCAAAGAAATGGATCAAGCAATCCTAAAATTTATATGGAACAACAAACACACACAGATAACTAAAGAAATACTTGGGAAAAAGAGGATGGGAGGTATCACCCTCCCCAACCTTAAACTCTACTACAAAGCAGTAACAAATAAAATAGCATAGTACTTGAACAAAGGCAGAGTCACAGTCCATGGAACAGGGTGGAATATCCCTACACACAACTCCAAATATATGATCATCTAATCTTTGAAAAGGGAGTAAGAAATGTGAAGTGGAGCAAGGAAAGCCTCTTTAACAAATGGTGCTAGTATAAATGGATAACCACATGCAAAAGAATGGGCTTAGACCTTAAACTAACACCATGCACAAAAATCAGATCAAAATGGATTAAAAACCTCAACATCAGACCACAATCCATAAAGTACATTGAAGAAAAAGTCAGCAAAACCCTTCACAATATTAAAGCTAAAAGTTTCTTCAAAGGTGACACCCAACTGATCAACCAAGTGGAAACAGAGATAAACAAATGGGACTATATTAAATTAAGAAGCTTCTGCACCACAAAAGATACAGTGACCAGAATACAAAGACAACCTACAAACTAGGAAAGGATATTCACCCAATATCCATCTGATAAGGGATTGATATCAAGTGTATATAAGGCATATAAGGCATTGGTTGAACTTTATAAGAAGAAAAAATCCAACATCATCAGAAAATGGGGTAAAGAAATGAACAGAAACTTTCTCAAGGCAGAAATACAAATGGCCTAAAGACACATGGAAAAAATGCTCTTCATCACCAAATCATCAGGGAGATGCAGATTAAAACAACTATGAGATACTACCTCACACCACTGAGACTGGCACACATCCAAAAGAACAAAAGCAACTGCTGTTGGAGAGGATGTGAGGAGAAAGGGACCATTGCTGGTGGGAATGCCGAATGGCTCAGCCCTTTTGGAAAACAATATGGACACTTCTCAAAAAATTAGAAATTGAGCTCCCATTTGATTCAGCAGTACCATTTCTGGGAATATATCCTGGAGAAGGAAAAAAAAAGTATAGTTGAAATGACATCTGCACTTATATATTCATCGAAGCATTGCTTACAATAACCAGAATCTGGAAACAACCCAAGTGCCCGAGAACAGATGACTGGTTAAAGAAACTTTAGTACATTTACACAATAGAATACTATGCAGCTGTTAGAAAAGATGAAGTTATGAACTTTGCTTATAAGTGGATCAACATGGAAAGTATCATGTTAACTGAAATAAGTCAGAAAGAGAGACAGACATAGAGAGATTACACTCATCTGTGGAATATAAAATAGCAGTAGGAGGCTAACACCCAAGAATAGTAGAAATAAGTACTAGGAGGTTGGCTCCATGGCTTGGAAGCTGGCCTTACATGCTGGGGGAAAAGGCATCTCAGATAGAGAAGGCAACACCAAGTAAAGTGTGGTTTGAGGACCCGCTTGGGATGGGAGATACGTGTCAAAAGTAGACTATAGATTGAACATGATGGCCACTCAATACCCCTATTGCAAACCACAACACCCAAAAGGAGAGAAAGAACAAAAGGGAATACTCTGCCATGGAGCCGGGGTGGGTGGGTGGGGGGTGGACGAGGTATGGAATTGTTGGTGGGGGGTAGGGATACTGGGATCATCGCGGTGGAGAATGGGCACAGGTGGAAGGATGGGTTCTTGAGCATTGTATGACTGAAACACAAGCATGAAAATATAGTGATTAACTAATTTTAAAAAAAAAGGAAAAATAAAATAAATAAAATAAAATAAATTCTAAAAAAAAAAAAAAAAGAACCTGAAGATATGATGGTGACTGAAGAGGTCAAATTCATTACCATATATGGAGTAAGCTGTTCAAAATTCTGCCTGATACCAATGGTCAGTAATACCATATGAATCTTTCAATTACAACTCTATCATTCTTTAAAAAATATTTGACTAAATAAAGTCATTCCTACCTTTGGGCAGATCCTTTAAATACATTCAACAAATTTATAATGTACCAGACTTTATTATCTTAAGTACTTTACTATATTCTCCATCTACTTGTTATAACAACCTTATGAGATAGATATTACCCTCTAATTTCAGATGTATGAAACATGGTTTGGGGCGATTATGCAATTGAATTTGATTGCAATTTAAATTTTTTCTTAAAGAACATTCTAAGTTATTAGGATGGTGCTGTCAAGACAAGTCTTGTCTATTTAATATGAATTCACTTACTTCAATCAGTATAAAATGCATGAAATAAATAAGGTCAAATTTTGTCAAAATGGCTTGCACCCATGTAATTGCAAATTAACTTTATGTCTGATGAAACCCACTGGGACTCTTGAATTTCTTCTTAGCTTTCCTAAATTTTGGAGATATGAAACTTACCTTTAAAAGTTTAAAACATTTTTAGACTACCCAGTTGCTAACAGCAATGCAAATATATATTTTAGTACATTTTTCAAGGTTTTTATGGCACAAAAAATTTATGGTACACAACAAATATAAACATTTCATACATTGTCCTTCCAAAAGAGGATATTTCCTTCTTAAAGTGATAGAAAATAACTTCCTACCTATTAAGTGTAGTTATACTCAATCTCAATGACTTTTTTCCAACGTGGTTGGGGTGGTGCAGGAAGAGATCCCGTTGCTCATCGATTTGTTCGAGTGGGCACCAGTAACATCTCTCATTGAGAGACTTATTGTTACTGTTTTTGGCATATCCAATACTCATGGGTAGCTTGCCAGGCTTTGCCTCTCGGGCGAGATACTCTTGCTAGCTTGCTGGGCTCTCCGAGAGGGGCGGAGGAATCAAACTCTGGCAGGCTTCGTGTAAGGCGAACGCCCAACCGCTGTGCAGAAAGAGATGGGGAATAAAATTGTGATAGAGTAATGTAGCCTCTTAAAAACTTTGCTTTAGCTTGGAAAGAGAGAGGGATGGGCAGTGGAATAGAAAATGGAAGTGAGAGAGGGAGAAGGGTAGGGAGTGGTAGAAAAAAGGAATTCAAGAAAGTAGCTTGTCATCTGCTTTTATGTTAGTACTACACTTTTCTGACTCCTATAGCTTTGTAATATGATTTGAATGCAGGATGTGTGATGCTTCCAACTGTGTTCCCTTTTCTCAAGATTAATTAGACTATAAGAAGTCTCATTTTTTTCGAATTAGTTTTTTGGCCACTTCAGCAGTGCTCCAGGCTTACTCCTACCCCTGGATCAGTGATCACTCCTGACTGAATCTGGAGACCAGATGGTATGCATGGGATCAAACCCAAGTCAGCTGAATAGAGGCAAGCACCCTATCTACTGTACCATATCTCAGATCCTCTATCTTATGGTAAGATAGAGTAAACTGAACTTAAGAACTGAAATTTGAGGGGAACAAATTTAGGATTTTAAATAGATTCTAAAATACCTTTTTTAAAGGTATCTTATATAATATGATCTGGGAAAGCTAAATTATATATAGTAACCTATAACTTAGTGATAGACTAATGATGTATAACTATAAAAATGAATTGATAAATATGTAAATAAAAGAGAACAATGTAAAATCTGTTAAAATAAGTAAAATAAAATATTCTCTGCAAAGAGAGGAAAAGAATAAATAGGTAATATTTAAAATTATGGAATAGATGCTGGCTCTGGGAGACTGATTAAGTCTCACGACAGGAAGGTAGAATATGCAAATAGAAATAGCTTCTATGCAACTGCATATACAAATTTAAAACTCAACAAATGTGAACAATAACATTAACAGTGCTTGAAGTCATGGATTTTGATGAGATCCTTCAAAAAGAAAGTACAGGGTTATGATTAATTTTAAAAAAAAGAGGAAACATAGTGAGGCATAGCAGAACATAGAAATAAAACAGAAAAAGGAGATTTCAATGAACCTTTTTTCATTCATCAACAAAGTTAGACACTACTGAATGCTTTTCACCTCCTTTTCACCTCCATACTAATAAATCATCAAATCACATTTGCATTATGTATATGTATATCCACATTCACATAAAGATACTGTATATATGTACATATACATATCTTGCAGCACTATCAGATCTGGGTAAAGATAAAAAGTAGCTATTTATTCCCAGGTCTTACTTTGTTTCAACAGAAAGTTAGTTAACCTTCAGTGAGTAAAATTGCTACTATTAAGAAGGCATTGGTGAGGACAAAATTCTACTAGCTATGCTTTAAGAGTTTAACAATGCATTGGAAAATATTACTCTCAAAAAATGATATGGGTAATACAAATATAATTCTAAATGGATTTTCATTTAGAAATGAATGATAAAGAGATAAGAAAACCTAATCAAAGCAAATGTCAAGGTAAAGTGGCCATAAGTGGACAATGGCGAAAGCACCCAAGGGAGATTAATGTCAAGTCATTTAAATCCACTTAAGAGCTAATTTCTAAGGATTTAATGAAGGGGAAAATTTTCTCTTTTTCTTGGAAAAAATGGTTACATTGGTAAAAGAAGAAACACAGATTCTATGTCATTATTTCTCTAGCAGCCCTCTCTCAATCCCATTCCAAATCCAATTATACTCTCCTAGAAATCACAATAAATTATATATAAAGTGAACACTTTACTAAGATTTGATATATTCACCAACTCAAGAACGTATCACTGCAATTGAGATCATGAACATATACATCACCTCAGAAGGATTCCTCATGCTCTGTTGTAATTCTTCCTTCTCTCCTATTCCCAATACCGCTCCTATTACCATCCACTCAGTGGTCTAGTTTCTGTGTCTAGAGATTAGTCTGAATTTTCTAGAACTTTTATATAAACAAAGTGCCTTGCATTAGTTTGCAGCAGAGAGAGAGAGAGAGAGAGAGAGAGAGAGAGAGAGAGAGAGAGAGAGAGAAGCGTCTGTCATAGAGGCAGGCAGTGGGTGGAGGAGGTGAGGGTGATGGGAGGGAACCTGGGGACACTGGTGCTGGGAAATATTCATTGGTGGATGGATGGATAGGTGTTGGAATACTGTATGACTAAAATATAACCATAAAAAGCCTTTAAGGATCTATCTCACAGTGATTCAATTAAAAAGTGAAAAAAAATTTCTGACTCTACACTTATTTTTGATATAACATGTAATCATAAATAAGGACATGCTGTGTATCCCCAGTATAATCATGTAGTAAAAGAACTATAGTACATCATTAGATAAACTACATACCTTGATTTTAACTAATAAGAAATCTATGGCCATTCCAGAGGCATATATGAATTTACACAGGCATATTAATTTTAGGGGCTGAAGCGACAACACAGCGGTATGGCATTTGCCTTTCACACTGCTGGCCTAGGTTCGATTCCTCCGCCCCTCTCGGAGAGTCCGGCAAGCTACTGAGAGTATCTCACCTGCACGGCAGAGCCTGGTAAGCTACCTGTGGCATATTCGATATGCCAAAAACAGTAACAACAAGTCTCACGATGGAGACGTTACTGGTGCCTACTCGAGCAAATCAATGAGCAACGGGATGACAGTGACAGTGATATTAATTTTAGAAATGTAGACTTAAGTGATGTATATTTCTCTCAATTTCTTTGGATTTCTCCTGGACCTCCAAGATAAGTTTAGATGCCAAATTAACTCAATGCACTTATTTGCATGCCTGGTATAGGACTTTCCTAATCTTTCACTTTTGACTTTTCATACAACAGTAGTTGTAATCTCCCTTTTCATTTTAAATGATCCTAGTAAATATAAAAGAGAACAAAGTTAGCCATAACCCCAAACTGATCTTCTGGGGTTAAAAATATTGAAGTGAGTTTCAGGGGCAATAATCAGAGGTTACTGTCTTCCTCTTTGTACACTGAAATATGTTGATGGCATTTTATCAATCAAGAAAGCAGTGTCAAATTAAACAGTCTCCCTAAAAAGTTCACACAGCTAGGAAGAGGCAGAATGCCTCCCCAAGAGATGGATAAGGTGCTTGCCTTAAGCACAAATAGTGGTCTCACCCAGGTTTGATCCCTGGAAATGTATTTGGTCTCTCCAAGCACCGTAGGGGTAATCCAATTCTGACCAATTACACCATGACTTGTGACCCCCAAACAAACAAAAACACAAAAATGAAAAAAAATTAGATATTTAATATGATGTTGTGCTATGATGACACTGTTTCTCTTCCCCAGCTTTGGGCTTGAATATTTTGGAAAATGTATTGGTTGTTTGTGTTTGTGCTCAGGGCTTACTCCTGGCTCTGCACTCAGGGGTCACTCCTGGATAGGCTAGGGGACCACATGTGGGCCTGGGGATCAAACCCAGGTTGGCCTCATGCAAGACAAGCTCCCTACCAGTTATACTATCTCTCTAGCTCAAACATTATTTTCTGTTGTGAAACTCAATGTTTGGAGATACTGTGGAAGAAATGAGAATTCTGATAAATGGATGCTTTCTCTTTTCTGATCACACTTCAGCATCCAATAAATAACATCTCTCTGCTTTAACGTGTACTATCCTGAGATCTACGTTTCCTACAATTGCTTAAGATGTTTTGGATATTTACCAGGACAGTTATAATGGAGCTCTTCTGTCACTGAAGTCAGAATAGCTGCATTTTCTTCTCTGGTAACAATGAGGGTCTAATTCCATAAAAGTAGCCACAATTTAGTCAGTTTTTATATGGTCTGACTAAATTGATTTTAAATTGACTCATTTTTCCTTCTGGTAATAAAAGCTGATAACCAAGAGACTGATGGAATTCTGTGGTCAATCAACTTCATTATTGAGATGACTGAATTCAGCATACTTAGGAATCTCAATGATTGTTTCACTACTGACCATTCAAAGTTCACAGGAAAACTATCTAGCAATTAATATAGACTTAGAATCAGGGACAATGTGCTATATTTAGTTCACAGGGCTGATGTCATTAATATCTCTTCCATTGTACCTGACTTTTGTCTATAGTCAAAAGAAAATTTTCAGGTTAAACCCTGAGCTCAGAGGAGTGATCTGAGTTTAGTATTATCCAGTTGGTGATCTCAAAGACTGAAGTGATGACAAAGTCTTTCATTTCCTAACTATGTGTCAATCTTAAATTTTTGCTGTTAACTCCTTCCCTTTCTCTGTAGAGACTTCCCTTTACAGGTCCAACTTTCACCTCAGGTTTTCTTTGAGCCCTTCTATTAACCTGAATATTCTCTCTTGATAGTAAATGCCACTGTTTTTGATGTTGTTGTTGTTGTTCAATTGAAGCACCATTTTTTCTTTCTTTATGTCCCATATATGAGAACGATGGGATTCTGCACCAGACCATTTTCACTCGGGGGGCCCCAGAAGGGGGTGGGTGAGAACACTTCCCACTCCAAGGAACCCAGCCCCAGTTGACACATTATAAGAAATTTCCTACCCATTTTCCATAATTACTACACCATTTCTTATGAAGTTCAGACAGTAGGCAACAAATCATAGAGAGTAATATAATATTATAATGTAATGTATAATATATGTATATACACACAAACACACACACATACACACACACACACACACACACACACACACACACACACACACACACCTCGGAGAGCCCGGCAAGCTACCAAGAGTATCCTGCCTACATGGGCAGAGCCTGCAATCTACCCGCAATGATTTAATATTTCAAAAACAGTAACGGTAGGTCTCATTCCCCTGACCCTGAAAGAGCCTTCAATCATTGGGAAAGAAGAGTAAGAAGAGGCTGCTAAAATCTCAGGGCTGGAAGGAATAGAGATGTTACTGGTGCTTAAGTAATTAAGATTACTTCTTTTTTTTTTTTTTCTTTTTGGGTCACACCCGGCGATGCACAGGGGTCACTCCTGGCTCATGCACTCAGGAATCACTCCTGGCAGTGCTCAGGGGACCATATGGGATGCTGGGATTCGAACCTGGGTCGGCCGCGTGCAAGGCAAATGCCCTACCCGCTGTGCTATCGCTCCAGCCCCTTAAGATTACTTCTTAATCATCTTAAGAAACCAATGCAGGGCCTAGTTAGAGTCCTTCAGAGGAAAGCACTGGGGTCTATGATCTCCCAGTTTTCGTAGATGCAAATGTTACAATTGTGAAGTGAAATTCTGCTCCAACAAGCTGATCTACTGGCACAAGACAGTATACTATCTTAAATGCCAATTCCCAAACTACATGCTTCAGATGTCTTTAATTTGATATTATGCAAAAGAGAGGAAGCAAATGAAAATCACTTTTTTTAAATGAATCACGATGAGATAGTTACAAAGCTTTCATGTTTGAGTTTCAGTCATACAATGATCGAACACCCATCCCTCCACCAATGCACATTTTCCACCACCAATATCCCCAGTATCCCCCCCTCCATTTTGATTGCCAATTAGAGCACCATGGGGTCATGTACCAACTCAACTTATATAAGCACTCAAAATATCAATATGATTGAAACTTAAAATTTGAGTTTAGTAAAGCAGACTTATAATTCAATGAAGACAGTTTTATTGTAGTTAAATACTGAGGACCCAGATATTGGGTTGGAATTTCCTGTGGTCACAGATCTATCTCTAGAGCTGGAGAAGTTTTCTTTAATGTATAAACTAAAGGGAATCAATAGTTAATTCCTACCAAGAATGATATAACAAAGAATCCAAGAGAGTTTCAGGGAAAAGGAAGACATAATTGCAACAAATTCCCATGTTTGAAAGATAATAACAGCAAAAAATTACTGTCATATTTAGAAATTGAAATTGCTTTTGTTAAGTGGTTAAAATTAATGCCAACATGTCACAATTTAAAAAATAATAAATACTTAGTATTGAACATTCAAGACTTTTTGGTAAAAAAGAAAGACTGTATAAGATTTAAAATTTGATGCTCGAAAAGGAAAAACTGAAAATATTCAAAATTTTAGGAGGCTAAGCAAGGTTAGAGATAATGAAGGACCATAGGGCAGATTGAGGTCATTCAAATAGGGCTCAAAGAACGTACAAATAAGCTAGACAGAATTATTATTTTTGGTTTTTGAGCCACACCCATTTGTAGTTCAGGGCTTACTCCTGGTTCTGCTGGACCACTTTTGGCAGACTCAAGGGATAATATATGATGCTGGTGATCAAACTCAAGTTGGCCACATGGAAGGTAAATGCCCTACCCACTGTACTGTCACTCCAGCTCCACTAGGTGATATTATTAAAGAAGTGATTTGTTCAACTTTATAGAGGAAGTTTTACAATCAAAGAGTTCGGCTGAAATTTGAAATCCTACCTTTGAATTCCTATATTTGGCTTATTAGTGATGCTCTTTTCAGTTATCAAAGAATTTTTTTAAATTTTAAATCTATTTCAGAATCTGTTTTATAATCAGCATAAAACATCATAAATGAGCTGTTACCGGCTGGATTCCACGGGACATTAAAAGACGAGGTGGCTGACTGCCTAAGAGATGGTCAGACTTCTTCATCAAAACCCTGAACGAGCAGTTTGAGGCTCTTGTTCCTAGAGCAAGCAGATACCATTGGGCTACACTAGCATTCGACAGGGATAAATGGAGTCGTTACTGGTGTCCACTCGAGCAAATCAAAGATGACAAGTGATACAAATGACAAGTGATCATAAATGATAAGTAATCATTTTATAATCTTGAATTAAATAACACAAAAATAATAAACTACAAGTAATCAATTTATAATCCTGAAATAAATATTTCTGAAAGCATATTAAATTCTATGTTCAAATCAGGCCTGAACATTTTACATATAATTAAAAAGGATAAAAGAAATATGGAATTATTAAAAAATACCAAACATTTTCACAGCTAACCTTATTTGATCATAATTTATATAAAACTAATAAAAGACATTTAAAAATGTTCAACTTTTGCACTTTTAGAAGATTTTAATTATCCCTATGTCTTCAGAGATTTATAATTTTGATAGCATGCCACATTTAATAAATAGCCTAATTCTGCATTCTAATATAATCCTATCACATCTTATTAGATGATCATTAACACTTAAACCCAATGATTAATTCTTGCTCTCTGCTAATATGTACTGTCACCCCTTGTAGAAGAGATTAAAGGAAATAGAGATTGTGTTGTCCCTTGGAAACAAGATGCAATTTGTGATAAACTGGCAAATCAACCTCATGAACAACTCCCACACAATGACGCCATTTTAATTCAAACCTTTAACCTGTACACAAGAAAAATATATACTGTTGAAATATAGTAGCCCAAGCTGAAAGCAGAGACAGAATTCACTAAAATCATATCCTTGTTTAGACAAATAACTTATACACCTAATTCACCCACTTTCCCTAGTCTAAATTTAGACTTTAGAATCCTGTACAGTCCATTTGATCAAATACTGAAGAGATACTAAATATCTCATAAGAAAAGGTATCTCAAGAACAATTACACAAGTGCCATTTTAGCTCTTTCTGTGTCAAAGCCTGGTTTTCAATTGCTGAGACTTTCAGAGTCATTCCATTCTATACACTCAGGATTATTATTTCTTCCATTTTGTTACCTCAAAGCCCAGTAATAATTGCATGAAAAGAAATCAGGAAAAAGTTAAGCAAGAGATCAAACTCTTTACTTCAGGGACGTTAGTTAATCATTGTTTCCTGATCAGGGCCATATGGTTCTCTGTGGACCCACATAATATTCCAAGAGGTCTCAGGTAAAAATTCTGTAAATCAGGGATTCGTGGCGTGAGACTAGGAGGCCAACTGGTAGGACAAAGGAGTCACAGGTAGAAAACAGGTTAGAAGAATGCCATGGTGGAAAAAAGTGTGAGAACGACTAGACTAAAATATTGGAAAAGAACATGGAAGAGAGCACTGAAGAGCACTGGAAAAGGAATTCCCTTAACCTTTATGTTTCTCACCAGTTTCCTGCTAATATGCTTAATGACACAAAGTCAGGTCTCAAAAAAACAGGAGAAACTCCGGCAGCCAAAAACCTTCACAACCCAACCACCGCCAGTTCAAGGCCACTCCCAATGAACTTAGGCCGAGCATCAAAAATGAGTGAAGTCCTACAGAACCCAGGTAATGCGGAACTTTGTGACCTTAGACTCTGGGCTCAACTGGACCAGGAGCAGAGATCCTCTGCCCACTTTCCCTAGTCTCTGGTGACCCAGGGGTCATGCCCATAAGCCACCTCCTGTCAGTGCCAGATAATCTCGTCATCAGCCTCCATCCAGATCACATGGCTGCTTTTCCCAGAAGGGAGCATAGCATGAGGCCCCCATAACCATGCCACCAGACTCTGTGCCAGGCTGTTTCACATGGGGCGCCCCAAAGAGAGGCAGGTGAGAGCCCTCCCTGCCCCAAGGGACCCAGCACCGAAGCCAAAAACCTCCACAACTCAACCACCACCACGCTCAAGGCTGCTCCCCACATGCTCGTGCCAAGCCTTACATATGAGTAAACATATTCCTCCACCTGACACATCATCAAACACTCCCTACTCATTCTCTATAATTATCATGTTACATCTGATGGGGTTCAGATAGTAGGCAATAGATCATGAAGGGAAATATATATATGCATGTGTGCATATTTTCAGATATATATACCAAAGCTCACATCACCCAAACTTTAGCAACATGTTAGTGGTATCCTATAGAATGTCTTAATGGCTCCTGCCAAAATAGAACAATTTTCACACTGTTCTCCATATGGACAATTTTTTGTAAGCATGTCCAGCAATTCTTCATAACAGACAATACAAAAAATATTATTTCGGTTGTGTTTTGGGATAGGGATTGGGGTTTGGGATGGAAACATCCCGAATTTGGTGGTGGGAAGGTGTAATGGTGGTGGGATTGCTGTTTGAATATCGAATGTAATCAAACATTGTGAACTAACCTGTAAAATTAAAAAAATTAAAAAAGAAAAGTAATTGTGGTGTTCATGCCAAATTCAATCAGCTTAATCAATGGCTGAATAAATAGCAGTGCTCCTACATTATAAAAAAATAATAGTAAATAAAATAAAATAAAATAAAATATAACTGGTATAGTACAAAAAAACATCTGGAGACTCAGACCACAGGGCTGTGGCTAGCCAAGGAGAAAAGAGAAGATGGAACAGAGCAGAAGTTTCAATGGATTAGAGTGGAAAGATGTCAGTATATTGGTGGTGGCTATTTTTTAGTAATGTATAATTTAAAGAGGTGTTAAACCAAATTCCTAAATTTCTAAAACATACATAGTCATATAAACTACTTATCTCAAATAAATAAAGATGGCAGCAACCCCATCAACCTAGTTCTTGGATAACTGAAGAAACAATTATCATGCCAACCCAGACAAACACCCTGGACTTGGAGCAAGAAATAACTCTTCCTTGGTTTAAGCTACTATATATTTTGAGATCTATTCATTATAGAAATTAACCCAATCCTAATAATATAATGCTAAAAATATGTCAGATCTAAATGTATTCATGTCTTCTTTCATTTGGCGGTTGCTAGCTAGCTGGCTTTGAAGGCATACTAAGCAAGTCAAAACAGTTCGCTACCTGCATCCTGTCTCTTTCCTTCCTTTTTTTTTTTTCCAAGTGAATCACTGTGAGATACACACATTTGCAGTTCCAATACCCAACCTATCACCAGTGTATATTTTCCACAACCAATGTTCCCAATTTCCCTCCCGCCACCATGTCCCCCTCCCCCAGCCTACCTCTTTATGGTACTACATGGTTACTACAACACTTTTCTTTCTTTGTCTTTCTTTCTGTTCTCTCTCTCTGTCTCTCCCCCAACCCTTTCTCTCTTTCTCTTTACACATTGTGGTTTTTTGCAATATAGGTACTTAAAGGTTTTCATGTATATATTACTTTCTCCTTTCTCCTTCATTTCTTCCCTAATATATCCTAGATTGATCTTCAACAAAATAAATAATAATTTAAGTGGGGCTGATTTTTATTTTATTTTAACTTTTCCAGACAGAGTCAGTTCAAAATGGCAAGGGATAAAGTTGTTACCTGAATTTTCTTTTAAAAAATCATAGCTATAGACATTACTATATTTGTCAGAAAGAGTCCTGTTGTCTTAGAACATTAATTTAGTTCATCTTATGAGCTAAACTGTATCCTCTCAAAAATTCATACTGAATTCTCAATCCTCAGAATTTCAGAATTTAATTGTATTTCGAGATAGGGTCTTTATAAAAATAAGCAGATTGGGTTGAATTCTTTACAGTGGACCTGAATATAATATATGACTAGCGGTCCCCTATGAAGAGAAAATTTGAACACAGGCATATATGTAGAAAACACAATATGCAGATAATAGAGATAGAAAAGATCTTCTATATGCCAAAGTGAGAGACTTGTAACAGATCCTTCTGTGACAGTAAATCAACCCTCCCAGTGAATTTCAGATTTCAAGATTCTTAAAATATGAGAAAATAAAAATTACTTGCTTAAATAACCATGATTTCTTCAAAGAAGAAACACAAGTCACCAAGCAAGTAGAAGGAAAGATAAACAAATGGGACTACATTAAACTAAAAGTTTCTGCACCCCAAAAGAAAGTGTCTAAGATACAAAGACAGCCCACAGAATTGAAAAAAATATTTACTCAATATTCATCTGATAAAGAGTATCAAAGTTATATAGGACACTGGTAGAACTTTACAAGAATAAAACATCCAACCTCACAAGACATGAGGAGAGAAATTGAACAGAAACTTCCTCAAAGAAGAAATTCGAATGGCCAAAAGGCACATAAAAAAAATGCACTACATCATTAATCATCAGGGAGATGCAAATCAAAATAACAATGAGATACCATCTTACACCACAGAGACTGGCAAACATTCAAAAGAACATGAGATACCAGTGCTTGCTTAGATGTGGGGTCAAAGGGACTCTCCTTCTTTGTTGGTGGGAATGCCAACTGGTCCAGCCTTTTTTGGAAAACAATGGATATTCCTTAAAAAAACTAGAAATTGAACTTCTATTTGACCCAGCCATACCTATTCTGGGAATATCCCCTGAAGGCCCAAAAACACATAGCAAAAAACATCATCTGCACTTTGACGTTCATAGCAGCCAAAATCTGGAAACAATGTGAGTGCCCAAGAACAGATAACTGGATAAAGAAACTATGGTATATCTACACAATGAAATACCATGTAGCTATTAGAAGAATGAAGTCATGAAATTTGCTTATAAATGGGTTGACATGGAGAATATCATGTTTAGTTAAATGTGTCAGAAGGAAAGGGACAGGTATAAAATGTCTGCATTCATTTGTGGGATATAATATATAGTATGATACTAATATCCAAGGTGGGGTAAATAGGGGCCAGGAAGACAGGTCAATATTGGAATCTTGACAAAAGAGTGTTGGGGGTGAAGGGCACAGGTAAAAAGAATATACCTTTCATTACCTGTAATGCAAACCATATGGTCCAAAAAGAAAGAGAGGGAGGAAGGGAGGAAGGAAGAGAGAGAAAGAGAGAAGGAGAAAGGGAGGAAGGAAGAGAGAGAAAGAGAGAGAGGAGAGAGAGAAGGAAAGAGAAGAGAAAGAAAAAGAGAGAGAGAGAAGTGCCTGCCATAGTGGCGGGAAGTGGGATAGGATGGGGGTGGGAGGGAAACTGGTGATAGGAAATTGGTGGTGGGAAAAGTACACCTGTGAAAGGATAGGTGTTGAAACATTGTATGACTGAAATCCAATCATGAATAACTTTATAAATGTGTATTTATAATTCAATTTTTAAAAAGTCACCATGCCTGTGGTATCCTAGTAAACAACAACAACAACAACAAAAACGCCTTAAAATGTTATAGCTCTTTGGTCACACTTTCTTTCTTTCTTTCTTTCTTCATTTGTTCCAAGTAATTGGAAAAAATCTGCCCATGTTTGGCTCCTACATGAACTGACCAGGAGTGGAACTCCTACCTTTGGGCAGAGATGCTACTATTTCCAAAATAATGATCTTTCCAAACTTAAGGCTGACTTCCTAGTACTCCTGCAAAATGCAAAGTCATTCCAGTCACTGAACAATCTTTTTGGAAAAGAGAAAAAAAAAAGCATTTATCTAACAAAGCAATGACCTCTACTGGAAGCCGCAGGGAATCACAGAGATCTAAGTAGAAAACCCTAAGGAGTAAAAGACAAAAGAAAAACAAAATGGTTTTAAATGTTAGACGCCGAAGCCTCAGGGGAATTTTTATGTAGAACGATTAATCCCAGCTCCTAAATCAATGTGAGTTATAAATGAGGAGAATATAAACTGGAATACTTTGGAATCAGACCACTTCAGGGCCAGGTAAAGGGAGGATCACATATGCTCAGGAGGATTTCCACACTCATAAATTGAAGGATGTCTAGCTCTTTGGAATTCATGTACTAGAATATTCCAGGGACTAATAGCAGAGGTTCCAGTCAAGTTTACTGATAAAAATCTAAATGTTAATAAGGTATCCCAGAGCAGATGATCTGTAAATGCTTTGAAATTTGAGAAGCATTGTTGCTCACTCAGAAAGGTGACATTGCAATGATGTTTTTAATGCTGCAGTAATTCTAAGCATGAAAGGCAAATCAACCTAAAGCAGACACCACATGATGTATTTCAGGTGCTAAGTTTCTAAACTCAATATCATGCAAGTACTCATAAAACACATAAGTAAAATTAACAAATGTCTAGACACTGCATTTTTATCCTTTTAAATTCTGAAAAAAACAAAACTCAACCAATAAAAGCTTTGAAATGCTCTGGTTTCCAAGACTTTTTATAAAAATGCCAATCCTTCTAGACCTCCTATTAATCATCCTACTGTCAAGGAAGTAGGGAGTTTGAATTTAAATGCTTCTTAATGACTAATTTCATATACCAAAATTACCTTTGCAATTTTGTCAGCAGTTTTAGAATCCATTACTAAATTACAGTTCAAATTCATTTAATCTGTTTCCTAAATTGACTCCATAGTTTATCTTTACCCACTATTCTAAAGTACGTTACCATGAAGCAGTTATTTTTCATTTGTCAAAAATTTTTTCTTATAAACATCTCCAGTCCAGAGTAAATAAATTTATTTAAAACTTTAGTTTATTTTCAGTGGTATTCTGGTGAATGTTAAACAACCAACTCTCAAAAATAAAAGTGACTTGTAGTATTTATCAAATGCCAGTGTAAAGTCTCCCATCTTGAACATTTTTAAAATACCAACAGGTTCTTAGAATTGGGAATGATATGTCCAAGTACTTACTGACAGAATAAGCAGGCTCTTGCATATCACCATTTATTCCCAAAATACTACCAAAAAGTCCCCATTCCCAGAAAATTTTCTACACTAGTTTCAAAATATATGCCAGTGCAAAATATATGTGAAAAATATTTGTATAATTTTTATATTTACCAATAGAAAACCATCATATTTTAGATGAGGAACTATTTTTTCTATATGTAATCAATATTTTATTGCAATTGAAATTGATTATCATTTCAGAATATGGTATTTTGAAACATTTATTATGATCATAGAAGCAAACTAGCTACTGACTCTAAAATTTATTCTTCCTCACCTTACTTTTCTCTGCAGAACAGACTTCCACAACTGATGATGAAAGCTGTTTATATTTGAGGTTCTAGTAACTACTCTATTGTATTTCATCTTGTCATATCCACTCTATTTGCAGTCACTCATTATGAAATACTTTTTGTTAGTAGTTCAAATCTTTTCAATATGACTTAGTCATAAGCCTAATCTATTTTTGCTCTAGTATCAATCTTTCCATCTCACATCAGGAAAACTTGACTCTATTTTTACTAATATCCAAAGGATACTGACCCACCTCAAAAATCAATTTGATTAATTGATTTTCACCATTAATTCCACAATGCAATGGACTATCCCTGATTTGTTTTAATCTGTGTCCATCATTAAGATGAGTTCTAGCCTTTAGTGTCTGAACTTATTTATAAATATAATTTTAGTGGCTAGAAAGATAGTACTATGGATAGGACACTTGCACTGCAAAAGGCTGACCTGGGTCCAATGTCGACATCCTATTTGGCACCCTGAGCCACAACAGGAATGATTTCTGAGTATAGACCTATAAGTAAGTCCTGAGCATAGTTCTGTGGGTCCCAAAATATTTTTCCAGAATCCTTTTTTAATCATTAATTTGAAGTCATTAAAATGAGTCTTAATGCAGTGTCATTGGTATACTTATCAAAAGGAAAATATAGGCCAGTAATAAACCCTGAGCACTGCTGAGTGCAGTCCCAAATCAGAACAAAAAATAGAAAAATATGGACTAATACATATATGCTAAGAGATAACACAACGTAAAAAGAAATGGTAAGCATGGTATTGGAGTAAAGACAAACTTGCAGACCAGTGGAATAGATTTGAATATCCTGACACAAGCCCTCAAATGTATGATCATTTAATATTTGATAAGGGAAAAATAATGCCATTTGTAGTTTTTAAATTCTGAGAGGATTTCATAGCAGAGATGGAGTTATAGCTGGCCATCATGCACAAGCCCACCTGTTTCAGTGAGTGGCAGAAGCACATGTATCATTAGACATAGGTGTCACAATAGAATAAATGGTGGAGAAGTGCAACAATATTTTATATAAAGCTAGTATTACCTTGCAAATACAACTAATAACCTCTATTAAAGGGGATTTACTAAAATGATCTCACCTAAATATATTCATCCAATGGAGAAACGTCCAAAATTGAAAACAGATTGGTGTAGAAGTTGTAGTGAATGAAGCCCTCCTAAAGGATTTCATAGTCACCCACACATTCAACCTGTGTTAACTGCAAGCTCTGTAAATGAATTTATAAACTCAAAGGCATACAACAAAAATATCACTGATGAAGCAATGTTCATCATTTTCTTTTGCTGAACAGTAACATTTTAGAACCAAAAAGAACCATAGCTTCAGATGTTTATAAGTGAAGTCGAGATTCATGCTTAAAGTAACACTCAAGCTTCTTCCTTAATCTCTTCTATTCTAGCCCCAAGTGCCAGAAAGAAAGTTAATAAACTTAACCAGATCTTCTCACTTAATGGATTTTGATAAAAATGCAAATGGTCATTTCTCTGCTGCACCATCCTTGATGTCTTTGCCTATAGTCTTCTTATTTACAGTCTTCAGGCTACTGCAAAATTACATGCATTTTTGTCCCACCCAGAACTGCTATGTGAGCTTATATATTAGGATCCTTTTCTTCTTCTATTGAACACAAGAAAATTGAATCCAAAAGGCAGAAAGAAAATTTCCCAAATATTAAAGCAATGGTGATTTTGGTTGAATATCCTGCAGGAGATATAGAAGAGAACAAGCTCTCAAGAGCTCTAGAAACACTAATGATTTGGGGCAGCAATCAGAAAAGAAGATAAGAATATTAAAGCTCTACATACAATCTACAATGGCAGTGTTTCAGTTCTAGACAGCACTGACCCCAAACAAATATAAAGTATCAGTGCTGATATTGAAACAACTGGAAAAATCCTCAATAAAATCATACATTCAGTGGCCATTACTCACTACTACAATCAGCCAGATCTCACTTGAATCTGATACTGTGGAATAATTAATACAGCAACTCCATAAAGAAAGTTACATTTACATGGATTTGAGAATGTTGCTTTATTAAGGTACGACAAGAGGAGTTACTCGGATCAATGATGCTAAAATCAAAGAAAAATCAAGAGACTACTCAGGCAAGAAGCAAGTTTAGCCAGGAATGCTGCATTTCACTGACAGGCTCATTCTTATTGAAGGAAACATAAGTAAGCTCATTAAATATATAAAGACAAACCTTGATCGTATTTTAGTCTCCAATCAATGAATGTATTCAGTTTCATGATCCCAATTTTTACTCTAAAATGTATTATTATAATGGTTTCATAATAATATTTGATAATCACCTTGACTTTCTCATTCATGAAGTGTTGATTTTAATAGAAAGCCTCCTGTTTCTAGATAAATGCAGTTACAGTAAATATGATAATATGATTCCTTCATGAGCTCTTCCTCTTCCAAAAAGAGATGACTAGAGTGGTAGCAGAGCTCAGTATATTTATCTTCCTTTTACCACCACCATCATATGAAAGAAATCTACTGAACTGTCACAGATGAGGAAAAGCTGAAGATTGTTCTGATGGTGTGGTACTTGCAGTGCTGATGTAGTTTGATATGCTGCAACATGAAGTCTACCAGAAGAATCAAATGGCTTTTGAACCATTGGTGACTCCAGATATGATCAATTATTTGTGGGGGAAGGGGAGAACAGGGGATTCATACAGTGATCGAGGAGGCTGATTGTTGTTACATATGTAATTATTTCTCAATATTTATCTAGTGTCAAGGACCATCAATGAATTGAACATATCCATAATAATTCAGGGTCACCCATCAAATTAAATAAGACTTTAATAGTGTTTAAAGATCCGATTATTACCATTACAATGATATAGATTCAACCACCAGATACAATATTTATAATAAAACAGTGTGAAGAAATATGCAGATATTGGAGGATCATAATGCAATTTTTTCAGGTAAGTACTGTGAAGCAATGTTAGGGAACGTTTTTCTAAGGTTAATGAAGAACTAAGAAGTCCTGCATCTTTATTTTTAACCTTTTTCTGTTTTGAAGGTCAATATTTCTCTGTATCATAGGTGTTGTTCATTTGAGTTATGGTAAAATACTAAGGTTCACAAATGTAATATTTTAGTTCTTTAGAAATGGAAAGTTGGGTCACAGAGGGTCAGGTATGCTCAAACTAAAACCATAGTTTTGAAACAGCTGCAGTTAGTGCACTTTAATTTTTTGTTCATTGGTGCTGATTAAAATAAAAATTTACAGGAGAGAGAGAGAGAGAGAGAGAGAGAAAGAGAGAGAGAGAGAATGGACCTGCCACAGAGACAGGGGGGGAGGGGTGGTGGGAAGGATACTGGGAACATTAGTGATGGAGAACGGGCACTGGTGGAGGGATAGATACTTGATCATTGTACGACTGGAACGTAATCATGAAAATGTATAAATTTGTAACTGTACCTCCTGATGATTCATGAAAATAAAATAAATTAGTTCAGACAATTATAAAAAATATTTTAAAATTAAAAAATATTTCCAGATGTTATTATTCTGAATATATTTTTGTGGTTCCTATAATGTTCTTGGAAAAAATGGGGAACTGGGACAAGAAGGAAAAGCACAATAGTACACATATGGACTACCCCGTGCCCTGAAGCCATTTGAAAACTCTTTGTTTTAAATCAAGACCTGATTCAGGAAAGATTTAGTTATGGATATTGTCACTGTCACTGTCACTGTCATCCCTTTGCTCATCGATTTGTTCAACTGGGAACCAATAACATCTCTTATTGAGAGACTTATTGTTACTGTTTTTGTCATATCCAATATGCATGGGTAGCTTGCCAGGCTGTGCAGTGTGGGCTCGATACTCTCAGTAGCTTGCCAGGTTCTCTGAGACGGGCGGAGGAATCGAACTCGGGTCGGCCACGTAAAAGGTGAATGCCCAACCGCTGTGCAATATTACTAACGTTAAATAAATTCCTGTTATTTTTCATTAAATCATTTCGCAGCTACAGACTTAACTGCCAGAGTGCTAGTGTTTGTTACTACAACATAATATATATATATATGTGCATATATATATATTCAATATATCACTGTATCACGGTCATCCCATTTGCTCATCGATTTGTTTGAGCAGGCACCAGTAATGTCTCCATTGTGAGGCTTGTTGTTACTGTTTTTGGCATATCAAATACACCATGGGTAGCTTGCCAGGCTCTGCCATGCAGGTGGAATACTCTCAGTAGCTTGTTGGGCTCTCTGAGAGGGACGGAGGAATCGAACCTGAGATGGCCGCATGCAAAGGCAAATGCCCTACCTGCTCTGCTATTAAATACATATGTTTTAAGTATGCAAACTGAAATTTTTGAAGTGTCATTTCTGTTGTTTCAGCACAATCGATCATGTACACACAATGACCAAGATCATTGAAGTTTTGCGAGAGTTCAAGATGATGCTCTGTCAAACGTTCATCAATTTAAAGAAGGCCTTTTCATGAAAAGTTTCATGTTGAGTGAAATGAGTCAGAAAGAGAGAGACAGACATAGAAAGATTGCACTCATCTATGGTATATAGAATAACAGAGTGGGAGACTAACACCCAAGAACTGTAGAAATAAGTACCAGGAGGTTGACTCCATGGCTTCGAGGCTGGCCTCACGTTCCGGGGAAAGGGCAACTCAGAGAAGCGATCACCAACTACATTGTAGTCGAAGGCAATGTGGGGGAAGGGAGTTGCGGGCTGAATGAGGGCTAGAGACTGAGCACAGCGGCCACTCAACACCTTTATTGCAAACCACAACAGCTAATTAGAGAGAGAGAACAGAAGGGAATGCCTTGCCACAGTGGCAGGGTGGGGTGGGGGGGAGATGGGATTGGGGAGGGTGGGAGGGACGCTGGGTTTACGGGTGGTGGAGAATGGGCACTGGTGAAGGGATGGGTTCCCGAACTTTGTGTGAGGGAAGTATAAGCACAAAAGTGTATAAATCTGTAACTGTACCCTCACGGTGATTCTCTAATTAAAAATAAATAAATTTAAAAAAAATAAATAAATAAAAATAAATAAAAAAAAATAAAGAAGGCCTTTTATTCTGTTGGGACTGAATCGGTCATCGAAGCCCTAGCCAAACAGGGCATTCAAACTCAGTACATCAATATCCTCCGCAAGCTGTATTACAGATTCACCACCAGGATCTCACCATTCTACAAGGAAGTGATCATTGATGTAAAGAGAGGGGTTCAACAGGGTGAAGCCATTTCACAGAAACTCTGCAGTGCCACCATCGAGAACGTCATGGGAGGACTGGAATGGGAAGGAAAGGGAGTGAAGATAGACGGTCGGCAACTACACCACCTCCTCTTCTCTGATGACATCATTCTCATAACACCAAACATTAGCCAAGCGGCACAAATGCTGGCTGACTTCGACCACAAGTGTGGAAAGTTCGGACTGCAGCTGAATCTCACCAAAACAATGTTCATGAAAAAAAAAAAAAAACTAGTCCTTGACGTTCCATTTGCTCTCAATGGAACGAACATCTCCGAATACAGCAGCTATGTGTACCTGTGTCAAGAACTCAATATGAGGAACGACTTAGCACTAGAACTGTGCAGGAGGAAGAGAGCAGTGTGAAATGCCTTCAAGAGCATTGAATAAGTGGTTAAGAGGATGAAGAACCTCTGGCTCTGGGCACATCTTTTAGACTCCACCGTTCTTCCTGCACTAACATACGCTTCAGAGACCTGGGCCCTAAGAAAACAGGATGAGAATGATATTTGGGTATCCACAGAGGAATCCAAAGAGCTATGCTTGGAGCATCACGTCTCGCTCAAGTGAGAGAAGGAATCCAGAATCCCGACCTCTATTGACAATCAAGAATCAGGGATGCTGTCTTGTTTGCCAAGGGGTCAAAAATCAGATGGGTCAGACACGTAATGCAATTTAGAGATGACCGCTAGACTAGAGCTGTTACCAACTGGATTCCCTGGGACGTTAAAAGACTGTGTGGTTGCTCACCTATGAGATGGTCAGACTTCTTCATCAAAACCCTGAACGAATGGTTTGAGGCTCTTCATATTCCTGGAGCGAGCAGATGCCATTTGGCTACACTGGCACACAACAGGGACGAATGAAGACTGGTACTCTCTTGAGCAAATTGAAGATCAACGGGATGACAAGTGATACAAGTGACAAGTGATTTCTGTTGTATGTTGGATTATATAGGAAATGTTTGAAAACCATTGAAAAAAGATGAAAAAGTTTCTGTTTTATATAGTATCTTTCCCTTTATACATAGTTAAAAGTTCCTTTCAGAGAAAAATTTATTTATTGACTAAAAAAAAAATTCAAACATCCAGTACCCAACATGAAAAATTCTGCTTGAAATCTGAGGTTTTGCACATGGATCTATAGTTAAATTCTTGAGATAATTGGCAATGCAGTAAATTTTGAAATCACAGTTGGAAAGAAATTTTGCCCATAAGCCCTATTACTCTTGGTCTGTTTTTAATTTCACTCCTACCCAGGTTTTGTGGTGATTATCATATCCTCTCTTATTCTGAAAGGGAGTCCTAAGGTTCCCTAGAGGTGCTTTAAATGTCTAGAGCATTCACCCTGAGCCTTATTATTGAAATGACTCTTCCTCACTCCTGGACAAGTTCTTCATATACAAAATATTTTACAGCAGAGAGAAGAAGCACTGTAGCACTGTAGCACTGTTGTCCCATTGTTCATCGATTTGCTTGAGTGGGCACCAGTAACATCTCCATTGTGAGACTTGTCACCATATTTGACATATCGAATATGCCATGGGTAGCTTGCCAGGCTCTGCTGTGTGGGAGGGATACTCTCGGTATCTTGCTGGGCTCTCCAAGAGAGACGGAGGAATTGAATCTGGGTCGGCTGCATGCAAGGCAAACGCCCTACCTGCTGTGCTATCGTTCCAGCCCAGAGAGAAGAAACAAACCAGAAATTTCTTTTCATAAAAACCTTTTGTGAATGCTCTCATTTCACACTCATTGATTTCTCTTTTGAAACATATTCAAGAACATTCAATTTTCAGCCTCACAAATAGCCATTTACCCATACACAAAGAGCAAGATGATTTATGTAGGGTGAGTTGTAATAAGAACAGGTCCCATTTATTTTCTCTCACTGCCATATCTCCTAGTGGAAAGGAGAGTTGGTTTTAAAACAAAACAAAAATAAAACAAAATTTAAAAATTGTTGAAACCATGTTCCAGTGAATCACAATCATTTATAAAATTTGATAGTACATACTACACACAGGATATCGTGGGTGAGCTTAAAAAAAAAAAGAAAACACAGCAGAGAAAGGCAGACATTGTGAACTGAATAAAAACTTGTACTGGTGGTAGATAGGAGTGAGATTGAATCTATCCTGCACATTTCACTCTCACGTGTGAAGACCCCATGCCACACGTGTGGGCATGGGAGACTGAAGAGAAAATCCTTGAAGATATGATTGTTCAAGAGTTTATGCTTAAAACAATTTTTGATGATTTCTTCTTGTTATTCCCATTCCTCTTCCTTAGAGGAATGCCAACTATCTCCTAATCCAGTACTTCTCAACCTTTTTTTCTGGCAGTGCTCCACTTTTGACCTGTTTCCTTTCTCTACTCCACTGTCTTGTCAGTTGGACCTAATGTGTCATGCTGTGGCCCCCCATTTACATGATTTTCCTTTTTAAAAACTTTTTATTAGTGAATCACCATGGGGTACAGTTACAGATTTACAAATGTTGGTGCTTTTGTTTCAGTCATACAATGATTGAGTACCCATCCCTCCACCAGTGCCCATTCTCCACCACCAATGATCCCAGTTTCCCTCCCAGCATCCCCATCCCTCACCCCACCCCACCCCAACTCTGTGGCAGGGCATTCCATTTTGTTCTCTATTTCCTTTCTGCTGTTGTAGTTTGCACTAAAGGCATTGAGTGGCCATTGTGTTCGATCTATAGTCTACATTCAGTTCACATCTCCCAACCTGAGCTGGTCCTCCAAATACCCTTTACTTGGTGTTCCCTTCTCTATCTGAGCTGCCTTTCCTCCCAGCATTTGAGGCCAGCTTCCAAGCCATGGAGTAAACCTCCTGTCCTTATCTCTACTATTCTTGGGTGTTAGTCTCCTATTCTGTTACTCTACATTCCACCGATGAGTGCAATCTTTCTATGTCTCTGCCTCTCTTTCTGACTCATTTCACTTAACTGATACTTTCCATGTTGATCCACTTACATGAAAATTTCATGACTTCATCTTCCTAACAGCTGAATAGTATTCCACTGTGTATATGTACCGAAGTTTCTTTAACCAGTAATCTGTTTTTGGCACTCGGGTTTTTTCCAGATTTTGGCTATTGTAAACAGTGCAGCAATGAAGATACAATACTAACATTTATAACTAACAATAATAACATTTCTACTATACTCTTTTGCCTCTCCAGGATATATTCCCAGAAGTGGTATAGCTGGGTCAAATGGGAGCTCAATTTCTAATTTTTTGAGAATTGTCCATACTGTTTTGCAAAAGGGCTGAACCAGTCAGCATTCCCACCAGCAGTGAAGGAGAGTCTCTTTCTCCCCACATCCGCACCAACACCAGTTTCTTCATTTACATGACTTTCAGCAGAGAGGAAAATGTGACTCACTTGGAATACCCTGAGAATCTGCAGGGAGCATATGGCCTGGGTTGAGAAACACCATCCTAAACTAATCTAAGAGTCACTGTGTTTCTGGCCTCCAGACTCTTTCATCCTTATGCCCTTTTAGCCATAATTTCAAAGTCTTTTCCCCTCCTGTAATCTCTAATCCCTTTTCAATATTGCTGAGCCATTTTAAGATTTTTGGGAAATAGGAAATGGCCCGATTGGAGAGACCTGCTCTAGGGCACAGGTGCATTATGAATGCCTATAGTCTACACAAAGTACATTAGTGCCCGGGTTTCTACGCCAAACCAAAGAAACTGAGGAAGATCTGAGACATCTATATTTAGGTTTTTTTTCTTTCTGCTTGGGTTATATATCCTATGGAACCCTATCTATTTGCAAAAGAAAAGTTGGAGGTTGGGTGGCCAGTGATGTGGTTCTTAAAGAATTTGTGTTTTATTGTCTAAAGTTGAACCTTTCTCCTTGTTTTAATATTGAGACATGAGGATACCACACTCATTCTGACTAAACTGCATAGTAAACCAGAATTTTTCCCAGTTTTATGATAATTAAATAGCTATACTATGTCTTTAGTTTTCATCAGTCTGTCATGAAGTCCTTTCATAATGAGCAAGGCACCTTCTGACTCGGAGATATGGTAAATCACTCACCTCGAGAATATAAAACCTGCGGTAGTTTTGGTGCAGGTCAAGCATTTGCACAGTTAGGCAGGATCAAAAACAGAATAAGGATAAACCCTCTAGTCCTCTACTACTAGATTCTCAGTAAGTACAGAAGAACTAAGAAGCTGAAATGACATATGTAGAAAAGTCTTAGTCACTAATGTTTTCTTTGGGGTATGTCTGAGTCCAGAGTCTGAGAGACACAGACACTCTAATCATTTGGCCAAGATCAAAGAATCCTCCAAAATATCTGTAATATGGGATTACTCTTTCTCATGCCTGCTGCTTAAGAAAACCAGAAATGACCAAGTGGTAACTGATAATTCCCAGTCATTCCAAAACTCCCATTGCCATTTGAAAGCAAAAGTTCCATATTAATAATACTAATTTCAATAAAGGTTGCTCACTGATGCCGTAAAGAAAGAAAGCAAAAAATCCCTCAATACTCTGACTTTCAAAGAACTTCAGCAAGAAATAGAGAATTTTTTGCTACTGATTTTTTTATGTACACTATCCCTAGTGACTGACTCCTTCTTGGATAAATATATTCACCAAAGTGCTATTTCCAAATAAGAACCCAGGAACCAGAGAGCATAAGTCGTTATGAAGGCTACAGAAATCTCATTCAATTTAGTAACTGCTACTGTTTGGAACACTAGCCACTAAAATCAGACACACAATTATAGCTAGAACATCCAGTTTTTTCCCCACTTCAGATATTTCTTTGATTCTGCAGCTTTTGCTGCAATTTCTGGACTGATGTTGCAGTGTCTGGCTTTCTGGACTGTTGTGTCTGTGGTCATTAAGCCAATGATGAATGGTGCAATTAAGTCTAAAACTTTCAATCTATGCAAAGCTGAAGATAGTACAGTGAGCAAGTTGTCTTTGATGCAGCAGATTTAGGTTCGATCTGGGGCATCCCATTTGGTACCCCAAATTTCCAGGAGTAATCCCTGAGTGGAGAGCCAGGAGTAAGTTTTGAGTACTGTCAGATGTGACCAAAAAAATAAAAGGAACAAAACAAACAAACAAACAAACAAAATCCAATTTATGCAAGGCTTCTGAGAAAAGGGCTCTTTGAACCCTATTTTCTGTCTGAGCCTTTTCCTGTCTGTGATCCTACTCATTTTAGCGATGTGGAGCTCAACATCTGTTCAAAGATGACATATGACAGAAGACCTGGTGCTTAAATATTCATTAGCTTTTCTCCGAGTCAGGCACCTCTTTCAGGCCCAAGACGCTCAGATTTCCTGAGGCAATATCTAGCTTTATTCTTTATCAATCCTAATATAAATCTGAAATCCACTTTCTAACCCTAACTTAAATCATTTATTACATCTGTTGTTACTTCTCCCTTCATATTTCTCCCTTGGATAATGACTTCCTCATTCAAATTGTGAAATTAGTTTTCCCAAATACCTTAATTTATAAAAAGCTATAAATACAATTCTATCACTGGGAGAGAAGATTATATTTAAACAGGGGAACTGTGGTGAGAATTGGTGTCTTGACCTTCACTAGCTTCTAGAAATGCCCCCAAAGATGGCTAATTGCCTCTGGAAGATTTATTTTTTCCTTCCTTCCTTCTTTCTTTTTTTTTTGTAGAGGAAGGCTATTCCAGCTAAATGTGGAGACACATATAGCACCGAATAAAGCTAAATTCATGCATTCTTAAGGAGACTGAATACTTCAATCATTCTCCCTGTACTTTGGAAAATTCATAAATATGTTAATGCAAATAGTTTCCACCTCAGAAAATTTAGTTTCATTCCTTAAACTAAATTGCATTCTAGAGCAACTCTCCCATTTGCCAGTAAATCTGAAAGAATTAGTGAGTAGAATTGACCTTTAGTCAGTCTGTAATCAGTACACATAACTGATGATAGTCTACAGAATGATACTAACATCTGACCCGATGCGATTACATTTTCAAGGTAATTTGTGTCATAATGGTTCATTTAAAAACATGAACAAGCAAGTTTATGCAGAATTTGATAAAATTACTTGTTCATGTTCTCAGGGTCTAAGAGAAGCAAAATGGGCTTTTAAAAATCAATACACAAGTCTCAACCTAATGGATTATTCACTGTTCTCCTGAACTAGAGTCACAGGCCGAATACAATTCTCAGCAAATGCAGGTGAGCAAAACTTCCCACTCTGAAGAAAATTTAGGTATTGCAGGAAAGGAAAATTGCAAAGTTGTCATAGTTAGGGAGAAATTAGAGTCAAAGACAGTTTTAGGATAAACCAAATTCTACATTAGAACAGGACAGGCTATGATTCTAAATATAACCTCTGCTTTATTTCTCTGCTTTCTTCCAGTGCTTCGATCATGACAGCCTAAGATCCAGATATCCTAACAAAGGACAGGAGAGGTAATTCTCCCATACTGATGCTCAAGAGCAACAAACACAAGCAGTACTAGAGAACACAATCACAAGTCCTGTTAGAGAATATGAAGCTCAAGTACTGTTAGAGAATATGAAGCACATGCAGTACCAAAGCACCCCAAGCATGAGAAAACTTTTCCAGTGAAGGACCCTGGCTGGTAAAACAAGAAAACTAGGAAACCTGGGAGTTAGTTTAATTCAATAAATTGTTCCAGAACAAGAAGTTCTTAGACCTCTAGAGGCACTTTAGTATCTTCTGTTTGGAACAAACATGAAGAGAAGGGTTTTATGGGGAATATATCTTTTCTTCCAGGAGAACTATGCCCTGATGGAAGACAGGAACAGGTTTCTGAAGCAAAGATACTCGTATGGCCTGAAGTAGGCTGATTGATCAAGGTGAAAACATCAGCTTCCCGTCACTCCAGGGCCAGCAGAACTAGACCCTGGAACTCCTGTGTGTCTCCTGCCACAGTGGAGCTCAAAGACTCAAAAGGTACAATAATATTTTAAATACTAAAAGTAAATTGGATTAACTTTTGAACATTTACATGGACCACATAATAATTTTGAAAGTTTGGGAAATAAGTTGGAAATTTTTTAAGGAAGGGAATAGTGGTAATGAGACAAAGCTGTATACATCAGAGGGTCAAATACTGTGATCTTCCATATTAAATATGTGAACTTGGACCAGAGCCATAGTATAGTGTATTTGCCTTGCAAGCAGTCAACCCGGGTTCGATTCTGGCTCCTAATATGGACCCAAGCCTAGCAGAAGTGATCCTGAGCACGAGTCAGATGTAAGCCCTGAGCACTTTTGGGTGGAACCCCCCAAACAAACAAACAAACAAACAAATTTAAATAAATAAACTCAAATGCTAACATTTCATAATTACTTCAGAAGCAATATTATAGTTACATCCTTACTTTTGTTTCTGTTAGAGAATGCATTTTTATAAACCTACGTTTTAGATTATTTTTCTAGATTTTGGGAACCAGAAAGATAATATAACAGGAAAGGTGTTTGCCTTGCAGTGATCCGAGGCACTGAGCCCCTCCAGAAATGATCCCTGAGCACAGAGCCAGGAGTAAGCCCTGAGCAACACTGAGTGTGGCCCCCAAACAAAACAAAACAAATTTTTCTAAATTCTTTAATCTGCATTCTGTCATTGTATATCAGAATTTTACACACTAAGTATTAATGAGTCAATAATAACTTGCATGGTTGTAACTTAAACACAGAAACCAACAAACTTTATTGCTTTCAGCACAAAATAGAAATAATCTTTTAAAAGTGAAATCTCATGTTCACTTTAGTAGAAAATTTAAAATAAATAGAATCATATGCAAAAAAGGACTTGCTCTCATTTGGCAGTCATCTTCATAATAATGGATGAAGTAACAAGTTTCAATGTTAACACAAGAGCCAAAGCTATAGTACAGTAGGTAAGGCGCTTACCTTATAGGCAGCCCACCCAGGTTTGGATTCTGGTACAATAAATGCCACGCTAAGCCCTGCCTGGAGTGATCCCTGAGCCAGGAGTCAGTCCCAAAACAAAATAAACAAAATGCTAACATGCACCAGAGAGATAAAAGGGTTGATCAGATGCTCTTCATAATGGAAGACTCAGGTTCAGTCCCTAACACTGTATGGTACCCCAAGAACTTTTAGGAAAATTCCCTTGAGTACAGAACTTAGAGTATATCTTAAGTACCTCAAGTACTACTTTATTTTTCTACTTTACCCTGCCCCCCGAAAAGTATGTGCTCATATAACTAGACAAAGTTTCTAGAAAAATTACTAGATAAAAATTCTAACTCCTGTTTTTATTAACAAAAAAAGTCTAACATTGACATCATTTATAACTAAGAAGTGATGATAATAAATAAAACTTTTCCCCAATCTACTAGTGCTCTGTGCCAGGAATGTGAGGTCCAGGTGTCAGCTGTTACAGACTCGAATCTCTACCTGGAATTTCTAGAAGATAATGAGCATAAAGGTACTTAGCAGAGAACCCAGAAGACACTCAATAAGTGATGGTTTCCATTCCCATTTTCCTTCAAACATTACTAACTCACCTGCTTGTAATTAAGATTTATTCCCTTAAGCCTCTGGAACTTACAATAAAATATGAATAAACTCTACTGCTTCAAAATATGCATAAACAATAAGAGCCAATTCTTCCTCTTCACTTTTAAGTGTCACATCTATCAATATTTTTTTTCCTTAGCCCAATCATCCATCTTATTAAGGATTCTATCAAGGTTCTCTGTATCATCTCTGCACAGTAATGCCTTCTTTTACCTGGATCTCCCATAGAAGCATCATAGGGATCCATGGGAAATTGCTTGATACAGGTAATACCATTTGGAAAGAAAACATTTACTCCCAAGTACCACCTAGTACCAAGCCAGAAAATAGGAAGTGCAAAATGACATTATCTCTAGGATTAATGCATAAGTCATTCATTTTGGCTATGATAAGAAAGGGAAAAGAGAAAATATGTAACTCCCTAGCCTTATAATACTGTTGTGTTTTCCCTATTTCTTTGAATTACTTTTATTTCTTTTTCTTGGCTACTTGCTATGGTTAGGACTTTTAATATTATACTGAATAATAGTGAAGACAGTGGCATCTGTCCCTTGTGCTTGAGGTACAAAGAGCATAACATGATAAGGGAATTAAAGTTATCAAAGTTAGGAAAACCCTTGATCTTAGATTAGCAAAATAAAAATCCAGGAGAGAAATGAAGAAAGTAAGATGAGGCAGTCTGGAGATAACACAGTCAAGAGTAAGGGGCCTTTGACACATTTGTTGTGCAGAGGTTCCCTATCTGTATATATCTAAGCTTCTAGAACCAAAACTATTCTTAGCATGGAACTCAAACTATAATACTTAAACTTTAAAAAGTGTCTATTCAGAAAACGGGTTGAGAGGGTGGGAGGTAACCTCAGACATTGATGAAAAGAGTCTAACACTTGCAGTTGGATTGAAATTTAAATATTGTATATCTGACAGCTTTGTAAATCACAGTATCTGAATTAAAAAAAGGCTTTTTAAGAGGATACATTGACAAATGTGTATATACATGTATGTATATGTAAAATGCTCTCTTAGTTTTCATTAAGAAGAAAATATGTATAAATAAAACCAGTAGACAAGAGGATAACTACGTAGTTATAGGTCTCTTTCAGAGAAGCTACAAGTGTCACATAACATTTTAATATGCAATAATAAAAAGGAACTAGTACTACTATGCTCTTCAGTCACTTCTCCAAATTCAAACCTGGGTTTACTGAAATTCTAAATGTGTAAGCAGTGATCTCTTCTGGGAACACTTTGGAATAGTGGCTTCCAATAGAATGAGAAAACTATAATCCTAAGGGATACAGAGGGATGCCTTTCTTTAAAAAAATCTCCAGTGTACTAAGACCATGATGATGTCTTACATAGTATTTTTGTCTGTAAGGCCATGTTTCCTGAAAAGTTCCTCTTATTGCCTCACTAAAATTAGCCCATATTTTTTGCTTACTTTATAAATATGGTTCTCATTTGGATGTCACCTGCATTAATTCTCTTATAAACTTTCATATAAGTGAGCATTTTTCTTTTGTTGTAATCATAGCTTTATAGTGTTTTAAAAATATTTTAAATATTTAGAAAGAAATAAGCTTTTTCTTATCAATAATCAAAATACCAATAGATATTAATGTATAAATAAGGACTCTTTTTTTTTTTTTGCTTTTTTTTGGGTCACACTCAGCGATGCTCAGGGGTTACTCCTGGCTTTGCACTCAGGAATTCCTCTTGGCAGTGCTTAGGGGACCATATGGGATGCCGGGGATCGAACCCGGGTCGGCCGCGTGCAAGGCAAATGCCCTACCCGCTGTGCTATCGCTCCGGCCCCTAAATAAGGACTCTTTAAAACACACAGGCATAGGGAATACACATTCATATCCTCTCCATATAAATTCATACATATTTTATTTGAGAAGCAATGTAAAAAAATTTAAATATTGGAAATTTGAATTTATTCCAATCAATACTATAAGTTAAATTCACTAATATTTCTACTATGCCCACTCTTTCAGTACAATATATTACAATAACATCATTATAATCAATATATATAGAGAGAGTTTCGTGTGCCTTTTTTACTAATCATGATTATATTTCAAAGACAGTATTACAAAACCACACTTTGATTCTGTCTTGACTATAGATAAAAGATTTATCTTACAACCTTTTCTTCACACTGTGAATTCAATTCATACTTTATGACTACTAATAAATACTCCATCTTAATACATTATAGACAGTTATATTTCTTTTTCTATCCAACAGACAAATTAAACTAAATAATTGATTACCTGTGAGTTATGTTTGAAGGGAAAATAGCAGACTTATTTATTTTATGCAGGAGATAATAGACTTAATCAATTTGCATTCATGCCTGCCCACAGCACAGCATATATATTTTTTTTTTCATAGAGCATAATACCAATAGTTTTCCCTCAAATCTACCCTGATACATAAGTATGCTACCACTCTAAACTTCAAAGAAGCAATCAAAATATCTATGTATAAAAAATGCAAACATTAGATAATAAATAGTTCTGGCAGAATATAGATACTAAGTTTTGAAAAACCAAGTTCCGGAATGTGTATTGAGTTGGCATTTGGGTAAAGAGAGTTGTGGATTTAGGACAAAAGTTTTGAGCATAAAACATACTCATAAAAGGACAGTTCATGGCTGACTATTAAGAGCAGGCATTAACTTTCTATGCCTCATGAAAACTATAGTTTCTTTGGTACATAAATGGTCCCCCATACAGTTACATTTGCAACAATTTTAATTAAACCACTTTTCCCCCCCTCTAATTGCCTTTATTAGCAGCCCTCCAACCACATAACTTTCTGACTGATAATTGACAATAATCTATAATATTCTCCTTGGCCTAGAGGCTTATTTCTAATTTATCAATCCCAAGGAAATGTGGAACAGATCATACAAACAAAATTCAGTCTCAATCCTGAATGAGAATATCTGTCATAGAAGCATAAATTCAATTATCTGAGATTTTTTTCAAGGTCCAGCTATGACACAGGCACAACTAAATCTTTGAATGTGAGGGAAGTCTCTAGAAAAGTTATTGTGACATATTTCTATTGGCTAATGTCAATACTCTACAGAATAATATTCCCAGTTTGTGTCTATCTTGATTGGCTAGTTACTACCTCTTTTGACTGATGTTGTTAATCACTACATTTATATTATTAGAAAGTGGTTTACAGTTTAATTTTATAGAGATGTTAGCTATTTAACTTCTCAAAATCATGATAAAGACCACATTATTACATTTGACAGACATATTTTTAAGACATATCCAGACCTAGAGTTGATAACCTAATGAGTTTGGTATATATAAAATTGGGGGGTGGATTTTGGAGGTGATCATCCTGGGCCAATTCAACGAATGTATCTCCAATGTAACTGAGATCCCAGTGAAAATAATCATAATAGCTATTTTGATTAAAAGAGAAACTAAATGAAAAAAGAGTAACATGGGAAGTCATAAAAAATATAGAGATAACCTACAAATAAATGTTAAAATGTTCAACATAATTATTAGGAAAGTACAAATCGAAACTACAATGAAATATCACCTCACATTAGTGAAAGAAGTATATATCAAACAAAATACTGAACAAGTTTTGGTGAAGATGTGTGTAGAAAGAAACGCTGACACACTATTAATAAAAAAGTAAATTAGTAACCATCTATGAAAAGTGATATGGAGATTTCTCATAAAATAAAAATACCATTTTTATTTAGCAGTAATAATCCTAGAAGTTGTTCAAAAGATATATTATAATAACTAAAAGGACATTTGCACCCCTATGCTCATATCAGCATTAGTCACAATAGTAAGATATTAAATCAATTTAATGTCCATTAATCAATGACTGGAGAAAGATATAGTGTGGGGGTGGGTAAGGGGTGAGGGGCTGGGGGGTATTCTCCATGGAACAGTATTGTCATTATGTCAATGGAATGTTAAGTGAAATTCTACTGTCATTAAAATGAGAAAATCTTGCCTGTTGGGACAAAATCAATAGATCTTGAGTTTATTATGAAATGTGAGATAAGTAAGGATGTGAAAGACAATTACCATGTGGTTTAACTCAGATGATGTATTTGAATAATCAGAGCAAATGATGTGTCAGAAAACAAACAAAACTAGACTCAAGAAAAACTATGGTAGATACCAAGGGAAAAATTAAATTGCTATACGAGAAATTGATAGAGGGATCCTTTGGGGGTATGATGACAGTAGAATTTTGGTGGAGTATATTTTCATAGAGAGAGGTATAAAGCCACAGTTCTGAATTTTTATAGTGTTGCTTTGTGTTTTGTTAAGTTTTTTTGTACTATGATTTTCAAACATTTTCAGAGTCTCAGGGAGATAATACAGTGTGTAGGGCAATTGCCTTGTATGTGGCCAATCAGGTTCAAATTCTAACATTCTATGTGGTTCCCTGAGCACACCAGGAGTAATTCCTGAGTCCAGAACCAGGAGTAACTGTTGAACATTGCTGGGTATGGCCTCCAAACAAAACAAAAGAGTTTCAGGGTTCAGTTTTCCAACTCCAAACTTACCACCAGTGTCAGTGTCCCTCTACCAATGATCCAGTTTCTTCCCTTCCTCCAACTCTGGCTCCCTAAAAATACAGTTTTTTAAAAATGTACTTATTATAGTTTGGATAACATACTTACAATAATGTTTCTCTTTTGGTTTTTATATACATAGTTACCGTACCTTTAAAATGCTGAGCTGCCCAAGACCCTTGACAAGTGTCCCTATGTAATTGCCAGTTTGCTTCCTTGTTTCCTGCTCCAAGATGTCTTCTCCATTCATTTGTATTGTTACCCTCCAAACCACAGATGAGTGAGATCACCCAGCATTTGTCCTTCTCCCTCTAACTTACTCCATTTAACATGATACTGTGAGCTCCATCCACATTGCAATGAACTGCATGATTTCATCTTTTCTTATTGCTTCATAGTAGTTTTATTGTGTATATATAACAGACATTCTTTATCTATTTGTCTGTTTTTGAACATGAGGATTGTTTTCATATCTTGGTTTTGTATTTAGTGCTAAAATGAACATATATTTTCCATGTAAATTTTCAGATTAATGTTTTTTTGTGTTTGGGAATAGATGCCAAAAACTGGATTTTATGGAGACACTGCCATTCTTACTGTCACTGTAATTGCCATCCCGTTGTTCATTGATTTGCTCGAGCAGGCACCAGTAACGTCTCCATTGTGAGACTTGTTGTTACTGTTTTGGCATATCAAATATGCCCCAGGTAGCTTGTCAGGCTCTGCCGTGCAGGTGGGATACTCTTGGTAGCTTGCCATGCTCCCCAAGAGGAATGGAGGAATTGAACCCGGAATGGAAACACTATCCTTATTTAATAAATATCCACAATATTGAAATTCTATGGTATTTTTAACTAATGCTAAATCAAAAATAATTTTAACTAAGAGACTTATTTTTTCCTTTAAAATTATTTGTTGGTCATTGAAATGTTTTACCCAACCATTTCATAAAGGATGCCATTAGTAGTATTACCAATAACTATGTTAGATCACATTTTCACAAATTCACAGACATATCTACTATCTCATTTTATTTTTGCTACATTCTAATAGATAGGATTTAAGGATTGTATTTAATACATAAGAAATTGAACTTCAGAAAATAAGACTAGTTAGTTATAATAGCCCAGAGCATGAACAGAATTTGATTGCACTTCAAGTAATTTCATTGCTTTCATTCCACTAAAACTCAACTCACATTTGCTAATAATCTCTCATATGGCTGTATTTAGAACAAGGTCATTTCAGTTGAGTGTTAATTTCTTCACAGCATCTGCATTTGTGTGCATGTATTACATTCTCTGAGGGAGATGTGAAAAGTGAGTCAAAGCTTAGCAATTATTTTCCACCTCTATAAATTCTAGTAGCCTCAATTACTGCTATATTAAAAATGATGATCCAACTAACTGAAGTTTGCAATTTTCAGCTGTTTTTAGAGAAAAATTGTTCCCTTTAACAATAATTCCAAGAAGCACAATTAAGAGGCTTGGGAAAATTTTGAAAATGGTAGTGGAGAAGAAAATATTATTATATTATTATCCAATGAATAGGTGGAGAGAGAGAAAGAGAGAGAGAGGGTGCTAAGAAATCTATGCAAGGATTATATATTCCCATCTTATTGCTGTTAATTTAGCAGTGTGACTTTCTTTGGCCAATAGAACTTTTAGAGAATATGCCACAAGCAGAGGCTTAGAGTATCTCATCTAGGACTTGCTGTCTTCCTCTATAATTGCCAAAGAAAACTGCCTTGAGTATCCCACTAGTTCCAAAACAGTAAGCAACAAATGAAGTACCCATGTCTAGCCAAGGTTATTTTCACCCCAGCTATCTCCCAGATGCATTGGGAAGAAATAAATACTTACTACAGTAACATGACATGTCATGGATATTTTATGGTTGATAATTACATTGCACTATTGTGATAATAGCTACACGAATAAAATAGAAACTATACAGTAACTAGCATTTTTTTGTTTCATCTTATAAAAATCATTTATTTTCTGCCTCAAAATAACTGTAGGCCACTGAAACTTTCTTCCGCATACTGCATGCTTTTAATTTTTTGTGGTCTCCATTGTTTAAAATGTAATATCATAAGAGATAAATCCAATGGAAACAAAGAAACAAAGAGCTCATAGAGAGCAGTGAAATTCCCTGAGATAGGAGTCACCACTAACAAAACTAACATAAAACATAAAACTGAATATGCTCACTGGAGGACTGATCTCTTTGTATCAAGTTTCCATAATGCATTATTCTTGCAATTGCTCATTATTAGTGTGAGTGAAAATGCTATGCAAGTTACACATGTCAAGATTGCCTCACCTTTTAAATACAAAAAGATGCAATAATTTATTTCAAGCAATCTAAAATATTCCTGCTACATATTGCCTATATCTTGGAGAAAGGTGCAATGGAAATTTTCACAATTATGACTTGCACATATGTGCTAATTTTAGTTAGCCAGACTTTCATTATATGGTAAATCATCTCTCCTGATGTTTTTCTTAAAATAAAGAAAGGCTAAAAATTTTGGAATATTTAATACTCTTTTTTTGTGTGAAACTAAACTGTTAAAGATGAAAATTTGTAGGCAGTAAATTCTAAGTCCTCAAGCCTTTTCCTTTTTTAAAAAAATTTCTTCAAATTTGTCACTACTGAGGAAACAATTGTCTGTAGTATTCTTGGTGATACATTACACTGATTAAAACATGCATTCATCTAATATTTGTATAAAACAAACAGATGATGAAGTAACCAGAAAAAAAGGGACTTCTTATATGATGACAGTGAGTATTTACTTAATATAAAGCACTCACTTAGAAACAACAAATTGCTTAGGGTTGTATTTGCAGTAATAACAAGAACAGCGGGTAGGGCGTTTGCCTTGCACACCGCCGACCAGAGTTCAATTCCTCCATCCCTCTAGGAGAGCCCGGCAAGCTACTGAGAATATCTTACCCACACAGCAGAGCCTGGAAAGCTCCCCATGGCATATTTGATATTCCAAAAACATAACAACAAGTCTCACAATGGAGACGTTACTGATGCCTACTCGAGCAAATCGATGAGCAACTGGATGACAGTGACAGTGACAACAAGAACAATTGCAACCAAACCCCGGATTCAGTATATCCTGGCTAGCAAGAAATACTTTAAAATACACAGTGTATCCTGTGTACAAGAAATATTTTTAAAATGTATTTTTAATTTATTAGTTTTTAATTTACTTTTTAATTTACTCCAACAAAATTCACAGTCAGGATGTGACTAAAGGTGAGTTCCTTTATCCCAATATATTGTGAAAAATGGGCAGAAATCTGTTCTGTGGATAGAGGTAAAAGGATTTAACCTTGGCTTTAACAAAGTATAATTTATTACTGCTTTTCTTTCCCTGGAAATGTAGGATTACTAGACTACTTCTCAAATCAGCAAAGTAACTCCATAAATTTGAAAATCATGTTGATCAGCTCGATGGAATGGAGAGAGCCAAGACACACTCACCTAAGACCTTGCTCGTGACCATGATCTGGTCTTGGTCAGCGGTTTGTGATTATGCGCAGTCATTTAGAACTGAAAAAAAATGGATGCTATGTTTCACTTATAGATGCTCAGCATGTAGCAGTGCTCTCCTCATACCAGACATGAATGTAACTTAAGAAATGCCCCAGAAAGGAACAATCATATCTCAATATAGTTAATATTCTTATGCGCTATGTTTTCCTTTGATCCCCTAAGAACTATTTAAAGAAATGGTTAAAATAAATAAACAATAAAAGAAATTCAACATTAGTCCTTTTTTAAAATTGGTTGTCTCTTTCCTCAAAAAAAAGTTAAAATGGTGATTCCCAAATATTAGTATATTGCATATCTGCCAAATCTACTCTCTAGGCATTATGATTTAAAGATTATTGGGATGGGGATGGAAAGTGGCTAGAATGGGTGATGCAAGGGTTAGAATGTTGTTTTTTAAGTTTTTAAAGTATAAATTATATGGAAGCAGATACCTCATAAACTATCATAAACTATTCTTAGTATCACCATCTGTGATAGGATCAGCTGGCAAAATAAGGGTTTTTTTTTTTTTGCTTTTGGGGTCACACTTGGCGATGCATAGGGGTTACTCCTGGCTCTGCACTCAGGAATTACCCTTGACAGTGCTCAGGGGACCATATGGGATGCTGAGATTCGAACCCGGGTTGGCCACGTGCAAGGCAAATGCCCTACCTGCTGTGCTATCGCTCCAGCCCCAGATTAAGTATTTTTTAAGTTATCAAGCTATATTCACAAAGGTCAAAAGTCATGTTTTTTATCTATATTTTCTATATTTTCTATTTTGGCAAGTTTCAGTCATGGTCTTAAATAATCTATCACAAAATATTTCAAAAGAAAAGAAAGTTTTTTTAAAATTATCTGGGAGATTCAGTCCTGTTTAATGAATATATTGATAGGCAATACTCTGGTAGAATGTGACTAAGTGTTTTCTTATGTAATTCAGGATGTCCTGATTTAGTCCTAGACTAAAAGAGATGAAAAAGAAGGCATTTAGCAATGAAACTGATACCATAACCCAAAAGATGAGAGGTCAGAGAAGACTAGGAAAAAGAAAATGACATCCACAATTCCAAATAAATTTCTATTTCTTCCAATTTCACTCTTCCAATCCATTATTTCTTCCTTTACTGTTTGTATTTTAATGTCCTCCTCAGATACAAGTAAGCAATTTAAGCAATCTGAATCTGAATATATATATATATATATATATATATATATATATATATATAGTTTCCAGCTCACAGTTTTAAAAAAGGAAAAGGAGTTCTTTGTTCCAAACACTCAACTTATCTCTCCCAGATCAGCTACTTTTTAACTGTACAACAGACCACTAGTCTCCCAGAGGGAGGGAAAAACATTCACTGATCCTTCACAGTAGCACAAAACCTCAAAGACAATCCTGCATAACATTCTTTTATCCTTCACTTATACTCGTACCTTTGCAGGAATAAACTATGGTCAGGCATAGTCAGAAAAGGAACACTTACATTCTCTAGACAGTTTCATGATTTTCATTGTCATTTGTAACTCATCAGTTGAGCTATTTAATAAAATCTGGAAGACTTAACTTGCATATTTAAAAAAAATAAATGAAATAAACAACTGAGGTAAAATTATCTAATAATTTGCAATAAATTGTAGGTCTTAATTATTAAATGTAATATGCACAAAGCAAAAATAATAGTAATATGCAACTGGTGATTTATAACCTCTGTTGCCAATGATAGCATTGGTAAAAGCCTACAATCTTTAATTGATTTTAAGTTTCTGATTATTTCTATTTCTGTTATTATTCAAGTTGTCAAGGCTGGAGTGATAGCACAGAGGGTAGAGCGTTCGCCTTGCATGCAGCCAACCCATGTTCTATTCCTCTGCCCCTCTCGTAGAGCCAGCAAGCTACCTAGAATATCAAGCCCACAGAACAGAGCCTGGCAAGCTATCCCTGGTGTATTCGATATGCCAAAAACAGTAACAATAAGTCTCACAATGAAACGTTACTGGTGTCCGCTCAAGCATGAGCAATGGAATGACTGTGACTGTGACTGTGACTATTCAAGTTGTGTGCAATCCACTAATAATCTCTATATTCAGATGCCATTCTCATACATAGCCACATCAATCCATGTCAGACCAACCTCTGCCTTAGATTAGGACTAGTACATACACTTGTACAAAATTTCATCCTCTGCAATTATTCAATATCAGACTTCAAAGACAGAGCTTTTATGAATTCAAGGAAGTATTCACTTATATAAAATATGTAGTACAATTCTTTCCCATTTAAAAAAAATCTCCACTGTAACTACCTGTGAATAGCCTGGCTTTCATGTCTGTAAAATATTTTCTCTTCTGCTGTTAGATGACATTTTCAGACTGCCCTGATTTCTGTCAGAATAGCATAACTCTTGGGCTGAATGCTATTTGCAAATGATTTCTTGTATTCTGGAGTTATTTGGCATGACAGACTATAAAATTTTCTTTATTCTATTTCAATGATTATAACTAAGATAAAAACTATTTCTTAATTATACTCCTGACATTTTGGTATTTGTCTTTAAGTTCTAAAAAAAGACTGAGTTTGTGTCTGGATCTTGCAAGCAGATAGTTTATTTTAAGAAATGATCAAAAGGAAGCAATGAAATGGGAATAGATAAAGAGGAAAAGTCCATTTAAAAATGGATTTTCAAATTAGTCATTCCATGGTCCATGGAGATCCTATGCCACTGAAGATTCTTGGAAGACCTAAGTAAGATGAGTTTTAGAACTTCTGGTCAAAGCATGAAAGAACAAAGGAATACTGGGATTATTGGTGGAGGAAAATGGGCACTGGTGGGGGAATGGGTAAACAATCACTGTATGAGTGAAATGCAAACACCAAAGTTCATAAGTTTGTAACTGTACATCACAGTGATTCTCTAATAAAAATTTTTAAAATATATAAAAATAAAAAAAGAAAAAAAAGAAAGGTGCATTTATCTTCTATATGCCTTTTCTCATTGATCAGGGGTTTCTCCTTGAAACATTTGAAAAGTGGAGAAAATTCTTAGACCAAGAAGTCTATAGCAATGACAATAATGATTGAGGTGATGATTCAAACTGTGATATCTATTATACTTTACTGTCAACTATGTTTCAGGCAATGGACAAAAAACATTTCCCTACCTTCTCTCATTAAGTCTTTATCATTACTGATTTTATGTTCAGGCAAGCCTCATTTTGTTGTACTTTATATATAGTGCATTTTTTTTAAATATTGAAGATATGTAAGCATTCTTGCATCCAATCTATTTGGCACCATTATTCAAATATCTTATTTTGGTATTCTCACAGTATATAAATTCCACTCATATTAAAGTAAATGGAAACCCTCTTGGAAAGAGTCATATTCTAGATATCATTAAGAATATTCAGAGGAGCTGAATTACAGTGGGCAGTACTTGCCTTGCATGAAGCTGACCATGTTTGATCCCCAACATTCCCTATGGTCCATTGAGCCCCACCAGAAATAATTCCTGAGAGCAGAGCCAGGAGTAACTCCTAAGCATTGCCAGGTGTGCAATGCTTAAATCATAAAATCATGGTGAAAATACACAAACAATTAAATTCATAAATTTTAATATTATCATATCATTAACCATTGCTATAAGGGAATAATTCTAGGCCTAGAGGATAATGCAACACATATGGTATGTTGTCTTGTTACATTTGAACGATTCTGTGTTTATCTCCCCAACACTTTGCTGACAACATCGCGGTCAAGTTCATTCAAGTGGTTGGAAGAAATAGTACAAATCAACACCCTCAGTGAAATAATTCTATAAATCATAACAAAAGTTGCTTTAGACAGAACAGGACTTCCACCATTTGAGGGGGATAATCAGAACTGGAATCAGAACAATCCTATTGCTCACATATTAAATAGTCTCAATTTCAATACCTTGACTACAGGAATACTTTGAGATTTAGAAATTCTAAACCATGATGCTCAGTATTCTGAGAAGAAATTTTTATAATGTTAATTATGAGTAATATATAAGTCATAAATATTACTTTTAATTATAATGCAAAATAAATTATCAATAATCAATCTTCATTAGTAAGGAATTTTTAAACATGCCAGTGGCATGTTTAAGGACCCCAAAACTTCAAAAACGGTTATTGTTCTAGTATATACCACAATAGACAGTAAAATCTTGTAGAGAATAACTGAATAAGTATGTCTCATAAAATTGAAAAATTTTTGTGAAACTTATTGGATCCCATTCACCAACCACCAGTATGCTAGAATTCAAACATTGTTTTAGTAAAATCATAATCATCTCTAGTCACATAAAACAAAGAATGAAACAGAAAGTATGAACAGAAAGATATTTCCAGTCAGACCCATTTTAGTTCATAGATTTAAACTTATGGAAGCAGGAGGTTTTCTAACCAAATTCTTACCTTCTATAATCAAAGATCAAAGGTTTGCTTTTAGGAGCTGGAGTGATAGCACAGTGGGTAGGGTGTTTGCTTTAAACGAGGCTGACTGAGGTTCGATTCCCAGCACCCCATATGGTACCCCGAGCATGGCCAGAAGTAAATCCTGAGTGCATGAGCCTGGAGTAACCCCTGTGCATCAGCACTGGGTGTGACCCAAAAATGAAAAAAAAAAGTTTTGATTTTAGATGTTATTAGTACCTAGAACTCACAAATGTCTATGTAATGGAAAAAAGATATAGCATACATATATAGGGTATGAATTTTTTAAAATATAAAGGAAGAGAGAAAAAGAGATACAGGAAAAGGTTAATAAATTGGAAGCATTTCCTCCAGATTCCATTTGACAGCATAAATTTCTAAGGTAGTATAAATTCTTGTCAGGTTGGAGACCTCATTTTGAAGCTTAACAGAAGGCATCTTTTTAATATAAGCACTTTAATATATAATTTTCAAAGTACTCCAATTCCCAGGTAAACAGAAACATTTTCATTAGCAGGGGAATGAATGGAAGGGAACTGCAATTTAAACATATGATTGCATTTTCAGAGAGCCATAGTTCTAATCCAAGGTACCTATCACAGAAAAGAGCCAATCTTTCACTTTCTCAAAGCTTTGATGATTTGATGCTAGTACAATAATGGTTCAGGTATGGGGGGCAGGAGAGTAAATTCATTTATCAAAAGAATATTCAAATACAAAGATGCATACAAATTGCTGAAACAATAGCATTAAAGGTATTTGAATTTCACTTCAGTTTTATCCAAATGCAAAAGTACTTAAAGTATCCCAACTACAATTTAGTTTAGCATAGCTTTAGAAAAAGAGAAAGTAATGAAAATTTGTTTTAATTGCATCACCAAAATTTTTCCCATATATACCACCCATCAATACCCACTGAGGCACTTGAAATTCCAATAATCAGAGTTACTCCTCAAGATCAAATCATTTTCCGATAGATTTATGTTAGCATAAATATATTATCAGAGAAATCATAAAAATTCACACCTAAATTTGTGTTCTGTTAGGATAAAATTTTATCTAATAGAAAGCAGGAATGTGGGGTCATCTAGAACATGTAAGTTTAAATGGGAGTAAAGTTCAAAAGGTTGAAGCATGAACATAGGAGAAGTGTGGTGTGAGTACTTGGAGAAATTCAGTATTGAATTAGCATCAAGGAAAGAGAACAATGAGAAAGGTTTAGGCACAGGGACACAGGGCATGTGTTAAGAACAATCCAACCAGCATTGCCATCAATAAAGAATAAATAAAATAATTTTTACTATTTTTGATAAAATACTTCTTAATTTTTTCTTTGAAGAAGTTTTATTTCTTCCTCAAAGATGAAATAAAAATGACTAACAGGCATATTAAAAAGTGTTGATCATCACTGATTATTAGTAAAATACATTTAAAAAACACAATGAGATATCATCTCACTGCAGTGATAATGGTCTATACCAAAACCAATAAAAAAAAAGTTGTAGAAGATATGGAGAAAAGGGAACCTCATTCACTCTTGATAAAACTTGTCTTTCTCGCGGTAACAATTAAAACAGCATGGTACTGGAAAAAAGGCAGAGCTGCAGACCAATGGAACAGGGTGGAATATCCCCACACACAACCTCAAATGTATGAACATCTAATCTTTGATAAGGGAGCAAGAGATGTGAAGTGAAGCAAGGAAAGCCTCTTTAACAAATGGTGCTGGCACAACTGGACAACCACATGCAAAAAAAATGGACTTAGACCTTGACCTGACACCATGCACAAAAGTCAGATCAAAATGGATTAAAGATCTCAACATCAGGCCACAAACCATAAGGTTCATTGAAGACAAGGTTGGCAAAACCCTCCACTATATTGAAGATAAAGGTATCTTCAAAGATGACATGGAACTAAGCAATCTAGTAAAAACAGAGATCAACAAATGGGACTACATCAAACTAAAAAGCTTCTGCACCACAAAAGATACAGTGACCAGACTACAAAGACTATCCACAGAATGGGAAAGGATATTTACACAATACCCATCAGATAATGGGTTGATATCAATGGTATATAAATCACTGGTTGAACTCTACAAGAAGAAAACATCCAACCCCATAAAAAAAAATGGGGTGAAGAATTGAACAGAAACTTTACCAAGGAAGAGATACGAATGGCCAAAAGGCACATGAAAAAGTGCTCTACATCATTAATCATCAGAGAGATGCAGATCAAAACAACCATGAGATACCACCTCACACCACAGAGGCTAGCACACACCCAAAAGAACAAAAGCAACCGCTGTTGGAGAGGATGTGGGGAGAAAGGGCCCCTTCTACACTGCTGGTGGGAATGCCGACTAGTTCAGCCCTTTTGGAAAACAATATGGACGATTCTCAAAAAATTAGAGGTTGAAATCCCATTTGACCCAGCAATACCACTGCTGGGAATATATCCCAGAAAAGCCAAAAAGTATAGTCGAAATGACATCTGCACTTATATGTTCATCACATCACTGTTTACAATAGCCAGAATCTGGAAAAATCCCGAGTGCCCTAGAACAGATGACTGGTTGAAGAAACTCTGATACATCTATACAATGGAATACTACACAGCTGTTAGAAAAAATGAGGTCATGACATTTGCATATAAGTGGATCAGTATGGAAAGTATCATGCTAAGTGAAATGAGTCAGAAAGAGAGAGACAGACATAGAAAGATTGCACTCATCTGTGGAGCATAGAATAATAGACTATAAGACTAACACCCAAGATTAGTAGAAATAAGTACCAGGAGGTTGACTCCATGGCTTGGAGGCTGGTCTCTCATTCTGGGCAACTCAGAGAAGGGAACACCAAGTAAAATGTGGTCAGAGGTCATGCGGGAGAAGGGTGATGTGTGCCGAATGTAGACTAGAGACTGAACACAATGGCCACTGAACACCTTTATTGCAAACCACAACACCTAATCAGAAAGAGAGATCAAAAGGGAATACCCTGCCATAGTGGCAGTGTGGGGTGGGGGGAGACGGGACTGGGGAGGGCGGGAGAGATGCTGAGTTTACTGGTGGTAGGGAATGGGCACTGGTGAAGGGATGGGTTCTTGAACTTTGTATGGGGAAAACACGAGCACAAAAATGTATAAAACTGTAACTGTACCCTCACGTTGATTCACTAATTAAAAATAAATAATTTAAAAAAACTTGTCTTTCTCAATCTTAAAGAAAATGCTATGGAGATATTGCTATATCACTTAGCACAATAGCTAAGATATTCGAATGCTTGGGAATCAACCCAAGTGTCCAATGACAGATTAGTGGGTGATGAAGCTCTTGTACATATATACTATGGGATACTATGCAACTGCAAGGAATGATGAAATTATGCTATTGGCTCCAACTTGAATGTAATTAAGGATATCATATTAATTGAAGTAAGCCAAATAAAAGACAAATACTAGATAGTGTCAGTTACCTGTGATGTATAGAATTAACAGGCCAAGGGAATGCCTGATATCAAAAGGTATCTATATCTAGATTATACTTGTCCCTAAATTATAGAAATTGTAAGTAGAGGAAAGGAAAAAAATGAGTGGGGTGTAGTCTGATGTAGATTGGAAATAACAGGAACAAGGTAAGTGTCAGGGGCTCAGGCACACTAGTAGTATAGCAATGTGATGTGCATATATATATATATGTGCGCATATATATATAAAACACAGAGCCATACTATAAATATTAGACTTAAACATAAATTTAGCTCCTCCCCATATTTATCTGCATTTAAGAACTATAAGAATGATACCCAAACTACAATAACAAAACTTAAAAATGTACATGTCATGTGACCAGCCCAGGATCAATCCCTAGCACCCCATATGATCCTCCAAACCCATCAGGAGTGAACCCTGAGTACAGATTAAGGAACAAGTCTTGAGCACCACCAGGTGTGGTCCAAAAGCAATGAATGAATGAATGAATGAATGAATGAATGAATGAATGAATGAATAAGTGTTCCTGCCAGGACTGACAGGTGGGATGGAACCTGGGGACATTGGTAGAAGGAAGTTGGCACTAGTGTTGGGATTGGTGTTGGAACACTGTCTGCTTAACACTTCACTGTAAATAACTATTAATCATGGTACCTTAATACAAAAACACAAAAAAGAACCTAACTTCCAAATGAACCTGTAGCTTCCTCCTGTACACAACAACACTAAGGCATTAATTTACAAGGACATATGCACACCGCACCTATGTTCATTGCATCATTATTCACAATATTAAAGGTATAGAAACAACCCAAGCACCCAAAATCAGATGGGTGTATTAGGAAACTGAGATATATGTACACAATGAAATTCGACCCCTTTATGAAAAAAAGATGATGACATTTTGCAGTTCACTGCAACGTGGACAGAACTGGAAAATATCATGCAGAGTGAAATGAGTCAGAAGGAAAAACACAAACACCAGATGATCTAACTCATGATGAGTATAAAGCAACATAGAAATGGAACAGAAAATACCTTCCAGACATGCACCCTGAGCTATTGCCAACAGAACTGTGAACTGAGACTGTCAAGGGATAGAGAAAGGAGCTCGGATGTTGGAACAGTAGTGGAGAGATATTGACACCGGTTGGGAGTTGGGGGATGGAGTTGAAGTAGCATTGTAAGTATAAAACAATATGGAGCCAGTTATAAGCCATATTGCCTCAATAAATTGAAAAAGAAATAAAAACAAAATAAATGGATAATAAAGTGAGTATCTTAAACATAGTATGTTGCCACATTTTATTCTTGGTCCTGCATCATTTTTTATCCAAGATTTCTATTGCACAAACTTGCACAGGGAAGCACTACTCTTTAGGAGACAAAGCTTCTTAAACAAATAACTTTCTTGGCCTTTCAGCTCAGGGCTCTTAATCAACTAAGCACACAGCCACACAGACTGTATCAGGAACCCAAGTAATATAAAAGGTTATATATATTTTATCTTTTAATGTGTTTGCAGGATATTAAGCCTGTCTTTGTTAGATAAGAAATGGAGCAGGAGTAGTGGTGTACTATTTTCAGAAGATCAGGAATCAGGTCTCTCCCCACCTTCTACTGCATCACCTTTTGAAATGCTATTACCCTATCTCTTCAATATCCAGTGTCATAGTTCTGCTTTTCTCCCTTAATTCTAACCTGTTACAACCTTCTCTTATAAAGTCATACTTTATGGCTTTAAATTTTTACCATTTCCAGGGGAAGTTGCAATTTTAAAAATTAATCTGTATGTTCAAAACCAAATGTCCTTTTCTAACATTCCATAATGGTGGCAGGTTATTTTTCACTAAGGCATCCAATTAAAAATTTTTATCAGTTCCTATTACTGTCTTTAAGGAACAAAATCTCGTTTTTCTCATCTCATAATTACTTGATATTTATTATTATATCCAAAATTTTATTTTTCTTTATAGCATCACCCATTTGAAAGAAGTGACTATGTCTACATCCTAATTGGGTATTTAGAGATCTAGCAATCTAAGAATGAATTATATCAGTGCTTCTGTAAACAGTATTTTTCCATAGTAGTAAAAAATTGACTAGCTTTCCATTTTAATTTTAAAATTAACTAGCTTTCCATGAAGCATTTGACTTTTACAGTAACAAAGTAGCCAACCAACTGTGAAAGAAGAAATAACTACTGGGAGAGAAATAAGAAAGGGTTTACAAGAATAATTTAAGACTTAGACATCTTTCCATGCATTGACTCACTTTGGCAAATAATGCCAAAAATATTGTGTTTCTGTCAAGAATATAGATTTTCCACCTATAACCTGTAACAGTTAAAACTTGACATCCAAAATATATTAGTACACAAAATGAGAATTCATAAATATAAAAATGTTTTCAAAGACATCGTCATCATTCCTGGTGCAATGATTCTTGCAACTGGGGTTAGAAAGAAAAGACCCAAAATCAAGACACATGATCTAACCTGCTACTCACTTCCTGTGTGAGTTTAAGCAAATTGGACAGGCAAGTCCAACCTTTGTTACCTGTTAAGAAATATGGAAACACAGATAGTTTCTACATAAAATATTTGTAATGATGAAGTTGTTATTTTTCCTGCTAGACTTAATAAGACTGTGGAAAGAGGAGGACAGGAGAAGGGCATACCTCATGGAGATATTTTTGACCTTCTCTAGCCACTGTAAGTATCTGAGACCTCGAATTCTGTTTTCAAATATGACTTAACAACCATCTAGACTTAGAGATCTGGTAGAAATTATTTTTACTGATATGACTGAATAAAAAATACTTTGGAAATAAGTTTTCATAGGTAATAAAACATGCATAAAATTGTTTATCTTTTCCAAAACTATATATGAAATGTATTTGGCTGTCTTGGTACATTACTGCTACATTTTAATATTCTTATTTTACTGAATAAGAGAAAGAATTTCACAGACCTTACATAATTTTATAAGAGATTTATAGAAATATACGTGTATAACCCTCTTAAAATGCCTTTCATTTGTTTCTTGAGTCTGCTCTTACAGTAATTTTTTCACCAATTCCTGCCAAAAGATCATTCAAAAGACCCTAGCTATATTAATGTTATTTATGTTAGCATTGAATTGTCTGCAAAATGCTCTTACTTGATCTTCCCAGAAATTTTTGTATTTACAAAATATTACTGTGATGGGCACAGAGATTATAGAACAGCATGTAAAATGTTTGCCTTGCATGTAGCCAAGCTGGGTTTGATCCCTGGCGACCAACATGGTCAATCAAGCACTACCAGGAGTGATTCCTGAACACAAAGGCAGAAGTAAATCCTGAGTACATCCAGATCTGGCTCTGAGACCAAAATGAAGCATCATTGTTATGTTTATTTTCAATTCTATGGAGAAATAATCTTAAGGCAATAAATAAGTAGCTTAAGATCATATCCATGATAAATAGCAGTGGCAAGATTCAAATAATCCTAATTGTTTTTCCCATCAGTCCACAATTCAAGAAAAACACTTTGATGAGTCATATACAGTAAATTAATGTAAAATAAAAATGTCATTTTAAAATTAAAGCAAGACTGTATATTGAAGACACTTCTTTTATATGTTAACTTTAATAGAACTCTTATAAACACTAAATTCCTAAAGATCACAGAAAAATATTATAACCATAAATATGCCTTTTAGATTTTTTAAGAATATTCTTTACAGAGTTCATTCAACCGATGAAAGATTTTCTTCTTCAACTATGCCTTCAATTATTAAGAATAGAAGCCATATAATTTTTGTCATTGTTCTTGTAAAGGACCTTTTTTTTATAGCCAACAAACCCTGTATAGTTGACTTAGACAAAAAATTATATTTTATGATCCAGAATAAAGCCTAACAATCTATGTAAAGGCTGAAAAGGCAAGCACCAGGCTGAGATTCGGGGAAGAAATGCCAAAGCAACATCTCAGAACCAGCCTGCAAAGGAAATTGCTGCCTTAGCCATCCTCGGAAAGCAGCAAGGTCAGAATACTGCCATGACCACTGCTAATAGTGAAATTCCTCTCCATACAGTAGTCTGAATATTTGTGCACCCCATCCTCATCATGTTGAAAGTCCAACAATAACAAGGACAGTAGAGTGGTAGTGGGTCTTGGTGGTATGAGGTGTAGTACCCAAACACAACAGAGCCGTAAACATTCACAATTTGAAACCATGTCATCAAAACTGTAATAATTTTCCAATTAAGAATAACATTTAAAAAATTGAAATCCTAACTTAAGTTGATGGCATTAGGAGATGGGAGCTCTGGGAGATAATTGGGCCATGAAAATTGATCCTTATGAGTAGATTAATAGTCTTATAAAAGAGGTTCCAAAGAGATTCTTTGCCTCCCTTCCACTTTGTGTATACAATGAGAATTCTGCAACCCTAAAGTGGGTCCTCGCCAACCACACCAATATCTGATTTTGGGTGTCCAGCTTCCAGAACTGTGAGAAATAAAATTTGATTATTTAGAAGCTACCCAGTTTTTGTTATTTTGTTATAACCAACATAAATGGCTACTGCAACTCAACATCATGCTTCTTTCCTGCAAGTGATTGAGTTTAGAACAGGGTCTCTCACGGGTTCATGGAATCAAATCACTTATTCTTTACCCAAAACAAAATTCTGATTTATTTCCTCACTGCCATTATACAATATAAACTGAGTAAATTTTGTTATTAAAAAATATAGACTTAAAAGAATACTTTGGAGGAGGGGGTTTGGTTCATAATCAGTGGTACTCAGGACTTCCTCCTGGTTCTGTGCCAGGGATTACTCCCGGAGGTGCGTTTTAGGAATTGAACCTGAATTGGACATATGCAAGGCAAATACCTCAATACTATACTATATCTCTGGCCCTTTAAAATACTTTGTACAACTGCAGATGACAGAAGTCCATTGCACTGTAGCACTGTAGCACCATCATCCCATTGTTCTTCTATTTGCTCCAGGGGACACCAGTAACGTCTCCATTGTGAGACGTGTTGTTACTGCTTTTGGCATATCGAATATGCCATGGGTAGCTTTCCATGCTCTCTGAGAGGTAAGGAGCAATCAACCCCGGGTTGGCTGCGTGCAAGGCAAATGCCCTACCCACTGTGCGATAGTTCCAGTCCAATTAGAAGTCCACTAGAGTGCTTAATTGTTTAAGGTGGAATAATAATAGAAACTATCATATTATGTTGTTGGGCAGTTAAACAAAATATGTAAAAATGGAATACTCAGAGACATTACATATTATATTATATGTAATGTCTATACTATAGACTCAGAGACATTACATATTATAATGTAATAAGCTCTCAAATAGAATTGTTATTGTTCTGGAATGTGCAATTAGATTTCAAACCTGAGGACATGTGTTTGTCCAATACTCTGCTTCTTGTTGTGTGAATATTCGTGCAGTTGGAGGCGCTGAGACAAGGAACGTAGAAGAAATATATATGTCATGGAGGGTCCAGGTTCTCTCTGACTCTGTGACAAAGGTAGAGAGCACCATAATCTCCTTTTATTGATCATGGAACCTGTTAAGGGCACAATACAGTGACCACCAAAGGAGTTATGGGAAGATCAGCAAAGCTCTTCTGCATACAGGAAAACAAACAATGTAGGATCTGCATACTGACAACAATACAGGTTAAGTACTTAGGATCTACATACTGAAAATAAGCAGACTAAGTACTTAGGATCTGCATATTGACAACAAACAGGCTAAGTAGAACCAGAGATATGTGAGAAAAGGAAGACTGGCAATTTTGGTATGATTTAGGAAATTATTTACTAAGGCAGTCAAGAGAAGATATTCAGCCTTGATGTTCCAAACCAATGGGCTCATCCTGGTAGCTAAGTCCAGCCCCACCAGCTTCTGAAATAAAGATGGAAGCAGTTGAAAACCCGACAACCTCTCTACAATTTTGTAAGAGCAAGTATTCTCTCCATTGTCCAAAAACATCTCAGTACACTCTCCCATAAACACAAACAGAAGTCCTGAGAGGAAAAAAGAAGATAAAAGATAGGAAGATGATTTGAAGAATTACGTGTGACTAATTTTATGATCTAGTCAGATACTAAAACTTTCCCTCAGGGAAGGAGGATTGTGAGTGCTCATTCTCAGGTGTCCAGTGAGGAATTCCCCAGAGGCCCACTTGTAGAATTGGGGTGTTTACAACAAAGAAACACAGGCATCCAATTTTCCAGTATCATTTGCTAATCTATCAGAGCTGGTGTGAACAATTGACCAAATGAAGAAAAGAAGGACAACAAGTGTAGCTTTCTCATAAGTTAAGAGTACATTGTAAAAGGTAGAACTTGAACCATGGACTCAGGTTTCACTGAGAGGGCTCTGCTGCTTCATAAAGCAGTGGCAGATTGAGGTGTGTGATATACTGACGATAACATAAGCCAAAACTCAGAATTTGAGCTAGAGAAAGTCTATGAAAGTCCCTTCCAAAGGGCCTTCCTAAAGATCTTATGCAGACATCCTAAATATCTATTTCTGACTTCCCTTCTCTCTTTTTATCTCCCTCTACCCTAACCTAAAGATAAATAGGTGAGGGAAGTAGAATTTAATAGCATTTTCCCTCCTCCTCATGCCACTGATAACCCTCATGGATTGCTTAGTCCAGAGTCAGAAGGTGAAAATAGTTGTGAATGAAGGTTTTATGTTGGACTGAAATAAAATTAATAATTGAAATGCATTTGAAAATAATCTTATCTACCCAACATATCATTAAGGTCTAGGTAAATCAGATTAAATAGGAAGAGCTAAAAAGCACCTAGACCTCTGCATGCTTAAAGCCATTAGAATAAATTTTTACAAACTAGTTACAATAGAATTGCTTTTGTTATTTTAATTGTTTCTCCTGATTCTTTATCAGTATCTGATTCACCTTTTTAAAAATAAGGTAACTAACACCACTATTACCAGGGATCTCAGCCAGTATTTTCAGAGTTCTCTATCCTTCAAATCTTTTCTCAGTCAAGTTTAGGACAGATTTTCACATCCTACAGCCAAGACAGACAGAAAACAACCATCAGTTTTCTTTCTTTGACTCCCTTTTATGTTATTGCCTTGTTTGCATCCAAACTATATCTTAACTATAACAGTGTGTAAGAAAATACATCTTCATACTTCCTCATGGTCTGCTTCCCAAAAACAAATATTTGAATGTTGCAGAACAACTTCTGATTTTTTTGTTTGGTTTTTGGGTGACACACAGTGGTACTTGGGGATTACTATGACTCTATGCTGAGAAAATTGGCCTGGCAGGATTTGGTAGACTATATGAGGTACCAGGAATCAAACTCAGGTAGGCCACATGAAAGGCAAGTGCCCTACCCACTGTGCTAGCTCTCTGGCCCCCAACTTCAAGAACTATTATGACTTGAATGAACTAAAAATTTTGTTAGGATGTATTAGGTCTAGAAAAGAACCAGAGATTCTTCACTTCTGATACATATTCAGGTCCATGGCTTATCTTTAAGTTAAGGCACTAGAACAGAGAGCACTTTATGTACTTCATTAAATGAGGAAAGTCAAAGCCAGCAAAATTCCAGCTCCTCTGAAAGGACATCAATAAGAACAAGGAGATATTTGATTTGTTCTGTTCCACTCTTTTTTCCCACCATTATAAGATACCTATGACAATAAATAAATAAATAATTTTTTTGAAAAAAAGCTATGATAGAATATCACATGTTTTAGGACTAAATTTTCTATATTCACATTGGTCTTTTTCATGGTAAATATCATCACCTGGCAGCATTCTTTCTTAGGCTATTTGATAAGATTCATTTCTCACCTAAGAATACCAACTATGGTGAACATTAAAAGAGATGATCTGTAGTGCCAGTCAATTGAAAACTTCACTCAAGAAGAAAAAAATTAGTGGGATCTAAATCACAGAGTCTGGTGACTGAATTATATTCAAGTCTGTATTTGCACTAGAGTTCAGCTTGTCTCTCACCTCATGCTGTGATTTCATCCCATTCTTTTTCATTTTTTTTTATATTTAACAAAACCTAGTATTAGATAATTCTAGAAGAATCATACATTGAATAATCTGATATGTAGGCATAGTGTTTGGACAGAAGGTTTACTTTTATGAGGGTAGAATCTCTTTAACAATCTCTTTAAACAAAACTTCCAGTAGTTTTTCACCACAAACACACACTCACACAAACATGAAAATGTAAAAGTGTAGCCTGCAAACAAGCATCTTTTCACCAGTATGTGACTGTCCTATTACTTAGTCCAGTTACATGTATTTTATGTAAAGTCCAACTGAATCCCAAGCTCTACTGTCCAGACAAGGCTGTAAACCACTGCTATCAGCTATACTTCAATACAGACATAATAAGTAGAGATGAAATTTGAGTCCACATGCTTGAATTTTAGAATCTAACACTGATATGCTAATAGCTTGATTCTCTATTCTTCTATCCCTGATACATACAAATAAATAGGTGCATATTTGTTTAAACTTAAACTTTATCACTATCTGTGATTTACCTAAGCTTGCTTCTATACTAGCTGTACCTAGAATTTCTCTCTTACAAATCTCACTTCTTAGGTCACACACACATTTGAATAATTCCTTCTTCATGTTTCTTTGCTAACACTAATATTGCATAATCATTTGCCCAACACTAACATGGAATAATCATTTGAAGATCAAATTCTGCTTATATTAACAATACATGAAAATCAAGCTGTTATAGATAAAAAGAAACCTCCAGATAAGCACATCCAGTCTTTTTATTGTTAGTAAGTACAATATTCTATATGTTCCATGTGAGATCTTCTATAGCATATATATGATATATGCATATATGTCATATGCATATGTGTATATAAATTTTGTTTATAGAAAAAAAGAGGCTTGAAATTGTCAAATCAAATGTACAAATTTTTCTCTTTCATAATGCTCTGTTATGAAATCCAACTACCCAGCTTGCATGGATAAAAATCAGATTCTAGGCCTTTTTTTTTTTTTTGGATGGGGATAAAGAAAAGAGGGAAGGAGCTGGGACAGAACTAGTGAATAATGCAAAATTCCAGACCTGTTTAATGGTCTGTGCCTTGGCTCAAGGAATCGACCACATTGGCATGTAAAATTCAATATGTATATAGAAAATAAATGTTTGCATAGAAAAGACCAAACAACTTAAAAGTCAAGAGTATTATCTCCAATTACTAGCCCTTTTTAAGAGGCCTAGTTATAAAGGGGGAAATTTTCCTACAGTTATTTTGGCATATTTGAGAGAAATTTTGAATATTCATTAAAGTGAAAATTAAACCCTATCATAAATTAATAACCCAGAATGCTAGTGTTGTACAGTTCTCTTTTTTTCTTTTATTCCTCAGTTTGAAACCCATATATGGGGCAATTCTATAGCAAAATATTATGCCCTTTCCCAATAGCTAGTAGCTTTAGTTTTTCCTGTAGACAGAAGTGACAGGTGCTATGGGTTATAGTTTCAAGAGAACTATGATATAAGACCCTTAAAGGAATATCCTTTTTAAATAAAAAGAAAGACAGCTGCCACAGCTGTCAGATTCTGACATGTTCAGATGATCAAATCCCACACAGGGAGACAGCATGACAAAATGCTTAAGCAACTTTTTCAAACAGAAATACTTCTTTAAAGTCGGTGTTCACACTATAGATCACAAGCTAGGTCTGGTCATTGATCCTTTTTGAAAATGAAACTGGACAAAAACCTGACCAGGGGAAAGATAACCACAAATCATCTCGCAAGGCTTCCCACAGTGAGGAATAAAAAGTCATGCTTGGCTGTTCTAACAATACATACACACTATAGGAAAATGTACAAGAAATCTTAGTGTAGTACTAACAAAATTCAAGAGTATAATTGCTTATGCTTGAATCTGAAAGGTAAGTTAGAAAGTTAAGGAACTCCAATCCAGAGCTATAGAAATTATTTATACTGTCACTGTCACTGTCATCCCATTGTTCATCAATTTGTTCGAGTGGGCACCAGTAACTTATCCATTGTGAGACTTGTTGTTACTGTTTTCGGCATATTGAATACGCCACAGGTAGCTTGCCAGGATCTACCATGTGGGCGAAATACTCTTCATAGCTTGCTGGGCTACAAATTTTCACTTAATTTTTTTTCATATTTTCAAATGAGGACTGGCTAATTTTTCTGTATGCCACATATTGCTTTATAAAGAAAACATTGATCTAGAACTTTAAGTATAGCTAATCAAAAAATTATATCTTGCTAAAGCTAATTCAACACAGAAATGATGAATATTTGAAATATCTCATGAACTTTTTTATTACTTCCTACATGTGAAGCCACCACAGCATTCATAATCATTTTTTTATAATTTTGAAAACATATAGATTTTGTTTGTGTTTTCCTTTGAATAACATAGGTCTTATTGCTCCAGTCCAAATTCTCTCTAGTACCATAAACATTCAAAATGCAATGTGCTTCTTTTAGTTTCTGCCACATAGTAATAGACATCAAGCGCTAGAAGAGGGCCCTGGAATGGCTGATGATGAATATCTATGCTCCATTCCCTATAACTGAGCTCATGGCTACTATCTCTGACTCACCATAATCCTTTCTGGGCTGAACAGAGACATAATATTGTGAGAAAATACCAAGTATATCATTCAGAGCTCTGGTTGGAGAGAGTTGATAGAACCAAATTAAGATTACTCAGAGTTTAATATAAAGATTATTAATCAATGAAAGTCCTCAGTTTGGGAGGGAAAATGGAAGAAGGACTCTGTGAGTCAGGTAGAAGGACAAGAAGGAGTGTGATAGAGGGATGGTTATTTTAGTTACACCCTTCAGTAAAGAAATGGAGCTAACTCAACAGGACCTCTTTTTCTATTTTTTTTTAAGAGAGATCTAAGTTCACTATATTCTTCCCCACAGACTCCTACAAGGTCTCGGCATTTACAAACCCAACAGGAAATTAAAGAAGCCTTCTGACACAATCAATGAAGTTCAGCTACTTAGCACAGAATGGAGTAGAGAAGGGGTAGAGAGGAGAGGACATCCAGAGTCCAAGAGAGTTACTCAGAACTGGGGTTCTCATCGCTATTAAGTGAAAGAAGAGGGACAAAAAGTATGCTTTCTTATTCTCAAGCATTTCTTCTTTTTTCCCCCAAGAAAGCATGCACAAATCCAATCCATGGATTTCTCTTTCACCACGTTCATGTCATAGGTCATGGACACGCACACAAGAATGTGTATATGTGGAGCACAGTGAAGACAGGGCTTGGCCACTGAGCAATTCATCTGGCATTCTGGGTCTGGTTGTATCCAAATGCCTCAGCTGGTCCTTTCATTCTGTGACTAGCCCAGGCATATGACTAGTCATATGATGGCATATGATGCTGAGAATTATTTCTTTTCTTCATCTGAGTAAAATACAAAGTCATTTTCCATATTTATATGAATCCAAACCCTTTCTGATGCATAACAATGCTGAAAATGTCAACCTGTCTTCAAATCGGTGTTATTTTAGAAAGTCCTGTACATATAATAAGGAGAATGCCAATTTCAGCCTGTATTGGTGTTTAGGGGAAACACAAAAAGATTATTAATGAGTAATCCATTCAAAATTGTTTAAAATGCCACAAATTTCTCAGTCAATACTGTTGACTAAAATATTTCTTTCTCTCTTCCTTTTATTAATGTTGTAGCATGAAAATGCATGTTGAAAGCATAGATTGTGGTTGACAGAAGTATTTGATTGCATGATAAATAATGTTAAATATCTATATGAATTATAACAGATTCACTTACTTTATTGATGAAATCAAATTCCAGTTCAGGTAATCAACTAGAACAAAATCTTCCTTATTTGGCATTCAATTAATATAAGGTATTGACTTTCTATTGCACACCAAGATTACTGAGCTATTTGCTGAACAAATTCAGTAACGGGTAACTTCAAATAATTTTCTTAAAATACAGGTCCTACCTCATAAAAATATTGTGTCATTGGTAAATATAAACAAATACACAATTTAACATAAAAATAGTCATAATTATATAATTTATGTGAATGAGTTTTCACTAATAATAATAATAGTTTCTAGATCAAAGTCACTAATGAAAGTTACAGCTTTTCACAAACAACAGGTCACAAGAAAAAAAATAAGGACCCAAAAACTCTACTCAGAAAAGACATCGATGCTTCTATGTTCATTGCAACATTATTCACAATAGCCCAAATCAAGAAACAGCCCAAACATCCAAGTACAGATCACAAGATAAATAAACTATTATATATAATTCTATATTAATATATGTTATGTGAATAACATATATAATATATGGAATACTATTCAGTTATCAAAACAAGAGAAAAATAATGCAGTTTCCACTAAAGCACTGTGTGATGAAACTGGACTGTATCATGCTGAGTGAAGTCAGCCAGAGGAGAAAGATACAAAATGTCTCTCTCATATTTGAGATATAGAAACCTAAAGTAAGGAAATGAAAAAGAGCTAAAAGCAACAGAATCTAAAAGTTGGTCTGCAGAATACATCTTACTGGGGAAGTGAGATGTGAAGAATGGCTGTGGAGATGGTGAAGTGGGGCAAGGGGGCAGAGGGAATATCCTGAGACAATCGTGGAGGGAAATGGACACTCTTATGGTGGGTGTGGTATTGTAATAGTATATGCATAAGATCCCATCATTAACAATGTTATAAAATTGTAAATCATGGTGACTAAAATAGAAATTTAAAAAAACAACCATAAAATCATATTTACACTCATAGAACGCTCACTTATAAAATCTTTCCACATGCATAAGGAACTCTTAACAGTTAAAGTTTATTGGTTTAATCATCAGAATGGCAATAAATATTCCCCATAGTGTAGTGCAGACTCAAAGTCCCTAAAAGGATACTCATGTCATTTTTTTAAAGAAATAGATCAGACATTCCTGAAATTTATATGGAACAATACCACTCCTCACCCCGCCACCCCTCCACTGCCCGTCAAGCTGCCAAAGAAAAAGAAGATGGGAGTCATCATCTTATCCAACATCAAACTGCACTACAAAGTGATAGTTGTTAGAACACCTTGGTACTGGAGTGAAGACAGGCCCTCAGATCAATGGAATAAATGTGAATATCCTGAGACAGACCCTCAGGTACATGATTAGTTAATCTTCAATTAACAAAAAATATAAGTGGGGCGAGGAAAACTATATGGCTACAGACAAAAAAAATTAAATCAAATAGACTCAGACCTTTCTACTGCCATGCACAAAAATCAAATCAGAATTCATTAAGTTTAAGACTTGAAATAAGACCTTATGGATTATAAGGTACATAGAGGAAAACATAGGCAGAACTCTCTATAACAATGAAGCTAAAGGCATCTTCAAGAACAAAACCACTGACCAAGCAAGTGGAAGCAAAGATAAATAAATCTGACTACATTAAATTAAGAAGCTTCTGCACTTTAGTTCTGCACAATGACCAGGATACAAAGACAGCCTGTGGAATGTGAGAAATTATTTACCCAATATTAATCTGACAAGGGACTAATATCCAAGGTATATAAGACACCGATAGAACTTTACAATAAAAATACCTACAGCCTCATCAAAATATTGAGAGAAGAGATGAACAGAAACATCCTTAAAGAAAAAAAGACAAAATAAAAAAGTCACATGAAAAAGTGCTCTACTAAAGATCTATCAACAGGAAGATGCAAATCAAAAAAACTACAATGAGATATTGTCTCAAGCCACAGAGAATAGCACACATCAAAAAAAAAATGCTGGCATGGATAAACATAGAAAAGTACTCTAATGCACTGGTGGGAATGTCAATTGGTTCAGCCTTTCTGGAAAACAATATGCACATTCCTCCAAAAATTAGAAATTAAGTTTCCCACAACCCAGCAATACTGCTCCTAAGACTACATCAGGGGCCCAAAACAGTTCAGAAAAGCCATCGGCACTCCTATGTTCATTGCAACACTATTCACAATAACCAGAATCTGGAAACAACCCAAGTGCCTGAGAACAGATGAATGGACAAAGAAATTATGGTATATCTACACAATGGTGTATAATGGTATACTATCCAGCTCTTAGGAAAAATAAAGTCACAAAACTGTTTTATACATGAATGGACATGCAGAGTATCATGCTAAGTAAAATGAGCTAGAGGGAGAGGGACAAGCACAAAATGATTGTACTCATTTGCAGGATATAAAACAAAACAAAACACAAAACATAGTATGAGAATAATGTCCAAAGACAATAGGAAAAAAGGGCTAAGAGGATTGATCCATGATAGGAAGCTTGCCACAAATGGGGAGGGGAATTGCAGTTAGGACAGAGAGGGACCACTATGACAATGATAGTTGGAAATGACCACTCTGGTCAAGAAGTGAGTGCTAGGGGCTGGAGTGATAGCACAGCGAGTAGGGCATTTGCCTTGCACGCGGCTGACCCGGGTTCGATTCCCAGCATCCCATATGGGCCCCCGAGCACCGCCAGAAGTAATTCCTGAGTGCATGAGCCAGGAGTGACTCCTGTGCATCGCTGGGTGTAACCCAAAAACCAAAAAAAAAAAAGTGAGTGCTAAAATAAGGTAAAGTAATATATGTGTATATATAATATAAATATATAATATATAATAATATGTATTATATATAAATATATATAGCACTGTAACACTGTGGCACTGTCCTACTGCTGTACATCGATTTGTTCGAGTGGCACCAGTAATTTATCCATTGTGAGACTTGTTGTTACTGTTTTTGACAATGCCACAGGTAGCTTGCCAGGCTCTGCCTTACGGGCGGGATACTCTTGGTAGCTTGCTGGGCTTTCTGAGTGAGACGAAGGAATTGAACCCAGGAACCTGGGTCAGCCCCGTGCAAGGCAAACGCCCTACCTGCTGTGCTATCGCTCCAGCCCATATACATATATATATATACACATATATATGTATAATTTATATCTATTTATATATAAAATATATATCCAATTATATATATATTTCAGTAACATATAGCAATCTACAGTGCCTAAGAGGAAAAAAGAAAGAGGATAAAGAGAGTGAGAGAGAGAGAGAAGGAAAGTATCTGCCACAGCAGTAAGCTACGGGGGTGGGGTGGGAGGGAAACTGGGATAGCAGGAAATTTACACTGGTGAGGGGATTGGTATTGGAACATTCTATGACTGAAATTCAACCATGAGCAACTCTGTAACTGTGTATCTCATGGTAATTCAATTAAAATTAATAAAAATTTTAATATATATACATATATTAAAGTTTATTGGTTTGAACAGAAGAAAAGCAAAGGGTAAACAAAATTTTGGGAATACATCAGAATTACTTCACCAAACTAAACTCAAAATTATTTTTAATTATAATTATTTATCAGAAAAAGAAAGTTCTACTTAATTACTCATCTAGTCTGTGATAGAAACAAACCCATATTTTCTCATTTCTTGTGCAATTTCCACTACATTTCTTCTAATGATTTTCTTATATTTGGATAGAATTCATAGTTCCCACATTTCTAAGCAGAGTACTTCAAAAAGTGAAGAGCTATTTTAGTTAAACCAAACAATCTGTGTTAGAAATCAAAAGTAATTAAGAATTCAATGCTATCTATTCATCTGAAATAATTTTGCTTCTACAATTATTGGCTCAACTAATAAAGTATATAGTGCCTCTAAATAATAATCACCCAGGTAGCAGCTCATTGTAGTGTAGAAATCTTTTTGAGGGATAGAAATTACTTCAATGGAAAATATCATACTGTGTAGAAAGTTATATTTGAATTCCTTGAAAATAATGATGGACCCTGGAGCTAGTATGAATATAATCAGTGAGTGGGCAAATAAAATGCAATTGAAAGTTAACAGTGACAATGAACATAGCTAGTCTATTTAATTTAGAATATTCTTGACACCTATACGTGTGGGTTTTCCTCTTCTATTCCCTCATCAATTCTTTCTTGACTAATAATGCTATCCAATTCTGCCATAGAGCTCTTGTTCATCCAATGTGTCCTTAATATAAAGCAAAAGCAAGGAGAGATTGTTTCAGTAAGTTAAAAAACAATTACTTATGTAAACTAAGTCCTAGGCTTAATACAGAGATTTTACACATGTACTTCTGCATTTAAAGTCTTGCCCTATAAGGTATTGTTTTAGGCATCTCTTTGTTTTAGATTAAGAAAGTAGGATTCAAAGTGGTTAAACTATTTCCTCTAACATTATTCTACCAGTAAATGGAAGAGCTTAAAATGAAAATCCACCACCTATTTCACATCTAATCTAATCTATATTTCACCCATACCCATACTTAACCTTGATACTGTCATACATTTTTTCTAGTACTATTGGCAAAATTGATTTCCTTGGTATATATGATGAAACTGAATCCACTTAAAAAGTGATTCTCAGATTGCACTCATTTTGGAATATAAAGTAACAGAATGGGAGACTAGCACCCAAGAACAGTAGACATAAGTACCAGTAGGATTACTCCACAGTTTAGAAGCCTGCCTTATAAGCTGGGGAAAAAGGCAGCTCAGATAGAGAAGGGAACACCAAGTGTGATAGGAGGGTCCGTTTGGGATGGGAGATGTGGGCTGAAAGTAGACTATAGACAGAACATGATGGCCACTCAACTCTACTGCAAACCACAACACCCTAAAGGAGAAAGAGAGAGAGAGAGAGAGAGAGAGAGAGAGAGAGAGAGAGAGAGAGAGAGAGAGAGAGAGAGTAAAAGGCAATGCCTGCCACAAAGGGAGGAAAGGGTGTTGTAAGTCTGTAACTCACGGGATTCACTAAGAAAAATTTTTTTAAAAAAGTGATTCTCAAGTTCATTATTTTTTCCTTGCCTGGCATGCAGTGCTTCTCCACAAGAATGGTCCTGTCAATCCCCCTAAAACTCAGTATACAGAAAAAGTTCATCATTTCACAAACTTATTCCTATATATCCTTCTTCTACTGTGATATGCTCCTAACCATATCCCTATCACAGAATCTATAACACTACAATACAGTCCACCATTTATCAATTTCCCCAAAAGACAATGAGCTCCTGCAGAAGGAAGGTTGTGTTTTGTGATTCATTGTCTAGCACCAGACTCACTTTATCACTTTAGGCTCTCAGCCTGAATCAGGCAGCTACAAGAAAGAAAAGATATAACATACTCAATCTAGTGTTAAACTGAATTGGGACTGAATTTTGACTTTGGTGATTGGGAGAATGTCTGTTACTCCAGGGTGAACAGAAAATCCATAGAACTTGATGGAGTTTCATCCAGTAGCTGAGAAAGATTAAAAAGCAGAGAGGGAACAGAATATAATTTTGCACTTTACTTACAGCAGGCTTATTCAACTGAGTAATTCATATATCAAGTGCCTAGGACACTTAAAAAGGAAATTATTTTCCCTTGTTCAAGCAATGAAGATTTCCCTAGAAATTTCTTAAGAATTTAGATCATCACTCATCTTTCTAAATAAGCCAATTTTATAGATGCCACAGCTCACATATTTATAGATCTGAGATGGAAGTAACTAATTCTCCCTTGAGAAAAATTTTCCATATTAGCTAACATTTAAAATATCACACTTGGGCTAACAACGGGTGTGTGGGCCTACCTGTGAAGGGGAACGAATAGCATAAGGAGATTTACATATCTTTTTATCATTTAACTATCCTAACAACTTTATCATATAGATGCCATATTTTGATTTTATGGACATGCAGACCCAAGCAAGAGAAAGTAAATGATGGCACTGGCAGTTGCTAGAGGATTCCAATCCACATTGCCACTATTGCTCTTATACATTTCCACAACTCAAACTCACTGACTTACTGAGATGTAGCTTTAAGGAGGATGTAAATAGGATGGATAGTGGGGAATTACAAACAGAGGAACTGAAGTGCAAGTATTAAGAATGGAAGTGCTGGAAAACCTGGCATCAAGAGCTGGACTTTGGAAAGAGTGAGAAGTTCTGCAGGAGAAACACTCTGGGAAGGACACTGGAATAATGTGTTCGAAAATCACTTATAGTGTAGAAAGAAGGACTGGTAGGACAGCACTAGTGGAAGATGGAGAGTAGAAGAAATGAAAAAGTGCAGATCTCTTGGCATCAGTTGCTGAGGGTCTGAAATAAAATAGTGGGGAAGGATATTTTGGGAGCTATGGGAATAGGAAGGGAAAATGTTGCTAGTGGTTTACAGGTAATAGTGAGTAGTGCCACTTTCAGTTTACCTGCGATTTATGGATCTGTGAGTCCTGACTCTGGAAAAAAATATACAACAAATGAATACTGATTCAGAGCATAAACAGTCTTCCGAAAACCTAGCTCTGCAAGGTACTACATGGAGCCAGACCCATAATGTGTTCTTTCCCAAGGTCATTTCAACATTCTAGCAAGCCACTTGTTTCAGGATTGTGGGAGCAATGGTAAAACTCAAATTTCATGTTACATTGACTTTGCTGTAACACATTTCTTAGCAGAAGCAGTGCTATGTGCTATGTGCCCACACACATAGAACACATTCATATACATATTCTAGCGTATCTGGTGCAGGAATAGATAAACGAGGTCTGATATAATCAAACCCATCACCAAGTAGCTATCTGGAAATTTGGGGAAGGAAAGATCCAGGGGCAGGTCTCTGTTCCTGACAAGTTGGGCAGTTAGTGTTGAATAGCACAGCTTAGTGTTCCAAGGGGGAAGTCTGTGTTGCCAAATCCATTCATAAACTCTGACCCTGCCACCATAGCCACTTTGTTTATGAGCCCATAGGACAAGAGAGGGGAGGAGAGAGGTGACTGGGAAAAGAAGTTGACTGAATAGATCATCATACCCATTTCATTATTAAAATTTTCCTCTGTTCCAGTCACAACTTGATATTCATAAATAACCTGGAATGTATATACATGCACACATTCATATTTATGATATGCATGTGTGCATTTATATTTATAATATATGCAGCACATATTCATATTTATATATTCTTTAATTTTCTTGTTAGTGCATATGTTGATGGCTCCATGACAACAGGGATATACACCTGATCTGAAACAGCAACAACAGGGACTTTCATCTCAAGAGCTCACTTCCTCATCATTCCATACTATTTATTAAGTGTTAACTCAGACAGCATTTTTGTTAATCCACTTGTAGCCAGATCCTTTCTTGGCAAGCTATCCTATAATGAGCAGCTGGAATTTTCTTTGTCTTAGGCAGTGAAATAATATCAAGTTAGACTGAACCCTACTGGCTTAGTAAACAAAATAGGAAATGCATTATTTATACTGGGCTTCATTAATAATGAATAATATTACAGGTGCATCATGTTTCCAGCTACATCAGTAAAACTGGTAAATGACTGCCTTCTCCCAAAACATCACAATTAAATGATTTTTGCTAAATGTATGTTTTTAATTAATTTGTGTGGTCCTTCTATTCTGAAGCTGGAAAATAATGAGGTAATTTTTCAAGTAGACAAACATATTAGGGCTTGTGAACTTTTGTTCTTATGGTGTTAAAATTTCTTCATACTCATTTTTTAGCTTCCTACAGAGATCTAAATAAATAATTATTATTAAATTACTCTAAAGTTCAAGGAAAGAAAATAAGCAGCAGGAGAATGTCCTTACAGCAATGTGGGATATGTCTTTCAAATCCAATTTTACTTTTGTTAATTTTGCCTATCACACACTGTGATTCCTCCCTATCCACCCATACTATTTTCCACTGTCCTTTAATGTTGATACTCCTCTCTCTTCATTGAGTCATTAACAAAGAGCTATGAACATTAATTGTTCTTTACAGGATAATGAATAATTACACAAATAATGATAATGTTATTATTTATAAATCTCTCCTAGAAATTCATTATTTCAAAAGTATTATTTCATTTGCATGTTAAGAGCTAGTCTCTGGAGAGCTCTTCAGATGATTGAGATCTTTCATTAAGAATGCTGAAGTCTGGTATTAAACACAAAGTATGCAGCACAAATGACAGGCTATGAATGAGAAAATAGGAAGCACATGCTCCCCTTTGCTATTTAGAATCTTTTGAAAATTAGGATCCTATCTCATTCCTTTTGATTCCCAATATGTAGGTCTCCAGCTGGCATGGTACTATTGAGTGAATGGAGACCCCTAAGAAAAGTATGATTCTTTCTCCCTGTGTCAAAATAAGGGAGTAAAAACAGTAGGTCACCACCTTCAGATGACTAATACTTTGTTGGGAAAAACTGATCAATATGGAAGAAAAGAAAAGTTGTGACAGATTTGTTAAGTGCCATGAAGTAACCGAAATGAAAGAGAATGGTGGTAAGCTAAAGGAAAGAAGGTGAAGTTAGATCAGAAAAGATTGACCCAAGAAGGTGGTATTTCTACTGAGATGAGAAATGAGAAGCCATTATGAGAAGAAGCTGGTAAAGAGTGTCCAAAGCAGAGGAAAGATAATTACAAAATCCTTTGGGTGAGAAAATCACATGGAAGGAATTATAGCATAAGAGCAAAGCAGAGACCTGGAAAAACTCTAATAAAAGAGGAAGCTACTGTGATCTCTGAAGGTGACAGTGGAAATGGAAATATAGAGATTAGGTTTGAGATGTATTTTTAAGGTGTGGTTTTCTTTATTTTAACTGTCTCACAATATAATCTCAAATTCTATCTTGTAGAGATTCTTTATACATTTTCTTATTTTCCAGTACACTTAAGATTGTTTTAGCTTATGAGAAAAATAAAATGTTAAGCATATACTGATAGTTTAGAGAATATAGTATAGAATACTGGCTTCACTCAATGTACATAAAACACTTCCAAGTATGCAAAGCTTGAATTTAATGTATTTCAAATTTTCCCAATTGTATCCTCTTTTGGGATGAGCATTTCATTTTGTGATGCCTAGCAAACAGAGAGAGAAAAGCTAGGATTTTTTTTTCAGGGAGTATAATCAGAGAAAAGGACATAAAGCCAGCAAATTAAATGGAAAACCTGGGAGAAACAACACTGAGAGAAGGGACAGAGGGCTATGCAGGAACCACCAGGGCACCAATCACTGACCCTTTTTAAGTCACATGAAACCCATTGCAGCACCACATGGGAGATAGTCAGGATTGAAGAAAGGAAGCATTTACTCCCCGTCTGTTTCCGGGTTTATTCAACATGAACTTTCTAAGATTTGAACTTATAGTGCTTCTGAGTTTCTACAATGGATCCTCACCTTCCATTGAAATATCAGTGGAAAACCCAAGCTAAAAAAGCAAGAAGAGATAGCAAGGTCAGAGATACACAGGTTCTATCTGTGTGAAGTTAGTCTTACCCTGAACAGAACTGGTTCCACAGTACTGGCTGACATAAGATCAGTTGAATCCAGAGGCACCTGATGAGGTATCTAAAATGCACTTTGCTTTCTGGATTTTTAAATTATCCTGGAAATGTATAAAATAATTAAAATTCCATGTTCCATATTGGCAATGGCATATTATTAACATTTTATACACAATTTTTCTTTAAAAAACAAAACAAATCACACCCTTCTTATCAGCACTCTATGCTCTCAGGTATGTTGGATACACACATTTATTTTATTAAGTGGTTTCTTTCTAGTTTTGTGATCTCTCTGATCTGTGTGTGTATGTGTTATATAAGGTAAATAGAAAACTAGCTCTCATATTTTGTAAGAGGTAGTTTTTTTGAATTAAAATGGAAAGCTTTGTTGATGGTCACTTTAAATCCTCCAAACGTGAGTAAAACAAAATTATATTAACATAATATTACACCCCAAATATCATTTCTATGGGAACTGATGACTATTTTAGAACAAAGGTGGTGATGTTGCAAGTCTTAGTTCTTTGTCACCAGAATGATTTAGGTTAACCGATGTGATTCTACAAAGAGTTCAGATGAGGATAGAATAAATCTTTCATATCCCAATTACTGCTGTCAATGATCTCTGTGTAGATAAAATTAATTTTATTTTCATAGAAACTAAGAATGTAGTAACAGTTGGACATATTAAATGCCTCTAAGATTTGACTCTAAAATAGCATAGAAATCATTATAACTCAGATCTATAACCAAAACAACTCTTAATACAATAGTAATGCGTAAATTGGATCTAATCCTATGAAAGTCTTACAAAATCGTATGAAGGTCTTACAAAATGCTTATTTTAAACCTTTCTGTGAAAATAAATTCAGAATAATTTTCAGGGTTTAACTCTAATTGGCTTTTGAGGAAAGTAAGTTTTGGTATCTGGGGGAATATCTATTTGTTAAACAAAAGAAAACCTTTGCCTTTCATACAGTGGTCGTTTATGCTATCATCAGCAACTTTAATTAGTGGGAGTGTGTAGTGAGAACTATTACACTACATATTTTTAATATGTTATCATGATTTATGTTGTTGCATACACATATGTATATACATGTTTACATATATATATGCACACAAAGCTCAATCTGTAATAACATGTACTAATCTTTTATAAAGGGCTTAATGGCTCCTGGGTAAATACAACAATCTTCACACGTTTCTCTAAGAAAACCCTTTCGGATCAATTTTATTGGAATATTCATAACAAGCAATACAAGTTACTTTGGTTCTGCTTTGGGGGCAAGGTTCAGGGTTCGAGATGGCAACATTTGAAATACAGTGGTGAGAATATGTAATAGTGATGGGATTAAATATTAAATCACTGTATCACTGTGATTTAATATTTAACCAGTGCTCATTGATTTGCTCCAGCGGGCACCAGCAACATCTCATTGTGAGACTTGTTGTTACTGTTTTTGGCATATTGAATACTCCCCAGGTTGCTTGCCAGGCTCTGCTGTGCAGGCAAGATACTCTCGGTAGCTTGCCAGGCCCTCCAAGAGGAGCAGAAGGATCGAACCCCAGTCAGCCACATGCAAGGCAAATGCCCTACCTGCTGTGCTATCACTCCAGCCAATTCTTGTGAACAATTTTATTAAAATTAAATAGTTTTTAAACTGTGTTTATTTTGGTTTGGGGACCACACCAAGGTATGCTCAGGGACTACACCTGGCTCTGTGCTCAACAACTATTCTTGGCAGCTTTGGGGTACCACATGTACTAATTTTTTATTTATTTATTTATTTATTTTTATAAATTTATTTGCACAAAAGAGCCTGGCAAGCTCTCGTGGTGTGTCCGATATGCCAAATACAGTAACAATAGCAGGTTTCATTCCCCAGACCCTGAAAGAGCCTCCAATCCTTGGGAAAGATGAATAAGGAGAGGTTGCTAAAATCTCAGAGCTGGGACGACTGGAGACATTACTGGTTTCTGCTCAAGCAAATCGATGAACAACGGGATGACAGTGATGACAGTGACAGTGACACAGTGATCATGATTTTTAAAGCTGTTCATTATAGACTTTAAGATGTACGATGTTTCAATGCAAATCTCATCACCAGTGTAAACCTCTCTCCTTTCCAGTGTTCCCAGACTCCTTCCCACTCTTTAGCCTGCCTCTTTAACAGGCACTTTGTGGGGGGGGCTTCTTTTGGGGGGCTACACTCAGCAGTTCTCAGAGATTACTCCTGGCTCTGTACTCAGAGATCACTCCTGATAGGCCCAAGGGAACAAGAGAGTGCTGGGAATCAAACCTGGGTCAGCCACCACAAGGCAAACACCATGCCTACTCTAGTGTTGTTCAGGCCCTGATAGGCACACTTTTTAGTTTGCTTTGTGTAGTTTGGATCTCATTCTGTCAGTATTGTTGCTCTGTGGTTTAGACATAGAGATACACATCTCTATTCCACTGATGTGCCTGAGGGTCCTGCTCTATCCCTATCACCTCACATCCACCTCTTCTTTCTTCCTGCCTCAATATCTTTCCTTTCTTCTTCTTTTATAACTGTGGCCAATGGTAATCTAAGCATATCTACTTTTGATGCCTTGCAATCCTTTGTCCTGATACTCTATATACCACAAATGAACACTAAACTGTTTTGCTTAAAAAGATTTTTTTTAAGTTTGAGACTCCCAGGTAAGAAAAGCCAGAGCATGAATGAGAGAAAAGAGATTATGAGGGTGAGAAGAACTCATTGAATTTGGTGTATAATCAGTGAACAGTTGGCACTGTGCAGTGCTAATACTCTTCCTTGTCACCCTGATGTCACCTCAATGAATTCTTTATTGTTCTGTAATTTTGTCATTGAAGAAGTTTTTTTTCAGTTGTGAGAAAGTTATATAGAAAAATAATATAGAATAATAGACTAGGAGTGTAACACCCAAGAATAGTAGTTGACTCCATGGCTTGAAGGCTGGTCTCTCATTCTGGGCAACTCAGAGAAGGGAACACCAAGTAAAATGTGGTTGGAGGTCATGCGGGGGAAGGGTGAGGCGTGCCGAATGTAGACTAGAGACTGAACACAATGGCCGCTCAACACCTTTATTGCAAACCACAACACCTAATCAGAGAGAGAGAACAAAAGGGAATACCCTGCCATAGTGGCAGTGTGGGGTGGGGGGAGATGGGACTGGGGAGGGTGGGAGGGATGCTGGATTTACTGGTGGTGGAGAATGGGCACTGGTGAAAGGATGGGTTCTCGAACTTTGTATGGGGGAAACATGAGCACAAAAATGTATAAATCTGTAATTGTACCCTCAAGGTGATTCACTAATTAAAAATTAAAAAAATTTAAAAAAATTAAAAAAAAAGAAAAATAATGTTAAAGGAAAAGGAAAGTATAATAAAGGAAAGGAACAAATTATTAATAATAAATCAGTTTCAGGGTAGGTAAGATAGAGAAAAGACCAGTATGACAGTCACTGTCATCACTGTATTACTGTCATCTCGTTGCTCATCAATTTGCTTGAGCGGGTACCAGTAACTTCTCCATGTGCGACTTGGTACTGTTTTTGGCATACTGAATACGACACGGGTAGCTTGCCAGGCTCTGCCATGCGGGCGGGATACTCTCAGTAGTTTGCCACCCGCTCCGAGAGGGATGGAGGAATCAAACCTGGGTCCGCCGCATGCAAGGTAAATGCCCTACCCTCTGTGCAGTATGATAATAATAATTGGAAATGATCATGCTGGACAAAAACTGAGTGTTGAAAATAGGTAAATGGATATACATGATAAACTTATAGTTTCTGTATTGTAAACCACAATGCCCAAACCGGTGGGGTTGGGAGAGAGAGAAAGAGAGAGAGAGAGAGAGAGAGAGAGAGAGAGAGAGAGAGAGAGAGAGAGAGAGAGAGAGAGAGAGAGAGAGAGAAGAGAGGGGCCTGCTATTTAGGCTGACAGGGGCGGGGCTGGGGGGATTGGAGGGGTGGGAGGGAAACTGGGAGCACTGGTGCTAGGAAATTACATTTGTGGAGGAATGGATGTCAGCACATCGTGTAATTGAAACCCGATCATGAACAGCTTTGCAAAAATAAATAAATTTAAGTTCAAAATTATAATAAAAAAGAGCAGTTAAAGGAACTTAGTTCTATACTAAGTTCCTCTCCAGCTAGGATGTTTCTTTTCCTTTGTCTTCTATTTTCCAATAAATATTTCTACTTTCTAAAATAAACAAATAAGTGTTTTTTTAGAATTAAAATTTAAAAAATATAAAAACAGTTAAGGGTATTCTATGACCTCTCCTACCTTTCTAGCATGCCAAAGATTAAACTTTGGCAACTGCTATGATGAAAAACTAATTATACATGTAAATACTAAGATTTAAGATCAAAGTATATAACTCCACCTGTAAATGGAAAAGCACCACTCCTCACTTTTCAGTCACTCGTTGGGAAATTTGTCTCCACTAACAGAGAAGGGCATCCTTGCAGTCCTAGGCACATTTTCATCAAGCAGACCACTGGATGGTCAGCAACTAGTCTCTCCCACTCCAACAAACTAGAAATATGCTTCAGATACATTCTATTTGTAGATGCAGTATCCAACATTTTCTGCATTAATATAACTACTTCTATTCTGTAAGCTTCCACACCATTCAAATTATTGTGACAGACTTTCTAAAATGATCACAATTATCCCCTCTCTCTCTCTCTCTCTGTACTTTTACCCATTTGAAATCTGACCTGCCAGCTGGGCTACATTTGTGACAATCTGATCAATATACTGCAGCTGAAGTGATATTGTGCTAATTCTGGCCCAAAGTCACAAGAGACATTCTGGGCTTTCTGTAATATTAGTTTGCTAGGGTTATCATGACAAAATACTATAGCACTGTACAGGACTAAGTATGGGATAAAAGTATTAAGAGTTTTGTTTCTTTTAAGACCTTCTCCCTGACTTGCAAATGAAACTTTCTTGCTGGGTTCTCACAAAATTTTCGGGCTCAGCCCTATTGTGTTTCTGTGTACCCACATTTCTTCTTATAAGGATATCAGTCTAACTGGATCAGAGTTTACCCTGTTTACCTCATTTATCTTAATCATAGTCTGAAGTATTGGGGGTAAATTTCCAGCCTATGAATTTGGGGAGAGAGAAAAAATTGTTTAAAACCGTGAAATTATCATTTGAACAAATCCAAGTCGATGTCTGGATGACTCACAATCCTCAGGAGTGAAAGTGCCCAGCTGACCACACAGACATAAAATAGTGAAGTTGAGACCAAGAGAATCATTCGCATAACCAAGTCTAATCTTCATAACCGCAGAATTGCAAGGAAATCAATGGTTTTGTTATTTGAAGCCCCTCTGTTTAGAAGTGGTTTATCATACAGAGCTAATTGATACCTTCCATATGATTAAAATGTACTGAGAACTTACCATATTCATACCTATTTTAGTCATAGTTTTTTGGTAATGGCTAACAGAAAGCATCTCTGGTTAACAAGCTAGAATTAATTAAAATTAGATCATACCAACAAAATCAGCAAGATAGCTTTAAAGAGAAATTCAAGGAGGCGAAGCAATAGTACAGAGGTTTGCTTTGCATACAGCTGACCTGGATTCGACCCTCAGCATCCATATGATCCCCTGAGCACTGCCAGGAGTAGTTCCTGAGCATACAGCCAGGAGTAACCCTTGAGCATTGCCAGGATTGCAAAAGGACAAGATAATGCAAAAGGACAAGATAAAATAAAAAGAGAAACTCTAGTAGTTCAAAAATCCAGGAAATAAGAGCCTTTTGACTTTTATTTTTTAGAATAACATGACAAGGGAACAAAAGGTACCAGAATTTAGATATAATATTTTAGTGAATTTTTCACATACACTCACTTCCAAACTTCCTTTTTTTTCTACCTCTACTTTTCATAAAAGTGTGCATTCTCTCTGTCTCTATCTCTCCCTGACTGTCTCTCTCTCTCTTTCTCTCTCCCTCTTCCCATCAGTTATTGCTTTTCACAAACTGTAATCTTTTCTGATATTGTCAAAAATATCCATTTTTATACAGAATAGAAATAACATTTAGCCCTCAGTAGCTTTAGTAGATCACTTGAAGATGCTAATAGGTTTTGTTTGAATTTTTGAATTTCTATCTTCATAGAAATTTTTGAAATAATTCCCAAGACCTTCCACATGGACTGCTGTCTTCTAAAATCTAGTCTTTATGAACATAGAAATTTGCCACATTGAGAAGTAAATGCAGGCAATAACTCCAACTGTGAGTGAGACTGAAACACAGCTTGCAGAGTTTATTTACATGAATCCCGCAAACAAAATGGGGAGGGGGAATATGAGAGATGAACAATTATATAGTGCAATCTTGGTTTTGTATTTGGAATTGTTTATTATTATTTAACATTTCAAAATTTTCAACTATATTATGCAATAAAAAGTCAAAACAAAATAGTCTTTGTTCAGTCATAGAAATCTATCTAACCTCAGTCACTTGGGAGCATAATAAGAATAACTGAATCTGTGATGGGAGAAGAGAAGGCCTTTGAAATTTAAGACAGGAGAACTAGAACAGGAGTTAAGACCTGGCGGTAGCCCCAAAAGTACTGGGTATGACTCAACCCCCACAAATAAATAAATAAAATAAAATGTTCTCTGTAAGACTATACTGCTAAGCTGAATCACTTCCCCTTGGAAGTCAGATGTCTTTAATTGGCCCAACGTGGGGAGGAGAGGAGTGCACTATGGAAGACAATGTCACTGTCACTATCATCCCGTTGCTCATTGATTTGTTCAAGTGGACACCAGTAACGTCTCTCATTGTGAGACTTGTTGTTACTGTTTTTGGCATACAAATACACCAAGTGTAGCTTGCCAGGGTCTGCTATTCGGGTGCAATACTCTTGGTAGCTTGCCGGGTTCTCCAAAAGGGGCGGGGGAACCGAACATGGGTCGGCCAAGTGAAAGGCAAATGCCCTACCTCTGTGCTAGCACAATAGTAGAGGATTATTGGCCTATTTTGGTGGCAGACATGGTTCTGACACATTAAACCCCTAAACATCCATGCTCATGTAAATCAATATTACTTCAATTTTTTACAATTTCTTTTTGGTTTTGAGGCCACACACATCAGTGCTCAGGAACCATGCAGTTCCAGAAATCAAACCCAGGTCTCAGACATGCAGAGCAAAAGCCACCAGCCATTTCCCTGGTCTCTAAAATATTTAATTTCCCCAAAAGAACAAACATTCAAATCCAAATTAAATTAAAATAAAATAAAACTGTCACTATTGGCATTACATTGAAACTCTAAGGACTTTGGTTTAAAAAAATAAAAAGGCTAGAAGGAATAGGACTAAGGAGGCAGGTTAATGGTAGATAGAGAATATGTCCAGCATGTGCAAGGTCCTTCATTCTATCCATAGCACCCCAAACTACAACACATGTATCCCTGAACACTTGACAATCAGGCCCATGTCACTGGGTAATGACTGCTGGTACATAGCCCTGGGTTCCCCAGACCACTCAGAACACCCTTGAGTGTGACCAAAATAATACTTTTAAAAAATTAGTGGAAACAATGAGTAAAGTAATAGGATACAAAATAAATACATAAAAATGTAGTGCATTTCAAAATGCAAAATGTTAGAAAAGAAAGAAATCAAAAATCCCATTTACAATCACATTAAAAAGAATTAAGTACTTAGGAATAAACATAACAAAGGAGGTAAAAGATAAATACAGCAAAAACTGAAGACCAATACAGTTAAAAGAAATAGGAAGTACAAAGAAATGGAAAGATGCCCCATGCTCCTAGGCCAGAATAATTATCATAATCAAAAATACCAGCCACCTGCCCTACCCACCCCCCAGGCTCTGTGCTTTGCAGTGGGGCTCAGAAGTAGTTCTTAGAGCTCCAGTGTAGCTTCTGGAGATAAAACTCTCTTGGAAACCTCTCCCACTATCTGAGGGGGCAATCCAACTCTGCTCACCTGCCCTGACCCCAGTCCCCCAGTATCCGTAGAGCAAAGCATAGGAAACTTTTAGAGGTACGATTTATTTTCCAAAGACTTTGTGTGTGGCTTATTTCCCCAAAATCTCAAGCCAAGGGGACTTGCAATTACACTCCAACAACCATTAAAATGTGAGACGTAAATGCACATGCCTTTGGATCAAAGGTACCCATGATGAAGGCAGGTAGGCAGGGAAGGGTCCCCTTGGCAATGGAATTCTTAGGAAATAACAAAACCAAGAGCTCACCTTTCAAGCTCAGGAGACAGATAAGACTTCACCTGGTACCAACAGCCCCAGAGAAGCCTGGAGCACTCTCTGAGAGAACCTCCACCAGGAACAAAGGCCTAGGAAAGAATTTAAAAGAAGACCATAGGCCACTCCCAATTCGACACCCTTTGTAACCACCCTAGCAATGGAATCTTACCTAGCTAGAAGCCCCACTCTGGGCAACTTGAGAAAAAAAAATATATATATATATACATATATATAATCTACTTGAATAAATGAAGCATGCGCGCATGTTGCCCAAGTCCATGTACTGCTTGTGAACACGTAGCTGAACATATGTGGTGCCTGAGCACATGTATCACCCGAAACTCCCCTCTTGAGATGTGTGCTATGGCTCTCTCCACCTTTGGAGAAGCCCATGTTCTCTCTAGAGCTTGTTACTCTCACTTTCTTTCTCTTCTTCCCTCTCCTTTCTCAAAACCTCCAAATAAAGTCTGATTTTACTTCACTGTTTCTCAACCCCAGAAGCCCTGTGTAGCTTCCTCCAAAGGAAATTTGTCAACTCTTAGAGCTCCTGGATCAGACCTAGGACTGACTCTTCTTTCCTGCAAAAAGCAATCCCTCACTCCAGCCTGAGTCCATGGGTCCCCAAGAAATCAAGTGATGGGGATTAACCTCGTGCTAAGAAGGTGGAGTGGGCATCAGATGTGGCTTGATGGTCACTTAATAATAGGGTTAGCAGGTCCTTGCCACACCGGGGCTCATCTCAGACTTTAGCAATCTTAGCCTTTCTAGCTGGTCACCTTGGTGGCAGAGGTGGATTGGAAGAAAGTGGCTGTCTTTCTCCTCCACCTCACATAAGTCACCTCTAGGGCCCACCAACTTCACCAGGATATTACAGATTCCTGCCTGCCTGCCCCCAGCGCCAATGCAAATAATATCATCTGCACATAAAAAGCACCATTCCAGTGATTCACTAACCCTAGTTAATGGTTAACAAACATATAAACCAATGGGCACTTGAAAGAACACAGAAATGCCAACACAAGGCAACACCCAGAAGAACCACCAGTGGCAACAGACCTCAATATTCCAGATATATGTGCCCAGAAATTTAACTTCTGGACATATTTCCAAAATGATTAAAAGCAAAATCTTGAATATATAATCTTATACTTCTGTTAATAGGAGGTTTATTACAATGACCAAAGGGAGAAGCAACATAAGTGCCCTTCAATGGACAAATGGCTAAGCAAATTGTGATACACACATACAATGTAATATTAAAAAGGAAGGAAATTCTGATATAATGCTTTGATATGGGTGAAAACTGATGACATTATATCATGTAAAATAATTTGGTCACAAAAATATAAATATGTGACGCAACTTATAGGACTTGTAAGATGAAGAAATTCACTTAAAAATGGTTAGGATGCTGAATTTAATATCATGTGTGTCCTGATACCATTTTTTAAATGTCTTACCTCAAAAAATATATATTTCAATAAGTAGAAGAGTTTACTGCAATTGACGAGAAGAACTACTATACTAGTGACACAGGCTGGTAGACAGAAAAAAGGAAAATTCCCACCCTTCACCTCATAATCCAAGACAATGAGCTCTTTGGAAGTGATAAGAGTCATAGCCTTAAGGCTGCTAAACAAACAAACAAACAAACAAGAAACCTGTGGGCACAAGAATTAAGGCTGAAAAGACCTTTACCTGGCACCAGCACAGACCCAGTGAAGGTTGAAATCCCCTCCTAGAAGAGTTCCAGAGGAACAAAGGCCAGGAAAGAAATATCAAAGAAGACCATCAATTGCTCTCAATTCTCCCCCTTGGCAACCACTCTAGCAACAGACTCTTCCCTAAGTAGAAAGCCCCAAGAAAAGAAGGTAAGAGCCAACTTGAACAAAGGAAGCCCATGTATATGATGCTGTTCCAGCATATGTGTTGCTGCTGAGCTTGCATGGTTCCCAAATAGATGTGACACCCCACCATGTATAATTTAGTGTTGGGATTATATACTGGGATTCTCTCTCCACTCTGGTAAAGCCCACATTCTCTCTCTCTGTCTTTCTGTCTCTGTCACTCTAGCTCTCTGTCTCTCTGTCTCTCTCTGTCTCTGTCTCTCTCTCTTTCCTTTCTCAAAACTTCCAAATAAAACCCATACATCTCCTCCTGAAATTCTTTTCTGAGAGGCAAAGGGCCCAAAAGGCCTTGGTGAGGTCTAGGACTGAATCAAAGCTCACCACACTCTTAGCAGTCCTAGATTTCTCCAGCTGTTCCCCAGGTGGCAGAGGTGGATAGACAGAAAGCAGCACATTTCCTCCTCAAGGATACTACCTCTCTTCTCCCCACTTCACTTAAGTCACCTGGGGACCCCACTGGCACCAATAAGAAGAAAGACCCAATAATCTGATATGTAAAAGTCTCAAAGTTTAGACAGGAAAGGGACTTTCTTTACCAGAGATAAATAAATAAGACTACTGTGAAACTCAGTAAAGGGAGTGGATGAGTAGCTAGTATACTCAGTGTCTGTGTTGCAAGCCATAATGCCCAATAGTAGAGAGAGAGTATGGGGAATATTTTCTGCCGTATAGGCAAGGCGAGGGTGGGAAAGGGGGGTATACCGGGGTTATTGGTGGTGGGGAATGTGCACTGGTGGAGTGATGGGTGTTTGATCATTGTGTGACCGTAATCCGAACATTAAAGCTTATAACTATCTCCTAGGGATTCAGTAAAATTTTTTTAAAAAAATACACAGATTTGTTTTGTCCAGTCCTCTTTCCTCTGCTTACAGATAGCATCTTTGCACAGTGTCCTTGGATGGCCTTTTCTCTCTGCACATGTACCTTCTGGTTTCTCTTCCTCTTTTGACAAGAATACAACTCTGGTAAGCTTGGGGTCTTACCCCAATAACTATATAATCTTAACTAACTCATTAAAGGCTTTTTATCTAGATATGCTCACCATAGGACTTCAACATATGAATTTTGGGAAAAACAATTCAGCCCATAACAGAATCCTAAGGAAATACAGTTCATAAGTGAAAAAGAAAAAAAGACTATGAGGCCCTTGAATTTCAGGCAACAGAGTTCAATTGTGAACTATATTGGCATATAGTCAATGCCAATGCCAATGAAGGGTTTTGGGTAAACAGAGGCATAAAAAAGGAAATCAGCTTAGCATATTCAGTACACTTCTATGTTGAAGATAACTTAATCCCAGAATCTCCATTTGCTTGTTTAGTTAATTTAACTAATTTCATCTAGTTGATGGGTTGTGACAGAATTCTGGGACCCCTTTGTTTATAGATGTCTAATAAGTGAAGAAGACAAAAATTTCCAAAGTGATAGATCACTCAACAAAACAGTCTTGTCCTTTCCACCTTGTGCAAGCCTGAAGGAATATCACCATGTGATATTTCTACATGTACTGCTGAAGCCATAGAAGAAAAAAAAACATATAATGGGAAGGTTTCCTGCACTTTGAAGTAGAGAAAGAAGATGAATATATGCGAAAGACAGCTGTCTGACCTAGATATATCAAGATGCTATACTGAATTCATCTTAGTGAACAAGTCATTTACCATCTTGACTAGAGGGAAAACTGTCTGTTCAGAAGAAGGAAAAAGCAAAGGCTTGCTATTTTTTTGGCTTGATATTCTCACTTGAGGGAAAAAAAGTGATTTTTAAATGTAATGATTATTCTGAGCCATGGGTTTGAAAACAACCCAAGAAGGAACTTTAAAAATAAATAATAAATTTCCTGTCTCTACTTTTTGAAGTAATAATACATTTCAGATTATTTATTAAATCCCAGGAAAAAAATAAGGTTTGGGTAGCTATGGAGCATATGTCCATTGTTCTTGTGTTGGAATCTTCCATTCCCCAAGACTCCTAAAGGATAATAGTTATCTTCCAAGGGAAATTTTTTGATTACTTTGTTTAAATGCCATGGTTTACAAAGTTGCTCATAATACAGTTGTTATGGGCATTTAATGTTCCAACACCAATCCCACAACTGGTGTGACCTTTGTTTCACCATTGTCCCAAGTTTCCCACACACATCCTAGTCTGCACCCTTAGCGGACATAAAATAATTTATCTTATATTGTTTGTGACAACTAAATGGCTAATGGAATTATCAAAAATTACTTCAGTAAAAGAAAATTTTTGAAAATTGTTATATCTTTATGACCATTAAGTTCTTGTCTGAGGGTTTACTAAGCTGTTTGTTAGTTGAGTCTTCTGTTATTGGCTTTGTTTATTGAGCTCAGTTGGCTTCTATGATACTTTTGCATCTAATTTGGTGTGTTCCTACTGAGATGTCAGTATTGGGGAATCTGGAGGTGTCACTTGGTCTCCTACATGGCTGCACACTCCAGGAACTCCAGGATAGGTAGAACTGGGCTGATGAATTTTCATGATTCAGCTATGCAATTGTAGGATGTGAGTGTGGCTTTTGGAAGTCTGTGTGTGCTAGAAGGAGAGGAGGTGGGAAGATGTATGCCACCACTCTGAGAAGATGTAGCCTGAAAACTGGTATACCTGAAATTTTTGTTGTTTTGGCATTGGCAGAGATGAGTCACGAAGCAAAGGACTTGGTCCATTGGCATGGCTGCAGGTGTGGGGTGTGGGTGTGACTGCTTATGCTTTGACAGGACAGACACTTGTCCCTCTTCTTTACACCACTGAGTTTTCAGTCTGAAAACCAGTGTATCCATGAATTTTAGCACCTTGACTTGCATCTCATCCAAGATTAACTTTGAATCATCCCAAGGGAAATTTTGATCTCCAGGAGACATGTGACAAATATCCTATAACTAATGAAAAGCAAGAGATTTGAAAAAGGAAGAATGGCACAGAACACCCAACTGCTGAGGAATAGATGTACTGTCTTGCAGAGAAATAGATGTACTGTTTTACGCTGCCTGGACCCCTGATATTCCAATGCACCAAAAGAATTCACTGAAGTGGATAATACCCAGTTTTATAATACAATACAATAGATCGATAAAGCTGTGAGGGGTTGAGGCCAAATCCCAGATTTCACTTCCTTCTTCCTGAGTTAGAAACAAGATAGAGAAGTTCAGAGCTACTGTATCTTCCGAGGAACTTCCGACATACTAATAAAATTATCCATCATTCTCAAGTGTCACTTCAGCACTGCTTATTACTGGGGTGTAGAACAGAAGACCACTCCACTCTAGGAAAATATGGTATTAGCTAGGCTAATACCGAGAGATAGTAAATTGGGTTGAGCACTTGCTTTGCATGTAGCAAAACAGGTTTGATCTGCAGCACCCATAAAGTTACCAGAGGTCCAAGCAACTTTAGGATTAAACCCTGAGCACCAATGGGAGTGTCCCAGGAAAAAAAAGGGAAGAAAAAAATAAAGAAAAAGAACAAAAGAAAAAAGAAAGGAAGGAAGAAAGAAATGAAGGAAGGAAGGAAGGAAAAAAGGAAGCAAAAAAGGAAGGAAGGAAGGAAGGAAGGAAGGAAGGAAGGAAGGAAGGAAGGAAGGAAGGAAGGAAGGAAGGAAGGAAGGAAGGAAGGAAGGAAGGAAGGAAGGAAGGAAGGAAGGAATTAATTCTGGTATTGGATAAATAAGAATTACCCCAATAACCAAACCCTAAAAGTTGTTTTAAATCCTTATTTTACAGGAATAGCACAGCAGTGGACAGCTTACTTCAAGACAGTTGTGACTATGACTCTTAAGTCATAGTAAAACTCATGAACCTATCCTCTCCCTTTCCCCTTACCACTCATTCTGTTCCAATCAATTATCTGCTTGCTATCCTGCAATGTGCATCAAACCTTTCAGCTTAAACTTTGGCAGTTAAAAATTCTCTGATAGACTATTCTCACCCAGAAATTCCTTAACTCATTCATACGTTAGCTTAAAGAAAAACCTCACTGGCTACCTATTGCTCTACCTCCCACAGCCACATTTCACTAATATCTTACCTAAATTTTGTTTTTATTATTGTATTTACCAAATCTGCATTTTATATATGTATCTGCTTATTGCCTCTCTCATCTTCCCCTCACTGGATGATAAGCTCCAAGAGAACAGAGGCACTGGCTAATTGTTCAGTGTTTATCCAGTGCCTAGAATCCGTGCAGAGACACTGTAGGCACTCAAAATAAGTTAATCAATTTAACCTTTTATATGTCTTTCTTTTACATGTGTTTTCCCCATTTTCCCTCCAATAGCTTTTCCAAAACCCCAGAACACCATTGTATGATTTTTGTATTATCCATTTTTATTTCTTCAAACAAGTCATTGTTACTAACCACTTATTGGTCCCTCAAGTGAAAGCTTGCTGAACTTTGCATATTTGATGGAAGTGACAGCTCTCGGTGCACGAGAAATACAAAAATGGGTAATACCTTGCTCTTGACATACTCCATAATAGAAGCCTTAACATAACCAGCACACAGTAGATATATCCTTGATGAAGAGCAAAGCAGTGTGGATCAAAGGTCAGATGAGTCCTATAGAGGTTAAAAAAAAATAGAGGTTAAAAAAAAAACTTCCCTTTTGTTCTCTCTCCTTTTGGGTGTTGTAATTTGCAATAGAGGTATTGAGTGGCCATCATGTTCAGTCTATAGTCTACTTTTAGTTCGCATCTTCCAACCCGAATGGGTCCTCCCAACATCCTCTACTTGGTGTTCCCTTCTCTATCTCAGCTGCCTTTTCCCCCAGCATGTGAGGCCAGTTTCCAAACTATGGGGCAGACCTCCTGATTCTTATCTCTACAAATCTTGGGTGTTAGTCTCCCACTCTGTTATTTTATATTCCACAGATGAGTGCAATCTTTCTATGTCTGTCTCTCTTTCTGACTCATTTCACTTAACATGATACTTTCCATGTTGATCCACTTATATGCAAATTTCATGCAGAGGCAGGATGGGGTGGTGGGGATGGGGTGGAGGTGGTGAGAGGGATACTGGGATCATTGGTGGAGGTGAATGGGCACTGGTGGAGGGATGGGTAAATGATCACTGTTTGAGTGAAATGCAAACACAAAAGTTCATAAGTTTGTAACTGTACATCACAGCGATTCTCTGATAAAATTTTTTTTTTAAAAATTAAAAAGAACTTCCAGGAAGAAGTGCTATTTTAAAAGAATCTAGAAAAATAGGCAATTATGAAACAGGGAAGATTGAGGATAAATGGCCATCTAATAGAATGGTGAGAAAATAAATGACAATTATATTAGACTGATAGAATTTGTTAACAGATAAGATATAGAGATGAACTAAGTTAACCAGCCTTGATAACTCAACTGTAATATGATGAAATTACAGCTCCCAGACTTAGTCACTATTGACTATGATTATAGTGACACCTTTGATATCATTAACAAGAATCAGAAAGGAAATCTTTGAGCAAGAAATAATTAGTTTGATTTCTTTCAGCTTGAAATTTGAGAACAATATCCAGAATATAAAAGAAACTGATTCCTGATTGTATAAGTAAAAAAGAAAGTAATTAAAGAAGTTTTAGCCCTCCTAGATTCTTTGAGCCCTATCATTATCATCATTAGTATATGATTACAATACCAGTATCCTTAATCACATTATTTTTTTCACAAAATCATCCAGATTAAATATTACTATTTACTACTATGTCTTCTCATCAGTGCAATAGGTCACCACAAAAAACTTTCTCACGTCATTTCTTATAGAACAACTAATTTGATTAGGTTGAACCACTTGAAATTGACATTTTTATAAATTAAAAATTGTTAAATATTGGCAAGTACTCTGGTGAAAAGCTCATACTCTTGAATCAAATAATCCTGGGTTTAAATTCTAGCTCAAAATTTGATAGCTATGGAATTAATATTCAATTACCTTTTCCTTTTCTCTTTTTCCATGATCATTACTCCCTCTAATCCTTCCTCCCTCTCACAGCTTTCATTAATTTCTTCCCTCTCTGGCATCATGATCAGGTCTTTAGTATCTGGAAATAAACATTACTTCACCTCTACTATTACTTGAACATTTGTGTCCCCAAAAAGTTTTATGTTGAAACTTTATCTCCAGTGTAACTATGATATGTTGTCTTTGGGAGGTGATTAGGTAATGAGATGAAGACTTTAGGAGTGGGATTAGTGTTTTTATTATTAAAGACTCCATGAAGATCCTTCTTCCCTACATCATGTGAAGACACCGTACAAAGACAGAGGTCTATGAACCAGAAAGCAGATTCTTAACAGTCACTGAATGTTACTGGTATCTTGATTTTGAACTTACCAGCTTCCCGAACTGTGGGAGCTAAACTTTTGCTGTTTATAAGTCACTTTTTTACAGTATTTTGTTACAGCAACCCGAACTAAAATCATTGCATCAGTCCTTTTAGATGACCTCTGTTAAATTGTCTTTTTGAACACACTTTTTAAAAATTATCATTATTATTTTCTAATTCAGCTTTCTAGAGCCCACTCTATCTACAACTCCTTGAAGTAGAATTATTTCCCTACAACTCTACTAAACTGGCATCTCCAATATCAAAAATAACTCCTACAATTTTTTAAAAGCATTTGCTGTAAATTATAGTCCTTTAGATTTATTTGAATTATTTGAGATTGACTACCCCCTACTCCACCTCAAATACTTAAAGTCTCAAAATCCTCAGGTAATTTTCTCTTGCCTACGTCAGATAAATCACAAATTAACCTGACTTATCTTTCTCATTATCTCCAATATGGTATTTTTTTTAATTTTGTATTTTTTAATTTGGGGCCCTCTCCTAGTAGTGCCCAGGGTTAACTCCTGGCTCAGTGCACAGGTATCATTCCTGGAAGTATTTGGAGATTATATGTAGTGCCAGGGATCTAAATGGGATTGCTACATGCAAACAAACACTTTACCCACTGTACTATCACTCCAGCTATCTCTGATATCTTATCACCCCCCTCTATTTCTATTTAAATGTTTAAACAGTCTTCACATAGATGAGTAAAATTTTCCAATGAAATAAATGGGTGGACAAGGGAAATGACTAATTTAATGACAATCAAAACTGTTCATTCAAGTTGGGTTGAAGTCCTCAAAAACCAGTTCCATTAAATGAATTTCTGCATCCGGCTCTAAGTAGGCAGAGTTAATCTTTCTGACTCAGGATCCATGACTCGGAAGCTTTCTTTGGGCATATGCCTGAGTATCAGAGATTGCATTGAGAAAAAGAGAGGAGGTAAGCCATTTTGGGGAAAAGAAGTGATAATCACAAGAGAGGGGTGATTAATTGGCTTCACCTGCTAAAGTCTTATCAGTGCCATACATAGTGACACGCTTATCTCCTGAGAAGCACATGGTCAAAAATCAATCCCTGGGGGCTTGAATAAGACTTATACTGGTTGTTGCTTTTCTTTTCTTCTTAAACTTTTTTAAAACTAAATAACCTCCTGAGTCTTACAATAAAGAACATGTTCTGCTCTAAAATGCAAAGCCCCCTTCCATGAAATCCTTAAACGAGATAGTCTTCTTATTTTAAAAATTCCTTACAATCCTGACTTCATAGTTGGGTCTGTCTTTAAATGGAACTGAAATTGTTACCTAAGTAAAACTGTAACTTATCTGACTACTAATTATTTAAGTCTCCATTAAATTCAGTACTTTATTTGAAGCATTTATTTCTCAGCAAATCTTTTTTTATTAACTGTTTTTTTAGGCCTAAAACCTCTTATGGATTTCATTGTTCTCTTATTCTTTCTCCTTCTTTTCCATCACCTTCTGCTTTTCTTAATTCCCCCTATCTTATTTTTTTTCTTTTCCCCCTCCTATGATTCTGTTGTTTAGAGTGTTCATCCATAAAATCAGAGAATCAGAGTATTTTTCAAAGGAATATCTTCCCATTTTCTCTCCAGGCAAAAACATTCTTAAAAGGTCCAGGAAAGATCAGAGTACATACTCCAGAGCCCAATTTCAGGATGCTTCTGAGTGTCTCACAACTTCTCTCCTCAGTAAATTATCCTCAATGTCAAACTCAAAAGCTTTTTCTTTACTTTAACTCTCATTTTTTTCTTTATCTTTTGAATCACACCTCAAAGAGAAAAATCCCCATCCTAGGTATAAAACTGTCGAGACTCTTAACCCAACAGGACACTGTTGAACTTCCCAGATTATAAATGATATTAGTTGTAGCATTAAAATATGTCATCAGGATCAAAGCAGAGTCTAGAGATCATAACAGTTAAGAGTGTTTGGCTCCTATAAGATCAACAAAAAACAGAACAAAGCAAAAACCCATAAGCATAAGCCTCCTGGAGTCACAATTTCCCATATGCTATCTTGATCAATATGGAAGTCCACTGAACAGGGAATTCTGGTATCAGGGTTTCCTCTTATTAGAAAGGCCTTTATTCCAATGTCACCCGTCTAACTTAGATATTTAAAATTCAGTTTCTCAATGCATTTCCAAGATCTGTTTTTTAAATTGATTGGATAAGGTGAAATATTTAGACACGCTGTGTATTTGGGAGAGTCTGTTTCTCTCTTTGTAAGAGGATTCAAGCTCAATTTATTTCAACACATCAAAAAATACTCAATTATTTCATTTTATTTTTTTCTAAAAAATAAACTTTACTATTATAAACTGACACATCTGTCAAATATTTTAATTTGGAGATAATAATATTCAGATGTAAATTTCATGACAATTGGAGCATCTTTGTCTATTTTTCCATAATATAGATTATTTCTCTATGTTCTGTGTTAAAGAGAATTTTTATCTTTCCTAATATAGTGACAACAAATATTTCCCCCAAACTGTAGGACTAAAACTTTTGTGAAATATCATTACACATTTTTTCTAAAGTAGAATTTTTCATCTCTTGAAAGAAAATGAAATAAGAACCAACAGAAAATGAGGCTAAAATCACCTTGTCAGGAATGACTGAAGGCTACAGAGAAAATGAAGAAGGAAAAAAAAGAGAAACAAACATTCAAATGAATATAAATGGATCAAGCCAGACTGCAAAAAGAAGCAAATAGGTCTCTGAGGAAAATAGCAAGGGAGCAAATGTTTAGAAAGTACACAAAAAAACCTCTGCTCAGCTGTTCTTACTTCACTGCACTTCCTACAATGTTCTTAGTAAATGTAGAGCCCTCTTTCATTTCATGTAAATTTACCCTGAGCGCTAGAGCTTCCACTCTGCATTTCTAGGGCAAATGAAATTGACAAATATTTGGAATTGGGAAAGGGCCAGATTACGGAAGCATGAAAAGTGCATAAGTGAGGAGGCCTGGATTTAATTCTGTTGCAAGGTCTAATGTTTCTAATTGCATCTAAAATATAAAGTCAAATAATATCCAAACACCATACCCACATGTGACATGTGCCAAACAAACATGTGCCCTAGCAAGTGGACACAGATTTTATTAAAAAAAGAAGAAGAAAGAAACATCGTGTATCCCTTTAACTTTCATCTGAAAGCCTCACCTTTCACCTCTATCACATTTATCCCATAAGCTTATTCCAGGATTTGGTGGGGAGAGGGAGAAGTTGTGGGGGCAGGGATCTGTAAGACACATAGAGTGTACCTGGTAATAGTTACAAACAAGATAATGGAAGGTGGGGGTGGATAAAGATTGGACTATAACTAAAAGCAACAAAAATGAAGGAAAGAAAGGGAATACTGAAAGAAAGAACATAGCACTGGTTAGTCTATTTTAATTTTCATGAAAACTATATATAGGACAGTGTGGATAAGAATGATCAAATAAATGCAAACAGCTTTGGAAGAGGATCCCTTCAAGGTAAATTTTTGAGTTTCTTCAAAAGGTTGCAAGTTTCTTCCCAACTTAAGTGTATTAGGAAGCCTGATTATAAATTTAATTGAAATGGACTCAGGAGACAATTATAATATATCAAATTCCTAAAAGTACGAATTTATGTATGCTCCTGACCTGTAGAAAAACTTAATTGCTTTGAGGACAGCACTAAGCTATAAAAATATTAGAAATGCTATGAAAACTTTTTACACTTCCACTTAACAGACAAAAATAAAATTCTACTCGTTTCTTAGAGAATGAGAGCACAAATCATTTAACTAAAAGTGAGTCTAGATCAGTGGTTTTCAACCACCTGTCTACATAAATCTCCAGCTGGTTTTTAATAACTTATGTTTGGATCATTGCCAATCCACAGCTCCACAGCTAAATAACCAGTTGAAAAAAAATCACTGGTCTAGAGTAGCCAAAACAGGAACTAATAAATTAGGAACTTGGTTCAACACCCACTTTGAAACTGAAAAAAAAATGCAATTGGATGTAACACTGAAGGCTGACAAACTCAAAGACAGATTTTCTATTTTTAAATAGTCAGTCTTAAACTTAAGCTTGTTTCAGAATGTTCTGGAGGGCTTAATAAAAGATTGTTAGGCCTGGCTTTCAGAACTCCTAACTGATAGGTCTAAGATGAAACCTGGGAATTTGCTTCTCTAAAAGCTTCCAGATGAGTATGTGATTTCTATACTTGGTCCAGGCCCCATATTTACATTCTAGTGATAGAGTCACTAGACTATCTAGAATAAAATGGAGCAATAGACAAAAATGATTTGAGTAAATAAAGGAGAAATGAATTAAAGACATATTAAAAATAAAACCTAACCTGAGAAAATAATTCCTAGTAACTTTTACCAAAGGCAATGCTAGCGAAGTTAACATATCACAGCTGAAGAAAATTAACTGTCCTTTCTCGGAGTCCTTTTGCCACCATTTGTTGTACAGTCTGTTCCCCATTTACTAATATTTTATCACTTTTGACACTTCTATAGTATTTCTATTTTTTTTCACCACTGACTTTCAACTGATTTCCTAAGATCAGTTTCTCTGAATTCTTGGAATCCTTCCCCTGCAAATTGTATGCTATTCAGATTGCATCAAAAAAGTTGCTAACCTCCAGGATTTTGTCTTCTGGTTTGGTCTCACCCCTGATTTCAACTTACTGAAATCCAAGCTAATTCTATATAAAAACAAGACACCTAAGGCAGTAAGATGAGATAGATTCTCAAGTATAGAAAGCACCTTGTTTATTTTAATAAGATCCATAAAGTCCATTCTGCTTATTGTATCAAAAGGATTATTTAATTGAATGACTCTACTGCTGGCTAGAGGCATCCGAAAAATAATTAGTTATGCTCAGCTTGATGGTCATGGCTGAGTTTGGGTTACTAAACAGAAGCCTATTTAGGGATATGAAAGTGGAAATAAAAATGAACAGAGAAGACATTGCAGCTGCTGCTATGTTTTAAAAGAGAAAAGATAGGGCTTGGGGGAATAGCTAAAAGGAATAGAGTGCATGCCTGGCACACATGGGGCCGATGTTTATTTGCTGGTACTGCCAAGGGTAGCCCTGGTGACCCCCACACCAGCATTGTTGGTGTATGCCCCCGAAAAAGAGAATAGTTAACAAAATAACTAAGCTTGGTGGTATTTCTTTCTAGAAGGGCAACATTAAGCAATGCTCAGAACTTACTCCTGGCTCTGTGCTTAGGGATCACTTCTGGCAGTGCTTAGAGGATCACATACTATATCAGGGATCAAATCCAGGTCAGTCACATGCAAGGCAAGTGCCATAACCCCTGCACTATCTCTCTGACCTGGAAATTTTTTAATGAGTGATGAAGTGAAGTTATTTAGAAGTTTGTACAACCCAAAACTAATAACCAACCATCCCTAGTGCAGAATGCTGTAAAATGTGATAGAGTAGTTACTTTTATAATTCAGATAGGAAAGTTCAGATTTAGAAAATAGCTTTTTCCACCACTTTCCAGCCTCTGTTTCCTTCTGATTTCTCAGAAGATCATTATTTTTAGACTGCACAATACTCTCCTGAAGGTAATTTCTAAATTATTTTTAAGTATTAAGTCTTAAAGTACTATTTTCTATGATGGTCAGTTTTAGGGTCCCCAGTTATTTGAACAAACTTTATTCTAGGAGTTGCTACTTTGTGAAGGTGATTAAAGTTTAAAATCAATTGACTTTAAGGGAGTCAACTTTAGATAATCTGAGTAATACCAATTCAATACCAGATGATAGACCTCAGGACATTAAAGAGCTCTTAGATTTGAGACAGGACCTTTGAACTGGTGTTTCCATGAAAAGGAAATTCTTCTAAGGATTGTGATTTAAGCACAGACCTGAGGGTTCCAGCCTCTCTTTCCTAAAATTCACCCTGTAAATTTCAGACTTGTCTGGCCAGCCCTCACAATCACATAAGCCACTGTCAGCCAAATAGTCCATATAACTTCTCCTGGTTCTTTTTCTGGTTGAATTCTGACTGATACATTTTTCTATTACAACTATTGGTTGTAACATCTCTGCCTCCTGTTGAGCTTCACAGACAAGTTTTTTTGGAGGCATTATATATTAATATGCCAATAAAGCATGACTTGGTACCTGCTAAGTGTCACAACACCTAGACCAGGCAGTACCAGACAAAAAGAGTACCATCTGATAACTCCAGAGTATTATGACAAGGAAATTCTATTTTTATTTCTCATCCCCACAATTTATCATATCCCTCCATTGCTTATTGAATTCTATCTACGTTAAACAAGCTGGTCTAGATAATAATCATGCTTTATCCCAAAGATAGATAGATAGATAGATAGAGAGAGAGAGAGAGAGAGAGAGAGAGAACATTCTACAGTAGTCTACCTATATCAACTTGCTTCCCTCTATGTCCTACACAATGTAAACTAGAGTAGACTTTTACAAATACAGTCATAGACACAATTGGGTGCAATTCATTTTAAAATTACCCATATCCCAACTTGGGATGTAAATTTTTTTTTTAATTTATGGGGTACTCTCTTTATCATATCTCTCCTCTCTTAGCTATTTCCTAAATAAAACTATTTCACTTCAAAGAAATTAAAAAGATCTTTTAACCCAATCCATCTTTGTCAATGGCTACACATTCCTTTTGGCTTATTCTGTGTCCTTAATATGGCCCACATGGCACTGTGACCTGCCCCCTTCTACCTGTCTGAAGAACAATCTCTTGCTAGAGCCCAATGCACTAAGAATCTGGTAGGATTGAGCTTCCCAGCCCCTGGGACCCAATCTCCAGCCAGTGTGCAGTGGCCAAAAGGGGCATGGCCTCTTTGGTAGTGAGCGTGGCCCCGCTGCAGTGGGCGTGGTCCCAGGGGCAGTGGCCACTTATGCTGCCACAGTTATTTTCCCTTGTTCCAGTGTACTTGACAGACATCGCAATCCCCACTAACTGACTTTGTGGAGAACTCCCCAGTTACCTCAAATGCAAAAGCCTAAATTTACCACTAGCCTACTCCATTTGCACCAAAATATCGAAAACTCATGAACAGAGAGATTAGCTCTAGTTAGCTGGAAGGTCCCACCCCATACAACCGTGACAGCATGAAGAAACAGCGCAAATCCCCACAGTAAGGAGAGAACGAAGAAAAGAGTCCAGAAGCCTGAGCAGGGGTTTCCCACAAATGCGATCTCTCTGATAAAGAATTCAGAGAAGAAATTCTGAGAATGTTCATCGAACTTAAAGAAATAGTGGAGCAGTCAGCAAAGAAATTATGGGAAGAAATGAGAGCAGAAGTAGGAAAGCTACATTCAGAAATGTCACGAATAAAAGACACTGTAGACGAAATAAAAAACACAGTGGGAGCCCTCAACAGTAGAATTGCTATAGCTAAAGAGAGAATTAGTGAGCTTGAAGATGAGCAACAGAAAGCCCACAGGCTACAACAGACAATTGGAAAAGATCTTAAAAAACTCTAGGGCGAATCAGAGACCTAGGGGACGATGCCAAGAGAAATAGCATAAGAATCATTGGAGTTCCAGAAGGACAGGGAGGCAACGATAACAAGAAAGCCACAGTTAAAGAAATCATTGCTGAAAAGTTCCCAGAGCTGGATAATGCAGATGTTTAGATCCTAGGAGCCAGAAGGGTGCCAACTAGAAAGGACCCTAATAAAAAGACTCCAAGACATATCATAGAATGATGGATGCCACGGATAGGGACACAATACTGCAAGCAGCAAGGTAAAAAAAAATCACATACAAAGGAACACCCCTTAGATTCACAGCAGAATTATCAGAGGAAACCCTCCAAGCCAGAAGACAGTAGTGGGATATAGTGAAAAAAATTCAATGAAATGAACGCCTCACCACGAATACTTTATCCGGCTAAGCTCTCACTCAAACTCAAAGGAACCATAAACAATTTCATGGGTAAACACAACTAATGAACTTCATAGACTCAAAACCAAGCTTAAAAGAAGGACTAAAGGGGCTTTTGTAAGACAAGGTAAAACCCTATAGGAATAACAAACCCCGCAGAAAGATGACACAAAACCCATGACAATAATCTCTCTCAATGTCAATAGCCTAAATGCACCTATTAAAAGACACAGAGTGGCAAAATGGATTCAGAAACAAAACCCAACATTCTGCTGCCTACAAGAAACACACCTGAACAGTCAGAGCAAACACAGACTGAAAGTCAAAGGATGGAAAACAATCATGCAAGCAAACAACTCCCTCAAAAAATCTGGGGTTGCCATGCTAATATCCAACAACAAAGATTTCAGGTTGAAAAAGATTAGAAGGGACAGCAAAGGTCACTTTCTATTTATCAAGGGATATGTACAACAGGAAGAAATCACACTCTTAAGCGTATATGCACCTAATGAGTGACCGGCTAAGTACTTAAAACAAGTCCTAACAGATTTTAAGGAGGACATTGCTAGCAGCACAATAGTAGTTGGAGACTTCAACACTGCCTTATCACCTCTAGATGATGGACAAGAATAAAACTCACCAAGGAAATACTGACACTGAAGGAAGAAGTAGAAGAAAGAGGCATAATAGACCTATACAGGGCTATACACCCCCCAAAAAAAGAATACACATTCTTTTCCAGTGCACACGGAACATTTTCCAAAATAAACCGTGTGCTGGGCCACAAAAATACCTCAAAATAGACCATGTGCTGGGCCACAAAACATACCTCAATAGAATCACAAAAATATAAATTGTATTAACTAACTTCTAAGACCATGATGCACTGAAGATAGAAGCTAACCACACACAGACGCAGAGAATCAAAGCAAACACCTGGAAATTAAACAGCTCAGTGTTGAACAGTGAGTGGGTCAGGAAGGAAATTAAGGAAGAAATCAATAGATACCTTGAAACAAATGAAAATGAAGACACGAGCTACCAAAACATATGGGACGCAGCTAAAGCTGTGTTAAGGGGAAATTTTATAGCTCTGCAAGCATTCCTTAGGAAGGAAGAAAGGGCCTACACAGACAGTTTGACTTCACAGCTTAAGGCCTTAGAAAAGGACCAGAAAAGGGAACCCAAACCAGACCGCAGGAAGGAAATAATAAAACTTAGAACAGAAATGAACGACATGGAAATCCAGAAAACAATCCAAAAGGTCAATGAAACCAAGAGCTGGTTCTTTGAGAAAATAAACAAGATTGATAAACCGATAGCAAGACTCACAAAGAAAGAGAGAGAGAAAGCCCTAATAAACTGAATCAGGAATGAAAAGGGGGACATCACAACAGAAACCAATGAAATTCAAAAGATCAGAAGAGACTACTTTGAAAGTCTATATGCCATGAAATAAGAGAACCTAAAAGAAATGGATGAATTCCTTGACTCCTACAATCTCCCAAGACTGAACCAAGAAGACTTGGAATACCTGAGTAGACCCATTAATATCAAGGAAATTGAAACTGTAATCAAAAGTCTCCCTAAAAACAAAAGCCCAGGTCCAGATGGATTCACTAGTGAATTCTTCCAAACATTTAAAGAAGACATGTTGCCAGTTCTCCTAAAGCTTTTTGAGGAAACTGAAAAAACAGGAACTCTCCCAAATAATTTCTATGAAGAACATATCTCCCTAATAAACAAAGCAAACAAAGACACCACTAACAAAGAAAATTATAGACAGTATCCCTGATGAACACCGATGCGAAGATCCTCAACAAAATATTAACAAATAGGATCCAACAACTCATCAAAAAGATCATACACCATGACCAAGTGGGATTCATCCTGGGGATGCAAGGATGGTTTAACATTCGGAACTCAATCAACATGATCCATCATATCAACAAAAGTAAAGATAAAAACCATATGATAATATCAATAGATGCAGAGAAAGAATTTGACAAGATCCAACATTCATTCATGATGAAAACCCTCATCAAAATGGATTTTGGAGGAACTTTCCTCAAGATAGTCGAAGCCATCTTCCACAACCCATGGCAAGCATTATCCTCAATGGGGAAAAACTAAGGAACTTCGCTCTAAAATCAGGAACGAGACAAGGATTTCTACTCTCACGACTTCTCTTCAATATAGTACTGGAAGTACTTGCGATAGCTATTAGGCAAGAAAAACATATCAAAGTCATCCAGATAGGAAAGGAAGAAATCAAACTCTCACTATTTGCAGACGATATGATACTATATCTAGAAAAGCCTAAATCTTCTACTAAAAAACTCTTAGAAACAATAGACTTGTACAGTAAAGTTGCAGGCTATAAAATCAATACCTCAAAATCCATGGCCTTCCTATATGCAAACAATGAGACAGAGGAAAGGGACAAGAAAAAAGCAATTCCATTCACAATTGTGCCCGCAAGGGAAGGGAGATGCGTGCTGAAAGTAGACTAGAGACTGGACACAATGGCCACTCAATACCCCTATTGCAAGCCACAACACCCAATTGGAGATAGAGAGATCAAAAGGGAATACCCTGCCACAGAGGCAGGGTGGGGTGGCGGGGGGAGATGGGATTGAGGCTGGAAGGGATACTGGGTTTATTGGTGGTGGAAAATGGGCACTGGTGGAGGAATGTGTTTGCGAGCATTGTATGAGGGAAAAACAAGCTCGAAAATGTGTGAATATGTATCTGTACCCTCATTGTTATTCAGTAATTAAAGAATAAAATAATTTTAAAAAAATAATCTGGTAGGATTTTAAAATCTACTAACGATTATGCAGATTTTTGTGTCATTACTTCATAGTTCTTCAGGAGTTTGTAAATTGTTTGAGAACAAGGACCAAATCTATCTCATCCATCATCTCACCCAATTGTTAGATGTTAAAACTTGAGTTGAATTTCAACAAATATTTGTTGAACAGATGAATTTTATGCTACAATAATGAAGTCTCCAATTACAGAAGCACTTCTGTCTCTATCCAACAAAGATAGAATCGAAAAAAATACAAAGTCCTACTTCTCTTTATATCTAGAACTAAAGAAGCTAAAGGAATAGTCTCTGACAATTTCAACATCAATTACTGCAGCTCAATTTCAAATATAAGACATAATACACCGTCTTTTTGTAAGAATGACAAAATTATCAAACAACAGAAACACAAGAGCAGATTGAAAGAAAATGAATAAATTTGGGAATAGTGACAACTGTAACTGCACAGTGACAGATAGTGTAAAGTTTTCAAAGAGTAATTTATTCACATTTTCCCTTTTATCTCATGTATAAAAAGGAATAATCTTAGTTAGCAATGATTGTTTTTAGATAAAAATAAAGGAGTATTAATTTTACTTGCAGCAATAAAGCTAAAGTAAATGAATTAGGAGACATGTTTGAGAAATTTTCCTAGAATTCAATGGAAAATTATGAAGATGGGCTAATCCCCAGAACAAAACACTGGAAACCCGTGAGGTATTTGTCCATAATAGTCAGCATGAAGTACTCTAAGCAGAAATCAGGGCCAAGGAATGGCAATAATCTAATAAATAATAGGGAACTCCCTGATTTTAATTCAAAAATATGAGAATTTTAGATTGAAAAGGTCGATTATCCTTATAAGTTTTGTTTTATTTTTAATCAATTTTATTTTTAATAAAATGTCACAACTTCAAAATATTGATTAAATTTTTTTTAATTCAATACAAAAAAATAGAATATCTCTTTAGAATAATAAAAATAAATTAACTATAAAGATAAAGAATGGCACATAAAAATGAAATGGTAGGTCCTATTTAAGGTTTCAACAACAATAGTATAAAATTTAATACAAATATATGTAACTCTTAGAAGAAAAAAATCATCTGAAAAAAACTAACAGTAAAATCCTAAGTACAATAATTTAAGTTAGCTGAAATACTGTGTTGTAAAATAAAGAGAAAAATATTTTATACTAGGTAAATAATAGACTCAATAGGCAAAAGAAGCCACAGAATGTCAGGAAAATAATTCAAGTGGCAAAACCTATGCCTAGCATGTGTGACGTTCTAAATTCAATCCCTCAAGGTCTTGCACTCAGAATATAGTTTGCCCTTCCCCACCTCAACACCACCAAGTGTGGCACTAGTGTTCCTAAGCACCTGGGGCCAAACACTGAACTGTCAAGCCCACCTGCTCAACTGGACTTTGCATGGAGCAGCACTAGTGACACCAGACCCAATTACCGTTGTAGTCTGCACTTACAGTAATTAAAAAGGAAAAATGGAGATTTGGGTTCCAATTCTGACACTTCCTATTACCATCTGAGTGCTCTAAAGAGGTGTTCTTCAACTTTTTCTCAGGGAATAAGGAGAAACATTTTATGGCTAAACTGATGCCTAGACAGAAACAAAACCCAATCTTATTTATTTTATTATATCCAATGTTATAAAACTACAATTTTAACTTGTGAAACTGCTACTGTTGCTTGGTCACTATAGGACTGGTGGGGGGCAGGTGGGGGAAAGAGAAATATGAAGAAGGAGGTTTTGAAGAAGGGTTTTTGGCAATCAGCAGGAAATTTATTATTTTTTAAAAACAATTTAAATTTTGTTGAATCACCATGAGATAGTTACAAGATTTAATGTTTGGGTTACAATCTCACAATGATCAAACACCCATCCCTACACCAGTGCACATTCCCCACCACCAATATCCCGGGAATAACCCCCCTTTCCCACCCTCCCCCTGCCTCTAAGGCAGACAATATTCCCCATACTATCTATATACTTTGGGGCATTATAGCTTGCAACACAGACACTGAGATTTCATCATGTTTGGTCCATTATCTACTTTTGGCATGCATCTTCCATCCCAACTGGTTCCTCCAGCCATCATTTTCTTAGTGATCCCTTCTCTATTCCAGCTGCCTTCTCCCTTCCACTCATGAAGCAGTCCTCCAGCTATGGGGCAATCGCCCTGGCCCTTGTATCTACTGTCCTTGAGTGTCAGCCTTATGTGATGTTATTTTATACTCCACAAATGAGTGCAGTCCCTCTATGTCTGTCCCTCTCTTTCTGACTCATTTCACTTAGCATGATACTCTCCATGTTTATTTACTTGTAAGCAAATTTTATGACTTTCTTCTCTCCTAATAGCTGCATAGTATTCCATTGTGTAGATGTACCAAAATTTCTTTAACAAGTCATCTGTTCTTGGGCACTTGGGTTGTTTCCATATCTTGGCTATTGTGAACAGTGCTGCAATGAACATATAGGTACAGATGTCATTTCTACTGTGCTTTTTTGCATCCTCGGGATATATTCACAGAAGTGGTATTGCAGGGTCATATGGAAGCTCAATTTCTAGTTTTTGAAGGACTGTCCTTATTGTTTTCCACAAAGACTGAACCAGTTGGCATTCCCACCAACAGTGAAGGAGTGTCCCTTTTTCCCCACATAGACACCAGCACTGCTTGCTTTTGTTCTTTTGAATGTGTGCCAGTCTCTGTGATGTGAGATGATATCTCACTGTTGTTTTGATTTGCATCTCCCTGATGACTAGCGATGTGGAGCATTTTTTCATGTGCCTTTTGGCCATTTGTATTTCTTTTTTGAGGAAACTTCTGTTCATTTCTTCTCTCCATTTCTGGATGGGGTTGGGTTTTTTTTTCTTATACAATTCTACTAGTGTCTTGTATTTCCTTGATATTAATCCCTTATCAAGCAGGAACTTTCTGTATTACATCATACTGCCAAACATTGATTGAAGAAAAGGTCTCTAAAGCAAGTGACTGAACTACATGGAATCATTTTCTCATCAATAAAGGGCACAGTATTATCTACAGGGCTGCTGCAAACATTAAACAACTGCCCTAAAGCACTGTTTGCTAATTAAAACACAGTAGGCATTCAACTGCTCTGAAATGCTATAGTTTTAATAGAGGAATCTGAGTCTAATTAAACAGTAGGTGAAAAGAAATACAAGTAGTAAATTGCAAAGAAAATCTAAACTGTAGAAAAATAAAAAAGAAGCTAAGAAAAAAATTTTCAATCCCAAAATCTGAATAAAATGATATAGAATACATGGAAAAATAAATTTTTGATAAAACAATGATAAATTATTAATATAGTGATAATTAGAGTAGATTTTATATAATATTATTTTAATAGAGAAATGAACATAATAAATTCAATGAAGGATATATGTGCTAAATTTTATCTGCTGAACATAAATTTTTCTCCTAAATATTCAAGGAATAGTTAAAAAAGCTAATAAATTTATAGGATACTTATAAATCCTCAATAATTTATAAAGAAACATTTAGAATTTGTTGGGACAAAGAGGAGCCTTTAAGGAAGATCTTAACCCCTGGATTCATCAGAACACAGAAGCACACAGACCTCACAAATTGTTTAGATAAAGCAAAAATATAAGTACTTTTAGGTTTTATTGATTCTCAGGAAGAAGTCTATTTCTTATGATGAATCAGCTTTTCTCAGCTGAAAATTAGACTCTCAAGATGAACAACAGTTTGCCAATCAATAGAAGACATTTCATACTTCCCTTTTGTCTCTGTGTTGCTCTTGGGTTACTACATCTCCTAAAGTATGTTGAAGGGAAATTAAAAAGTGGATAGACACTGCATTGTCTATCAAGGAGTCCATAATAAAAGCAATGGTTTTTTGAAGCTCTACCAGCTCAAAGAGAAATCTTCAGTTCTGATGTCACACCTTAAAAATGAAAGCATTGATCTACATCAACTAAAACAATGTCCTTATGTCATCCTTATATCTTTGATTTCTTTGTTAATTTTGTATCAAATTGACTAGCATTTTCTATAAATCCAAATATATTGGGAATAAAATTGACATTTTTTTACTTTTTTTGAAGCTTATGATATTTTATTTTTAAATTTTTATTTTATCACCATGTGGAAAGTTACAAAGTTCTCAGGTTTATGTCTCAGTTATACAGTATTCAAACACCATCCCTTCACCAGTGCCCATATTCCACCACCAAAATCCCCAGTATACCCCCCGCCCCCGCCCCCACCCCCAACTGTATAACTGATGAATTTCACTTCATTTTCTCTTTACCTTGATTACGTTCCATATTTCAACACAAAACTCACTATTGTTGTGTGAGTTTAACCCAAAAAAAGACAGCCCTACTAAGGAAGCATTTGATAATTAGTTTTCCATTAAAAGATTGTATGTTTTCAGTTTTTAGAAAAGGTTGCGCAGCCACGTCCCAGTTCCGCATCCCAGAGCTGTGTTAGTTGCTGCTCAGTGTTGCCAGGGCTCCATCTGGAGAAGGTGTGGTGGCTGCACCTCCTCCGTCCGGATCCCCAGTGTTGCTGGCCCTGATTCGGGTCCGGAGCATTGTCTGGCCGCGTTGCTCATCGGAATGCCTGGCTGCTTCTCTGTTGAATGTGGCAAGATGGCCTAAAATTGACATTTATTTTTTTTATAATTTATTTATTTTTAATTAGAGAATCACCGTGAGGGTACAGTTACAGATTTATACACTTTTGTGCTTATACTTCCCTCATACAAAGTTCGGGAACCCATCCCTTCACCAGTGCCCATTCTCCACCACCCGTAAACCCGGCGTCCCTCCCACCCTCCCCAATCCCATCTCCCCCCCACCCCACCTTGCCACTGTGGCAGGGCATTCCCTTCTGTTCTCTCTCTCTAATTAGCTGTTGTGGTTTGCAATAAAGGTGTTGAGTGGCCGCTGTGCTCAGTCTCTAGCCCTCATTCAGCCCACAACTCCCTTCCCCCACATGGCCTTCAACTACAATGTAGTTGGTGATCGCTTCTCTGAGTTGCCCTTTCCCCGGAACGTGAGGCCAGCCACGAAGCCATGGGGTCAACCTCCTGGTACTTATTCCTACGGTTCTTGGGTATTAGTCTCCCACTCTGATATTCTATATACCATAGATGAGTGCAATCTTTCTATGTCTGTCTCTCTATTTCTGACTCATTTCACTCAGCATGAAACTTTTCATGCCCATCCACTTAACTACAAAATTCTTGACTTCCTTTTTTCTAACAGCTGCATAGTATTCCATTGTATAGATGTACCAAAGTTTCCTCAACCAGTCATCCGTTTTGGGGCATTCGGGTTTTTTCCAGATTCTGGCTATTGTAAACAGTGCTGCGATGAACATACATGTGCAGATGTTGTTTTGATTGTACTTTTTTGCCTCTCTGGGATATATTCCCAGCAGTGGTATTGCTGGGTCAAATGGGAGCTCAACCTCTAGTTTTCTGAGAATCGTCCATACTGTTTTCCAAAAGGGCTGAACTAGCCGGCATTCCCACCAGCAGTCTAGAAGGGGCCCTTTCTCCCCACATCCTCTTCAACAGCGGTTGCTTTTGTTCTTTTGGATGTGTGCCAGTCTCTGTGGTGTGAGGTGGTATCTCATGGTTGTTTTGATCTGCATCTCTCTGAAGATTAGTGATGCAGAGCACTTTTTCATGTGCCTTTTGGCCATTCGTATTTCTTCCTTGGTAAAGTTTCTGTTCATTTCTTCGCCCCATTTTTTGATGGGGTTGGATGTTTTCTTTTTGTAGAGTTCAACCAGTGCTTTATATACCATTGATATCAACCCCTTATCTGATGGGTATTGTGTAAATATCCTTTCCCATTCTGTGGATAGTCTTTGTATTCTAGTCACTGTATCTCTTGCGGTGCAGAAGCTTTTTAGTTTAATGTAGTCCCATTTGTTGATCTCTGTTTTTACTAGATTGCTTAGTTCCGTGTCACCTTTGAAGATACCTTTATCTTCAATATCGTGGAGGGTTTCGCCGACCTTGTCTTCAATGTACCTTATGGTTTGTGGTCTAATGTTGAGGTCTTTAATCCATTTTGATCTGACTTTTGTGCATGGTGTCAGGTCAAGGTCTAAACCCATTTTTTTGCATGTGGTTGTCCAGTTGTGCCAGCACCATTTGTTAAAGAGGCTTTCCTTGCTCCACTTCACATCTCTTGCTCCGTTATCAAAGGTTAGATGATCATACATTTGGGGTTGTGTGTAGGGATATTCCACCCTGTTCCATTGGTCTACGGCTCTGCCTTTGTTCCAGTACCATGCTGTTTTAATTGTTACTGCTTTGTAGTAAAGATTGAGGTTGGGGAGGGTGATGCCTCCCATCATCTTTTTCCCAAGAATTGTTTTAGCTATCCTTGGACGTTTGTTATTCCATATGAATTTTAGGATTGCTTGATCCATTTCTTTGAAGAATGTCATGGGTATACTTATAGGGATCACATTGAATCTGTATAATGCTTTAGGGAGTATTGCCATTTTGACAACATTGATTCTCCCTATCCACGAGCAGGGTATATGTTTCCATTTCCTCATGTCCTCTTTGATTTCATGGAGTAGCGTTTTGTAGTTTTCTTTGTAAAGGTCTTTTACTTCCTTGGTTAAGCTGATTCCGAGGTACTTGATTTTCTGGGGCACGATTGTGAATGGGATTGCTTTTTTCATGTCCCTTTCCTCTGCCTCATTGTTTGCATATATGAAGGCCATGGATTTTTGGGTATTGATTTTGTAGCCTGCAACTTTACTGTATAAGTCTATTGTTTCTAAGAGTTTCTTAGTAGAGGTTTTAGGCTTCTCTAGATATAGTATCATGTCGTCTGCGAATAGTGAGAGTTTGATTTCTTCCCTTCCTATCTGGATGCCCTTAATCTCTTTTTCTTGTCTAATAGCTATCGCAAGGAAACACTGACTCTGAAAGAAGAAATTGAAGAGAGAGGCCTAATAGACCTATTCAGGGCCTTACACCCCAAAAAGAAAGAATACACATTCTTTTCCAGTGCACACGGAACATTTTCTAAAATAGACCATGTACTGGGCCCCAGAACATACCTCAATAGAATCGGAAAAATAGAAATTGTATCAACCATTTTTTCAGACCACGATGCGCTGAAGATAGAAGCTAACCACTCACAAACACGGAAAATCAAATCAAACACCTGGAAACTAAACAATTCAATGTTGAACAATGAGTGGGTCAGGAAGGAAATCAAGGAAGAAATCAAAAGATACTTAGAAACTAATGAGAATGAAGACACGAGCTACCAAAACCTATGGGACGCAGCTAAAGCCGTGTTAAGGGGAAAATTTATAGCTCTCCAAGCATTCCTCAGGAAGGAAGAAAGGACCCACATAGATAGCTTGACTTCACGACTCAAGACCTTAGAAAAGGACCAGAAAAAGGACTCCAAACCAGACCTAAGGAAAGAAATGATAAAAATTAGAGCAGAAATTAATGACATCGAAACCAAAAAAACAATCCGAAAGATCAATGAAACAAAGAGTTGGTTCTTTGAGAAAATAAATAAGATTGATAAACCGCTAGCAAGACTCACAAAGAAAGAAAGAGAGAAAACTCTAATAAATCGAATCAGAAATGAAAAGGGGGACATCATAACAGAAACCAGTGAGATTCAAAAGATCATTAGAGACTACTTTGAAGGTCTTTACGCCACAAAAAAGGAGAACCTAAAAGAAATGGATGGATTCCTTGATTCCTACAATCTCCCAACACTGAAGAAAGAAGACCTGGAATACCTGAATAGACCCATCAATGTTAAGGAAATTGAAACTGTAATCAAAAACCTCCCCAAAAACAAAAGCCCAGGCCCAGATGGTTTCACTGGCGAATTCTTCCAAACATTTAAAGAAGACCTATTGCCTGTTTTCCTCAAACTTTTCCAGGAAATTGAAAAAACAGGAACTCTCCCAAACAGTTTCTATGAAGCACATATCTCCCTAATACCAAAAGCAAACAAAGACACCACTAAGAAAGAAAATTACAGACCAATTTCCCTGATGAACACCGATGCGAAGATCCTAAACAAAATACTAGCAAATAGGATCCAACAACTCATCAAGAAGATCATACATCACGACCAAGTGGGATTCATCCCAGGGATGCAAGGATGGTTTAACATTCGGAAATCAATCAACATAATCCAGCATATCAACAAAAGTAAAGACAAAAACCATATGATCATATCAATAGATGCAGAGAAAGCATTTGACAAGATCCAACATCCTTTCATGATGAAAACCCTCGCCAAAATGGGGTTTGGAGGAACTTTCCTCAAGATAGTCGAAGCCATCTATCACAAGCCTACGGCAAGCATTATCCTCAACGGGGAAAAACTAAGGGCCTTTCCTCTGAGATCGGGCACAAGACAAGGATGCCCACTCTCACCACTCCTCTTCAATATAGTACTGGAAGTACTAAAATTGACATTTAAAGGAGGAGAATTTTGACCCAAGATCTCTGAGGACGAATGAATTTAGGAAAATCACCATCCCATGTAATGAAACAGCATGCTCATTTTGTTTCCTTCATTCTCACATCGGTTGGCTTCTTTCCCTATGTGTCTCACTGTCCTGTTACTGTGGGTAGTGCAGGATGTGTTCCCTCAGGAAATCAGTCCTAGTCTCCACCAGTCTTCACCAGGATCTTATCATTACACTGTAGAAGAAAATGTCCAGAGAAGACAGTGAAGGGAATAAATAGGGCTGGGAAGGTAGCTAAGTGACAAAGCCTGCACCAGAGCTATGTTGGAACCACAACTCTGCACATACCCTGAGCACTGCCAGAGTGGCCCTGGTGGTCCTCAGCACCACAGAACTAAGTAGCTCTGCATCTTTAGGCCCTAATTTAAAACATTCAGCCCAGTTGACCAGGTACCACAGGGGGTAGACCCCTGTCAACTCCCAAAACACCATGTGAAAGTGCCCCACCAAATAATAATAATAACAATGATAGGTTTATTTATAAAATAGAAATGGGAACCCCCGAAGTATAGGAAAGGCATACCCTTTATGGGAAGTTCATTTGAGAGAAGACGGTGTCCCAGTTACTGCAGAGACTGAATGGAAGCTGCCTTGGGGAGCTGATTGGATAAGGTGCTCTCTCTAAAGTGACTGAATCTCAGAATGGACCAAGAGTCCTTACTACAGGGTTGTCAAGAAGGAGGGCCTTCTTCGTTCTGCTCAGTCTTATCAGGGCCTCACTCCTGGCCATCATAATCTCAGGATGGGGTTTTAAGTTGCAGGGTAATTTTTTTCAAGAATAAATCTTGTCTTTTCAAACATGTGTGAGTTGTGTTATGAATTTTACTTGATCCACAGAATTTATTGCCATGGACCCCCTATTTGACTGCCTATTTTATTTTGAACTTAATAACTTCTTATGTAACATGAGGTCCACATTTTATCTTTCTTAATATATTTAATAGATGCAAAAATGTTTTACTGAAGATATAGAACTAGAGAATTAAATTAAACTATAATTTTCTAAACTTGTATTAAAATATTTTCTTATTCTCTACTACAGTTATTCTCGTTGCTTTTGGTATATCATAATTTTATTGTTACTGCATTTTTCTACATAATAATCATTTCATATGTTTACAATGAAAAATTTTTCATTGTTAAATTTAATGGGACTGTAAATATTTGTAAATTTTAATAGGACTGTTTATGCTAAAGGGCAGAAAAATATTTTTAAACCAAAGAGTATTAAAGAATGGAACATTTCTGGCCAAGCAAGTGAAAGTAAAGATAAACAAATGGTGCTACTTTAAACTAAGAAGCTTCTGCATGTCAAAGGAAACAATGACCAGGATTACAAAGACAGCTCATGGAATGGGAAAATTTATTTACCCAACACTGATAAGTGGCTAATGTCCAAGATACATAAGGCAGTTGTAGAAGATTACCCCCAAAAAATCATCCAACTCCATCAAAATATGGGAAGAAGAGATGAACAGAAATTTCCTTAAGAAATACAAATGGCAAAAAGGCACATAAAAAAGCACTCTAAAACACTAATCAATAAGAAGATAGAAATCAAAAATGCAATATCACCTCACTCCACATAGACTGGCACACTTCAAAAAGAACAACCAGTGCTGGTGTTGATGCAGAGAGAAATGGACAGTCATTCACTGCTGGTGAGAATGCCGATTTGTCTAACCTTTCTGGAATATACTACGGACATTTCTCAAAAAACTAGAAATTGAGCTTTAAAAAAACCCAGAGCAATAACTCTCCTTGGAATATCTCCTGGGGTTCCAAAAACACAATGCCATCTACCCTCCTATGTTCATTGTATTCACAATAGTCAGGGTCTATTATTTGGCACAATAGCCAAGCACCTGAGAACAGATGAGTGGATAAAGAAACTATGGGACACATATACAGTCGAACACTATGCAGCTGTTTGGAAAAATGAAGTCAAGAAATTTGCTTATACCTGGTTGGACATGGAGAGTATCATGCAGGGTGAAATCAGTAAGAGGGAGAGGAACAAACAGAATGATTGCACTCATTTGCATAATATTAAAAAGAAGCATACATTGTATGTGAATGATACCCAAAGACAGTAGAAACATGGGCCAGGAGGACTAGTCCATCATAGGAAAATTGCCACCAAGTGGGAGGGGGAGTGCAGTTAAGACAGAGATTGGTAGTTATGAAATGGTATGACAATGGAAGTCAGAAATGATCACACTGGACAGAAGCTAAATGCTGAAAGAGGCAAAGTGACATACATCATGATACCCTTTCAGTAACAGATTGCACACCACAGTGCATAAAAGATAAATAAGGGAGAGAGAGGGTGTGAGAGAGACAGAAAGAGAGAGAAAAGAGAAAAACATTTGCCATAAAGGCAGGGAAGGGGGCAGAGGAGGGAGCAGGGTAAGGGGTGGTGGAGTGGGGGAGAACTTGGGGACATTGCTGATGGTAAATGAGCACTGGTGAAGGGGTAGGTGTCAGAACATTGTATGACTGGAACTCAACCATGAACAACTTCGTAACTATATCTCATGATGATTCAATAAAATTTCTTTTAAAAAATCTTAAGGATTAGAGCAATTAACTAAAGGTAATCAAAAATTGGCTTTAACATCTATGCTTAGCATTTTCAAGCAATTGGAAATAAAAATTTAACAAGTGTATCCAGTTAGTCTTCTGTTTAATGTTTAAAGAAAATGAAATTCGAAAGGCTTTAAGATTAGAGAATTTATATCAAGTTGGCAGAGCAGTACAAAGACAAAATGCTATTTGTAGAATGTTAATAAAAAGAAAAAAAACTTGAGAAATACTTCATTTGAAGAACTGCATTAAAATCTATTTCAACAATGCCATTCTTTTTAAGTTGACTGTGATGAAATTCTAACTTAAGAAATGTAGATTGCGCATTGTCCTTCTCTCCCAGAAGGGATCATAACACGACACGAGCCATAACCAGGCTTCCAGACCTTGAACCAGGCTGTTTCATTCAAGATACCCTGGAGGAGGGCAGGTGAAACCCCTCCCCGGACCAAGGTGAAAACCTCCAGAACTCAACTGATACCTCACTCCATAATTTAAGAGTACCGCACCACATTTTATGGGGTTGAAAGTAGGAGGCAACCAATATTAGAGGGATATTTTTTTAAACACACACACACACACACACACACACACACACACACACACACACACACACACATATATATATGTATGCATATGTATATATAAGCACACAAGGCTCAACCTTTAACAATATGTTAGTGATTTCTTATAGAAGGGCTTAATGGCCCCTGGGTGAAATACAACATCTTTGCACTCTTTCCTCTAAGGGAAAAAATTTTGGACCATTTTCAGCAGTTTTACATAATAAATAACACAAAATAAATTATTTTGGTTCTGCTTTGGGGTAGGAGTTGAGGTTCGGGATGGAAACATCCGAAATATGGTGGTGGCAAGGTGTAATGGTGGTGGGATTGGGGTTCAAATATTAAATGTGATCAAATAAAAAATGCAATCAAATTATAACTACTTTATAATTTTTTTAAAAAATTAAAAATAAATTTTATAAAATAAAAGTAGATTGAACTAATTACTAATGTCTGGAGCCGGAAAGTAAGTACAGTATCTAGGGCCCTTGTCTTGAATGCAGCCAACCTAGGTTCACTTCAATTCCCGGACCCCATTTGGTCTCCTGAGTTCCACCAGGAGTGATCCCTGAGCACAGAGCCAGGAGTAAGCCCTGAATACTTCTAGGTATGGCTAAAAGAGGAAGAAATAATGACAGATGTTTTGTTAGAGAAATATTAAAATCTACTGGGGGGGTCATACTTTTAGGGTTTTCAGATACAAATGTTTATTTTACCTTTGTGCCTTTTTACTTTTTACAATATTGGCCAATAAAAAGCAGCAACATTTTCAAACAATCTGAAAAGAATGGAATGTTCAGCTTTGGCGAGCATCAAGGTGTGATATTTCAAAATACTGCTGGAGCACAAGGACTCTAGAAATTGATAACACTACTAGATGACAGAAAAGATTCTACCACCTGTTTTTTCACACTTCGTCTCTCTTACAAATAAGTTCTTCTCTTTGATCTAATATTTCACACTATCTTCAAAAAGAAAATTGAACTGTGCCACTTTTGCTTAATAAAACCAGGTATTTAAAAATGAAGATAAAAGTCTTGGCTCCTTTGTAACATTGTTATATGAGTATCTCTCCTTAGCCCTTCCAAGGTGAGGCCAGACAAAACAGTCTATAAGGAAAGATCATTGAAATTAGGTGAAACATGCTGTGTAGGCTAAAGCATGTTAATTTTCTGCAAATATTCCATGAGCTAGGAAAAAATACTTTAAATACATAGTTAATTTTTTCTCCAATTGTTGGGAACAGAGTTCAAAAGATAATGGATTTGACATGTTATTATATAGGAATCCAAATCCATAAAATGTGCAACATGGAATGTGAACCCTTATGCAAACTAGTATAAGCTACTTTTGGTAGTTATTGTATACCAGTGTAGAGTTATCAGTTGTAATAACTGTGCTACTCGAGTGGAAGCTAGGTATATGTAGGCAGGGACACACAGGAAATTCTTTATTCCCGCTCAATTTGGACATCACTCTAAAACTCCTCTAAAAACCATCCATCTTATTAAAAAAATCATTAGCTAACCAAAAGATAATAAAAGATGTTGGATATTTTCAAATATTCTATATTCTTATTATTTTTGTCTGCTTTATCAATTACTGAGAAAATAGATTAAAGTCTCCCTTTATGATAGTTAGTTGATCATTTCTGCTCATATTTTGTCCAATTTTTATATTTTATTTATTTTCAATATACATTATTACTTCTAAATTACAAATTATTACCAATAGCCTCTTAAAAAGTTGAAACTTCTAAACTATAATACATTATCTTTTTTCTAATATATTTTTTTTCACTTTTGTACCAGTTTCCATTTTTTTCCTATTTAATACAGCTACAGCAACTTTCATTTTTGCCTTATATTTCAGGAGATGTCTCAAAATATTCCTTTATTCTGTTTGGTTCTTTATTTATAAATAGTATAAGAAATGCATCTCTTGAAATAAAATTGTGGTATTTTTTAATCCAGCTTGAAGCATTTAATTAGGGAACTAACCACACTTACATTTATGTGATTACTAAAATAGATTACCTTCTACTTCTTGTAGAGGTTTTTTGTTGTTGTTTTTTTCTTCTGATTTAACTTTGTTAGAGTAACTTTCAAAATATATATATTTAGTAAAGATAGTTATATAGCAAGAAATTTGTTGCTCATAAACCTTTGAAATTCTTTTGTTTTTTAATTCTTAAATAATCTTTACTTATGCACTTCAGGAAATTTTCTCTTTGGGTCAACTACTTTTCCAATCTCCAGAGCTGTATCACTTGGAAATATTTTGTTTTTCTATCCAAACAATGCATGTGATTTTGTACTGATATTTTACATTATATTAAATAGTCCACACAAGAAGAAGTACAGAAGTAAAGTAAAGACGCTGAATTGGTTTGTAGTATAAACCATGTTCTTCCAGGTGGGCTAGTAGTGAAGAACTAATTCCCAAACACTTCCAAATATCATAGGCCCTACCTACTGTGGGGAGCATCTGCTTTTAGGAGCCCCACTCCTAGTCTTTGCTCTGTAGCCTTCCAGGTCTTGCAGATGCTGCAGTCACAGCCTTTCATCTGGCATAAACCCGAGCATGTGACCGCTGGCACCAAGGAAGAGCAAGAAGGTACAGCCCTGACCCAGGAACTCCACATGATCCTGCTGAGAAAAATAATCTTTTGCTCTATCTGATTCTGTGCTTCATCTTTGCCTCAATCTTTTCTATATTCTTATTTGTTTCTCCTGCTACCTTGCTATCTTAAGACTGGGGCTTATTTCTTTTTCATTTTTATTCTTTTTTTCCCAGTCCTAGGTTATAAGATGCAAATTCTACTTCAATTCTTTGATTACCTTGAATTTTTTAAAGCTTACTTTGTTTACTAATGTCTAAAGGAAATGAGTATCTTTATAATATTCGCTCATATACAATAAAGGACAAGATATTAGAATGGTTTTACTCCCATTACCTCCTCTTCCTGATTTATATATTATTGCCCAGTGACTTGGTTCAGATATAAAAAATTATTGCTGCAATGTGTATTAAACCTCCAAAAACAGTAACAACAAGTCTCACAGTGGAGATGTTACTGGTGCCCGCTCAAGCAAATCAATGAGGAACAGGATTACAGTAATACAATGATTATATGTTTTATCTTTTTGTTTTTCTATACTGCATCTTCTGAAATTTCCTTAGCATCCTACTTCAGTTCAGTAAATAGTCTACATTCTTCTATTCTGTCTCACCTGCTGTCAAACTTGCATAACATTTCTAACTTGAGTAGTTTTTTTTTAATGTTTGAAAGTCCTCTTTAGGTTCTTTTCAGATAGCTCTGGTTATTTTCCATAGACACATTCCCTTGAACTTTCAATGTCTTTCATTGTTGTTGCTTCTTTGGACCTTATTAAAACATGATTAGTGTATTTTTAGCATTTTCTGAATACTTCACAGTTCTTTTCCTTGAAAGTTTGCTTTTGTTATTTGCTAATAAACATGCAGGTTCTTGTTTATCAAGGCTTATTTTTCAAATATTTTTCTGTTACTTTTAAGTTGTGTACTCACGGTTGTTTTGTTTTGCTTTAATTCTCTGCAGGAATTCTTTGAAATCTTGATTTAATATGTTATTCTCCAGAGAGGATTTGTTACCTTCTGCCACCTACCTAGAGATACAACCAATTCATCAACTCTTTAAGATAATTTTCCAGAGGTCTTAAAGGGAAAATGGTTGCCATCCCAAAACTTACGGTCTGTGGTATGGAAATTAGGAAACATAAGAAAAATATTTTTCCCCACTTCATAAAAAAGGAGTATTTCTACCATCTACCTCTATGACCTGAAGTTTTTTAGTACTATACTTAAAAGTGACTTAGTCACTTTTATATACATTTTATTTTTTCCAGGGAGCAATATTTTTTATGATTGGGTTTCAGATATATGTTTCAACACTCTTTCCTTCACAAGTGTTCACCAATGTCCCCAGTTTCCCTCCAGCCCCACACCCCACCTCTTCTATGGGAGGCTCACTCTCTTGCTCCCTCTCGCTCTCTCTTTCTCTCTCTTTCTTTCTCTCCCCCATTCTTTTCTTCATTATGGTTTACAAAACATTGTAATAAGCACTTTTTGTATTCTTTAACAGGATATAATCTTCAGATAACTAATATATATGAAAAATCAACAAACTCAATGTTAGCACTGTTTAATCATAGCTCAAGAAGAACTTTACACTCACCCTTGACTGTGAGCACTGAAACGTGCACAGTAACACATTCAAAAGAACAAAAGCAACCAGTGCTGGCATGGATGTGGGGGAAAAGGGACTCTCTTACACTCTTAGTGGGAATGCTGACTGATCCAGCCTTTCTGGAAAGCAATATGGATAGTCCTTCAGAAATTAGAAAATGTGCTTCCATATGACTCTGCAATACCACTTCTGGGAATATATCCCAAGAATGAAAAAAAGCACAGTATAAATGGCATCTGTACCAAAATTCATTGCAGCACTGTTCACAATAGCCAAAATCTGGAAACAACCCAAGTGCCCAAGAACCGATGACTGGTTAAAGAAATTTTGGTACATCTACACAATGGAATACTATGCAGCTGTTAGGAGAGATGATATCATGAAATTTTCTATAAACAGATAGACATGAAGAGTATCATGCTAAGTGAAATGAGTCAGAAAGAGAGGGACAGACATAGAAGGACTGCACTCATTTGTGGAGTATAAAATAACATCACATGAAGCTGACACCCAAGGACAGTAAATACAAGGGCCAGGAGGATTGCCCCTAGCTTGAAGCCTGGTTCATGAGCAGAGGGAAGAAAGAAGCTGGAATAGAGAAGGGATCACTAAAAAGTGATTGCTGGAGGAATCAGTCGGGAAAAGAGATATGTGCCAAAAGTAGATAAAGGAGCAAACATGATGGCCTCTCAGTGTCTTAGTTGCAAGCCATAATGCCCAAAAGTAGAGAGAGAGTATGTGGAATATTGTCTGCCATGGAGGCAAGGGGAGGGTGGGAAAGGGGGGATTATACTCAGGATATTGGTGGTTGGGAATATGCACTGGTGGAGGGATAGGTGTTTGATCATTGTGTGATTGTAACTCAAACAGGAACGCTTGTAACTATCTCACGGTGATGTAATAATATTAAAAGAAAATTGTTAATGAAAAACCGGTGCATCAGATGAGAAATTCACATGTGCCATGCTTAATGTAAAAATAATTATATTATACAATTGAAATAAATCCAGTCTTAAGTCATTTAGCTAAAAAAAAAGAAATATGTACAGTGGTTCTGAACACTGCATTTGAACAGGGAATTCTAGATGTCCCGGGGCTCATCCTTCAAGTATTGACTTGATAACCTGTGGGAATCCATTAGGTTGGCTTTCCACCCTTATCATAAAAATCAATTATTAGATACACCACTTTCAACAAATTTCTTAGTTATTTTCTCAGTCTGTCAATAACAAGACCATGAGCTGTACAGAGCAGGCATGATTTGTCCGATTTACAAACTTGCATGACTGAAATAGAGGTTGCACAGTTCATCAAGCGCAGACCCACGTAGAACCTAAGAGTGCAGGCAAGGCACATGGATTCTGAGCATTTCTTTTTTTTTAATTTTATTGAATCACTGTGAGATAGTTATAAAGTTTCATGTTTGGGTTACAATCACACAATGATCAAACACCCATCCCTCCACCAGTGCACATTCCCCACCACCAATATCCCCGGTATAACCCCCCCCTTTCCCACCCTCCCCCTGCCTCCATGGCAGACAATATTCTCCATACTCTCTCTCTCTCTAGTTTTGGGCATTATGGCTTGCAACTAAGACACTGAGAGGCCATCATGTTTGGTCCTTTATCTACTTTTGACACATATCTCTTATCCCGACTGATTCCTCCAGTCATCATTTTCCTAGTGATCCCTTCTCTATTCCAGCTGCCTTCTTCCCTCTGCTCATGAACCAGGCTTCAAGCTATGGGGAAATCATACTGGCCCTTGTATCTACTATCCTTGGTGTCAGCTTAATGTGATATTATTCTATCACTCCACAAATGAGCGCAGTCCTTCTATGTCTGTCCCTCTCTTTCTGACTTAGCATGATACTCTCCATGTCTATCCATTTATAAGAAAATTTATGACTTTATCTCTCCTAACAGCTGCATAGTATTCCGTTGTGTAGATGTACCAAAATTTCTTTAACAAGTCATCTGTTCTCGGCCACTCGGTTTGTTTCCAGATTTTGGCTATCGTGAACAGTGCTGCAATGAATATATAGGTACAGATGTCATTTCTACTGTGCTTTTTTGCATTCTTGGGATATATTCCCAGAAGTGGTATTGTGGGGTCATATGGAAGCACAATTTCTAGTTTCTGAAGGACTGTCCATATTGTTTTCCAGAAAGGCTGGATCAGTTAGCATTCCCACTAAGAGTGTAAGAGCGTCCCTTTTCCCCCACATTCATGCCAGCACTGGTTGCATTTGTTCTTCTGAATGCGTGTCAGTCCCTGTGGTGTGAGATGATATCTCATTGTTGTTATGATTTGCATCTCCCTGATGAATAGTGATGTGGAACATTTTTTCATGTGCCTTTTGGCCATTTGTATTTCTTTTTTGAGGAAACTTCTATTCATTTCTTCTCCCCATTTCTGTATCGGGTTGGAAGTTTTTTTCTTATACAATTCTACTAGTGTCTTGTACATCCTGGATATTAATGCCTTGTCAGTTGGGTATTGGGTAAATATTCTTTTCCATTCTGTGTGCTCTTTCTGTATTTTGGTAATTATTTCTTTTGAAGTGCAGAAGCTTCTAACTTTAATGTTTACTTCCACTTACATGGTCAGTGCTGTTTCATCCTTAAAGATGCTTTTAGCTTCAATGTCACGGAGAGTTCTGTCTACATTTTCCTCTATTTACCTTATAGATTCATGTCTCATATTGAGGTCTTTAGTACACATTGATCTGACTTTTGTGCCTGGCATTAGATAGAGGTCAGAGTCCACTTTTTGCAGGTAGCTATTCAGTTTTCTCAGCACCACTTGTTGAAGAGGCTTTTCTTGTTCCACTTCACATTTCTTGCCCCTTTGTCAACATCAAGTGGCCATATATTTGGGGGTCTGTTACAGGATATTCAACTTTGTTCCATTGGTCTGAAGGTTGTTTCTAGCCCAATACCATGCTGTTTTAATTACTACTGCTCTGTAGTAGAGTTTGAAGTTGTGGCAGGTGATGCCACCCATTCTCTTTTTCCCAAGGATTGCTTTAGCTATTTGTGGGGGTTTATTGTTACATATAAATTTCAGGAGTGTTTTGTCTATTTCCCTAAAAAATGTCATGGGTATCCTGATAGGGACCACATTAAATTTGTATAGTGCTTTGGGCAGTATTGTCACTTTGATCATGTTAATTCTCCCTATCTATGAGCAGGGGATGTGTCTCCATTTCCTAGTGTCCTCTTTTATTTCTTGAGGTAGTGTTTTGTAATTTTCCTTGTACAGGCCTTTCACCTCTTTGGTTAAGTTGATTCCAAGGTACTTGATTTTCTGAGGTACTATTGTGAATGGGATTTTTTTTAATATCTCTTTCTTCTCTTTCATTATTTGTATATAAGAAAGCCATGGACTTTGGGTTGTTGATTTTGTACCCTGCCACTTTACTATATTGACCTATTGTTTCTAGGAGCTTTTCTGTAGAGTCTTCCTTTCCTATCTGTATGCCCTTGATATCTTTTTCTTGTCTAACTGCTATGATCAGGACTTCCAGTACTATAGTGAATAGGAGTGGTGAAAGTGGGCAACCTTGTCTTGTGCCCGATCTTAGAGGGAAGGCTTTTGGTTTTTCCCCATTGAGAATGATACTTGTCATGGGCTTTTGGTATATAGCTTTCAATATATTGAGGAAAGTTCCTTCAATGCCCATTTTGCTGAGAGTTTTCATCATAAATGGGTGCTTGATCTTGTCAATGCTTTCTCTGCATCTATTGATATGACTATATGGTTTTTAATATTTCTTTTATTGATATGATGAGTTATGTTGATTGACTTGTGAATGTTAAACCACCTTGTGTCCCTGGGATTAATCCTACTTGGTCATGGTCTATGATCTTTTTGATGAGTCGTTGGATTCTATTTGCTAATATTTTGTTAAGGATCTTTGCGTCTGTGTTCATCAGCGATATTGGTCTGTAATTCTCTTTCTTTGTGGTGTCTCTGTCTGCTTTAGGTATCAGGGTGATATTTGCTTCATAGAAACTGTTTGGAAGTGTTTTTGATATTTCAATTTCCTGGAAAGGTTGGAGAGTATTGGATGTAAGTCCTCTTTAAAGATTTGGAGAAATTCACTAGTGAATCCATTTGGACCAGAACTTTTGTGCTTGGGGAAACTTTTTATTCCTGTTTCAATTTCCTTGATGGTGATAGGTCTGTTCAGGTATTCCAGGTCTTGGTTCAGCCTTGGGAGGCTATAGGAATCTAAGAATTTACCCATTTTCTAGAGGTTTTCGTGTTTCGTGGCATATGGATTCTCAAAGTAATCTCTTAGAATCTTTTGAATTTCTCTAGTTTCTGTTGTAATGTCCCCCTTTTCACTTCTAACTTGGTTTATTAGGGTTTTCTCTCTCCCTTTTTTTGTGGATCTTGCTATAGGTTTATCGATCTTGTTTACTTTCTCAAAGAACCATTTCTTGGTTTCATTGATCTTTTGGATTGTTTTTTTTTTTGGTTTCCATATCATTAATTTCTGCTCTGAGTTTTATTATTTCCTTCCTCCTGTTCATATTGGGCTCCTTTTGTTGGTCATTCTCCAAGCTCTTAAGCTGTGAGATTAGGTTATTTATGTGGCTTGCTCCTCCTTCCTGAGGAATGCTTGTAGAGCTATAAACTTTCCTGTTAACACAGCTTTTGCTGTGTCCCATAAGTTTTGGTAACTCATGTCCTCATTTTCGTTCATTTCCAGTAATCTTTTGATTTCCTCTTTGATTTCCTTTCTAAGCCACTCATTCTCCAATAGTGAGCTCTTTAATTTCCATTGGTTTGATTTCATTTTCTGTTTGTGTGTGTGATTTATTTCTAATTTCAGCGCATCATTTTCTTAGAAGATTGTTGATGCAATCTCTATCTTCTTAATTTTATGGAGGTATGTTTTGTGGCTCAGCATGTGATCTATCTTGGAGACTGTTCCATGCACATTTGAGAAGAACGTGTATTCAGCTTTTTGAGAATGAAGTTTCCTGTATATATCTACTAAGTCCTTTTCTTCCATTTTTTCCCTCAGATGAAATGTGTCCTTGCTAAGCCTGAGTGTGGTTGATCTATCAAGAGGTGATAAAGAGATGTTGAAGTCTCCCACAAGTATTGTATTGTTATCGATGTCTTTCTTTGAGTCTATGAGTACTTGTTTTAAGTACTTTGCTCGTCCCTCATTAGGTTCATATATATTTAGTATTGTAAGTTCTTCCTGTTGTACAGATTCCTTTATCAATAAGAAATGACCTTCACTATCTCTTGTCACCTTCTTCAGTCTGAAATCAATGTGCTCTGATACTAGGATAGCTACTGCAGCTTTTATATGGGAGTTGTTTGCCTGTAGGATTGTTTTTCAGCCTTTGACTTTGAGCCTATGTTTGCTCTGACTGTTGGCATGTTTCTTGCAGGCAGCAGAATGTTGGGTTCAATTTTCTAATCCATCCTGCCACTCTTTGTCTTTTAATTGGTGTGTTTAGCCCATTAATGTTAGAGAGATTATTATTATGGGATTTTGTCCCATTTTTCTGCTGAAATTTGGTTTATTTGAGAGGCCTGTCTTGTCTTAAAGTAGCCCATTCAGTTGTTCTTGTAACCATCGTTTTGAATCTATGAAGTTCCTGAGCTGTAGTTTATCTGTGAAACTCTGTGTTGTTTTTTCTATTATGCATGAGAGTCTACCCCGGTATAGTATTTTTGGTGAGGCATTTATTTTATTGAATTTTTTCACTATATCCCACCACTGTTTTGGGGCCATGAGGGTTTCATCAGACAAGTCAGCTGTGAATCTTTTTTTTATTAGTTTATTTTTAATTAGAGAGTAATTGTGAGGGTACAGTTACAGATTTATACATTTTTGTGCTCATGTTTCCCCCATACAAAGTTCGATAACCCATCCCTTCACCAGTGCCCATTCTCCACCACTAGTAAACCCAACATCCCTCCCACCCTCCCCAGTCCCATCTCCCCCAACCCCACACTGCCACTATGGCAGGGTATTCCCTTTTGTTCTCTCTCTCTGATTAGGTGTTGCGGTTTGCAATAAAGGTGTCCAGTGGCCATTGTGTTCAGTCTCTATTCTGTATTCGGCCCGCATCACCTTTCCCCCTCATGACCTCCGACCACATTTTACTTGGTGGTCCCTTCCCTGAGTTACCCAGAATGAGAGACCAGCCTCCAAGCCATGGAGACAACCTCCTGGTACTTATTTCTACTATTCTTGGGCATTAGTCTTATAGTCTATTATTCTATATTCCACAGATGAGTGCAATCTTTCTATGTCTGTCTCACTCTTTCTGACTTATTTCACTTAGCTTGATACTTTCCATGCTGATCCACTTATATGCAAACGTCATGACCTCATTTTTTCTAACAGCTGCATAGTATTCCATTGTATAGATGTACCAAAGTTTCTTCAACCAGTCATCTGTTCTAGGGCACTCGGGTTTTTTCCAGATTCTGGCTATTGTAAACAGTGCTGCGGTGAACATATAAGTGCATATGTCACTTCAACTATACTTTTTGGCTTTTCTGGGATATATTCCCAGCAGTGGTATTGCTGGGTCAAATGGGAGCTCAACCTCTAGTTTTTTGAGAATCGTCCATCTTGTTTTCCAAAAGGGCTGAACTAGCCGGCATTCCCACCAGCAGTGTAGAAGGGTCCCTTTCTCCCCACATCCTCTCCAACAGCAGTTGCTTTTGTTCCTTTGGATGTGTGCTAGTCTCTGTGGTGTGAGGTGGTATCTCGTGGTTGTTTTGATCTGCATCTCTCTGACGATTAGTGATGTAGAGCACTTTTTCATGTGCCTTTTGGCCATTCGTATCTCTTTATTGGTAAAGTTTCTGTTCATTTCTTAGCCCCATTTTTTGATGGGGTTGGATGTTTTCTTCTTGTAGAGTTCAACCAGTGCTTTATATACCATTGATATTAACCCCTTATCTGATGGGTATTGTGTAAATATCCTTTCCCATTCTGTAGATAGTCTTTGTATTCTGGTCACTGTATCTTTTGCGGTGCAGAAGCTTTTTAGTTTAATGTAGTCCCATTTGTTGATCTCTGTTTTTACTAGATTGCTTAGTTCCATGTCATCTTTGAAGATACCTTTATCTTCAATATCGTGGAGGATTTTGCCGACCTTGTCTTCAATGTACCTTATGGTTTGTGGTCTGATGTTGAGGTCTTTAATCCATTTTGATCTGACTTTTGTGTATGGTGTCAGGTCGAGTTCTACGCCCACTTTTTTGCATGTGGTTGTCCAGTTGTGCCAGCACCATTTATTAAAGAGGCTTTCCTTGCTCCACTTCACATCTCTTGCTCCTTTATCAAAGATTAGATGATCATACATTTGAGGTTGTGTGTGGGGATATTCCACCCTGTTCCATTGGTCCTCAGCTCTGCCTTTGTTCCAGTACCATTCTGTTTTAATTGTTACCGCTTTGTAGTAGAGTTTAAGGTTGGGGAGGGTGATGCCTCCCATCATCTTTTTCCCAAGAATTGTTTTAGCTATCCGTGGGCGCTTATTGTTCCATATAAATTTCAGGATTGCTTGATCCGTTTCTTTGAAGAATGTCATGGGTATCCCTATAGGGATCGCGTTAAATCTGTATAATGCTTTTGGGAGTATTGCCATTTTGACAATGTTTATTCTCCCTATCCATGAGCAGGGGATATGTTTCCATTTCCTCATGTCCTCTTTGATTTCATGGAGTAGCGTTTTATAGTTTTCTTTGTAGAGGTCCTTTACTTCTTTAGTTAAGCTGATTCCAAGGTATTTGATTTTCTGGGGCACAATTGTGAACGGGATTGCTTTTTTCATGTCCCTTTCCTCTGTCTCATTGTTTGGATATAGGAAGGCCATGGATTTTTGGGTATTGATTTTATAGCCTGCGACTTTACTGTATAGGTCAATTGTTTCTAAGAGTTTCTTACTAGAGCTTTTATGTTTCTCTAGGTATAGCATCATATCGTCTGCGAATAGTGAGAGCTTGATTTCTTCCTTTCCGATCTGAATCCCCTTAATATCTTTTTCTTGCCTGATGGCTATTGCTAATACTTCCAATACTATATTAAAGAGAAGTGGTGAGAGTGGGCATCCTTGTCTTGTCCCCGATCTTACAGGAAAAGCCCTTAGTTTTTCTCCATTGATGATAATGCTTGCCATAGGATCATGGTAGATGGCTTTGACTATCTTGAGAAAAGTTCCTCCAAAACCCATTTTGGTGAGAATTTTTATCATGAATGGGTGTTGGATCTTGTCAAATTTAGCTGTGAATCTTAAGGATTTTCCTTTATGAGCAATTTCTTTCTTTGATCTTGCTGCTTTAAGGATTTTGTTTCTACCTAAGGTGTTGGTCATTTTGATCAGGATGTGTCTTGTTATTTGGATTTCTTCTAGCTGGTACCCTTCGGGCCTCCTGAATGTGGTCACATGTTTTCTTCAGCTCTAGGAACATCATAGCAATGATGTCTTTGACAGTTTCTTCTTCATCGGGGTTTTCTTCCTGTCCCTCTGGGACTCCAATAATTCTTATATTACTCCTCTTGGCTTCATCACAATCTTCTCTTGCCATCTGTTCCCGGATTGTCAGTCTCTTTTCCATTTTCTGTTCTTTTTTAGAGAGTCTCTTATCTTCATCTTCAAGCTCACTGATTCTGTCCTCAGCAGCTGTTACTCTGATACTGAGATCTTCTACTGAGTTTTTTAATTCGCCTACCAGGTTTTTCAGGTCTGACATTTCCGTTTGTAATTTTATTTGCATTTTTCACATTTCTATCTTCAAATCCTCTTGAATTTTACTGGCATTGCTTTTCATTGTTTCTTTTAGCTCCCTAAGCATCCTCAGTGGCTCCCTTCTAAATTCCCTGTCAGAGGTTATCCAGCACTTCATTGCTGTTGGGCTTTTCTGGGCTAGTCTTTTCAATAAATAAGCTTGGTGGGTTTCTGAGTTGCTTTACCATTGTGACCTATGTGGTTTAGCCATTCACACTCACTGTTACTATTCTGCTTATGAGGCAGTATTAATTGATGTGGGCTTAATGAGTTATTGGCTAATGTGTTTCTGGTGGCTAAGCTAAACTGGTGAAAGTTCAAACTTAGAAGGTAACTTATGGTTCTTGTGGGATATGGAGGGAGAAGAATAAAATAATGAGACTGTAACTCTGGGAAGGAGCCCTGACATGGGCCGATACCTGGATTGGATGAGCAGAGGGTGCCCAGAACGTTGCAGCTTGGGGTGCATGCAGTGTGCCTCAATTCCCATACCCCAGAGATCAAGGATGAAAACCAGCCACCAGGGGTCTGGTTAGAATAGCGGCTTTGGGAAGGAGCCCTGCCATGGGCCAATACCTGGATCGTATTCTGAGCATTTCTTTCAGACACAGGCTTTGCATCACAAACTGATTTGTTTGTAAAAGAAAATTTCTCTCAGAAATATCTAGCTTGTCACAGAAGTGACTAGTTTTAGACTGAGTGGGAGGTCTAGCAAAAAGTTCTATACACAATTATAGAGATGAATACCATGATTTTAAAAGAATCTTGAAAAGACAGCTTATTAATGCTGATACCGGGAACATAATTGAAAGACACATGCAATTTCCAAAACTTCCACAATACTCTTGTGTTATGAGCAATAACGCATTCCTACTTCAGATCTCTCTATCTTGAAATTGTCACAGATCCATAATAGTTCTCACTGCAGCACCTTTATAATATCCTCTAAGTGATTTGTCTCTCCTGACTCAATCACAGATTAACTGGTGGCTAGGAAAGAACACATTTTAATCAAATTGATTGCTCATACTCATACAATGGCAGCAACAAGAAAAAAGAGAAATTAGTGTACGTTTCTCGTTGTAATATAAAGAATTTAGCAAACTGCCACTATCCTTCAAATACATTTTGTTTCCAAAAACGTTCTCAACCATGTTCCCTACAACTGCTTAAAGAAAGGTGATAAAATAGGATGAGGACTTATGAGTTCACTTCATGGATCCTTTGACAGAGCCTTCAAAAGAATCTCCCAGCAACTTTCTCTCTTGTGTCTCTTCATGGAACTCTGCTCTTTCTTTTCCTTTCTTCCTTCCTTTCTTTCTTCCTTCCTTCCTTCCTTCCTTCCTTCCTTCCTTCCTTCCTTCCTTCCTTCCTTCCTTCCTTCCTTCCTTCCTTCCTTCTTCCTTCCTTCTCTTCTTCTTCTTTCTTTCTTTCTTTCTTTCTTTCTTTCTTTCTTTCTTTCTTTCTTTCTTTCTTTCTTTCTTTCTTTCTTTCTCTATCTCTTCTCTCTCTCTTTCTTTCTTTCTTTCTTTCTTTCTTTCTTTCTTTCTTTCTTTCTTTCTTTCTTTCTTTCTTTCTTTCTTTCTTTCTTCTTTCTTCTTTCTCTTATCTTCTCTTCGTTCTTTCTTTCTCTCTCTCTTTCTTTCTTTCTTTCTGCTTCCTTTCTTTCTTTCTTCCTTTCTTTCTTCTTGTTTGTTTGTTTCTTTGAGATATTTTTGTTGTTATTGCTGTTGTTGGCCACACACAGTAAGGTTCAGGAGTTATTTCTGGATCTGCACTCAGTAATTACTTCTGGTGGTGCTCAAGAGACCATATGGGATGCCAGGCAATCACCTTACCCACTAATATATTGTTCCTGCCCTGACTCTGCTCTTTCTTGTCTTACAGAATGTAACCAGAGCTTTAAACAGCCAGAAAATGGTCCTGGTTTAATCCTACACCAAGAGGTCAGAATTTTGCTATCAAAACAGGATGTGAGTAAATAAAGTAATGATCAAATGCACATCCTTCTTTTCTCATCAAGTTGCCTCTCAATTTACATAAAAGTCAAAGTCATGCTGGACTAAAACCCCTTTTAAAAAGTGGTTAATCAAAGGGCTTTATCCTAACATTGCCTCTGTCATAAGGTTAAAAAATCATTTTACTAACTTCACCCTTAGATTTTTCAAATTAGATTTTACAAAATAAAAAGTTACCTCTGTCCTCATACAGAAAACAGTACCTCTATCCTGTCCTGATTAATACAGATTTATTTTTGTATAATTTTCATCTATTATAATATGCATTATGCTGAGAATCCCTCCTCATATAGGATAAAAATGCAAAATGTCGAATAGGTAGAATAAAAAAAAAGTGCTTTATTTTCCTATGGCATACTCAAGACCCTTGGAGGAGATGCCAAATTTTATAAGATTACTGAACTCATCACAATGTCTTCTCAAAGCAATAGATGTTTTACCATTTACTTTCTATTTAATATCTGTTGTACAAACCATCAAATCATGTAGGAGAGGAAATATCATAAGTGACATTTTATTTGGATATTTAACCCAAATTAAAAAATGAGGTCATGTGGCTATAAAGATACTGCCAACTCAAATTACTTACTCATTCACTCTACTCAGAAGGTGTAAGATTTTGGCACTGAAAGCCTAATATCTGCATAATTTCCTTTAAAAAATTGTTTTTCTTTCACCTGTAAAGTAATGAAGAATGAGAAGGTGAGTAGATGTGCATGAAGAGATCTATAAAGACAGATAAATACTGCTCTCTTTATAGTATTTCAAAGTTTAACTTACTGTTGAACCACTCTCTCTGAAGATCAGCTGTGAAGTTCCCCAACTTTTTAAATGAATTTAAATTATTCAACTTTTCTTGCTGTACATTCTTGGAAGTAACAGCTCACAGAGAGTTGTTTTTAATGCTATTTAATTCTGCTTGACTTCCCTTCATACCATTATTCCACCAGAGAGTGTAAAAAGTTTGGACATTACAGATACCCAGGTGGATTTGGAAAAGCATACCAAATACATTTGATAATGTCCACATAGAGAATTCAAAGGGTCCTTAGTGCACTATATAAGTTTACTGAAACAAGCCTTTATGCTGAAGACATTTGGCACGACAAGGAAAAAGTATCCAGAAAAAGAAGCTGAAAAACAACTCTAAAGAATTTCTGCGGGTATTCGGGACCCATGACTGAGATCTCCAAGCACACGTGGAATGTGACAGGGTCTGCTCCCCCCAGCTCCCCAGTTTTCTGGTAGCTTGGAAGTCACACCCACAAACTGACTCTGGTGCCATATAATCTCATCAATGGCCAAGATCTAGAGACTACGAAATAAAGCTCCTGGAAGGGAGCGACATAGAATGTCCTGGAGCATGTGACCACATTTGTGGCCATGCGATCTCTTATACTCTAGCCCACTGAGGTACCAAAAGTAGCACACATTTGTTTGGGCTTAACATATATGTTTGTAATCTCTTATACAAGGGCTTTAATGGCTCCAGCATGAAGTACAACAATCTTCACACACTTTCCTCTTATGGTGGTGGGAAGGTGCATGATGGTGTGACTGGTGTTTGAATATTATCTGTAATGGACTGTTGTGAACAACTTTATAAAAATAAAATAATATTATAAGAAAAAAGAAGAATTCTCTGGTGCAAGAAAGGAAGAAACAGGGGCATAGAAGAATAGCATGTTTCCCAAAAATGACTTATAATTTTAAAAAGTATATGACTACTTGGGGAACACTTGGAAGAGTAATAAACCATTTTTCTTAAGCAATAAATCTTTTTTTAATTTTATTTTATTGAATCATCATGTGGAAAATTACAATGCTTTCAGGCTGAAGTCTTAGTCATACAATGCTGAAACAACCATCCCTTCACCAGTGCCCATATCCCACCACCAAAGACAAAAAAAAAAACAACCCACAGTACACCTCCCATCCCGCCCAACCCCGCACCCCCCCCGCCTTGTAACTGATAAATTTTACTTTACTTTCTATTTACTTTGGTTACATTCAATATTTCAACACAAACCTCACCATTATTATTAGGAGCACCCCACTGGAGTCAGACCTGTTGTGAAGAGAAATGAGGTCGCGCAGCCGCTACTGCGCCAACTTTAACAACTAAGTCCAGGGAGATTTCTTCCGGATATTCGATCATTGCAAACTTGTAAACCCCATCAGTGGTCATCATAATATGGCGTCCCCATGCCCTTCACCCCTGGGAAAGGACAGCCGAGAGAGAGAAATACCTTTCCCCTCCTGGGCGGGCATGGGGTCGCGGCTTAGTTCTCTGGCTGGAGACAATCTGCAAGGAGCTGCCCATGTTGAAATTGGTTCAGCTGGGTCTGGATTCATGCTCCTGCAGCTGCTGAGGAGCTGCACGTGCGTGCAGCCCCTGGGGTTACATCAGGGCAGCAGTGGGAGGGGCCGGTGCCTCCCACCTTCCCAAGCGCACCCTCGCGTCCTTTTGCTGCAGTTTTTGTCATAAAATCCCATCTGTGGTCGTCATAATATGGCGGTCCCCACACCCTTCATTCCCGGGAAGGGACAGGCGAGAGAGAGAAATACCTTTCCCCTCCTGGGTGGGCATGGGGTGGCGGCTTAGTTCTCTGGCTAGAGACAATCTGCAAGGAGCTGCCCATGTTGAAGTTGGTTCAGCTGGGTCTGAATTCACACTTGTGCAGCTGCGGAGGAGCCGCACACGCGTGCAGCCCCCAGGGTCACATCTCGGCAGCGCTTAAGCAATAAATCTTAACCAAATCGTATAACCAGGTTATTATATTCAGATTTCTCCCTAGGGTCTTGTTTTCCAGTTAATCACTATCATTAGGGACACTATCATTAGTTTTAAGTATTACTATTTCTTCATCTTTCTATGCATGATCTTGATTAATTCTTACATGTTGTGTCCTCTGAAACTTCTCTAGAGATGATTTTCTTCAGACACAGGAGGCACCTTAACTACACCTGCTGAAGTTACTAAATTCAAAGGGGTCTTCAAAACTGCAACATAACCACTGCTCCCATTCTGTTATAGATGCCCCAGGTCCTAAATCTCTGTCTCTTCCTGCCTCCATCCTTCACATTCTATACAAGATAACGAGACTTATTCTTAGAAGAAAATAGTTAATTTCTCTCTTTGATAAGAGGAAGAACTATTTCTGTTCTGCTATTGTGAAAACCATGTGTTTTATAATTCACTTCCAGATGTGTCATTGAAAAGACTTCCTCTTCTTTTTCCCGGAAGTTCCAGACAGGTGCTTAAAATTATCTTTCCTGTTTCAGTACCATGTAGAAATTGAATAACAAAACAGGAGAACTTCCTTTTGCTAAGGTCATGGCTGTCTTGTTTGTTAGACCGTACATTATGGTCATATTTATTACTAACATCTCCCAGTTATAATAGTTATAATATTTATGTTATATTATAATACATATTTAATCTTTGGTATCATTATATCATGTTTGATTTGAGGCACAATAAACAAAGAATTAAAGTAATCACACTCAGAGATTTTTGTGGGTGATGGTGTTGGGGCCCCACCCAGCTCTGCTCGAGGCTTACTCCTAAATAAGCTTAGGGATCACCCCTGGGTATTGTTCTGTATTGCTGGGGATAGATACAGGTTGGCCATGTATGAAGCAGATACCATATCCACTGTACTATCTAGCTGGCCTCAGAGAAGTATTTCTGAGTCACAATATCTTCACACAAACACTTTACTTTTCTTTAATAAAATTATATCCGATTGTTAGCTCCAGTCATTAGAATGGTAAGCTGTTTTGTGTTGTTTCTTTTTTTAAAAAAAATCTAAGGTGTATAGTTTCTGGTTTGTTGTTGTTGTTGTTGGAATGGGGAGAAAATAGCATAGTTATTTTACCTTTCCTTACGCTAAATAAAAACCTTAAAAAATGTCTGAAAAACCCAAAACATGAGGTAAGAAAATAACCCAGAGTTTCCCAAACTTATTTGTCTTACTTCCTCCTTTTCAGAAACAAAATTACTCAGTGCCTGCCACCCCTTTTTTTACATGAAATAACAGAAAACATCCTTTAACTCCAGCTAAAAATGAGGCTACTACCAATCCCTAGATCTTTCTAGTACCACCTATGGGTATGAGGGGAGATATTTTCCTAAAATATCTATTACTTTAGGAAACACTGAATCCTAATTCTTAGCACACTGCGACCCCTGTAATATTTTTCATTGATGCCATAACAAAGAAACTTCATTAATGCCAAACAAACTTAGTGACTTCAAACAGCAGAAACTTATTTCCTTACTTCCAGAGGTGGAAGTACAGAATGGGTCTCACAGATGCTAAACTCAAGATGCTTTTCAGTAGTCAAGCTGAATCTGATATCCAAGTCACTCCATATGGGGTGAGTGAGTCCATCAGCCACCCAAACAGAGCCCAGGCAGCAAAAATTCCACACTCCATGCTCACGGCTGGACTCAACAGACCCAGGCATAGCCTCATCCAGGAATGAATTTGATGAAAAACACAGGTATACAGGTTTTGTGACTGAAATCTGCAGGCTCTCACAGAGTCAGGGATGGGCTACTTTCCCACATCCCCCTGTGCTTCAGGGAGCCTGGTAGCCATGCTTATGAACTGCCTATAGTGCCATAAAAACTCATTAACCAGCCATGATCCAGAGATTAAAAATAAATCTCAAAAGAGATCAACAAACTGTAGAGATGATTCTAGACCCTAAAGTCACCATTCAGTTAAAAATTTAACTCCAGGGGCTGGAGAGGTAGCACAGTGGTTTGGGCATTTGCCTTGCACGCAGCCGACCCGCGTTCAATCCCTGGCATCCCATACGGTCTCCCAAGCACCGCCAGGAGTAATTCCTGAGTGCAGAGTCAGGAGTAACACCTGAGCATCGCTGGGTGTGACCCAAAAAGAAAAAAATTTAACTCCAGCTGTATCACCCCATTCAAAATTTTAGAATTCCTGTCATCTCAAACCCAACACCACTGATATACCTGTAGTAGCACACCACATTGGATGGGATGTAAAGTAGAAGACAACCAATCTCAACTAAGAAAACATTAACACACAAGGCTTAACCTGTAACAATAGATTATTAATCTCTTATACAAGGGCTTAACAGCTCCAGGGTGAGAAACAACAATCTTCACACATTTTTTTCTAAAGAAATCTTTTTTGATCATTTTTAGTGAATTATTCATAACAAGCAATATACAATAAATTATTTAGGGTCTGCTATTGGGGCAGGCTTGAGTAGTAGTTGGGAAAATCGGAAATAATGGGATTGGGAAGGTGTAATGGTGGGATTGGTGTTGGAATGTTGAAAGTAATAAATCATCATGAGCAACTTTATAAAAATAAATAATTTTGTTTAAAAGACGCTTTGCAAAGTTGAATTCCTTCTACAAGACAGAGAGAATCCAATGTCTCAAGGTTATTGGCATTCCTTAGTTAATGCGTCCTCCATCTTCAAAGTCATCAGTCATATCATTCTAACCTTTGACTCTACCTCACACCTCTTTCTCTGCCTCTCCTGTTTTCCTGCAAATCCTGTTGCTACCTTGAGCCACCAGATAAATTCAAGACAACTTCCCCAGCTCAAAATCCTTAAACTAATCACATCTGCAAAGCTCTTTTGTATTTAAGGTAGCATAATCACAATTTTCTAGGACTGGAAAATGGACAATTCTAAGAGTTATGCTTCCATGTAAACAACTACCCTCACTTCCCTCTGCTATGGTACTACTGTAAAAACTTATCTCACACTGCTGCTCTGCATCCCGTAGTGGATCGTTATTATGCTTTTCTCTACTGGAAATGGTCCCAATCAAGGTCTTCCCCTTTTCTGGGGGACCTACTTTGGAACCTGAACCAACCTTTAGCCATTAACACAGTGAGGCCATGTGACTGGCAGACCCTGCAGCTGCCATCCTTGGAAATTCTTGAAACCCTTTTTTCCTTCTCAGGTGGAAAAAAAAATCTAGCTAACTGCGTCACTGGAAATCCTCTTGTGGAAATCCTCCTTCTCCACAATACAAAACACTAGTCCCATGGGTTTTTTTTCTCAAATTTTTTCATAGGGAAATCTTGGATATGGAATCATTCTCAGGTACCTGAAAACTTCAAACTTGAGGATTAAAATAGGTAAGTTTACAATAAATCCCAAACCAAACAGAATAGACTTTGATCCACCAAGGGTTATCCACCTTCGTGAAAGGGACTAAAATTCCATTCCCTTGCTTTAAATTTCCTACAGAAACAATTTTATCTGGTGGCTCAAGGTAGCAACAAGATTTGCGTGGGAGAGATAGGAAAATAGGAGAGGCAGAGAAAGAGATGTGAGGTAGAGTCAAAGGTTAGGATGATATGACTGATGACTTTGAAGATGGAGGACCCATGAGCTAAGGAATGTCAATAGCCTTGAGACATTGGATTCCCTCTGTCTTCTAGAAGGAATTCAACTCTGCAAAGCGTCTTTTTAAAAAATGAGTTTTTCAATAAAATTTTTGTTTGATCTAAAAGAAAAATAATTTTTGAAAAAAAGATTGGACAAATATTTGTCGTCACTACTCAATAGTTATAACATTCAGCAGAATTAAATAAGGTCCTATTTCAGTGGAAATACAAAGTATCTCATTATAACACTAATATGAGAAACAGGCAGAGTCAATCCACAATTTAAAAAAATCTTTCTTTGATACTTCATCTTAATTCATCCTAATTCTATAAGATAGATTTATATCTTTACTGTAAGTAATTTTTGATCTATAGAATTATGTTTGTTAGAGGTTGAAGGGCCATTCCAAGGCTACACCAGGTGACACTGTGGAGGACATTCAATGCCAGAGATCCTAAGAGGTGAGACAGATGCAGGGAGTGTGCTTAACCTTTGTACTAGTTCCTCAGTCTCTACAGAACCCTAGGTTCTATACCTGTTTGAAACATAAGAAGAAGAAAAAAACAAAGGTGTTGGGAAAAGATAGAAAAGTAAACAAACAAGCAAAAAATCCCTCAACATTTAAAAAAAAGCCATCATATACATGACACATCTTTGCAGTGATTCAGTAACTGAAATATGAATAAAAGGAATCAGGAAAGTGTATGCAGACTAATAAAATTCAGTAATTTTAGGACAAAATTAATCCACAGTAGAGAATTAGAATGGTGGTTATGACCAAGAAATGAGAGTGGTATATAATGAGCAAGAAGGATGCTTCCAGTTCAAGATTGTTTCCTATATGGTGATCACACTGATCTCTTCATTTTGTATAACTTTTGAATGGTATTCTTAAAATTTGTGCTGTTTATGTCATGTATTATGCATAGTTAAGGTGGTCTCTACAATAAAATGTGCTACCAGAACAAATTAAAATATGTTATTTTTAGAAAAAGTGTTCAAGGGCTGGAGCAATAGTACAGCAGGTAGGGCATTTGCCTTGCACGGGTTCGATTCCCAACATCTCATATGGTCCCCTGAGCACGGCTAGGAGTAATTCCTGAGTGCAAAACCAGGAGTAACCTCTGTGCATCACCAGGTGTGACCCAAAAAAAAGCAGCACCTGACAAAATAGCAGGGAAATTATGTATAGAGGCCCTTGGTAATGTAGAAGATAAAACTAACACCACAATGTTCATATTTGTTTACAACTTTCACTTGTCTTACATAAAAATTCCCAGTACTGGCCCTGGGAATTGAAGCAGAGGATTAAACAATTTGCCACTGTCACAAGTCACCAATAATTTTGGCTCCAACTTGTCTGATCTTCAATTTAATGCACTGAAAAACATCATGCTCTTCCTAAAAAGTCAGTTTGCTTTTCAACAGCATGGTCCTGTTGATAATTTCTGGAGAGCAAAATAGGATGCCCTACTCATATTATTACCAACTATCACTCTTAGGGTTTCCCCTTTTTCGCTTCCTGTTTCCCTCTTAGAACTTAAAAACATTTTATTTTGGTCTCTTACAGTAGATGGCCTAATGGCCTAACCAGTGCTGCTGCACCACCTATTAGACTTAGCCTGCCCAATTGATCATTGCATCTACATCTTTGCTGGGATTATTTCCAGAATTAAGCCCTATTATAAGCTCTGATATTTCTAGTCATGGCCAAATATACCTCAGAGACAACCCATACAATTATATTGAGCCCATGAATGTGGCGGCTCAGTGGTAGACTGCCTGCCTTGCACAAATGAGGCCGTGAAAGTAAGTGCCTGCATTGAGAAAAACAATCCTGGCCCTGCAGTTGTGGCCCCTGCAGTAACTGAAACCATGTGTAAAAAATCTGGATATCACAATTGTAAATCTTAACTAACCCACATCTAAGGGAAGAATGTATAAGGAATGAGAGAGCGATCCCTTTACAAAGTAGCAACTCAGTATCTTCACACAGAGACTATTCATTGAATTTGTCCGAATCTGTCACAGGCTAATGATTAATATTGTTCCCTTTATTCCCAGAATTTTCTAGTTTGTACAAGATCGCCATTAGGATTTTGTCACTGAAATATTCATAATTCATGTTTCATTGTTGGAGCTATAAATGTAGGATATTCTGTTTCTTTTGTACCTGAATTAACCAATCCAAATATTGGGCATGACTTCTGACTAAAATATTATAGTATAGTCATAAAAATCTACACCACTAACAAAAAACAAAATTTGAATTGTGGCATTTAGGAGGAAGAAATATTAGAAACAAAAAATACATAATGTAAACTGAACTGGAAACAAGTTATGGAACTAATGAAAACTCAATACTTATTTCATTGATTTTTTTCAAAATCAAGACTCTGATTGCTATGAAAACAATATTCCCTCCACCACAGCCATGAAAACTTATTCACCAGCCTTATTCCAGAGACTCTTAAATAAATCTCAAAAGAGATTAACTAGCTGCAAAAATTTCTCAAACACACATCCTCAGAAGATACCTCTGAGATGATCTAGAACCAGCCAGACTGTCCAGTTAAAAAACTGAATTTTCTGCAGTGACATCTCCAAACTCTACAATATTGATATCCCAGTAGTAACACACCATATTGGATGGAATGGAATGTAGAAGACTGTGGGGGACCAAGACCCTGGGAAAAGGAGAACTTAGCCATTTCCCTAGACAGGGAGTGCCCACCAAGATACTGTATTCTGAAACAGACATCCTGTACCAAGGGCGAAACCCACAAAGATGACAGGCATATCATGTTCCATCCTGCTGATCCCCCTTACGCAAATGCCCCGCGAATGTCCCGCGTGATCCACCCTGGCCCCCTTGCAAAAGCCTTGTCCCTCAGTCTATATATTCTGTATACTTTCCTCCAATAAACGAGACCTTGACAACAGTTTCTTGCTTGGTCTCCCTCTTCTTTCTCACCCTTGCTATTTCAGGTAGCGCCTCTTCAGACCATGGAATAACTTGGTCCCTCGGGACGGGACAGAAGACAACAAATCTCAACTAACAAAAACATCAACTCCATTAACACAGAAGACCTAACTTGCAGTAGCTTAGTAAACCTTTAGACAAGGACTTAATGTCCCCATGGTTAGATATAAAATTTTTCACAAATTTTCTCCTACAAAAATATTTTTTATCATCTTGTTAGTCATTTTGTGAGCAACAATAAATACAAAATAAAATTATTGTAGGTCTGTTATGGGGACAGGCTTGAAGGGTGTTTGGATCAATAGAGACAATGGTGGAAGGTAGGTGACAGTGTGGTGGTACTGTTGCTGGAATACTGAATGCCTATAACAAATCACCATGAACAACTTTGTAAATACAGTGTTTAAATAAAGTGTGTGTATATGTGAAAGGCCGAGGGGCTGGGGGGGAGGTGTGGAGTGGGGAATAGTTCCCCAGGTCCCAGAGAAATCTCATGTACTTAGGGATTTTTAGAAATTCACAACAATGTTCCCTACACTGACAGGTTTATCTACCTTACCCAGCTCCTGCAGGCCCCAAACCTGCTCTGAGCCATAGAGATAGATTCCCACCACTACCAGCTTTGTGGTGCTCACTTGACAACATTCATAATTCTCCCAAAAGCACAGAACTAAAGTTCCCAAGACTACCAATGTCAACTCTCCAACGTGTTGCTCTAACACTAGATTCCTCTGTATACCCAACACATATTTTGAGCAAACAAATTTAAAAACAATATTCTTTTCTACTACTTCCCCCTCCCCTGATGGAATGTTTCTTATAGTGCCATGCTTGTGATGAGGGACACTAAATTTTTCCAAGACAAACTTGGTAAGTGCTTATTGATAGGGGGTCAGAGCAAGTTTCCCCACAAAATAAATCATTTGGCCATATTCAATATTTTGAACAAAAGTTACTTAAGTATGAACTTATAGAAAAATAATAATAAAAGAGTACTCACTGTAATATTTTTCTCTGACAACACATGATTTCTCCATGTGAAAAAGTACTCTTTTTTTTTCTTTTTGGGTCACATTCGGCGATTCTCGGGGGTTACTCCTGGCTCTGCACTCAGGAGTTACTCCTGGCAGTGCTCAAGGGACCATATGGGATGCTGGGAATCGAACCCGGGTTGGCCACATGCAAGGCAAACACCCTACCAGCTGTGCTATCACTCCAGTTCAAAAAAGTACTCTTTTATTTTTAACTAAAGGATATTCTCCTTATCACCAGAGAAAGGCAATTTAGGACAAATAATACCAGATAAACACGTTGTTAAATCTTAACTAATCTATGCAAAACTTTTTTCCTCAATTCTTCTTTGTCCAAGAAAGCCTAAAACCAAAGCTCTAGTAAGTACTCTAGATTACATATATATGGGTACTCCATATATAAAAAGATATAATTTGATTTTTCTTCTCTGGTTATTTTATCTCACTATTATTTTTAGACCAGCTAAAAAAACTGGAAGAGAAAATAATGTTTTTGTCCCCACTTATAGTGAAAATAGCTTAAACTCATTTGAAAATATCTAACATTTGTGTATTGGGAACCATTTTATTTTATTTTATTTTTTATTCAAGTACAATGATTTGTGTTTTTCTATAGCATCACAGATCAAAGAAACAAAAATTTTTATCATGACTACTGCATAGAACATTGCAGTAAACTGAATTAGTGCCATTCAAAATTTCTAAGGCCAAATCCCTGGAACCTGCAAATGTTACTAATTTTATAAAAGAAAAGAGACTTAACCAATATAGGTAAGCCAAAGTGTTGACATGGAGAAGTTATCCTAAGTAGAACCAAATTCCAAGTGTCTAAGAAAGTGGTAAAGAGAGAAACAGAGACAAAAAAAAAAAACAACAGAGAAATGTAAAGACAGATTCAGAGCTTGATATAATACTGCCAAAATCCAAGGAACCCATGAAAGTGCCAGCAATCCTCCAAAACTAAATGAGGCATGGAAAAAAATGTACCCCAAAGTTTCCTAAGGGAGCTTCTATCAACACTTTAATTGTTAAATTCTGACCTCCAGTACTGTGAGACAATTTACTATGCCAACTATAAGAAACTAGTATGAATAGGAAGTTGAAACTTAGTGATGTAATTTGGTCAAATGAATTCAAACATAGAAAGTTGCAAAGCTCGGTTTTGAACTCAAGAAATATTGCCAACTGCTCTCTCTCTTTGCTAGGCTAAGGTACACTGTAGTATAGATTCTGAGCACTAAATCCATGATTGTGTTCCATTATCACAAAGAATGTTTCATGAAAAGAGCTTATTCAGGAGAAGGGAGAGATAGTACAGGGTGCTAAGAGATGGGTAGGGTGCTAGGTGGCTGATCGGGGTGTTGATTCCAGGTACCACACATGGTCTCCCTGGCCCCATCAGGAGTGATCTCTGAGCACAGAGCCAAACATAAGTCCTGAGCACTGCAAAGTGTGGCACAAAAACAAAACAATAGGGCTTAACTGGGAGCTCTTTACCTCTTATAGACCATTTGTGGGTTTCTGCCCATTCCTTCCACCAAAAGAAAACCCTCATGGAATAGGCTCTTAGAAATCAATTTCTAGTGGGCCCATCAACATTTTCATAATTAACTCAAGAGAGAAAACTCAAAGAATAATGTCCTAGATTTACATTAACTGTCCAAAAATATCTCTAATATTCTCAATTTTAAAAAACCATAGTAAGATGAACATTAAAGAATAAAATGAAATTCAGACGAAATAGTTGTAAATGAAACTATTATCTAGATCATTTCCTCAATATTATTATATATGTGTAAATATAATGCACAACATAAACTTATTTATATTTATATACATTTTATACACATCTAATATATTTATATAATATTTGTATAATATTTATATACATCTAATATATTATCTCACTTCTGATGTAATTATTCTGGTATATTTATTTATACTCTTCAATTTCAGTGACTGACCATATTTTGAAAGAATACCACTGAAATATGCACTATTCAGAAACTTTTCTCATAAAACTTTGCACAATGAAGAATCACTTTGTTGTTGTTGTGAACTTAAAGCCAATAAGAAGTACCTCGCCAGAATAACAGATTCAATTCAGAGACGCATTAAGAAAATAAGAACAGTTCAATACTTCAGAATTTAATTACCTCTGGATTCAATGTTGCAGCACATAGATACTTGCTCATTTCATACATCATTTATGGCTTCTATCACAATTCTACAAAACCAATAGATTGTCTGTCCAACCACCTTAGCAGTATTCTGATTTTGTTTTCCCTATTGGTCATTGATATTTCTGTTTAAGCATTTTTAAATGCCTTATATGTTTATTAAAAATGCTGAAAATTTTTAAAATTACTTTCTGACAATTTTATCTTGACCTAGACTCATCTCAGGTTGCTTTTCTATTTCTGATCTTCTCTATCCTTTTGCTTTGCTTTTTTTTTTTGCTTTTTGGGTCACACCCAGCGATGCTCAGGGGTTTCTCCTTGCTTTGCACTCAGGAATTACTCCTGGCGCTGCTTGGGGGACTATATGGGATGCCGGGGATCGAACCCGGGTCGGCCGCGTGCAAGGCAAACGCCCTACCCACTCTGCTATCGCTCCAGCCCCTGCTTTTTGATTTTTGGACCACACTCTGCAGTGCTCAGAACTTATTATTGGCTCTGAATTCAGGGATTACTCCTACAGGTGGTTGGTGGTTTATCTGTGGTGCCTGGGATCAAGCCCAGTTCAGTGCATGCAAGGCAAATGCCTCAGCTTCTGTACTATCTCTCCAGCCCACTCTCCTTTATCTTTAAACATAATGTTTTTTTGGCACCAGTGCTTAATTCATGATCTCCACTTTTATTATTTAGGTACTTGGTTTCCTATCAACCACAATGACATTCATGACATCAAATATCACTTGTATTCATAAATATCTCCTATATTCAATCATCAAAAACAGCACACACACACAAAATCACTTAATTAGTATAGAGAACTCAATCTAAGCTCATCATAATAGCACAGCAGCACACCTAATGATTAACAGTAGTGGATTGTTTCCACTAAAATCAAATAAAGAATAACCATTCTGATAAATACAGTAAATAACTGTAGCACTGTAGCGCTGTCCTCCCATTGTTCATCTATTTGCTCAAGCGGGCACCAGTAACATCTCCACTGTGAGACTTGTTGTTACTGTTTTTGGCAAATGGAATATGCCACAGGTAGCTTGTCAGGCTCTGCCGTGCAGGCGAGTTACTTTGGTAGCTTGCCAGGCTCTCCAAGAGGGATGGAGGAATTGAACCCGGATTGGCGATGTGCAAGGCAAACACCCTACCTGCTGTGCTATCACTCCAGTCCACAGTAACTAAACCACTATTAATTTAGCATTGTTCCTGAGTAACTAGTCAATGCAATGAGGCACCACAAAGAAATGAGATGTAGAAAAATTGTAAAGAAAAAATTAAAATTATCATTCCTTCAGATTATGTGGTTCACCAAGACCACTGTCTTTTATAACTCTGGGTACCATCATGACTTTCATATTCTAACTGTAATAGGCAAACTGACATGATTGCATAACTGGAAACCAATTATATTGTGAATTTTTAAAAAGTTACTAAATAATGAGATTATTGAGTTAGATGATTGGAGGAAAAGTCGTACACAGCAAACAACTGTGTATGACTTCACGTGAGGCTAACTAATGTTAGCTTACATTAACTAGAACATTATATTAAGCTGACATTAACTAGAACATGTAATGGTTGAAAGTTTATAAAAGTCATGAAATTTATAATTGTAACAAAAATATATAATACTTAGTAATGACCTAACATGTGAAGAACAATAAAAGACTTCTGGGTTCTGGTTTGGCATCTAAGGAGCTTGGTATATATCTGTGCTAAAATGCTTAACACACTGACAAAAAAATATCAAATTATTTTCAGTGTCGAAAACCATACCCAGGGTCTCACACATGTAAACTGCTGATCTACATTTTCTAATGCTGAAATCTTTCTCTTTCAGATATATCATAGATGAAATCTTATGTGTAAACTGTTTCTCAAAAAATCAGAGTTACAAGTAGAAAAAGAAAAAAAAGTTAAAAACCCAGGACCTTCCCCCAAACAACTAATAAGTTAGGAATACCTAAACTCTACCTGAACAATTTCTAAAAGTCCAATGTGGAAAATTCTGAGAGTTAAAAACTCAAGGGGTTCAATCATATAGTAAAAAAAGAAAGAAAATCCGCCCTCAGACCTTCCAGGCAGAGAAAGGTATCAGCAATCATTTTTAAAAACACCAACATCTGTTCTTCCTAACAAAATTTTCTTCCAAAAGAAACTATTCTACCAGACTCTAACTGTACAGATTTTATCAGAGTCCTATAGGACTTTTTTTAAAAAGAGAGGAATATCCAACTATAGCATTTCCTAAAGATAGGAGGAATTTAGTCTTTCTATCCACCTTTTAAATAAGGAATCTTAGAAGCATTTATAGAGTTGAGTACACAGTAATGAAGAGCTGAGAAGTAAATAAAGGCTTATAATATGCTCCCCCTAACTCATACACTACCTTTATAACATGGAAAACTAATTTATAGCAGCTCTTTTTACCCAGTACATTACGTCCAGCTTTCAATAAAAAAGTTACAAGGAAAATTAAAGTATAAAAAAAAAACAATTTGCAGGATAGAACTAGACTCTTACTCAACAAGGATGTTGGAATTTCAGATACAATATACAAAACAAATATTAGTTATATTCTAAAAGTTCTAATATAAAAAAGTAGATAATATGCAAGAAGAGGCAGGTAATATAGGTGAGATGAAAATTACAAAAAGGACTTTTGGGCCGTGCTGTGGATTGAGCAGGATGGAAGAACCCAAAAGCGCGCCCTTGGACTCCAAGCAGCCCACTGAACTAATTCCGGCACGGGATCGGAGACCCCACGGCGGGCTTCGAGAGTGGAAACCGGGAATTCCCCAATTCTTTTAACCTCTCTCTCTCAATCCCTTCCTCCCGAGCACAGCGCAGGGTCCACGGCTTTCTGACTGCAAAATGGAGACGCCGAACCTCTCTCTAGGTTTCTCCATCTTATGAGCACCATAAAAGGGTAAAAGTTTTTAGTGATGTTATTTCTGCTTGTACTTTCCCTGGACTTTATACAGAAACCCAAAACCGCGCGGCCGCTACCGCGGCCGTGCAACCTAATGTCATCTTAGTATCAGCAATATGTAATGGTTCCTTCTTAATGGGTCGGACTTTTGTGGGAGATCCTAACAAGAATAGTAAGTCTTTTGCTGAAATATTGAAGGCAATCAAAGTGGTAGCCATCTCTCTAGACTGAACTAAGCTATATCCCCATGCCGGCTGAGAAGAAATATCCTTCTTTCTTGGGAAGAAACGCAGCGTGGTGTCAAACATAGTGTGATGTCCATTAAGCAAACAGACCTGGTGGCGTGGGAATGGGATATAAGGGGAAAAATTATGTACATGGAACAGCGGGACGCTGGTGGAATCTCGAGCCGGAGCCGATACCAGCGCAAGACCTTTGGTTCCAGAAACTGCTTGCAGACACTCTACTAGACTATCAACTAAGCCAGAGCCCCACGCCGGCTGATGACGGGAAATAACCATCCTCTTTGTTTTTTTTCCCTTTGTCAGACAGCGTGGTGATTACTAAACAGGCGTGAACTCGGTGGCTCGGGGCAAGGGGGAAAAAGAAAAGTTATGTAACAAACAGCGGGACTTAATATCTCTATGTTCTTAGCAATGGAGAACTATCAAATGCTTCCTTGGCAATAGGACTGTCTTTTTCTTTTTGGGGGAAAACCCCAGCAACGGTAGTGAGTTGTGTGTTGAAACATGGAATGTAATCGAGATAAAGCGTAAACGAAGTGAAACTTATCACGTACAAGGGTGGGGACTGGGGAGGTGGGAGGGGGCGGCAGATACACTGGGGGGGTTGGTGATGGAAGATGGGCACTGGTGAAGGGAAGGGTGTCTGAGTATTGTATAACTAACATAATCCTGAGAACTATGTAACCCTCCACTTGGTGATTCAATAAAAAAAAATTTTAAAAAAAGAAAATTACAAAAAGGAATCAAAGAGCAATACTTGATAACAAAACCACTGTAACAAATAATAATGATAGGTACATTAGTAGACTAGATATAGCTAAGAGGGAAAAAAATCTGAACTGAATAGCAATGAAAAACAAAAAGAAAAAGCTAACATGGTCTGATCTCAAACTGTAGTCTAAAACTGTAGTAATCAAAGTAATAAGATACTGGCATACAGTTCTCCTCAAGCTTTTCTAGGAAATTGAAAAGACAGGAACCCTTCCGAACAGTTTCTACAAGGCACATATCTCCCTAATACCAAAAGCAAACAAAGACACCACTAACAAAGAAATTATAGATCAATATCCTTGATGAACACCGATGCAAAGATCCTCAACAAAATACTAGCAAATAGAATCCAACAACTCATCAAAAAGATCATACACCATGACCAAGTGGGATTTATCCCAGAGATGCAAGGATGGTTTAACATTCAGAAATCAATCAACATAATCCATCTTATCAACAAAAATAAAGATAAAAACCATATGATATATCAATAGATGCAGAGAAAGCATTTGACAAGATCCGACACCCATTCATGATAAAAACTTTCACAAAATGGGTTGGAGGAACTTTTCTCAAGATAGTCAAAGCCATCTACCATGAACCTATGGCAAGCATTATCATCAATGGAGAAAAACTAAGGGCCTTTCCTCTAGATCGGGGATAAGACAAGGATGCCCACTCTCACCACTTCTCTTTAATATAGTATTGGAAGTATTAGCAATAGCCATCAGGCAAGAAAAAGATATTAAGGGGATTCAGATCGGAAAGGAAGAAATCAAGCTCTCACTATTCGCAGATGATATGATACTATACCTAGAGAAGCCTAAAAGCTCTACTAAGAAACTCTTAGAAACAATTGACCTGTACAGTAAAGTCGCAGGCTATAAAATCAATACCCAAAAATCCATGGCGTTCCTATATGCAAAAAATGAGACAGAGGAAAGGGACATGAAAAAAAGCAATCCCGTTCACAATCGTGCCCCAGAAAATCAAGTACCTTGGAATCAGCTTAACTAAAGAAATAAAGGACCTCTACAAAGAAAACTATAAAACACTATTCCATGAAATAAAAGAGGACATGAGGAAATGGAAACATATCCCCTGCTCATGGATAGGGAGAATAAACATTGTCAAAATGGCAATACTCCCCAAAGCATTATACAGATTTAACACGATCCCTATAAGGATACCCATGGCATTCTTCAAAGAAACGGATCAAGCAATCCTGAAATTTATATGGAAAAATAAACGCCCACGGATAGCTAAAACAATTCTTGGGAAAAAGATGATGGGAGGCATCACCCTCCCCAACCTTAAACTCTACTACAAAGCGGTAACAATTAAAACAGCATGGTACTGGAACAAAGGCAGAGCTGAGGACCAATGGAACAGGGTGGAATATCCCCACACACAACCTCAAATGTATGATCATCTAATCTTTGATAAAGGAGCAAGAAATGTGAAGTGGAGCAAGGAAAGCCTCTTTAATAAATGGTGCTGGCACAACTGGACAACCACATGTAAAAGAATGGGCTTAGACCTCGACCTGACACCATGCACAAAAGTCAGATCAAAATGGATTAAAGACCTCAACATCAGACCACAAACCATAAGGTTCATTGAAGACAAGGTTGGCAAAACCCTCCACGATATTGAAGATAAAGGTATCTTCAAAGATGACATGCAACTGGCCAACCAAGTGGAAACAGAGATCAACAAATGGGACTACATTAAACTAAAAAGCTTCTATTTCCAAAAAGGCTAGACCAGTCAGCATTTCCACCAACAATAGATGAGAGTCCATTTCTCCCTATATCTGTGCCAGCACTGTTTGTTCTTGTTCTTTTTGATGTGTGCCAGTCTGTGGTGTGAGATGATATCTCATTGTTTTGATTCATATCTCTGTGATGATTAGTGATATAGAGCATTCTACTCCCTTTCATGTCAATAATTGCACTCTAGATTTATTGTAGAAGTTAAGTTCAGAAGATGCTGTTTGATTTAACCATAACTGAGGGTCACTAGTTTTCTTCACTACCACAAATCAGCAAATAATTGTAACAGAAGTTTCACCAACGTGTACCATATTCCTTTCCATCTAAAGAGACAGTACTTCCCAAATCTTACAAAGCACAATAAAAATATAATATAACTAAAGGAGTCAATTCTGCAATTTTAATTTTTAAATAGGAGAAATGACTACAGAATTAATTTTAAATTAATTATTCTGAGAATCATTTATAATAACCACCAGTATCTCAAGTACTCAACCCCAGTCACCAAACTTTCAATAGATTGTCTTTGATTGTAATTAGTTCAGATTAGTGATAGTTATAGATAAGAGATGGTGACTACCAGTAGCCATCATAATAAATTCAAGTAACTATTTGTACCTCTGAACTCAAGTAGGTCACAAAATAGATCTTTCTTATTACCCCCCTTTGCCAGGAAACTCACTTTTAAAATAATCTGCCACCTTTTATCAGTATCCCTATTCATCAGTGATGACCCTTGGCTACCTATTGCTCATACAACTTTCATCCACTTCCTCTAACAATAATCCTTGCCTTGTGGGTAAAGCTAGTCATTTCTCCAGCCCTAAAATTTCTTGTTAGCTTAAGTGGCTTCTGAGAAACACCAAAAACTATCAAGATTCTGAAAGAATGTCTTCAATTTTCTCCTCTCTTCCAATTTAAAGCTTGTTGAGGTACACACAGCTTGTGAGTGACCTTAAGTGACCACTTTGGTAGTATTATGCTACAAAAAGGAAGACAGGAAACATATTTTATTATCCTCAATTTTTTCAATGTAATACTATTTTAGCAACATGCTTAATGGCAACATACAGAACCCTTCATCAGATTTAATCTCAGGTGTGAGGTGTATGATGGCACTGTTATGTATTCATTGATGAGTTACCCATGCAAACAACAAATTCCTGTTGAGCACTGGCAGTAGATCCTGCACACATATGTTGAATAGTCACTCTCTGTTCTAAGTAGCTGCTTCCTTATCTTTATCTTTTGTAATCACTTTGAATTTTTTTTCAGAATAGGATTGTGGAAAAGTACTGATATTTTTCTTCTCTTAGAGATTCACAGCGTCAGGAAAGAGGTCATGAGGAGTTTTCCTCAGGCACTGCATTTTATTTCTAACCGGATCAATAACTAACTGAAGACATGCTCTATAGAAATAAGTTCATAATGCAGATATTGTTCATTTACTTTTATAAGATCATTCATAAATGGTGAAAGAAATATTCATACATATTTTCCTATACTTATGTGTTGGTCAATAATTTACTAATCAAGAAAATCTTGAGCTGATTTAGGTCAAAGCAATGAGTCAGGTCATCCAAGCAGTTCTCATTAACAGTCCTCTTTAAGGAACTTACAAGAGAATATAATAGATTTTCATCTTAAAAGTAATTGTTTTCCAAACTGGTTTGCAAAAAGACAAATGAATAGGCTAAGCACTGAGTAAAATCTTTCATAAGCCAAATACTTTTCTATTACTATTCAAATAAATTAGGTATCCACTGATAATCTAAAAATACCTGAAACAAAATTAGATAATTTGTATTGGTATATCTGTCATCATAATGAAAATTAGTTTTTAAGACTGATAAATGAAGGGATACAAGAAAACATAAACACTTCATTGGTTTATACTTGATATTGGTCCATCAATCATCTTGACTATCAAATATTAGCAGACAGGCTTAAACAAAATTCACATGGCAGAGTACATCTAGCAGAAGTACATTTGTCCCATTCCATATCCTTATTGACTCAGTTGGATCACATATTGTTTTAGAAGAACTTATTTAACTTTCTTTCATTATTATGGATATTTTATTCTAGTATCCCTAAGTCAGCAACTTCAATCTTGCATTATATCTCTCTGTGCCTTAAATGAGTTTTTTTGTAAATGCAAAGTCCTATTCTTACTGCAGTATCTCTCATCTTTTGGAAATTGAACAGGTCTTTTGAGACTATAATAAGCTTAATTGAAATGATTGTGTTTTCATTAGTGTCACAATCACCAAGTTGCATAAGCTTTGAGATTTCTGCACCAATTAAATTCCTTCATAAAAAATTGTAGTTATAGTTTATAATTTTCCATAATTCAAGGTTCCAGGAAAATATATGCCAGATGGGGATTTAAGTAAGGCAAATCATTGTGGTTATTGGAAGATGATCATAGAAGAAATTATAGATACAGAGTCTGATTCACATGTTAGAGTAATAGTAATATTTAGTTAAGGACAGAGGAGAATAAGGTAAGAAGAGCCACAGAAGTAAAGATAAAAAGTCAGTTATATTGTTTATGCATGTAACACCATGAATAAAATGAGATCGAGAAATATGCTTCAATTAATTATTTCTTTTTATTAGGGGGTCAATGAGAAGTGCTCAGGGACTTCTGACTCAATGCTTGGTGGTCATTACCCAGTGGTGCTTAGAGACTCAGGTGGTGCCTTGGGTCAAATCTAGCATTACTTTATGCATGACATACACTCCAGTCATTTCAGCCATTTCCCCAGCCCTTGAAGTTTTTAGATGCTGCTATTTCTGTGGGAGTCACACTCAACAGTGCTGGGGATTAGCCAGCAGAGTCATTCTGTATTATTTAGGAGACCATGAAATACTGGAAATTAAACTCCAGGTTTCATACATTCAAGGTTTGTCTCCATTCTTTTTAAGACACATCCCCATGAACCCAGAGAAAAAGTACAATAAGATGTGTGCCTTGCATGCATCGAACCCAGGTTTCCCAAGCCCCATCAGCAGAACCCGAGGTAAACTCTGAGAACCAGAACCATTGGGTGTGACCCCCAAAACAACAACAAAAGACACATCTTCAGCCCCCAGACAAAGTGTTTTAAATTATACTTGCTTAGAACTTAAAAACTTAAGACACTAAAGTGTCTTCTATAAAAAGTGAAAAGCCTACAGATATTTAAAAATGGAGATGGGGTTCAGAGGCTTGTAAAAGCGATTCATTTTCAATAAAGAAAGAGAACCTGGAAACATTCTCATCCACCCTCATTCTTTTATATTTTACAAATGGAGCTTCAGGTGAGCACTGGTTTGTTCACAATCACATCTTTTCATGATCTGTGTCCTGGTTCTCAGGCCAAAGATCTAATGACTATACCTATGAATCACTGAAATAATTATGAGCAGATGAGAACCTGACCTATGTAGGCATTACAAAAATAAAAGAAAAACATTCACCTGTGATAATTTCTGAAGAAAACTATGCTTAGTTGTGTTGAAAAAAATAATAAAGTTATACATGTTTTCTGAAGTAGTAAACATACAATAATAAATGATGTTCTTTGTATAACTATATAATTTCTGAGTCACATTTCATTTATCACTGTATCACTGTCATCCCATTGTCCATCAATTTACTCAAGCAGGCACCAGTAATGTCTCTATTACACTCAGTCCTGAGATTTTAGCATCCTCTCCTTTCTTGTCTTTCCCAATGATTAGAGGCTCTTTCAAGGTCAGGGAAATGAGACCTATTGTTACTGTTTTTAGCATATTAAAAACACCAGGGTAGCTTGCTAGGCTCTGCTCTGCTGTTTGGGCGGGATACTCAGTAGCTTGCCAGGTTCTCTTAGAGGTATATATATATATATATATATATATATATATATATATATATGTATGTATATATATATGTATATATATATATATCAATGAGAGAGAGAAAGTGAGACAGAGAGAGAGAGAGAGACTAGCATTCAGGTCCAGAGAGTACAGTGGGTTCCGTATTGCCTTGCATGTGGCCGACCCAAGTTCAACTCCTGGACCACATGAGGGAGGGTCCCCTGACTCCTGCCGGGAGTTATCTCATGTATATTACTAATAAAATTAAGGAAATACTGGATAATAGCATTTGATGATATTTTTAATGTATATGGTGAAAATATGAGCAGTATGTGGGTCATGCTGAAAATATGAACAGAGACAAAAGGGAGAGCTAAACCATATATAAATGGTAGAATTAGTCTATAAAATTGGACTAAATTCTGACTTCTCCCAGACAGTGAGCTGCCATACAAGAAGATTCTCCCACTCTATTACCTTGTTAGGTAAGAAGAGAGAACCACCACCCCCAGCTGTGTAAGGAAGTCAATCTCTGATAGTCACATGGTCACCAAACTTGATAGTATTTACTGAGTTGAAGGCAAGATTTTAAAGGTACCCCAAATGGACTGGTCCTTTAGGGAAACCTCACTAAAGTGGCATCTTTTTTTTTTGGGTCACACCCAGCGATGCTCAGGGGTTACTTCTGGCTTTGCACTCAGGAATTACTCCTGGCAATGCTTGGGGGACCATATGGGATGCCAGGGATCGAACCCGTGTCGGCCGCGTGCAAGGCAAATGCCCTACCTGCTGTGCTATCGCTCCGGCCCCACTAAAGTGGCATCTTGTTGGCAGATTTTAGTTTTTAAAATATTAAATTATAATTTTGTATAGCCATTGTTGTTGGCTATAAAACCAAGCTCCCGTAAGCGCAACCTCGAGACATCTGATAGCCTAGTTCTCACACTTGGAGAACTAGGCAGGCTAGCGAGAGTTCACTGCCTGCACAAGGGAGAGCCTGGCAAGCTCCCATGGCATACACATATGCCAAATACAGTAACAATGATTCATCATTCCTCCGATCCTGAAGAACCTCTAATGCGGCACCACTGGGAAGGATAAGTAAAGAGAGCTGCTAAAATCTCAGGGCTAGGATGAATGGAGACATTACTGGGCTCGCTCCAGCAAATTGATGATCAATGGGATGACAATGATACAGTAATATGTGCCCAGAGTTTATCATTTCTAAGGGACAAGTCCTATCCTGTCATGTTACACATATGCAATAAATAAATAAATAAATAAATAAATAAATAAATAAATAAATAAATAATGTTGCACCCACCAAAATGCCTGAAAGAAAAAGTTCAGCAGAATACACAGGGTCATTCATCAAAGTACATATTCTCTTTGAAAACATAGTTGCAAAGACAAGACATAATCAAAAACAGAGTGCAATGTGCATAAAGTGGAGGAAGGGGAATTACACAAATGATTAAAGAGCCATGTCCTGAAACAATAGCTTCAATCATTCACAAACACATTGACAGAGATCTTACAAATAGGGAACACACATAATCACTGGTCAGGGCTACTTGTGAACTTGTTTTAAAGAATTTTTCTTGTAGTTAGAGAAACATTTTCATTAAATAGTTTATAGCAAACAGTTCAAAGTTAGGTCTTTGTGCAATTAGTATAAATAATGTAGAATTTGTTTAAAATTTTACATGATGTGAGTTAAAAATAATTCAAAACAAATGTCACGTTGTTTAAAGTTCATGTTTGTTGAAACTATTCCATAAATACTTTCCAGATAATTTCTTATTAAACTGAAAGCAGTTTCAAATTAGACTATGAAGGAAATTAGCAAATTGTGGTTATTTAAGAGCAATAGTCTTACAGAAAATTGGAGTGGAGAGAGATTTGCTTAAAGTTGCTTACTTCAGAAATAATTTAAAGTAATATAGTACAACTAAATGAGAGGTTTTGAGAAAGAGAAAGCTTAACAGTGTTAAAGAAAAAAGACTTTATTGCTGCCTATAAATGTGATTAATGGAAGAATATTAGATAAATATTCATAATAATAATGTGTTTCATTGAGTTAGATTTATTTAAATTATGCGATTAAAATGAACGACATAAAAATTTTCAACAAATTAAAATATTACATTGTCTCTTCAAAATCTTCTAATTTCAAGTCTGACCAGATGTTTTCATCTTTCTGCTAAGTGTCTTGGACATTTTAGTTGTATGCAAGAATTTCTTTTTTCTTATTAAAATAAATAGCACAGCAGGTAGGACATTTGCCTTGCTCGTGGCAGAACCGGGTTTGATTCTCCTGTCCTTTTTGGAAAGCCAGGCAAGCTACCAAGAGTATCCCGCCCACCCGCATGGCAGAGCCTGGCAAGCTACCCATGGCATATTCTATATGCCAGAAACAGTAACAACAAGTCTCACAATGGAGATGTTACTGGTGGCTGCTTGAGCAAATCAATGAACAATGGGAAAACAGATATATAATTTGGTAAAATAATAAAAATGTCAACATAAGGAGAGAGTTTGGCTTTATGGTAATGATGCCTGGATACTGCTATGCTGGAAAACTTCAAGTTCTTTCATGGAATTTTCTTAACAAAATTATTGGTGGACAACTCAGTAAATTTCCAAATTTGACCATTTTTTAAGAATTTTGGGGTTTCCTTGTGATTTTTACCTTAGCATACAGCCACCCTCTAATATATTCTTCCAATTATCCTTGGATGCCTCTTTATTATATCAATAAACTGTCAAGTTGGTTTTCCTGAATACAGATAAAATGATTTTGTTATAGGGATAATGTAGGTACAATACATACCCAGGAGAAAAACCTAAATAAAAATTCAAATCCAGTTTTGTCTCTGCTACTATTAGAAAGAATTCTGACTATAAAGTCAAATCATTCTACCTTTTGCTTGGAATCTACAAACAGATTCCAGGAAAAAGGACATAGAGTAATTGTATGTGGGGGGGAGAAGGTCAAAGAATAGTACAGGGCTTAAGGCACTTGCCTTGTATGGGACTAATCCCTATTGATTAAATCCTAAGTACCACATGGTCCCTCCCAAGCATCACCAGAAACAGCCTGAGTGACCTGGGTAATTCTGAGCACCACAGAGCCTGGGCAGCACAGCATCCTGGGCCTCTCTCAAATAACACCAGTCTAGATGGCCAGGAATTACTGGGTGTGGTCCCCAGGTCTCCTAACAACTTGGGATACTCAAACAAATTAGAGATATCATATATCTAGCCTCCAAATGCTATACTCTTAGTAGAAGAGAAAATGGACACGCCACAGTTTTTAAAATGCAGATTATTCAAATAGAATTAATTCTTATAACATACACAGGATGCAGAAAGTATAGACTGGGGATCTGGGGTGGGAAAGAGGGACCTCAAAGCAGTCAATGAGATTGTATTAAACAATGAGAGTCTGGGGTAGCAGAACTGTTGACACTGACAAATTCTCAGTGAAGAACAGTCACTTTCCTTTAAAAAAAAAACCTTTAAAGTACTTAGGCAGTGTAAATTATAGGATATCATTCTAAACACTGGTAACCAGATCACTCATTAAAATTCTAGATCTATTACTTAGCAAATACAGGTGTAACATAACTCCTCTGTATGTTTTCTTATTAGCAATCTAGAGTTGTGTTAAGTACAAAATATTCACTAGTGTGCTCAGAGCAAGCTTCATATATAGACACATACACATATAAATATATATATATATCGCAGTCACTGTCATAAATGTTTGTTAATAATATCACTATGATTATTAGTTGCTCAGGACAGGGGGACTTCTTGCACATGTAACTTTGTAGCAACATCCTGAACATGATATTTATCAAGTTCTAAATGTACAAGATAAATTACTTATTTTTTTTGGTAGCAGAATTTAATTAGCATGATTATTTTGATGAGGAAAGTTTCAAGAGTACAAGAGTAGAGAAGAAAAGCAGGTAATGCTGTTCAAGTATCCACCAATTTCAGATAAAACTTTCCAACATAGCTCAAACTATGACCCCATGAGATTTAATATAATAGGAGAATGTGCACAACTTTTAAGCTTTGGGTTTGGAGAAAAAGTCACAAATTCAAAAGCAATTTTCCAAACTTTTATCACCACCGTCTTCCTATTTGTGTGTGAATTTCAAAAGTTAGCTCATGGGTTCAGCTTGTTTTTCTAAGCACCTCTCAATTTGCATGCAAAACTCCATCTCACTGCTCATCCTTGATGAATACCTATACTGCATATTACCTTATCTTTATGAATTTTAGAAAAATGTCCTCTATATTCATCTTATAGGCCTTGACTGACACTGCTAATGGCAGTAAGACATATGCTTTTGGACAGTTGCTGGGGTCAGTACAGTTCTTTGAGTTAGCATCAATCCATAGTGTTTAGTATCAGTAGTATTTAGTAACCAAAAAAGTCTTGCCTTTAAACTATGTCTCCTCTTTTTTACTAGCCAAAGGAGGGATGGGAAATCAAAGTGAAAGCAATCCCAGTGGACTCTGGTGAGAAGAGAAGAGATTAAAATACATATATTCATAATCACTAGGAATTGTTTACTTTTTTGTTACTACTGAATATTATTTCAACGCCTATTATTTACTGTTACCAAACTTTAAATGATTCTCACAAACTTTCTTTTTTGCAACATTGGTTATTTTATGAAGAGACACCATTTTAGAAGGACAAAATAGGTCATTTCTTAAATTTCTATGTTTGGAGGGGTAGAAATGCCTAACCACTTATTTCAGGCTTATTTCACAGAAATCATGAAATTCTATTTTAGAAAATGACTTAAGTCTCTTCCCTTGTCTTGAAAATTAAACTTACATTTCATTTCATTCTGAAATGTCACAGGCAATTCTTTGGATGTTGTAACCTATATTTTGCATGGAGAGATGGAATATGAAACCACGTTTGTTAAATCTAAAATTTTTCAACTGATGATTTGTTGGGGTTTTTTTCAGAATTAGAGGCAAATGTTAAACTTTGAAATGCCATCTCTTCATTGTTAAATAGCCGATCCTCTTCCTGGAAAATTGCTAGCTCTGAGATTGCATCTTTTCAGTTGCACCATATTCTAAATATGAGGCTTAGCAATTGTAATTTAGCCAGAATGAAACAAAAATTCTCAAACCCAAGCATTTTATAAAGTAGGATATGGCTTATATTTAGATTAAAAAAATTAAGTTTGCCTTCTATGCACAAGATATACATACAATACCTCAAAGTTCCTCATTTAAAAAGGTATTTTGAACAACTGGTGATATTTTTTAAAGATAGTTGACATATAGAGTGAAAGCAAATAAAAAATCAACATATGAATGGATAATATGTGATATGTGCATTCAACAGAATATTATTTAGCCTTAAAAAGGAAAATGACCCATCTTATACTGTAACATGTATCTGAGCAGTAAAAATATTGTACTTGAAACACTAAATGAAACAGTCACAAAAATGCAAACATAATATGACTCTTCTAATAGGATATAAAAAATAGAAAAAGGCAGAAACAGAGTAGAATGATGGTTAACAGGGGCTGTTACGTGTTCAAAAGAAGTGGCTTAGTGGATATAGAGTTTCAGATACATACGATTTTTTAAAATGTTCTGGAGGGGCTGGAGAGATAGCACAATGTGTATTTACCTTCTACACAGTCAAGCTGGTTGATCCCAGCACCCTATGTTCCCCCAAATCTGTTCATTGAGCACTGCTGGTTGTAGCCCCCAAACAAAAAGTTCCAGAGACAGATTCCACAGCAAAAGTATATGCTTCATACTACTGGATTGTATAAAATTTTTAGGATGTTCCACATCATGATTTTTCTACTACAAGTTTTTTAGCTATATGAGTGGTTTAATTGGCTGCGTTATCCAAAGAATTGGAAGTGAAGTGCCGTCCTCCAGGAAAGAGAGCTTCAGACACATTACAAAAGAAAACCCTCTTTTATTTCTTGCAGTAGTGTTTTGTAATGTTTTATACGTCCTTCACTTCTTCAGTTAAGTCGATTCTGAGGTACTTGATTTTCTGAGGCACTATTGTGAACAGAGTTTTTTTTTTTTAAATATCTTTTTCTTCTGTTTCATTATTTGTATATAGGAAAGCCATGGACTTTGCGGTATTGATTTTGTAGCCTGCCACTTTACTATACAAACCTATTATTTCTAGGAGTTTTTTGTAGTCTTTAGGATTTTCAAAGTATAGTATCATGTCACGGGTAGCTTGCCAGGCTCTGCCATGCATGCAGGATAATCTCGGTAGCTTGCCGGGCTCTCTGAGAGGGAAAGAGGAATCGAACCCCGGTTGGCTGTGTGCAAGGCAAATGCCCTACCAGCAGAATACGTCCTACTGTGGCATATTCGATATGCCAAAAACAGTAACCACAAGTCTCACAATGGAGACATTACTGGTGCCCGCTTGAGCAAACCAATGAACAATAGGACGACAGTGCTACAGTGCTGCTACAGTATCATGTCATCTAAAAGTAGTGATAGCTTGACCTCTTCCTTTCCTATCTAGATGCCCTATGTATCTTTTTCTTGCCTAACTACTATGGCAAGTACTTCCACATTTTGAAGTATATTGTATATTGAGGAGAATATATTTCTCCTCAATATATTCTATATTGAGTAGAAATGGTGGGAGTGTGCAACCTTGTCTTGTCCCCGATCAAGAGAAGGCTTTTAGTTTTTTCCCCACTGAGAATAATGCTTGCTGTGGGCTTATGGTAAACAGTTTTGACTCGGGGATGCAAGAAAACATAGTAGAAATGACATCTGCACTTGTATGTTCATTATAGCAGTGCTCACAATAGCCAGAATCTGGGAACAACCTGAGTGCCCAAGAATAGATGACTGGTTAAAGAAACTTTTATACATTTACACAATGGTATTCTATGCGGCTGTTGGTGAAAAATGAAGTCATGAAATTTTCTTTGGATTGACATGGAGAATATCATGATGTGAAATGAGTCAGAAATAGAGGGACAGACATAGAATGACAGCAATCATTTGTAGATTATAAAATAACATAGTTTGAGACTAATACTCAAGAACAGTAGAGACAAGGGCCAGGAGGATTGCTCCACAGTTGAAATCCTGCCTCAAGTGCTGGGGGAGAAGGCATTTGAGATAGAGGAAGGACAACTAAGTCAATAATGGTTGGAGGGATTGCTCGGGATGGAAGATGTGTGTTCATAGTAGTTAAAGGACCAAACATGATGGCCTCTCAGTATTTCTATTGCAAACTATAATGTCCAAAAGTAGAAAGAAAGTAAGAATGAAAATGCCTGACATAGAGGTGGGGATGGGGTGGGGTTGGTGTGACAGGAGGGATACTGGGAATATTGCTGGGGGGGATTGTACACTGGTGGAGGGATAGGTGTTCAAACATAGTGTGACTGAAACTCAATCATGATATCTATGTAGCTGTATCTCACAGTGATTCAATAATAATTTTTTAAATAAAATAAAATGAATAATTAACTGTAAAAAAAGAAAACCCTCAGAAAAAGAGGCCACTGCTTTCAACATGCAGACCAGAAATAAACCAGCATGTTATGGTAAGAAAGGGCAAAATAGCACTGGTTACCCACACAAGCTAATTCAAAAACAATCAGAAAAGAATTGTAGAACTCAAAATGTCAGCCCTGTAGCACTTGAAAATCTCTCCTGTGTATTTGTATAATTACTTTCAGTTAAAAATCAGTTTGTGCTCGAAAGAATCTACTTCCAATGAGAGACTGGTTACAGTGAAGAAGTGTTGAGAAAGAAAAGAATAATAAATGTGGGTCGCCAGATTCTTCCATGGAAATCCAGTGCAAATGGAATGGCTACATGAATGCTGCTAGAGACATTCAAGGCAGTTAAATGCTCTAAGGAATAGGGACAAAATACATTTATGAATGACCTAACTAGATATTTGAAAATCTACTGAGCTTCTTTGGATCTATGTCCTATATGCTCAGTGCTTGACAGGTTAAACCAGAACATATTTTGTTATCTTTGGTTATTTTGTTTCTGGTCCAAATCAAGCAATGCTCAGGGGTTACTTCTGGCTCTGTGCACAGAAATCACTCCTGGCAGGCTCAGGGAACCATATGGGATGCCAAGGGTCAATCCCCAGTTGGCAGCATGCCAAGCAAGAGCCCCCCACACTGTACTATTTCTCTGGCCCCAGAAACATGTTTTATTATAGAAAGGACAGTCTTTATTGCTTGGTTTTTGTAAAAGTCATTTTTTCATGTTTTTAGTACATATTGATGTTTTATGTACTTTAGTAGTGTGAATTCATATATTTCATTGTCAACGTATTTAGAATTCTTTAATGCAATTTTATCACTATTAAGGTCATAGTTGGTGATGCTCAGGGCACAGCCATCACACTGGCAGTACTGGCAGTGGGAGAGGATAATCAGAGATTGATTTGATCAGGGATTGAACCCAGGACCATGCACCTGCAAAGAGTATGCTCTACTACTTGAATTACCATTTTTTCAGAGTGGCCACACACAGCAATACACAAAGTACTGGGGCCATTCCTGGAGAGCCACAGCTCTTTGGCGTGGGCCTGAAGTTTCAATGCTCATATAATAGTGCTCATGATCCACCTAGACTACATCCAGCAGTGCTCAGATATCCGTGCAGAGCCAGGGATTGACTCAGGTCCTTCATACAAGGCATTTGTTCTACCACTTAAACTATCTTCCATGTCCCAGATATAATTTTCATACAAATAATGCCTATAAAAGACAAATAAAAACCCAAGACAAATTAAGCTAAATCATTTTTATAAGGCTGATCTTGCAAAAGAACTTTTCTGATTAATTTACAGGGCCACCAAATTGTACAAATTTGCCCATTCTCAAATTCAAACAGATATTAGAATCATATAAAGAGTTTGTTAAAATAGAGATGATCTGGTCCAGTCCCAGTTTCCTACTTATCCATTCTAAGGTAAAGCCAAAGAACTTTCATTCTCTCATATTCATAGATGATGGTAATCAGGCTAGTCAGAAACCAGGATTGGGTAACTATCCTGTAAAAAATTGGTTTTGTTTAGCTTTGATTTGGCTTGATTTGGGGTTTTGGCATGGAACCATACTTATGAGTATTGAGGTACTACTCTGGCATGGTGCTAAAGGACTACTCCTAGCAGTGCTGAAAGATTCTCATGGTATCAAACCTGGGCCTCCATCATAAAATTTATTCTCAAATAACAAGTTGAGCAAATTAAACAAAATAATTTTTAATAAATTATACTTATCACTAAAGATTATTTGTTTAAAATGTGTCTACTGATTAAAGATGATAGGATTATTTGGTTACCTAGACCTGAAGTTCAATAGACAGGCCATATATTACACTGTAAGTTTTAATCACTTCTGAATGACCCTGATACTTTGGGAAAGCCCATTCTGAGGCACAGGGATACAGGATTTTCATGTTGGCAGTTCTATTACAGAGTACATCAAATTTTAGTAATAATAATATGCTATTTCCCAAATTCACAAATGAATGACATTATAAAAATGGATAACAGTCTTCTATGAATATGAACCACTGCTAGTATGGTACCTGTTCATTACTGCCTTAAAATAGATCAAAATATAATTTTTCTTTCATCTCTAAACTCACACTGAAGTTCTCTGAAGTCTCATTCTCTTGTTTTTTGTGAGGTGGTTCATAAGAAGTTGAGATCAAGACGGAAAAAACCTGATTCTGTTCACATACAAGATGTAAGAGTAACACTAATCAACACTAATTCTTAGCAAGAGAACCAACACACACCTACAGATACATCAAGCATACATACAGCACTGGTTTCAAAAAGGAAACATGTAATATTAATTAGCATGGAATATGCTCCTCTCATTTTTTTCTGACATAATTAAAGAGAAACAATCAGAGAACATGCAGATCTTTAAATAACACCTTTGTAAGCTAAAATTCTCCGCTTTCTTTTGGTTGACAAGGTGAGTAGCACTGCCATCAGCTCTGATAACTTCTCAGCACTCTCCCAGATCACCCTCCCGCCTTCTCTCCCAAGATAAAGTGAAGCTTTAATCACAGGATACTCTCTGCAAACACCTTAACTGGCTTTGCTTCTTTTGATGGGAATAATTTAACATAAGGAACTAAAGTTTTTGTCATTACTGATAAGCCTGACAGTGTACCTGGCTTGGGGTCATATTGTTGGATACATGCCTAGGGTCTCTGCCCTCACCAATAAGGGTCAGGGCAGGTGTTGGCTCTGGGACTACTTGAGAAGACCTGCCTGACCTACACTGGAGCCAGTCTGAAGCAGGAAGAGATTGCTAAATGATGCTAATATGCTCCAAAGAAAAAGTGTATAAATATCTTTTAAAATATCCATTTATGGACTGCATTGTTTTATGACTGAAATAACATAAAAGGTGCCAGACATAGTCCTCTGGAGTCAATCCATCCATAAATATTACATGAGCTGCCAGAAAACTCATATGACTTTGATTTCCTCATAAATTTAAGTTTTCCAAGAAAGGAAGTATTTAAGATGCCAAGTTTCATATAAAATTTGTCACTCTATATTGTGATCCATAGTGCATTTTCTCCAAGTACAAAATATAAGTGTGATGGTGATGAAGATATATGCAATTTTGCATATCTTTACTCAACCAACAAAATTAATTCATATTTTTAGGAATTATAGCAAACCATCTATGACATTGGCACTAATTGACAATTTGACTAAATTACCCAATAAGCCAACTCCTTTTTTAAACCCAAACAATAATTTTAAATGGGTAAACATTCTTCTGCATACCTCCTAAATGCTTTTAAGACTAAAAACTACCTGTGATACAGGATGCTTATTAAATCTGACTCAATAAAACACTTAGTTGTGAGCATGTTTTTAGTGTCCCTTTAAAGAAATCTAAAAACTGTAACTGGCATCAACTTCCTGTCTTAGAAACTGCCGTGAAGGGGCAGAAAGGTAGTAGAGTGGATAGGCCTCTTGCCTTGCATATACCCAACCTGGGTTCAACTCTCATCATCTCATAATGTTCCTCTGAGCACTTCCAGGAGTAATCCCTGAGTGCAGAGCCTTACAAAAGTCTTGAGTATTGCCATATGTGGTTCAATCCCACCCTCCAAAACCCTGTGAATGAATACTTTTGAATTCTTCCTTGCCATTTCCTGTTGAACTTGGATTCACTTATTTAACAATACTATTTTTAAAAATACCATATTCTAGGCATAGGGCTAAGTACAAGAAATAAAATAATATAAAGTGAATTGATATAACTCATATCCATCACAGAGACACGCATCAGTCAAACTATCATCAAGCTAATGAAAAATTGTAGCATTAGAAGGAAAGAAAGCTTTCACCAAAATGCATAATGGGAAGAACTGGTTCTCCTGAGGATGAGATGTTTGAACAGAGATTAGGAAATGTAACATAAAATATAAACTATCAAGACTGGCAGCAGTGGCCATTTCAGTGTAGTCCCAGCTGAGGGAAAAAAAGGAATTATCTTAGAGTAATATTTTATGATTACGACTTCCAACTTTGTGAGTAAAGGTTTTAACAGAGCAATTTTCTTTTCCATGTGGCATGGAGTAAACTTCTTCCATAATCTACTGACATCAGGTCTGGTCTGGAAAAGGTCTAAGATGGCCTCACTCACAAGGTTAGTTTCTATGCAAGAATAGCTGAAAAACAGCACATACTTGGGCCTCTTCTCCAAAGGTCCTCTTCCTGTTCCCCTTTTCTCTTCGACATTCTATGTCTGGGCTGGAGCAATAGCACAGAGGGTAGGGCATTTTGCCTTGCACGCAGTCGACCTGAGTTCAATTTCTCCGCTTCTCTCGGAGAGCCCTGCAAGCTACCAAGAATATCTCGCCTGCACAGCAGAGCCTGGCAAGCTACCTGCGGCGTATTCGATATGCCAAAAACAGTAAAAACAAGTTTCACAATGGAGAGACATTTCTGGTGCTCACTCAAGCAAATCTATGAGCAACGGGATGACAGTGACAGTGACATTAATTCTGTGTCCAGTACCAGAGACTTCTACAGTGTGAGCCCAAAACTCTAAGAGACTGAAGAAGCTGCCACTAACTCTTAGTCCAGCCTAGATTCAAGAGAAGGAAAGTAAACCCTATATCACAAAGGGAGGAATGTCAATAAACTTGTGCACATTCCAAACCACCGTGGTAATACAAAGAATATTAATCATCATCATCATCATCATCATCATCATCAACATCATCACCAATATCATCATCATCATTATCATCATCATCATCATCCCATTGATGGTCAAATATCTCAAGCAGTCTCAGTAACATCTACGTTTGTCCTAGCTCTGAGATTTTAGAAGCCTCTTGTTACACGTCCTTTCCAATGGTGCCACATCAGAGGCTCTTTCAGGGACAGGGAATGAGGTCCATCATTGTTACTGGTTTTGGCATATGAATATGCCATGCAGAGTTTGCAAGGCTCTCCCATGTGGGCAGGAAACTCTCAGTAGGTTCCTCTTGCCAGGTTCTCCCAGAGGAATAACTAGGCTAAAAGATGTCCAAGCTTCCAGGAGCTTGGTGTTATAATCTCTGGATATTTGCCATTGGTGGGATTACATGGCTCCGGGGGCAGTCCCTGGGTGTGACCGCCTAGCTACTGGGAAATGGGAAATCTGGGCAGAAGAGGCCCAATCCCAATCTGAGCAGGCTTGGAGATCTCAGCCCCAGGTCCCAAACACCTGAGTTCCTCTGCCAGTTCCTTCATGCATGAGGCTCATCCTAATATTAAGGATTTATAAAATCACACATAAAAATACCCACAAAATAAGAAGAATATAGGAATAGCTGAGGAACAGTAACATCTATAAGGTTTCAGTACAAAGAGATAAGACGGGACTGAATGGCTATATAGGAAACAACCTTTGGGAAGTTTCCTAAGTTGAATTAAACATGGAGTCTGTTTACTGAAGGCAAAGAATTATAATATGAGATAAAATTATGGTTTTTATAACCAAAAGAGATTGCTTTAAGTAGGGTATGGAATAACAACTGGAGGGAGAACAGAAAGCAGAGAGGCCAATGAAGAAATATAGTTTAGAAGATGAACAGGAATGAGAAGACAGCTCACTCACTCTCTTCTACCTCTCTCTCCCCTCTCTCCTCTTTCTCACTGTCTGCCATCCTCACCTATGCCCAGACAGACAGAATCAAGGAGGGCTGGAACACCAGGATGACAGGACCAGGGAGGGCTCTTAAGCCTAGACAGCAAGGAAGTACAGAAAACAGCAGTCTCACCCATGTGCATATGACAGGGTAGCAAGAAAAGTTGGGATGACAAGGAAACCCTGGAGTAGAGTCTAGGAAAGGTCCAGAAAAAGATTACAGAGGACTATGCCTCAGCAAATGGACACAGATGACAGGGTTCCTCTCATCTCAATAGATTCTAGGTCAAGAATGCATATGCTAAAGTCAAGAATGACATAGGAACAAGACCAGATCACTGTACACTAGAGACGAACCAAGACATGGTAATCAGGAACAGAGAGACAGAGAGAGATGACTGACATTGTACATGAGGGACCCTGACCAATCTATTTAAATCATACAATAAACTTAACTACTTAAGCATCTGAGTTTTTTGTTCATTTCTTTCATATAATTATCAAAAACTCATAACCAGGAAAAACACACTTACACACTAACCTTAAGAGTAATAAAGATTCAAGCCAGTTACAAATCAAAGGTACCACAGAAAGGAGGGTTTTGATTAAACAAAGTTACAGATCTCAGAAAGTAGGATCACCTCTTACAAAATGAAGTGAAGAATCAGAGAGATGAGTTATCTCTCTGCTGAGCAATGGGTAGACTCATGCTATGTATGTGGGAGGCCCAGGTTCAATTCCCAGCACCACAAGCATGAGCCCCAAGCAAAAATAAGAAGTAATCCCCATGTACCACCAGATGGCCAGGTGTGACTCCACTATGAAACAAAAAAAAGAGATAGAAGCCAGGGATGTGACTGAATGGTCAAGGCTATGTCTTGCAACCCTCCAAAAAATCTACAAACAAAAGGAGAGAGTAAGAAAGCAGCTATGTTCCAAGTTCCTTGACGATAACAAGGACAACAGGAATGCGCGCTTACAGATGAAAAAATAATAATAGTCAGTATCATTGTATCGCTGTCATCCCATTGCTCATCTATTTGTTCGAGCGGGCACCAGTAATGTCTCCATCGTAGACTTGTTGTACTGTTTTGGCATATCAAATACGCAACAGGTAGTTGCCAGGCTCTAATGTGCGGGCAAGATACTCTCAGTAGCTTTCCGGGATCTCCAAGAGGGGCGGAGGAATCGAACCCAGGTAGGCTGCATGCAAGGCAAATGCCCTCCCTGCCATGCTATGAATTCAGCCCTATCACATAAATACATGACAAGACTAAAATCGCATAATCATATTAATTGGTGCAGAGGAAACTATTGACAAGATGCAAAATCAGGAGCCTGGAGCGATAGCACAGCGGCAAGGGTGTTTGCCTTACTCACAGAAAACCCAGGTTCAATCCCTGGCATTCTATATGGTCCCCTGAGTATCGCCAGGAGTAATTCCTGAGTTCAGAGCCAGGAGTAACCCCTGTGCATTGCTGGGTGTGACCCAAAAAGAAAAAGAAAGATGCAAAATCATTCATGATCAAAACCCTCAACAAAACACAAGTGGAAAGAACCTTCCTCAGGATAGTCAGAGCAATCTATAACAAGCCCACAGCCAGTTTCATTGTCTACGGTAGGACCTGAAAGTACTCCCTCTGAGATTAGTCCCAGGCAAGGATGTACACGGTCTCCATTTTTATTTAGTATAATATTAGAAGTCCTTGCTACAGAAATCAGGCTAGAAAAAAAATAATGGTAGGTATCAGAAGAATTATAAATGAGTTAATATAAGTTATAAAATAAAAATAAAGATAGGTAAGGAGTGGGAGATAGCACAATTATTAAGATGCATGGCCAGTACTACCTCGGTTTGATCCCCGCAACCTCATGTTCCCTCAAGCATCTCTGGGTGCAGCACTGAAGACCCCCAGAACCAGCACTGCTCAATTTTCTAAGACCAGAGGGTCCCCCAGGTCTCTTGAATACCACTTGGTATATTTGTCCTAAAAGAATAAAAGAGAAAGTACGAATGATAATAGGGGCTGAGAGATAGTTCAAAAGGATAGAGCACATGCTTTGTCAGTAGGAGTACCCGGATTCAGTCCCTGCAACATGGTCTTCTAAAACCTATGCCAGATATATGGACAACCTGAGCACTACTAGGTGTGACTTTCCAACACACAAAAATGGGGGGAAACGTCACTGTTACCAGTGAATATATAAATTAATGACAAATTCAAGAACAGTGGAGTTAGTAAATTTTATCAATATAAAGAATATGTAAAGAATGGGACGATGAAGTGTTCAAGAATAATTACAATTTTTCATATAAATAATAAACAAGATGACAGAGGCTTCTACATATTGTGATGGAAATGCTAAGAATACATTTGGGAGTAGATCCCGAGTACACATTTCTTTTTTTTTTTTTTGAATTTTTATTAGTGAATCACCATGAGGTAGTTACAAATTTAGGAACTTTCATGTTTGCATTTCATTTATTTACATTCCTCCACCAGTGCCCATTCTTCTCCACCAATGTTCCCAGTATCCCTCCCCCCCACCCTCCCCCACCACCCCAACCAGGCTCTGCAGCAGGGAATTCCCTTTTGTTCTCTCTCTGTTGGATGTTGTAGTTTGCAATAGAGGTATTGAGTGGCCATCATGTTTGGTCTATAATCTACTTTTGGTACGCAGCTTTCAACCTGAGTGGGTCCTCCCAACATTCTCTACTAGGTGTTCCCTTCTCTATCTCTGCTGCTTTTTTCCCCAGCATGTGAGGCCAGTTTCCAAGCTATGGGGTAGACCTCCTGGCTCTTATCTCTACTACTCTTGGGTGTTAGTCTCCCATTCTGCTGCTTTATATTCCACTGATGTGTGCAATATTTCCATGTCCGTCTCTCTTTCTGACTCATTTCACTCAACATGATACTTTCCATGTTGATCCACTTATATGTAAATTTCATGACTTCATCTTTTCTAATGGCTGCATAGTATTCCATTGTGTAAATGTACCAGAGTTTCTTTAACCATTCATCGGTTTTGGGGTACTCCATTTTTTCCCAGATTTTGGCTATTGTAAACAGTGCTGCGATGAACATACAAGTGCAGATGTCATTTCTACTATACTTTTTTGCCTCTTCGGGATATATTCCCAGGAGTGGTATTGCTGGGTCAAATGGGAGCTCAATTTCTAATTTTTTGAGAATTGTCCATATTGTTTTCCAAAAGGGCTGAACCAGTTGGCATTCCCACCAGCAGTGAAGGAGAGTCCCTTTCTCCCCACATCTGTGCCAACACCGGTTGCCTTTGTTTTTTTGGATGTGGGGCAGTCTCTGTGGTGTGAGATGGATATTTAGGTCTGGAAATCAGATCAGAGATCTGGGTTGAAGGTGGAAATACTTTAATAATACTATTTCTCTAATAACATATTTAATCCAGCTTCCTTTTTAAAAATTTATTTTTATTAATGCACTGTGATTTACTAAGAATACTAATTCTACAATAACATATTCATCTCACGTTCCTTCTTTAAAATTTATTTTGATTAGGGCACTATAATTTAAAAGTTATTCATAATAGAGTTGTTTCACGTATACAATATTCCAATGTCCTTCTCATCACCGCTGTGATCAGTGTAACTTTGCCTTCATAAGTATCCCCATGTTCTTTCCCACCCTCCCAGCCTATCCTTTTGGCAGGCACATAACAACATTATTTCATACTGCTTGCTCCTACAAAAGTTAAAGGAATAGAAACTAGAATTTCAGAAAATACATCAATAAGAATTAATTTCTTAATTAATCAGTGGCTACTGATGCTTTCTGAGTCACTCTCTTCTGGGAGCTTGGTTTTATAATCTCTGGATGTTGGGCCTTGGTGGGATTACACGGCACCGGGGGCAGTCCCTGGGTGTTACCACCTAGCTACTGGAAAATGGATAATCTGGGTGGAAGAGGCCCGGTCTCAATCTGAGCAGGCTTGGAGGTCTCAGCCCTGGGTCCCACATGTGGAAAGGGGCCTTGAGCATGGCTGTGGCTAGGCTCTGGAGATCTTTGGCCTCGGGAGCTCTGCTCGGGGAGGGGAGGGAACCTGAAGCCCACCCCCTCTAAGGGGCCCTGGGGAAGACAGCCAGGCTCGGGGGCAAGAGACTTTCTGCCCTGAAGAAATTGATGGGGGCCCCTCGGGGCGGGGGGTAGGCTTCAGTTTCCCTACCCACCCCGAGCAGAGCTCCCGAAACCGAAGACCTCTGGAGCCTAGCCACAGCCATGCTCAAGGCCCCTCTCCACACATTCAGATGAGCCTCACACATGAAAGAACCAGAAGAGGATCCCAGGTGTGTGGGACCCAGGGCTGAGACCTCCAAGCCTGCTCGGATCAGGACTGGGCCTCTTCCGCCCAGATTCCCCATTTTTCAGAAGCTAGGTGGTCACACCCAGGGTCTGCCCCTGGTTCCATGTAATCCCATCAAGGGCCAACATCCAGAGACTATACAACCAAGCTCCTCTTATAGCCTAGTTCTCCCTCTGGGAGAACCTGGCAAGCTACCAAGAGTTTCCTGCCCACATGGGAGAGCCTCACAAACTCCCCATGGCGTATTCATATGCCCAAACCAGTAACAATGATGGATCTCATTCCCCTGACCCTGAAAGAGTATCCAGTGTGCACGATTGGAGATTGGAAAGAATGAGTAAAGAGAGGCTTCTAAAATCTCAGGGCTAGGACAAATGGAGACGTTACTGACATCACTTGAGAAATTCAATGATCAATGGGATGATGATGATGATAATGATGATGATGATATTGATGATGATGATGATGATGATGATGATGACGACTGATCCTTTATGAATTTAACCCATGATTTGATCCTAGATTTTTAAAGAAATTTCTGTGGCTACCAACATTTTCCAGACCAAATTTCCAAAGTCATATTTAAGCACTGAAATTCTCCCTCCCCTTCACTGACACCCATTTATCTCTGATGATTTAGTTCTAGTCTATATAGTTTCTCTACCCCTTGGACTTTTACTTATTTTACTACCCATGATATTACTTTTCTTTAAGAGTTAAATGACACCTCACCTTTTGTGAATACTTTTCTAACTATTTCAACTCTCACATACAACTCATCACTATATTTATTTCATTTGGGTTCTCCTCATTTTGTTGAGGTACTTTAAGGAGACTTACTTTTTTTTCTCCAAAGAGAACATAAAATTCTGCATGGAAGAGTCTGAAGTCTACTTCTTTTGCAGTCTTTTCACAATACTGTGAACACAGGAGGCATGCCAAAATGTAAAATTTTAATCTAACTTCAAATTTAAAGATTGAGTGAACCAAATTACATTTCAAGTTATGACTTATCCAACTATAGTAGCCTCTAAGAAATAGAGGTCTCTAGAAAAAGAAAGTGATAAAATATTTGTCGTGATTGTCAACAAGTAAGCAATCAAAGTAAGCTAACACTCCACCAGACACAATTTTAATTTCACTGCTTTTGAAGTTGACCACAAGATGAGATGGCTGACATATATAAATAAAAATAAATACAGCACTGTGAAACAAAATGTAGATTAGTCATTAATTTACTCAGAACAAATAGTAAGTAAACTTGAATTTTGGCCTCCTATGTTTTATAATTCTTTCATGTAAGTATATGTCATTTTTTCAATTGTATAAAATACAGTTATAACATTCTTAAAACCTGTCTAATCTTTCAACAAAATAAAATTATACCCTACGCTATATTTAGCATATTTTATTTTCTTTGCACTCAGAAATTGGAGCTCAAAAAGCTCTCTCTGCCCAGTAAAAATATTTTCTATCAAAAAAGATTAGAAACTAGTTTTAGCAAGGATATATAGAAATAAGTACACTGTTAGAAAAGTAAACAGAAATTGGATGACTCTATACATATGCTGTGGTTTATATACTCAAAATACGAGTCTGCCATTTAAAAAAAGAATGAAATTATACTTTTGAAATTAGATTTTTATAGTGCTTTCTTTTCTTAAAAAGCAATATATGTTGGGACTGGAGGGACAATACAGTGGGTAGGGTATTCCTTGCATGTGGCTAATCTGAGTTTAATCCCCTGTACCCAATAGGGTCACCTGAGCTCACCAGGAGTGATTTCTGAGTGCAGAGCCAGGAGTATGTCTTTAACACTGCCAAGTATGACCCCCCCACCAAAAAAAAAGCAATATATGTATTATAAAGCTGATGCTGCTGATTCCTGTGCCCTGCTCTCCCTTCATCTTCATTCTTCTCACCTATGATTTTTACTTCTGTAATTCTTGGAGTCAATTTTGCATTATTGCTTTCTGAGAGGAACATAAGGAAGATGGTAGAATATACTTTTTTTCTAAAACTGGTAGATTTGTTCACACTGATATAATAGATCTTTTCACAATTAATGTGATCAAGTTTAATGTTGGCAATAAATGTTACTCTTTCTATGCTAAAATTTGATAGCCCAAAGCAAAACTGAGGAAAAAGGAGAAAGGGAGGGGAAGAAGGAAAGAAGAGAAAACAAGTTAGTAAGAAAATAAAAGCAATAAAAATTAAGTTTAAGGGCCAGAGCCATAGTAGGGCATTTGGCCTGCACTCAGCTGACCTGGGTTTAATCCCCAGCATCCCATAATCCCCCTGAGCGCCAGGAGTAATTCCTGAGTTCAGAATCAGGAGTAGCACCTGAGCATCACTGGGTAGGACCCAAAAAAAACAAGCCAAATAAATCAAGTCTAAAATAATACACAATAAATAACTGAGACTTAAACCTGAAAGCTTTGTAACTTTCCACATGGTGATTCAATAAAAGAATAAATTAAAAAAATACACAATACAAACGCCCTACCCGCTGTGCTATCTCTCCAGCCCCAGGGAAAAAAGTTTTTTTTATTTATTTATTTTTTTAATTTATTTATATTTAATTAGAGAATCACCGTGAGGTTACAGTTACAGATTTATACACTTTTGTGCTTATACTTCCTTCATACAAAGTTCGGGAACCCATAACTTCACCAGTGCCCATTCTCCACCACCAGTAAACCCAGCATCCCTCCCACCCTCCCCAATCCCATCTCCCCCCACCCCACCCTGCCACTGTGGCAAGGCATTCCCTTCTGTTTTCTCTCTCTAATTAGCTGTTGTGGTTTGCAATAAAGGTGTTGAGTGGCCGCTGTGCTCAGTCTCTAGCCCTCATTCAGCCCGCAACTCCCTTCCCCTACATGGCCTTCGACTACAATGTAGTTGGTGATCGCTTCTCTGAGTTGCCCTTTCCCCGGAACGTGAGGCCAGCCTCAAAGCCATGGAGTCAACCTCCTGGTACTTATTTCTACAGTTCTTGGGTGTTAGTCTCCCACTCTGTTATTCTATATACCATAGATGAGTGCAATCTTTCTATGTCTGTCTCTCTCTTTCTGACTCATTTCACTCAGCATGAAACTTTTCATGCCCATCCACTTAACTACAAAATTCTTGACCTCCTTGCACGCGGCCGACCTGGGTTCATATCCCAGGATCCCATATGGTCCCTTGAGCACGGCCAGGGGTAATTCCTGAGTGCAGAGCCAGGAGTAACCACTGTGCATCGCCAGGTGTGACACAAAAAAGCAAAAAAAAAAAAAAAAAAAAAATTTTCCCGGTGAAAAAGTCAGACTTTAAAGAAACATTCAGCTAATTTCAAGGTTCAAGATGATATTAAATACCTATGAATGCCAAATGCCTATGTATGATCTCCCTGTTTTATCTGACCTCCTAATTTTATGTTATTATAACTATCATCAAAGCATTTAAAAGGGTATTTAAGTAATAAGATCTATTAAACTAAAAGGCAATCAAAAAAATACACAATGAATCTAAAACAAGGAAGTAAAAGAAGTGAAAAAGGAACAAGATAAAAAGTAAGGGACAGATAAAGAAAACTCTATCAATATATTAGTGTAGTCAAATGCAAGTAATCATAAATAATCTTAACCAAAGCTGTCTAGCAAAAATAAAATACAAACCAAGGTGATTTTTTACATACTATAGTAATCATGTCCCCTAAAAGTAGAGAAAAACAACTGTGTATTTTATATCTCAGTTTGGGTTAGTCAAATTTTGAGTGTTTCATTACATACAGCAGATACTATGTTGTATAGAAAGATATAAAACTATAAAAGAGACAAAGATAGTAAGATTAGATTAAGAATCAAGATTTAACAGCATGTCATCTACAATTTTTTAATGACATTTATTTAGAAAAATGTGGAAGGAAAGCGAGGAAATATTTGTTCAAGGGAGAACAGAGCTTGAAGATCAAACCCCAAATGACTTTCAAGAGGAGCTTTTATACAATTCTTCCAAATTATTTTTTTGAATTAATGAATTAAACAGTTTTTTTTTTAAAAATTTATTTTATTTTTTTATTTTTTATTTTTTTATTGAATCACCGTGAGAACAGTTGCAAAGCTTTCCAGTTTAAGTGTCAGTCATGCAATAATCAAACACCTGTCCCTTCACCAATGCACATTTTCCACCACCAAGAACCCCAGTATACCCCCCATCCCACCCCTACCCTTGCCTGTGTGGCAGATGATTTCCACGTTACTCTCTCTCCACTTTGATCACATTCAATATTTCTACAAAAGACTCACCATTATGATTTGGAATTTTCCCCAACAATCAGACCTGCCAAGAGGCATCATTAGATAATTTGCTTTCTATTGCTGATTATGAAGAGCATATGATGATTTTGGATCTCTGATATTTTAGTAATAAGTCTGGAGGGATTTCTGCCAAAATCCTCTGGATTGGTCTGTGTGCCTCTTGGAGGGCTGATTCCACCCACCCCCAACCTGTGAGGCCCCATGTGTCACATCACTGCAGTCCCATACCTGGCTGTCCAATAGGCTCTGAAAAGGTAGCAGCTACGGCATCGTTGGGGAGAAAAGGTGGAAGGGAAACACCTTTCCTTACCAAGGGTGGCACAGCGCCATAGTTTAATGCTCAGTCCAGATGCATTTCTGCCAGAAGCCGCTGGGTTCCGAGATTGATCTATGTGCCCCTAGGATCATGGCTGTTCAGGAGCCAGGAGCCAGGGTCTCGTGGGGCAAGGAGAGGGACCAGCTCCACCCTCTATCCCATGAGGCCCTTGGTGTCACCACTCTCTCTCTAGCTTTGGGTAGGGGCAGACGCTAGGTAATTTATTTTCCATTGCTCACTTTGCATATTAGGAAAGGTGGAGCAGTCGCATAAGCAGCCATGTGCTTCAAAGGAATAGTCCTGATAGCCACATACCAGAACCATGCTTGCAGAAATCTGGAGAAGGTGGGGAGATTTCATCTGCTCCATCTGGGGCATCCTGGAGATATTGGCTCTGTCTGGGGCCCGTAGCATTCTCCATTATTGTGGTGCCCACCGTGTTTTTTCACTGCTAAGTCTATTTTATTTTATTTTTTTTTAGTAAGGTAGGAGTACTGCTATTTGTTCAGCCACTGATTAAGCTGATTGAATTGGGCATGAACTCCACATTACTTGTCTTTTGTTTAATTGTATCACCATGAGATAGAGTTACAAAGCTTTCATGTTTGAGATTCAGCCATACAATGATGAAACACCCATCCCTCCACCAGTGCACATTTTTCACCAACCACATCCCAGTCCTCACCCTGCCTCTATGGCAGACAATTTCCCCAATACTCTCTCTCTAATTTTGGGCATTATGTTTTGCTCAAAATTTCCCACCACCATTCAAGCCTACTTGCCAGGGATAGACGTTAGATAATTTATTTCACATTACTTATTTTGAGTATCCTGAGAGCATGCATGGCCATGATTGTAAATGTAAATTTCTAGATTGTAAATTATTGGGTTCCAGAGACATCTATGTATGGCACTAGTACATTTTGGGATTCAATTGGGAGTCTCTGGGCCAGGGCTGTCGGTGCACTAAGATGGAGCCCAGAGGCAAACTGTGGGCATGACAGCCAGAACAGACACATTTTCAATATCTATAAACCAAGTTCTGAACTTCATCCCATTTTGACCATGAGTACCAAAAACAAACCTAAATAACGAACCAACTTAAAAAAATTTTTAAAAAAACACTCCAAGTAGACTGACACCCAAGGTTAGTAGAGATAAGGACCAGGAGGATTGCTCCATGGCTTGGAAGCTGCCTCACATGCTGGGGGAAAAGGCAGCTCAGATAGAGAAGAGACCACCAAGTAAAGGGTACTTGGAAGGCCCACTCAGGATGGGAGATGCGTGCTGAAGGTAGACTATAGACTGAACATGATGGCCATTTAATACCTCTACTGCAAATCACAACACCCAAAAGGAGAGAGAGTAAAAGAGAATGCACCTGCCACAGAGGTGGGAGGGGGCGGAGGGGGGTAGTGGGAGGGATACTGGGAACATTAGTGGTGGAGAATGGGCACTGGTGGAGGGATGGGTTCTTGATCATTGTATGACTGAAACATAAGCACAAAAGTTTGTAAGTCTGTAACTGTACCTCACGGTGATTCATTTAAAAAATAAATAAAGAAATAAAAAAGAAAAAACACTCCAAGTAAATAGCACTTTAAGGAACAACAAAATGAACATATTTCTAATAATATGTCAGGTATGCAAATAAAAATGAGCGTGATAAAAGAAAGGGTGTGTTCATAACAGTTCTGAAGAACCACTTCCCAATGAGTAGAGGGTATGCCTGACATGCAGTCAAAACTAAAATGGTAAATAACAGGGGGTCAGAATATCCAAAATGAGAGCATTGTCACGCCAGACTGACTGCTTAAACAAGAGCTGGGTGGGGCTATGATGGGCTTCTGAAAGGATGTAAAAGAATAGTAGGAATTGAGTCTGTTGTGGAAGATAGCTGCACAGCTGAAAGACAGAAAGAAGTAAAATCAGCTTTCCTACTGGTTCCTCTGTCCTCTGTCCAGGGTTCATTAATACCTATTCAGAGTGAGACAGAAAGCTAAGCAGAAGGTATGGAGGTACTAAAAATGTGCTAGGAAAAGTGACTTCAGAAGAGGGGGACAATTGTATACTAAAGTTGATACTGAAGTGAAAATTCTAATTAAAAATAATAACAATATAAAAATAAATGTATATGAAAAGAATTTAAAAATGATAAAATAAAAAAATCATAACTTAATAACAAGTAGTAGAGACCATATTTTGTTTTTTCTGTGTAATAAATATGCAGTTAAACCTAAAGAAAATTTATTGCATCATTATTTACAGTAGAAAAGAGGTATAAGTTTAATAATTTGAGACAAAAAGTAGAATGTGGAACATATACACCACAGAAAACTATGCTGTCATACAGAACAGAAATAATATATAAAAACATGTATAGAATCCAATATCAGTAATGACTAAAGTACAATTAATCTTAGAGAGCAATATAATTGTGGATAATATATAATTGTTCATATGGAAACACTTAAATACAAAACCAGTAAAACACTTCCAAAAGCATAGACAAATCTCAGTAAATGGAATATTCTGGAAGATTGAGAGAAAGAATGAAAATATTTGAAGGTAAACGGAAATAAAACTAGTCACTAATAAAACACTGAAACATGTGTAGTAATTGATGGTAATTGAATAAAGTGTTCTAAGGAATACACTCAGATGGTCTCACCCACTTGAGACATAAAAATGAAGAGATTATGAGTCAGTTCAACATGGTTTACCTTCATTAAAAACTCTCCCATTCTACAGAATTTCAACTGAGAATAAATTAAGAACACATTTCTATATATTGTTTCAAAGGGGAAATCTCTGATTTATAACTGAACAATGGTTTTTTTTTTAAAAAAAAGGTTATCTTCAATGTGTGAAATGAGTTACCTTCGCACTGCTTATGAATGGAGAAACAACACTCAATAATGATTTAAGCCATCAGCTCTAAGTGTCTTAAGCTTCAAACGGAACAAAAAAATAGAAAAATTATCTGCATAGAAGTTATGCCACTCTTTGAAAAACTTTTTTATTCTGTGAATATTGAGGGAACAAACAACTTTAAGAAATACAAAGTGCTATCCTTGACTGGCTGAGCTCTTTTTATTTCAAAATACTTTTCACAGTCATTATGCTCAAAATGATATATATGCTCCATGGAACAGAATCTATTGCATGTCCATCCAATAGCTTACAGTGTGGATATCTAACCCCCTCATGAGAGAAATAAAGTCAGTAAAGCATTAAAATCTGACAAACCTATCACTTCACCTTTCAGACTTTCTGTTTAGAAACAATGTCATGAATCAATGAAGCACCTTGGTAAGAGTGTGTCTGCAGCTACCCAAGAAAAGAAGAAATTTTTTGAGTTTTCTAGACTATGAATATCACCCACTGAAAATTGGAAAAATATTTTGACAGAGAATTATCTAATAACAATATTTTTAACAATAAAGTTCTGGGCTAAATTGGCATATGTAATTGCTCTCACCATTTTGTTTTCTATTAATGACTTATCTAATGGTGTCTTACTGTTAATACTAGAACCAAAAGAGAATATCCTAATGGAAAGGGGGAATAACTCATTAAAATAAATCTAAAAGGTTATTGGGTTAATTAATCTTAACATGGACCAGTGCAATAGTACAGCAGGTAGGGGACTTTCCTTGCATGCAGCCAACCAGGGTTCACTCTCCAAAATCCCATATTGTCCCTCACCACAGCCAGGAGAGATTCCTTAGTGCAAAGCCAGGAGTAACCCCTGAGTATTGCCAGGTGTGAACCCCCCCTCCCAAAATTGTCATAATGACATTGTCAAAACCAGTGACCCAGTTGGGCCTAAAGATATCAAGTTGTGTCATATTCTTTTCCACCAGTAGCAGTCTCTTTGTTTAAATACCTTTCCAAAAATTGTCTCTCTGGACTGTCAATAAGTTACTCTTTGTCAAATTCCCATATACAATTATCTGTGTTGATTAATATACTTATTGTCATGATTATTTTTTGAAGAGACCTGGAAATGCCCAGCAGTCACTCCCAGCTTTGTGCTCAGAGCACTTTGCAGTACATGGAATCAATCTGAGAGTTCCCACATGGAAAGCATGCATTTCATCCCTGTAAGCCATCTCCCCAGGTCTTAATATAAACTTAGGAGCATTAATTGCTCCTAACTTGTTTTCAGTTCAAGCCTTTATTCCTTTGCTTTTATGTTTCCAGCCTCGTTATTATGCCTTCTGTTACATTTAATACTTTTGGTCAGTCAAAAACACGTATTTTCTGTGTTGTGCCTAATGATCATAATCTTAACCATCAAAAGATATTATCCTTATTGGAAAATTTAATGATTGCTAATTGGTGTCACAGAATCAAAATCTCGCAACTGGAAATGTAATTTAAACTAATGGCTGCATGTGAATCTAACAATCAAAGTTGCCTTCTTACTCTTCCATCTTGATACATCAAACTAGTCATTAGTACAGCCAACTAGATTCAATGCCACTGATCTATTCTACATTTTACTAAGCTCATTCATACCCATTGCCCTATGTGTTCACAGTCAACTGTTAAAATATATTTATATTCTCATTTGTTAGATAATGAACTAGACATAGAGATAATTTATTCAACAAATATTGAAATTCACAAAGGATCAGGGGACAATCTAAAACTCGAGAAATATAAATATGAATAAAAAATAACCCACACTGCCCATAGGCTTATAGCCAAGGAAAATAAATAGATATGTATAAAAAATTATCTTTACAGAAGGTGTCCCTAAAATATGTCAAGTATTCTAGGTAGCTATAGACAATTTCTCCCCAATTTTATAACCCAGAAGGTAAATTTATGAATAAGAAAAATTGAAATTTGAAAAAATTAGCAACTAGTGCTAAGTCTTAGAGATCAAGGTAATATTAGAAACCTCTCCACATGATTACAAAGTTTGCTTTCCAGAATAATACATAGTGTAATAAGTTCCATACCTCTGGTCAAAGAATAGACTACAGTAGGAATTTGGGTATAGTCTCAAGAAGGGGAAGGTGCCAACAATAGTATTATTAGAAGAAAAAACTCTTTATCAGCGTGACAGGCAGAATTTTGAGAATGACTCCTTCCCCATATTCCTCGACATAATTCCTAGTGTGCATCAATAAAATGAGATATTGGTCTCATATCTGGCTTACAGGGATGAAGTGCGTGCTTTCCATGTGGGAACTCTCAGTTTGATTCCAAGTACTGCAAAGTGCTCTGAGCACCAATCTGGGAGTGACTGCTGGGCATTTCCAGGACAGTCTCTTCAAAAAATAATCATGATAATACATATACTAATCAACACATATGATTGTATATGGGAATTTGACAAAGAGTAACTTATTGACAGTCCAGAGAGACAATTTTTGGAAAGGTATTTAAACAGAGAGTGCTATAGACTGCTATTGGTGGATTAGGTTGTAAAGCACCATCCCACTGACTTTGAGATTAAAATATATATATGTGTATATATGTATATATATATGTATTATGTATTATCCCAATGGGATAGACAAATAAAAAGGAGTACTTAATAACTTAATAACAGAGTACTTAATAACAGAGAATTTTCTCTGACCGCTGGCATGACAGTACATTAAAAATACTCAAAACCTGTGAGGAATGTGATATATCATTGTTGACTTTAGAAGGAAAGTGGTCATTCTCCAGAAACAGATAGCTTCCCCAGGTGGCAGCAAGAAAACTGGGAGTTTAGTCCTGCTCTCACAAGGAACTGAATTCTACTAACAGTACGGATAGGCCTGAAACAGATTATTTACCATTTTTTTCGCTCAAGAAGACCCATCATAGTCGGATTTTGTTCTCATGATGCCCTGAGCATACAGCCCAGCTAAATTGAACCTGGTTTCCATAGAACTACAGAAGCATAGGTCAATGATACACACAACATCCACGGTTTTTTGTGATATGGTGTAGAAAACTGACATATCTAGGAATTAACTGCTCAAAGGATATGAAAAGCAGGTGTTCCCCCAAGCAATCAAAATAATAAAAGAATATTTTTCAGTAGTCATGTGTTCTGAGCCAACTATAGTCTCATACATCAACAAGAAATTTTCTGACAAAGTGTCTGAAAATTCAACTTAATTTTGACATGATCTTCTGGAAAATAGCACCAGAGTCCACAGGTTAAGGGCTAAGTCTCCCATCTTGGACTCTAGCAACAATTCCAGGCTGCCATCTAAGATTCTAAGCAATCTGCAAGCTGGAGGTTCCCACAACTCCCTCCTCCTATTTCAACTATGTGTCATAAACCCAGACTATCTCTACTTTTCCCCAACTGGTTATAAGTCAAAAGTTCCCAGGACATCCTCCTCAGGTTCTATTAATTAACTAGAATAGCACACTGAGCTCAGGAAACCTATTTACATACTTGATCATGAATTCATTATAAAGGATAATAAAGGATATGAATCAAAAGCCCTCCCACAACAACTAAATGATTTTGTTTTGCAACAGCTGAATTTTTTTCCCTTGAGAGTTTTATCAGAAATTGGAGAAAGCCGCCCTGCCTGGGCATGGAAGATCCAAAAGGCTAAGGGATTAACACAGCTAAGTAACAGCTTTCAAATCATAACTGACAACAGTTCCTATATAACTGCTCCATCATTAAAATAGAAGAGGGAATCCAATAGCTTCTTGGTGTAGGTGTTGTATGGTAGCACTGTACTCCTGGAACATTCAGACATTTACACTGCACATCAAAAATAAATTGCTTAAAAATTCACAATCTTACCCACAGGTTTGCTTCTGAAACAGCCAAGTCAAAATAGTGGGTAATACGTGCAGAGGTAATGAAATAAAAGCGAAAGATTTTAATGGAACTTCTAGTAAAAGACCTTTAATGTCTTGGGTTATGTATAGTGATAGTATAATGAGTAGGGCACTTGCCTTGCATATAGCTGACCTGGGTTCCATCCGTAGCACTCTATATGGTTCCCGGAACCCACCATGAGTGACCCCTGAGTGCAGAGCCAGGATTAAGTCCTGAACACTGCCAGGTGTGGCCAAAAAAGTACGTATATAAGAGATCTTTATGTCTCTCTGCTTCTTCCTTCCTCTTAACTGGAAAGCAGACACAATAGCCAATGCATCAGCAACCATTATGTGACTAGAGGAGAAATCAAAAGAATTGCAGAGGCTTTGTCCAGGAAACTTTGAGCTAAAATCAAACACCAGCAAGTTCCCACTTGGACTCATTGTTACATGAAAAATAGCCTCAAAACTACTGAAGCTGGATCTCTATTACAAGTTGAGAGTAGTTCAGATTTAAGTTGAGAAATAGCAACAAGAAGTCAGGATATCATTTGGAAATAGCAGACCTAAAAAGAAAACGCAGGCCATATTGCAAAAACTCAACAAACCCTTCCAGATTTTAATTATAAAACATCCATGCCAACTTTATATTATTGCTTCAAATTTACTTACACAGAACCTTTTGTATTTTCAAAGTCTTTTCCAGGAGTGTTAATGAGGCACTTGGGGACAGTGTTTGGTGGCCTCCTTGTTACTTGATAATGCCAACAACACAAATGTCATTTCAACATCATTTTAAAAAGCTCCAGCTTACCAAGTTCCAAGGTATCTAATTATATTGAAAATATATTCACCAATACAAAACAAAGCAATACAATTTTTACTGCTGCTCTGAAAAGCATAAATATAGCTCATTGGTTTCTAATGCAAGGGGGATATAATTTCTACCACACCATCTTACTACTGCTACTATCAAACAAAAAGAAAATTGTCTTACAACAAATTATAGCACAAACTAGATGGGAAGAGAAGAATTTGTTCTACAGTATATTACTAATTCTTCCCCCCCCCCAAAATGCTACCATCTCACTAACATTTGCTCAAGTAGTCCTTTTTGTTGAGTGAATGTGATTAAATTAAATAAATGACTCTAAGTCATGGGTTGTTATTTTCCTTGGTGAATTAATGTTTGTGTTTCAGTTACTTTTGAGAGATCTGATATTAAAAGCAAGAAGAAGAAATGAGCAGAGGGGCCTTGTGCCACCCAGAGCAGATATCTGAAGCTCCTTAATATTAAAAGATATTTATCAAATGTATTGCCAGTAGGTTTAGAAGCATACCTATGTAAATATGCTCTCTGTTGATCTAAACACATTTCTCATGTGTACAAGTTCATTTGTGTAAGTGACACTTGGAGTGGCATAAACATATTTCCTCTCTGCTTCCCATAGTTATTCAATTTAGATTTCCCAACAAGCTTTTATTATTTTCAACCTTGCAACATTAATACTGATACGAAAAGACATGGTGATATTTCTATTTCCCAATTCAGTTTTAAGATATAGGTCCCAAGCTGTATGAACTTTATTTATCTTGTTACATTTTTTACTTTAAATGGAATCAAATTAGAACTGCCAAGGTCAGTCTGACCTTGTAGCTTTTAGAATGCTATTCCTGCCCCAAACTAAAGAAAACTTACCATTAAGAAAAGTTACACCATTCTCTGAGGCATGAATGAGTAATCAAATCAAGGAGAGGGTAGAAAAAGAGGGATTTCAAGAAGTCTTGCAAATAAAATTAAATCCAAGAGATTAAATTTGTCCCAAGAAATTTCCTTTATTATTTCTTCAATTCTAAGATAAGAACAAGTGTAATACATTCTTATTATAGTACCACTTGGTGGGGAAGTGGAAATCACTGCATTTCTTTTTAAATCACATCCTGTTTAAAATGGGGAAATACTGCAAGAGAGAAAAACATAACTAAGAAGAAATATATAGCCTGTCAAACGTTGTCTTTCCTGGTTGTTCCTAATTTCAGGCACTGATGCACCCAACCTGCTCGCTCAGCTGCTTGCTGCTCTGGATAGCTATTATAACCCACATCTTTACCCCAAAGTCGGAGATGCCTACTGAGCTGTGCCATTTCTCCCTCCCAGCTCATGTGACTGGTTCTCTCTGTTCGTCCTCTGTTTTCTCCATGTGGCACAGAGGTCTGCTCTAAATTCCAGCACAGTTGATGGATACCCACTGATGACCTTGTCTTTCTCCATGCTTGTGTGAATTCACGAGCTATCTGAGAAACTCTCAAATGTGGTCATGATCAGCAGCATCCAAAATAGTGAAGAACTTGTTTGAAATGCAAATTTCTCGTGGAGTCAGAGAAATAGTACAGGGATTAAGGTACAGCCTTGCATGCCGCCAACCTCAGTTCAATCCCTCACTCCTCAAATGGTCCAACTCTCCTCCAAAATGGGGAGGGGGGGAAATGAATGTGAACTCCCACCATACCACCTCAGCCTGAGAGCAGACCTTGCTAATTCAGAAATTCTGAAGGTAAAATTACAACAAACCTTCCTGATGATTCTCCTGCAGGCTCAAATTTGCAAGCTACTAATCTAAATCAATTAAGTAGTTCAGTTTTGCTATCAAGTGGAAAATTCCCTCTGTCAAAGAAAATAAATGAACTGTCACAAACAGAAAATAGTTGCTGACACGAGGGGTTGCTAGAAGTCAGGAGCTGTTTTAAGATCCTTACAAGTTTTAAGGTCACTTAGTCCTCACATGGACCTGATAAAGTAGTTACTATTGTAGTTAGTCACATTTACACTGTAAGATACTGAAGTGAAGAGAGTAACACAGACACCATAGAGCAGTGGATTCAAGCACAGGTACTGGCTTCATAGACTGTGATTTCCTCTGCTTTGCTTTACTACCTCTAATCACCTGAGCATCCTAGAGATAGGAAAGATTTCCATAAAGGGGAACCAGTTTTCCAACAATAGGGAATTTAACAAATGTTAGCTGAATCCTCAAGACAAATATTTGAAATAGGTATTAAGAACCACATAAAAATAAGAGGAATCACATTTATCTAAATTCTACTGATTTCTAGTTTAAAATAATACTTTGGTCATGCTGCACCTAATAATAAATGTAAAGTGATTTGCTTTCTTTAGGAATTCTCAGATTTTTCAAGCAAGGAATGATGATCAAAAAATCAATGACATTTTTTGATTAAAGACCTAAATGATAGACATTTTTTGTGTGTGTTTGTTCTAAAAATAATACAATAAATTGTATATTATTTACCTTGGAAACATTCTCATTCAAAATAATATTAGAAGCACCAGTCTGTAAAAAGAGATTGGAAAAATCTCCTGAAACTTCCATTTCTGGTGAGTTATTGAAGACAAGGTCCCTGGTGAGTTATTCGGGAGCAAAACTCATGAACTATTTTAATTAAAACTGCATGACCTTGGGCTGAAACGTGGCTACAGTGGTAGAGGAAGTACCATGCATTTGTGAAGCTCTGGGTTTGATCCCTGGCATTGCTTGACACCCCACAATATCACTAAGTGAAACTGAGTTTTCAAGTGTGCTCACCTCTGCAGGAAACTAAACCACTACCATGTGATGTTGGAAACCAACTCTTATGCCACTGGTACCAACATGGCACATTCTGATTTCCACATGCAATCAAGTGTAGGGCTGCAGGAATGGTACCAATGGGCACAGCAGCCCTGAGAATCAGGAATCATGTATCCAGGCAGTGTCTATACCTAGTGGGAGACAGGGTTTCCCAGGGGAAGTGGTTCCTCTGTGGGCTCATTCTCACAGCATAATCTACAGCAGCCTCCTGAGCAGAAGAAATCACTATTGGTGCCAAAGGAAGTCACTGTCACTGTCATCCCATTGCTCATAGATTTGTTCGAGTGGGCACCAATAATATCTCTCGTTGAGAGACTTATTGTTACTGTTTTGGGCATATCCAATACTCCACGGGTAGCTTGCTCTGGGCTCAATACTCTCGGTAGCTTGCCGGCTCTCCCAGAGGGGCGGAGGAATCGAACTCGGGTTCGGTCCACGTGAAAGGTGAAAGCCCAACAGCTGTGCTATCACTCCAGCCCACCAAAGGAAGTAAAACGTGAAATGGTAGATGCCATTCCAGAACCAGCTCTCTGCTTCAGTTACTGAGCGGAGAGTGAGTCAACTGGCAGTTCCCAGAAAAAAAACTCATGGGGGCAAGAGGACATCTATTGGCTTCTAAAGGACCTGCATTAGCAAAAGCTGTGACTCAGAATACTTAAAGTTGTATAATAAACTTATCAAATTTGTATTAATTCTGTAAGGTATATGATACTCTCTTGGGAATAATTTTGATTTTAATCATTTCAAGGCTGACTTATAAGTATGACTTTTAATTTCAATTTAGTTATTGTTAAACTTTCATTATAACATGTAAATAATATTTTTCTCTTGAATACTTAACCTGATTTTATATCTGTATTATTCTAAAGTCTTTTTTTTTCCTGCTTGGGTTTTTTTCTTTTTGGACACTCCCTATTAGCTGTGTTTAGGAGATCATGTGGTACCTGAGATCAGATCTGGGTTTCTCATGAAGCGTGTGCGTCAGTTCTTTGAGCTATCTTCCCAGTCCTATTTTCTCTGCAGTGTTCTAAGCCACTTCCCCCCCCAAAAAAAAAGAAATAAAAAGAAAAGAAATTGAGAAGATTGATCATGGTTCACTTCTTTCACCATCATGTTAATCATACATTGAGTGTGCTTCACATGCTTCAGTATCTTATACTACTCTTGAAAAGAAAATCTATGAATCATTTAAAGCCAAGTAAACATGCTATTCAATAATACACTTGGCTCATCAGAGAATTATCAAGGAGACCCTGGAACTTTTCAAAAAATAAATCTGTATACTCAATAACACTAAAATCATTCTATTTCAAAAAAATTTTTTAAAATTCTTTTATTAATTCACCATGTGGAAAGTTACAAAGCGTTCAGGTTAAAGTCTCAGTTATACAATGCTCAAACACCCATCCCTTCACCAGTGCATATATTCCACCACCAAGAATCAAAATTTTTTTTAATTAAATTAAGAGGTACAAATGTGTTTTGTTGCAATTCTCTTTGACAATGGACGATGGAAACTAAATTCTGACATGATGTTTTTCCTTTTGATGTTCTATGACCAGGTAAACAAGTTTGAAATTTATGACATTTCAAGTCATATTTCAAAATTTGTATTTCCTGTGTTATTTTGAATTGCCTAAAAATAATTCTAAAAGGTGTTGCCTAAGACATTTTAGGTCACACAGAAGTTTCACTTTTTCAAGATATAAGATTATAAAATGTTTCTCTAATTTAGTTTGCAACTTCTAAGAGGTTAAAGTTTTCAGAGACATTTCTTCAAAAATTACAAATTATCACTTCCAAGTAATAAACAAGCCATATCCTCCACATTGGACTTATAAAAATCTGTCTGTTTTTTTTCCAAACTGATCAATACCATCTACATTGAAGGTATTTATTTGTTGGGGGGCATTTGGAAGGAATTCCTTGGTACCTTTGCTGAGTATGATTAACTCAGCAAAACATAATGGGGCTTTGCCTTAATCTTTCTGGGCAGAAACAGGCTTTACATTAGCAGTTCTTTTCTCTGCTCTTTTGAAATTTTCAGACAGTTCTGGAGCTCCTGACACACAGGTGACAGACAGTCAGGAGGTACCGTGCTTGCAGCCTCAAGCACCGTCTGCACCAACACACTCTGGTGAAGCAGGCAGCAACTTTACACCCACTCAGATCCCCTTGTTTTATAAACACTGCTCCACATTAGTCTTAACTTCCCATCTTCACTTTCTACCACTTAGTCACACAAAATTTTAGGGGGACTTCATCACTTCTCCTTGTTTTTGTTTTTCTCTTTTTAGGGCATGGCACTTAACTATGCATGATCTCCTTTCACACTAACATTGAAAAATTTCTCTCTACTGCTATGAACCCATCAAGGACTTGAAACAACTCTTTAAGAAAACCCAGCACTTAAAGACTAAGTTATATGTCTGTTTACTGAACATATCATTACAGATGGCCAGTACAAGCAAAAATTAACAGTTTCTTTTATGGTAGATTCATCAGAATAAAAAAGAATGAAACAAAAGCTTATTTTTATGAGCACTATTTTCTTGTTTCCTCAGACTTCCCTTGATGTGCCAAAGAAAGCTTTTCTCCTCTAGGGCCTAATAGCTTTCTTAATGTTGTCTAGGACCTAAGAGATAAACACAGTGGTAGGCCCTTGTCTTGCATGTGCCCAACATGAGTTGGATCCCTGGCATGGTTTTTTTCCTGAGCACAGCCAGAAGTAAACCTTTTGCCAAACTACGTGTGGCAAAAAAAAAAGTCTAATCTATTTGACTTCTTGTTCAGATTGACAACTCTGAAACCCAAATAAACCATTGACTGGGTCCCACTGATATTAAGTGAGCATGAGATTTCACTCTCTTACACAAATGGGTCCAAGCCCTTTGCTAAAGAAATTATAAAAGCTGGATCTTCATCCTTGTACCCCTGTAACTCTTAAAGATTTAAAAGGTGAAATATCTAGGAGGGAGATGTTGCAGACAAATGGATAGGAGGTCCTGTCCATGAGTTTTCAGAAAATACAGTGGGTAGGGCATTTACCTTGCATGGAGGCAACCCAGGTTTGATACATGGCATCCCATATGGTCCCCCAAATATCAGAGCCAGTAGTTACTCCGGAGCATCAGCTGGTGTGCCCTGCCTCCCACCCCCACACCACAAAAAAATCCTACAAAGAAATTTCCTAACCCTGAAGAAGCCAAAAGCCAAGAGCAACACACTCCTTGATATGCAAATCCTGAGCTCTTTGAAGAGGTAGAAAGTGAGCACAGCCCAGGTGGAGCTCCTCTGAAAAGGAGAAACTGGAAAATCTAAATATCATGATGATAGTATGAAAGGAGCACCAAGACTTTGAGGCTTTCCCTGTGACAACAACCAGATTAAATTTTTATGTTTGTAGTGAACTCAGGGCCAAGACAATTTGGAGAAATTGTATATAACCTCCCAAAAGCCATTTTCTGCTTTTTCCACTCTGGAGAACCCTGTGCTCTCTCCTGAAGTAGCCTCAAAGTTTGGGGAAAGCAATGTTGGGAGTCAAAAGAAAAACTACAGTGATGATGAACTACTAAAATTATTAATTATTGGCAAAGAAACATGCTTTTTTTCTCCAATATTTAGCTTTGTTCATATGTATGGAAGCTATTAAGTAACTAAGAATTTGCTGAGTTGTTTCTGATAGGTGCTGTGCTCAGGAAGTATGCTTACATTATCACTTTAAAACCACCAAACTAGAGCAGAGTGATTGTTCCTTGCACATGGCCTACCCTGGTTCAATCCTGAACACCACATAGAAGATCTCTCGAGCCCCATCAGACGTGGTCCCTGAGCATAGAGCTAGGAGTAAACCCTGAGCACTGCCAAGAATAGCCCAAAATTTTAAAAAAATAATTAAAAATAAATAAATAAAACTATCAAAGTTCTCAAAGTCATGTGTTTTACTGCTGATTTTTTTCCAAGGTGGAGACTAAGCTACACATCTAAGATAGAAAATGTTTGTTTTGTTTTGTTTTTAAGCCACACTGCATGGTGCTAACAGTGGGGGATGAACCCCAGCTCTCGTGTGCAAAGTATGTTCTCTAGCCCTTTGGGCTATCTCCCCAAAGAAAGAATTGTTTCCCAGTCGGATGTTTCCACACATTACCTTAGACCAGGTGTTCGAATGTAGTTTTTATGTTGTAACTCTACAGACCAATATATCTCATTTAGTACAATGGTTTGGGGGTTTACAATTAAAATCACTCATAAATGGACTCACAAATAAATCTGTCGGAAGAGAGCAACACGAGAGCAACATACTGCAGATATGCCTCTGGCCTGGCAGAAGGATGACTCACCTGGGGCAACCCAGTGGGGGACAGGTGAGTCCCACCCACCCACCCCAACAAAGCCTGAACAGCCACAAACCTTCAGAACTCAATTTTCGCCATATTCATGTATGATTTATAAAATTTGCTGTCTAGCTGGATGGAATTTACAATGGATATGGGAAAGGCAATGTGAAGATATCATTAATAGTTGGCTTGTGACAAGAGTGTTAAGAATAGGTAAAGGGATATATACAACAATCTTACTACTGGATGAGTGGCTTAGAAAAGAAGTCAAAGAGGAAATCAAAACATTCCTGGAAATGAACGAAAATGAGGACACGAGGTACCAAATCTTATGGGACACAGCAAAAGCTGTGTTACGAGAAAAGTGTATAGCTCTACAAGCATTCCTCAGGAAGGATGAGCGAGCCCACATAAGTAACCTAATCTCACAGCTTAAGAACTTGGAGAATGACCAACAAAAGGAGCCCAATCCAAACAGGAGGAAGGAAATTTAAAAAACTCAGAGCAGAAATGAATGAGATGGAAACCCCAAAAACAATATGAAAGATCAATGAAACCAAGAACTGGTTCTTTGAGAGAATAAACAAGATCGATAAACCTCGAGCAAGACTCACAAAAAAAAGGGAGAGAGAAAACCCTAATAAACCAAATCAGGAATGAAATGGGGGACATTACAACAGAAACTACAGAAATTCAAAGGGTCCTCAGAGATTACTTTGAGAAAATTTATGCCAAAAAACACAAAAACCTCGAGAAAATGGATAAATTCTTAGATTCCTATAGACTCCCAAGGCTGAAACAAGAAGACCTGGAATACATGAACAGACCTATCACCATCCAGGAAATTGAAACAGGAACAAAAAGTCTCCCCGAGCACGAAAGTCCTGGCTCAGATGGATTCACTAGTGAATTCTTCCAAATCTTTAAAGAGGACTTACATCCAACCCTCTTTAAGCTTTTCCAAGAAATTGAAGTATCAAAAACACCTCCAAACAGTTTCTATGAAGTAAATATCACCCTGATACCAAAAGCAGACAGAGATAACTACAATGAAAGAGAATTACAGACCAATATCCCTGATGAACACAGACGCAAAGATCCTCAACAAAATATTAGCAAATAGAATCCAATGTCTTATCTAAAAGATCATACGCCATGAACAAGTAGGACTCATCCAAGGGATGCAAGGATGGTTTAACAAGTCAATCAACATAATTCATCATATCAACAAAAGAAATAATAAAAACCATATGATCATATCAATAGATGCATTTAAAGCATTTGACAAGATTAAGCACCCATTTATGATGAAAACTCTCAGCAAAATGAGCATCAAAGGAACTTTCCTCAATATAGTCAAAGCTATCTACCACAAGCCCACAGCAAGTATCCTTCTCAATGAGGAAAAACCAAAAGCCTTCCCTCTAAGATCGGGCACAAGGCAAGGTTACCCACTTTCACCACTCCTATTCAATATAGTACTGGAAGTTCTGGCCATAGCAGTTAGACAAGAAAAAGATATCAAGGGAATACAGGTAGGAAAGGAACAGGTCAAGTTATCACTATTTGCAGATGATAGGATACTATACTTAGAAAACCCTAAAGACTACAGAAAAGCTCCTAGAAACAATAGGTCAATATAGTAAAGTGGCAGGCTACAAAATCAACACCCAAAAGTTCATGGCTTTCTTATATACAAATAATGAAAGAGAAGAAAGAGACATTAAAAAACAATCCTGTCCACAATTGTACCTCAGAAAATCAAGTACCTTGGAATCAGCTTAACCAAAAAGGTGAAGGACCTATACCAGGAAAATTACAAAACACTGCTTCAAGAAATAAAAGAGGGGGCCAAAGCGATAGCACAGAAGGTAGGGCAGTTGCCTTGCACGTGGCCAACCCAGGTTTGATCCCCGGCATCCCATATGGTCCCCCAGCACAACCAGGAGTAATTCCTGAGTGAAGAGCCAGGAGTAACCCCTGAACATTGTTGGGTGTGACCCCCCCCCCCAAAAAAAAAAAGAAAGAAAGAAAAGAGGACACTAAGAAATGGAGAGACATTCCTGCTCATGGATTGGGAGAATCAACATGATCAAAATGGCAATACTTCCCAAAGCACTATACAAATTTAATGTGGTCCCTATCAGGATACCCATGACATTTTTCAAAGAAATAGACAAAACACTCCTGAAATTGATACGGAACAATAAACCCCAACAAATAGCTAAAGCAATCCTTGGGAAAAAGAGGATGAGTGGCATCACCTTCCCCAACTTCAAACTCTACTACAAAGCAGTAGTGATTAAAAAGCATGGTATTGGTCTAGAAACAGACCTGCAGACCAATGGAACCAGAGTTGAATATCCTGTCAAAGAACCCCAAATATATGGCCACTTAATCTTTGACAAAGGAGAAAGAAATGTGAAGTGGAACAAGGAAACACAAGTATCACTTGTCTTCAACAAGTGGTGCTGGGAAAACTGAATAGCTACCTGAAAAACAATGAACTCTGACATCTATCCAATGCCAGGCATAAAAGTCAGATCAAAGTGGATTAAAGACCTCAATATCAGATATGAATCTATAAGGTACATAGAGGGAAATGTAAGCAGAACTCTCCATGACATTGAAGCTAAAAGCATCTTTAAGGATGAAACAGCACTGACCATGCAAGTGGAAGCAAACATAAACAAATAGTATTACATCAAACTAAGAAGCTTCTGCACTTCAAAAGAATCAGTGGCCAAAATACAGAAAGAGCCCACATAATGGGAAAGAATATTTACCCATTACCCATATAATATGGGATTAATATCCAGGATATACAAGACATTAGTAGAATTGTACAAGAAAAAACCTCCAACCCCATCAAAAAATGGTGAGAAGAGGGATCCTCTAGAGCCTAAAGACTTTGATTCCAGAGACCTAACATTTTCGGGCATCCAGCGCAGCTTCTAATAACAATGCACTGGGACTGCGAACTGGGCTTCAACTCTGTGCTGCCTGGGGGTGGATTATTTTTCCTCCCCACCATGTCTTCCTGCACAGAAAACGGCAGCGGCGGCAACCGCATGACAGGCGCCATCTTAAGAATCCTATCCCAGAGGTACTCGATTTCTACATTTGGGGCTCCCAGGGACTCATGGGAAGGTGGTGTAACTGGCACGCCCTCCGCCCAGATAAATTCGGAGCTGCTGAGCGGGAAGCGGATCCTCTGTGCCTAAAGACTTTGATTCCAGAGACCTAACACTTTCGGGCATCCAGCGCAGCTTCTAATAAGAATGCACTGGGACTGCAAACTGGTCTATGCAATTTCTGGTAGAATTTTCTCTGGACTTTATACAGAAATCCAAAACCGCGCAGATGGTTATATAGACTTAACATCTATAATTGTCAGCTATGTGAAACGATTCCTTTTGAACAGGTCTGACTTGGGGTGGAAACTCCAAATAATAACAGTAAGTTTTTGTTGAAATATTGAAGGTTATTAATGTAGCAGCCACCTCTCTGGACTGTGAACTAAGCAAAAGCCCCACGCCGGCCGTTGCAACATGGCGTACACCATACTATGAGGCGCAGGATGGGGGATGAGGGTGAAAAAAAAAGGGGGGGAAAGGAAAAAGGAAAAAAAAGAATAGTTATGTACTTGTAGCAGTGGGGCTCCATATCTCTTGATCCCAGCAATGGAAAACTAATTATCAAATGCTTTCTTGGTAGTAGGTCTGTATCTCTTGGGTAGAAACTCCAACAATTATAGTGAGTTGTGTGTTGAAATATGGAATGTAATCAAGGTAAAGAGAAAATGAAGTGAAATTCATTAGTTATACTGTAGGGGGTAGAGGGTGGGGGCGGGGGAGTATACTGGGGTTTTTGGTGGTGGTATATGGGCACTGGTGAAGGGATGGGTGTTTGAATATTGTATAACTGAGACATAAACCTGAGAACTTTGTAACTTTCCACATGGTGATTTAATAAAAAGTTAAAAAAATGGTGAGAAGAAATGACCAGAAGTTTCTTCAAAAAATAAATACAAATGGCCCAAAGGCACATGAAAAAATGCTCCACATAGCTAGTCATCAGGGAGATGCAAATCAGAACAACAAGGAGATATCATCTCACACCACAGAGACTGGCACACGTTCAAAAGAACAAAAGCAACCAGTGCTGGAGTGGATGTGGGGGGAAAATGGACGCTCCTTCACTGTTGGTGGGAATGCCGACTGGTCCAGCCTTTCTAGAAAACAATATGGACAGTCCTTCAAAAACTAGAAATTGAGCTTCCATATGACCCTGTAATACCACTTCTGGGAATATATCCCAAGGATGCAAAAAAGCACAGTATAAATGACATCTGTATCTATATGTTAATTGCAGCACTGTTCACAATAGCCAAAATCTGGAAACAAGCCAAGTGTCCAAGAAGAGATGACTGGTTAAAGAAACTTTGATACATCTACACAACGGAATACTATGCAGCCATTAGGAGAGATTAAGTCATGAAATTTGCTTATAAATGGATAGATATGGAGAATATCATGCTAAGTGAAATGAGTCAGAAAGAGAGGGATAGACATAGATGGACTGGACTCATTTGTGGAGAATAGAATAACTTCACATGAAGCTGACACCCAAGGACAGTAGATACAAGGGCCTGGAGGATTGCCCCATAGCTGGAAGCCTGCTTCATTAGTGGAGGGGAGAAGGCAGATGGAATAGAGAAGGGATCACTAAGAAAATGATGGCTGGAGTTAGAGTCAGGATGGGAGACGTGTGCTGAAAGTAGATAATGGACCAAACATGATGAACTTTCAGTGTCTATGTTGCAAGTCATAATGCTCAAAAGTAGAGACAGAGTATGGGGAATATTGTCTGCCATGGAGGCAGGGGGAGGGTGGGATAAGAGCGGTATACCAAAGATATTGGTGGTAGGGAATGTGCACTGGTGGAGGGATGGGTGTTTGATCATTATGAGATTGTAACCCAAACATGAAAGCTTATAACTATCTCAGGGTGATTCAATAAAAATAAAAAAGAGAACTGTCCCGTGGTATTGCCTTAACATATGTAGATATTTGACTGCATGACAGGACTTAAGTGGGACCATTATACATGCACCCCCTTACAATATTATGCTTGAATCATTCATCATGTTCCAAGTCCCCTAAATGAAGGCTTTCCTTACAAACCTGGACAGAAAATACTGTAAAAGTTCAGGTGGGAAAGGGCAAGAATCAATAACACTCAGAAGCTGTTATCCATGTGACTGGGTTTGGGAGGAGACTCCACAGACAGTGTTTGCCCACATCATGATTTTCTGAGAATAGACTCTGTTGTTGTAGCTCAAACTCTCTGGAGTCTGCAAGAGGACCTCTCACATATAGTTTATCTCCACAAGAGGGCTTAATTCTGGCTAATACCATAGTGTTAATTAAAAATGCCCATGAAGATTTCTAGGGAGGTTTTCATAATAAAAGTCAGGTTCCCAACAATTTCACTTGCCAGTCCCAGAAACTGATAAAACTATCTGTTGACACTCACAAAATCTAAACTTTAGGTAATTATGATGTTTTACCCAAATGCAGTGACTCACCTCCTACTATCTGCCTCATTACACCTTTACTATTCTCCCATAGTTCTGCACATTATGCTCTATAGGTCTTTCATCAAGAGAACTAGAGTAAGATACTAAATATATGCTGGGAATAAACTGTCTTGTATATCTCATATATTTCCATTTCCTTTCTCACCTTCTCTGCTTAAAAGTCATTTCTACAAATATTCTCCATGAAAGGTAGCAAAGAATTGGAATGACATTTCACTAGCAGTGAATCAGCATCCCCTCTCATTAAAACAGCATAAACTCTTAAAAGATATGACTTAGTTTAACCATATATGGGAAAACCATAAAACTTTAAGTAACACTTGTCGAGGATATAGGAAACAGCAGTGATACTCTCCCTTTACTAACAAATCTTTCCTGAACTCTGCTGAGTTTTAATGGAAAAAAATTCTTAGGTAAGTCTGAATAAAATATGAATATAAAGTGGTCTTGCTAAGAGTTAAAATAAATCTTCAGGTTTCTGAGAGGATTATAAGAGCCACCAACCTAATTTATGCCCTCCTGCAGATTCAAGTTTAAGGAAGTAGTTTGAATTAGTCTGTTAAGAAAAAAATAAAACCTCCAGAAGTGACAGTACAACAGGCAGGGTGATTACCTTGTATACAGCCAACCCTCATTTGATCCCAGGTAATCCCTATGGTCCCTTGAGCCCCACCAGGAGTGATCCCTGAGTACAAAACCCAGGAATAAATTTTAAGCACCATCAGATATTAGAAAAAATCCAGAGCTATTATTTTACAGTTATTGAATGAACACATAGCATAGTAAAATAATTATTGAGTACTCACTAACAGATTACAGGCATCATACAGGTATCACAGATTGAAGAAACAAGTTCCTGCCCCACTAGCATACATTCTTGCAGAGGAAACATTTAGACATTAAAGAACAATTTTAGGAATGAAAGGATTATATACCTAAGAAAAGGGATGAGGAAAGTTTCTTTGAACAAAAGTTGAGTCCAATATGAACAACAAATGATTATCTAATAAAACAGGGCAGTCCCCGAAAGAAGGAAAGTGCATGTAAAGATCCCTAGAAGACAGCATTTATTCAAGGAAGTGACAGAGGATCAAAAGCATTAAATCACAAAGTATTGCAGCTTTGGAAACAGGGATCAGAATATGGTATGTATATTATGGGTTAAAATGCCATGATAATATTTTGTTTTCTTTTAACATGGCCAAAGTAAATTCTCTCTTAAATCTCTTCGGCCTTTAGATTCCTTCATCTCATTAAAGGATGTTTCTATTCTCTTAATTGCCTGACATTATTTAGAACTCATTTATATATCCAACATTGAATTCATAAGCATACCTTCTTTGTTGTAATAAAGAGAAAAACTGGGGCTGGAGCAGTAGTACAGTGGGTAGGGTGTTTGCTTTGCATGCAGCCAACCCAGGTTCAATCCCCAGCATCCCATATTGTCCCCTAGCACTGCCAGGAGTAATTCCTGAGTGCAGAAGCAGGAGTAACCCCTGAGCATTGCTGAGTGTGGCACCCCCACCAAAAAAAGCAAAAAATAAAAAATAAAGGAAAAAACTCAAATTAGATATGTTTCATGGCCTATTTTAGAAAATGTTCCATGTGCACCGGAAAAGAATGTATATTCTTTCTTTTTGGGGTGTAAATCCCTTTATAGATCTCTTAGCCCTCTCCCATTTCTTCCTTCAGAGCCAGTGTTTCCTTGCTGAGTTTTGGTCTTATTGATCTATCCAGAGGTGTCAAGGCTGTGTTGAAGTCTCCAACTACTATCGTAGTGCTAAGGGTTGTCCTCCTTAAAATCTGTCAGCAGTTTTTTAAGTATTTAGCTGGTCCCTCATTAGGTGGGTATATATTTAAGAGTGTGATTTCTTCCTGTTGTACATATCCCTTGATAAATAGAAAATGGCCTTCACTGTCCCTGCTAATCTTTTTCAACTTGAAATCTTTGTTATCGAATACTAGTACAGCCTCCCCAGCTTTTTTGAGGGAGTTGTTTGCTTGCAAGATTGTTTTCCATCTTTTAATTTTGAGTCTGTGTTTGTTCTGAATGTTCAGATGTGTTTCTTGTAGGCAGAAGAATGTTGGTTTTAGCTTCTTGATCCATTTTGCCATTCTGTGTCTCTATATTGGTGCATTTAGACCACTGAGATTGAGAGAGATTATTGTCATGGGTTTTATGCCATCTTTCTGTAAGGGTTTGTTGTGCTTATGGGTATTTTTTTCTTGTCTACAGGAGCCCTTTTAGTCATTCTTTTAAGTTTGGTTTTGAGTCTATGAAGTTTCTGAGCTGTTGTTTATCTATAAAATGGTGTATAGTTCCTTCAAATTTGAGTGAAAATTTAGCTGGATAAAGTATTCTTGGTGAGGCGTTCATATCATTGAGTTTTTTCACTATATGCCACCATTGTCTTTGGGCTTGGGCTTCCTCTGATATGTCTGCTGTAAATCTAAGGGGTTTTCCTTTGTATGTGATTTCCTTCTTCGACCTTGCTGCTTTCAGTATTGTCTCTATCCATGGCATCCATCATTCTGAATATGATATGCCTTGGAGTGTTTTTATTAGGGTTTCTTTTAGCTGGCACCCTTCTGGCTCCTTGGATCTGAATGCATGCATTCTCTAACTCTGGGAACTTTTCAGCAATGATTTCCTAAACTGTGGCTTTTTCACTGGGGTTGCCACCCTGTCCTTCTGGTATTCTGATGATTCTAATGTTGTTCCTCTTGGTGTCATCCCCTAGGTCTCTGATTATCCCTAGAGTTATTTTGAGGTCTTTTCCCATTGTTTGTTGTTGTCTGTACGATTTCTGTTGCTCATCTTCAAGTTCATTGTTTCTGTCTTCAGTTGGAGGCATTCTACTTTTGAGGGCACCCACTGAGTTTTTAATTTCATCTACCAAATCCTTTATTTGTGACATTTCTTTTTTGTATCTTTCTTATTTGTGCTCTCATTTCTTCATGTATGTTCTCAGCCATTCGTTCGACTGTTTCTTTCATTTCTTCCTTTAATTTTCTGGATGTCTGCTCCATTGATTCTTTGAGTTCCTTGAATATCCTAGCATTTCATCTCGGAATTCTTTGTCAGAGAGATCATATTTGTGGGTAACCCCTGTTGAGGACTCAGGACTCTTTTCTTCGCAATCTCCTCACAGTGGAGATTTACATTGTTTCCTCATGCTCTTGTGGTTGTATAGAGGTAAAACTTTCAAATTCACTAGTACCATTCCCTTTTATTCTGGGAAAGGATTCTGAATAAGCTCGGTCGATGGTGGTCAAACTTCTCCCCTTCTAGAGTACATCCTTCCTCTTAGACATTATTCTGTGACTTATGATAGGCATCAAGTGAAGCATTGGGGGAGGTGTTCTTTTATATTGGGCTTTGTACAGCTTCTTGTGTACACTGCTCTTTTGGTGAAATTGAAGTAGGTGAGTGGATTATTGTCGGATTGTATTTGAGGCGGCCAGGACTTTTCCCACAGAATTAGGTAAATTAGGTTGGGATGTGAGTCGATAGTGCTGGGAGTGGGAAATATAACTGTGGCCACACAGAAGGCCACGCCCACTTTGAGGAGGAGACACCCACTACAGTGGAGGCCACACCCCTAGCTGGCCCAATGTTAATCCATGGGTCCACAGACCTGTTGAGAAAAGCTGCGAGTAGTTGTACTGGCACTGGCTTCAGAGGTTGAGGCAAATGCCCCCAGGGCTGGTCCCGGTTGCTGGCGTTGGACGGCACAGGGCTGGATGAGGAGAGGGCACATAAGGGGACTCACAGACCTGTTGAGAAGAGTGGAAGGTAGTTGGGCAGGCGCTGGCCTGGTCCAGACTTTTTGGAGAACAGTATGAACATTCTGCAAAAAAAACTAGAAATTGAGATCTCATTTGACCCATGAGTACTACTTCTGGGAATATATCTTGGAGGTCCAAAAACACAGAGCAGAAACACCATCTGCACTTCTATGTTCATTGCAGCACTGCTCACAATAGCCAGAATCTGGAAACAGTCTGAGTGTCCGAGAACAGATGTATGGATAAAGAACCTATGGTACATCTACACAGTAGAATGCTACACAGCTGTTAGGAAAAACTGAGGTCATAAATTTGCCTATAAATGGACAGATTTGGAGAGTATCATGCTGAGTGAAGTGAGTCAGAAGGAGAGGGACGGATACAGAATGACTGCATTCATTTGTAGGATATTTTTTAAAGTATGAAACTAATATTCAAGGCCAGGGAAAACAGGCCAGGAGGACTGGTCAATGGTGGTCAATGATGTGAGAGATGGAGGGTAGTTAAGATAGAGGTGGTTCCATTATGACAATACTAGTTGACAATGATCACTCTGGATAGGAAGTGAGTGTTGAAAGCAGACAGATGGATAAAGGTGATAACCTTTCCCGCAAGCAACCGAGAGTATCTCACGCGCAAGGCAGAGCCTGGCAAGCTACTTGTGGTGTATTCAATATGCCAAAAACAGTAACAACAAGTCTCACAATGGAGAGAATTGTTACTGGTGTCCACTCAAGCAAATTGATGAGCAATGGGATGACAGTGATATAGTGATACAGTGATATCTTTATCACAAACCATAACGTCTAAAATGAGAGAGAGAATAAAGAGGAGAAGGAAGAGAAGGATAATGTGGAGGAGAAGGAGGAGGAGGAGGAGAAGGAGGAGGAGGGGAAGAGATGAAGAAGGAGGAGGAGGAGGAAGTGGAGGAGGAGGAGGCGGAGGAGGAGGAGGAGGAGGAGGAGAGAGAGAGAGAGAGAGAGAGAGAGAGAGAGAGAGAGAGAGAGAGAGAAAAGAAAGGTACCTGCCATAGAAGCAGCCTGTTGTGGGGGTGGCTTGAAGGGGTGGGAGGAAAACTGGAGATTCTGGTGCCAGGAAGTGACATTGGTGGAAGGATGGATGTTAAAACACTGTATAACTGAAATGCAACCATAAACAATTTTGTAATGCTTTATCTCATGGTGATTAATATTAAAAAATTAAAAGACAGGATGGCTTCTGAAACATTGTATGATTAAAACTCAATCATGAGCAACCTTATAACTATGTATTTTACAATTATTCAACAAAAACTTTAAATTAAATTAAATTAAAAGACATGTTATGAAACAGAAAAATATCTTTAAGTATAATATATCTGACAAAAGGCTTGCATCCAATATATATAAAGTGTTAACAAAAACAACAAACAATCTCATTAAAAAATGAGAAGAGTGGCTGGAGCAATAGCACAGTGGGTAGGGCATTTGCCTTGTATGCGGCCAACCCGGGTTCAATTCCCAGAATCCCATATGTTCCCCGAGCACTGCCAGGACTTATTCCTGAGTGCAGTGCCAGAAATAACCCCTGAGCATTTCCAGGTGTGACCCAAAAAGAAAAAAAAATGAGGAGAAGAGCGTAACAAACATTTTTCCAAAGAATTGCAAGGAACAAACAGGCATGTGAGAAAGTGCTCATTGAGACCAGAGAGATAGTACATGGATTAAGTACTTTCCTTGCACAAAACCAACCTTGGTTCAAATTCCAAGCAATGTGTATGGACCCCAAGCACTGCCAGGAGAGATCTCTGAGCACAGAGTCAGGAGTAAGGACTAAACTCTGCCAGGTATGACCAAAAACCCTTCCCCAAACTAAAAGTGCTCATCATCACTGGTTATCAGAGAAAAATAAATCAAAACAATGGGATATCACTTAACTCTAAAGAGGATAGAAACAATTAGTGCTGGTGGGATGCAGCAAAAATGGAATCATTTGCTATGGATAGAATTGTAAACTGGTTTAGCCTCTATGGGAAAGTGTGGTGTCTCAAAAAATCTGAAAATAGAACTATCATATGATATAGCAGTTCCTTTCCTTGATTATCTATCCCAAAAACAGCACTAATTTGAAAAGATATGCACAGCCAATTTCTGGAAATAATCTAAATGTTCAACAAATGATGAGCAGAAATTGTGGTGTTAATACATAATGGAATACTATTCAGATAGAAGAAAATATAAGATATTTCCTTTTGCTACTACATGAATGAAGATAGAGGGGGTCATGTTAAGTAAAGTAATTCAACAGAAGAGATAGAAATATAGGGGCTGGAGCAATAGCACAGCGGGTAGGCGTTTGCCTTGCACGCAGCTGACTGGGGTTCGATTCCCATCATCCCATATGGTCCCCTGAGCACCGTCAGGAGTAATTCCTGAGTGCAGAATCAGGAGTAACCACTGAGCATAGCCAGGTGTGACCCAAAAAGCAAAAAAAGAAAAGAGAGAGAGAGATAGAAATATATTATTCATATGTGGTCTATATAAAGGGAAACAGAAAGAAAATCCATTGAAAACAAACACTTGGGCTGTGACTACAGAAGTGAGATCATTAAACTGGACAGTTGGGGATCGGGGGTAATATGGGGAAGTTCCTTTATATGGAGTGTTGTAGAAGGATAATGTCACCTGGTGGTAGGTGTAGTTTAGTGACACTTTGCGTCCAAAGCAAAAATATTTATATTCTTATAAACCATTTTTCTCAAATAAAAAGATTAGTCATAATATTTTCAAGACATATTCTTTGCTGGATTATGTCTCATTATTTTCACTATACAATTCTTGCCAAAGTCACCATATCCTCTCTCCGAGATTACAACAACAGACAAATAAATGGTATTTTTTTCACCTTTAACCCCAACCCCAGGAGTAAACCTTCTAAAATATGAGTCAGATCTCTACTACTCTGCCAAATCTCCAAAATATCTCTCACTTTCACAGTGCAAAAATAAGGTCCCCACTGCAACACAAAAGTCCCTGCATGGTCTGACCAGCTGTTAAATATCTGGCTTCATTCACAACACAGTTATTCTCATTATGCATGGTCCAAAACCATTGGCTCTCCTTGAAGAGCAAGCAAGCTCCCTCTCAGGGCCTTTGCACTTGCTATTCCTATTTTAAGAAAAAGAATAGCAAGTGCAAAGGCCCCATATTCTCTTTCTTAAAATAGCCACATGGTTTACACCTTTGCCTGCTTCAATTCTTTGCACCAATTTTGTGCCTCTCAAAATGGTTTACTATATTCTATATAAAATTACACTCTATAATTTACCTATTTTTTAAGTCTGATTTATTTTTATCTCTAACACACTACAGTAAATAGTTGTACTATTGCTGTGTTCCGTGCAAATAAGACAAGCTCCAGGGGCAATAGAATCTGTGTCCTTTGTATTCACTGTGGCCTCCTTGGGGGCTGGGATATTACAGGACAGAGTAAGTACTAAGTCAATGTTTGCTGAGTCAGTAATAATAACTCTATAAAAAGTTTTAAGCTCTAATTATGAATAATCATTGTAAAACTTCATTTTTTAAGGCTTTCTAAGGGAAAAGGTATTGGTGGAGAAAGTTACAGAAGACATGGTGGTCAAAATTAGAGGCCTGGGGGCCAAAAAGACAGTACAGCAGCTATAACACTCGCCTTGCATTCAGCTGACCAAGGTTTAATCGCTGGTACCTTAGGTGATCACTGAGCATCACTTGGAGTGATATCTAAGTGCAGATTCAGGAGAAAGTGCAGAGCACTTGGCTCAAAACCAAAACAAAACAAAGTGGAGGCCTGGAAGGAAAATTGGCAGGTCTTTATTTCTAGGGGTTAGTTTAATGATCAGAAGTGAATATTGTCTGCCTTGGTATTCATCTACCAGATGTCCCAGCAGTCCACCTACTATGGAGTCCTTCCCATGATGAATAGTTGGTCTCAAGGGAACAATTAAATGAAGGTGAAAGAGTGACAGGTCTTAGCCACGACCAAGTTATAAGAAGCCTTGAAACTTCTACCATAATGTTTTTAAGTCCACTAACTCTTAGAATCCTGAGCCACCACATAGAAAGTGCTGCTACTCTAAGATCACTATGTGTACAGATCACATTAAAAACAGCATGTGGGAAAATTCTGAGATGATTTGATGATCAAGATGCTATACCATCCATGAGCAGGGAATATGTTTCCATTTCCTCGTGTCCTCTTTTATTTTGTGGAAGCGTTTTGTAGTTTTCATTGTAGAGATCCTTTACCTCCTTAGTTAGGCTGATTCTGAGGTATTTGATTTTCTGGGGCACAATTGTGAATGGGATTTTATTCTTAATGCCACTTTCCTCTATCTCGCTATTTGTGTATAGGAAGGCCATGAACTTTTGGGTATTGATTTTATAGCCTGCGACTTTGCTGTATAAGTCTAGGAGTTTCTTAGTGGAGGTTTTAGGATTCTCTAGGTATAGAATCATGTCATCTGAAAATAGTGAGAGCTTGATTTCTTCCTTTCCTATTTGGATGGCCCTAATGTCTTTTTCTTGCCTAATTGCTATTGCAAGTACTTCCAGTACTGTGTTGAACAGAAGTGGTGAGAGTGGGCATCCTTGTCTTGTCCCTGATCTTAGAGGGAAGGCCCTTAGTGTTTCTCTATTGAGGATAATACTTGCCATGGATTTGTGGTAGATGGCTTCTACTATCTTGAAAAAAGTTCCTTCTAAGTCCATTTCATCATAAATGGGTGTTGGATCTTGTCAAATGCTTTCTCTGCATCTATTAAAATGATCATATGGTTTTTATTTTTACTTTAGTTGATATGATGGATTATGCTGATTGATTTCCGAATGTTAAATCATCCTTGCGTCCCTGGGATGAATCCTACTTGGTCGTGATGTATGATCCTTTTGGTGAGTTGTTGGATTCTATTTGCTAATATTTTGTTGAGGATCTTCACATCCATGTTCATCAGGGATATTGGCCTGTAGCTAAGAAGCTTTTGTACCGCAAAAGATACAGTGACCAGAATACAAAGGCAATCTACAGAATGGGAAAGGATAGTCACCCAAACCCATCTGATAGGGGTTGATATCAAGGGTATATAAGGCACTGGTTGAACTCTACAAGAAGAAAACATCCAACCCCATCAAAAAATGGGGCAAAGAAATGAACAGAAACTTTCTCAAGGAAGAAATGTGAATGGCTAAAAGGCATATAAAAAATACTCTTTATCACTAATCATCAGGGAGATGCAGATCAAAAAAACTATGAGATACCACCTCACACCATAGAGACTGGCTCACATCCAAAAGAGCAAAAGCAACCGGTGTTGGCGTACATGTGGGGAGAAAGGGACCCTCCTACACTGCTGGTGGGAATGCCGACTGGTTCGGCCCTTTTGGAAAACAATATGGTCGCTTCTCAAAAAATTAGAAATTGAGCTCCCATTTGACCCAGCAATTCCACTTCTGGGAATGTATCCCAGAGAGGCAAAAAAGTACAGTTGAAATAACATCTGCACCTGTATGTACATTGCAGCACTCTTTACAATAGCCAGAATCTGAAAAAAAAAAAAAAACAAAAACGAAATGCCTGAGAACAGATGACTGATTAAAAAAACTTTGGTACATCTATACAATGGAATTCTATGCAGCTTTCAGAAAGGATGAAGTCATGAACTTGACATATAAGTGGATCAACATCGAAAGTATCATGCTAAGTGAAATGAGTCAGAAAGAAAGAGACAGACATAGAAAAATTGCACTCATCTGCAGAATATAAGACAACAGACTGGGAGACTAACACCCAAGAATAGTAGCTACAAGCACCAGGAGATTTGCTCCATGGATTGGAAACTGGCCTCACATTTTAGGGGAAAAGGCAGCTCAGATAGAGAAGGGAACACCAACTAAAGTGTGGTGGAGGATCCACTCGGGATGGAAGAGCCGGGTTGAAAGCAGACTATAGATTGAACACGATAGTCACCCAGTACCTACATTGCAAACCACAACACCCAAAAAGAAAGAGAGAACAAAAAGGAATTCCCTGTCACAGGGCTGGGATGGGGTGGGGAGGACAGGATGGGGGGGGTGGGAGGGACCCTGGGGCCTTGGTTGAGGAGAATGGGCACTGGTGGAGGGATGGGAACTCAGAGTAATGTATGACTGTAACACAATCAAGAAACTCTGTAGCTGTATTCTCACGGTGACTCATTAATAAAATAAATAAATAAATAAATAAATAAAATAAAGAAGAATAAAATAAATAAATAAATAGATAAATAAATAAAAACAAAACCAAAATAAAGATGCTATACCAGTCACCAGCTGTTCCTAATTCTAGGTCTCAGTCATCCTGGGGTCCCTACCCACAAAACAGAAAGGCCTCTACTATGCAAAGTCTAAATTCCTGACTCCTCCAACAAAAACAAGTAGGGGAAGTAATGTTGTTGAGTGGTAATACAAGAGGCAATAGATAACTAGAAGATTCAATGTAGAGAATTTCAAGTAAAATGAAAATACAAACAAGCACGGATTTGGTTTTAACAAGCCTGGGGAATAGAATATTTTAAAGTGCCTTCTGTATTTAAGAATTTAAGTAGGATGAACAAAATATATTACTCTAATAAAATAAAATTACAGCTCCTACTAAAGAGCTTTTTATGTACCAGAATTTGCAAACTTTATTCTCTACCCATATTTTTATTGTGCCTAACCCCTTCAAAAAGATGCCAATTTGCTTGATTAAGCATGGTACCTAAAATACCACACCTTCCTCTTCCAATCATCTTGAGAAATATATAGTGATATCTCCTGTCATAATATTGTAGCATTATAGCATTGTCTTCTTGTTGTTCATCGATTTGCTTGAGCGGGCACCAGTAACATCTCCATTGTCCCCATTGTGAGACTTGTCACTATTTCTGGCATATCGAATACGCCATGGGTACTTTGCATAATATAGGCAGGAAAAAACATGATATCTCTCCAGAACAATGAGTTAATTGTTTTTTCTCAAGTTCACCAAAGATAAAATTGGATCTGTATTTCAAAGATTTGGATGCTTGAATTCTTGTGTTTTTCTATACAAATCAAAGTCTAAATTACTATATTAAAGCCCTTAATTTACAAATGTAAATGTTAGCAAGTGAAATTCTCTTTTTGGATCGTGGACATGGTATACGTCATAAATAGCTTTAACTAAGTGATCAAGAAAAAAAATTAGTAAAGTTTTTGAGACAAAGAGATGGTGAAAGAACTCTACAATATATGCCAAATTCTGGCATAGAATTCAATCATAGCTATTCTCCAAGCACTAATTAAAATAGCATCTTTGAAGAAGAAGAAAAAAACTATGTATCTGCAATAAATCTCATCAGCAGTAGTTTATGCAAGATAGCTATCCTGCCACATCTTCTAACTCGATAAAACAACAAAAAAGTGCCCAAATACTCAAAAGCCTAACTTTCTAAAAAGCTACCTTAAACTTCTAGAACAGAAAAATATAAATGTAGATCTAGTTTATATCTTGCTTTGATTAGTATGGTTTTTCCAAAAGAACATCCTGGGTATTTAATTTCATAAGGATATGTGTGCTATTGACTAAATTCCATAACAGGAGTAAAATTAAGGGGTCAGCATGCCAAACATTTTCCATAACTTATAGAATAAAGACATATTCTATTAGAATAGAATAGAAAACTCTCATAATCCTCATAACTTCACCTTCACTTACAACTACATCATTTTTTGTGCAAATTTCTCTATCATCACTATCCTTATGTTTCCTTCTACATCATGCCTGTGTGTATGACCATATACACAAACACATAAGTATACACATATACTCTTCTCCACTTTACTAAACTATCTTCATTTCCTTCAATGTATCTTTAATACCATTTCTGATCTTCCCAATTTTGTTCATGCATCCTTCTCCCTGCCTCAAATGTCCTTTCCACTTTATTAATACTAAGTTTAAATGTCTCCTCATCTATGGATTTCTTCCCTCTTCCTTCCCTGCAGACAGACTACTCTTTTTGTCTGAGTCCTCAAATGCCCAATAAAGCTTTTTTCCCTTTTTTCTTCCCTACTCCAAGTTGACTAAGTTGTTGAAGAAATATAATTTTATTATTTCCATGTTTGAACCTCCAAATATGAGTCCTTGTTTCATATTTGGAAAGAATGGAAGAAAGAATGATATAAATAGACTTCATAAACAAAAGAAAAATACCATACAGTTTTCAGGACAATTCTATTGACCTTGAGTGTGAGCAATAAATCATTTTCTGTTTCTTGTCATCACTGTCACTTTTAAAATGAAGCCAATCTAAAGCAGATCCAGGGGTTATCCTCAAATCATAACTGACAGCCATTAAACATAATTTTGATTAATAGATAAATAGAATCATGCCACTAAAGTTGGGGGCCATATAATATGCAGACTATTTTACGAAAATACTTCCACAAAATTACAAAGCTCGGTGTGCATTCCATAATAAGACAGACTTCTCTTCCCAGGTACATAAGAATAAGAACAGGCACATACACAGTATTTTACAAATTTCTTGAAGTATTATGAATCTTTAAGGTGACCAGACTATCTGAAAGGAATTAGAAACCAAAATGCCAATCAAGTTAATAAAAAAAAGAGAGAAGGCCAAAATGCACTTTTAGTAAGGAGAAATGAAGGACAGAGTTATTCACCTCTATCTCTCAAACAAAACTGAGGCTAAAAAAAGAAAACCAAAGAAAGTAAGGTAACACTAGCTTAGGACTGGCCTTTTTGTCTCCATCCATTTTAGGCACTGACTATTATGCCAGCTCCATGGGGGTTCTAAAAGTTTTACATTTATAGAACACTCACTCCTGAATGGAAAATGCCACAATATGTTGAATTCCATAGAAATTTCCAAAGTCATATTATGGCCATCTGACTGCCAGCTCAATCTTTAGATACTGACTCTAACAGCCAGCATGTAAAAATTAACTATGCCCTAATACACATTCAACTCTTTCAATATGTTTTCTCTTTTTTATTTCCACATAACCTTGAAGGCATGAATGATGCAGGAATTACGGTTTAAATGAATAAGTATTGGAAACATTTGTCATTTCAGAGAGCCCTAACCCATAAAGAGAGTCTAAAGAAGGGGCCGGAGCGATAGCCCAGCGGGTAGGGCGTTCGCCTTGCACGCGGCCGACCCAGGTTCGATCCCCGGCATCCCATATGGTCCCCCAAGCACCACCAGGAGTAATTCCTAAGTGCAAAGCCAGGAATAACCCCTGAGCATCTCTGGGTGTGACCCATAAAGCAAAAAACAAAAAAAAAAGAGAGAGAGAGTCTAAAGAAAAGTAGTCCCTGGGAATTGTGCAACAGATCCTTCAGAAATAAAACTGTTTCACTGTATCACTGTCATCCCATTGCTCATCAATTTGCTCCAGCGGGCACCAGTAACGTCTCCATTGTGATACTTGTTGTTACTGTTTTCAAATATGCCACAGGTAGCTTGCCAGGCTCTGCTCTCCTGGCAGGATACTCTCGGTAGCTTCCTGCGCTCTCCAAGAGGGTCGAACCTAGGTTGGCCGCGTGCAAGGCAAAGACCCCACCCACTGTATTCTTCAATGTTTCTAAAGAGAGATGAATGACTGCTTTTCCCCTCCTTTGATTCTAAATAGGCAGTAATGGTTCCCTAATGAGGAAGAGAGAATAATCAAATAGAGGCGGGGTGGTGTGTGTGGGGGGGGAGGGGGAGTATAATACAAGTTTTAAAACTGTTCTAGGAATTCTCAAATATTTCCCAAATAGAATATTAATTGCCCTCAAAAGACTAATTCCCACCAGATTTAAGGATATGAACATTCAGAGGCCAAGATAACTAAAAGGGCTAAAGCACAACCCTTGCATGCATGAGATCCCAAATTAAAACCTTGGCACTTCAGGGTGACTCTGAAAATCACCAGCGTCACTTGAACCCAAGCAGCACCTCATCATCAGGCCCTAGTGTTGACTTGCTCTACCTGATGACAAAGTATCACCAGGCGCAACTCCAGGGCTCTCTGAGCACTGCTTGGGAACAGTCTCCACAACCCAGCCAAAAACAATTAGAGGCAGGCAGAGGATGAGGGTGGGGGGGATGGGAGGGAACCTGGGGACACTGGTGCTGGGAAATGTACACTGGTGGAGGGATGGGTGTTAGAACACTGTAGGACTGAAATCCAATCATGAACAGGTTTGCAATGGTTTATCTCATAGTGATTCAATTAAAAAGGTATAAAAAAATAAGCAGCATTCTGATATTTTTGTTTCCTCTTCTTTATTGAAGAAAATATCCAGATATCATATTATTTTATCTATAAGCATCTTAGAATATATCTCTTCTAACAGATAAGAAAACTCAAAAAAGTACCATTTTTTATAACTAATATAATTCAAAATTATTCTTCAGTATCATCAAAGCATCCATCCTTACCCAGTTTTCTCTACCTCAAAAATGATCTTTGGCATTATGTGTTTGAATAAAAATCAGAAAAAAATTGCACTGACTTTGGTGATGTTTTGTAAATCTATTTTTTCTTTGAGGACAATTTTATTGCCAGATTGGCTGACTGTGCTCTCAAGATACTGTTGATGGTGTTCTGTTTCTTATATTTCCTATAAACTTTCAAAGACTTGACTAGACTCAGATTCCAATTTTTTGGCAAGAGTATTTCAGAGGTGGTGCTGAGTCATACCAGGAGGCATGCAATGTTTGTCTGCCTTCTCCATAGATATTTCATTTACTATTGGATAAATCTTCCAATGTTGACAAGAAAGTCCTCATCAACATTTCACCTAATTACTTTAGCATCCAGAATGTCTCCATCCATTATTTAATCAGGGGTTGAAAATGGTATTTTTCAAATCATTTGGCTTTTTATGTTTTTACTTCACTTTATCAAAATAATTAATAAAAGCCCTTTCTCGTGCAAATAGGAAACCAGCACCTATAAACTGGCCTGATATGCATAGCTGAACTAACATGTTGTCTTGTTATCATAAACAACCTCAGGGCTGTGGATGTCATTCTCAGGGTGGGGAACATGCTCTGCATGCATAAGGTCCTGGGTTCAACCACGAGCACTTCCGAGACCCACTGCCTGTCCAGCACCACAGAGCACGGCCCCGACAATTAAAATAATAATAACTGATCTTTTAGAACATCAAGTAACCTTGTGATATGAAAAAGTGAGTTTTTTAAAAAAAGATTACTTCTTAATATTTAATCATGGGCCAGAGAGAGAGAGAGAAAGAGAAAGAGAGAGAGAGCATCGTACAAACTAAAAATTATAACAAGCACCCTCCTTTACAAGTAAAAAGACGGACTGTTATTTCTGTAATAATTACAGCTTTGGGACCAGAGAGAGTACAATGCTAAGGCACTTAATCATTAGACCCCACCTGATCCTCAGCACAACATATGGTCCCCCAACCACTTCCAGGAGTGATTCCTGAGCACAGAATCTGGGGAAAACCCTGAGCACAGTTGGGTGTGGGCCAAAACCCACTAATAATAATTACTATTATCATAGCAATACATAATAACAGCATTAGATAATCACTATTTTATATCTTCCTTTGCTCTAATCTTCCTTATAGGAAATACTAATTAGCCACACATATAGCCTTTCAATACAATATGACAAAATATATAACTACAGCCTTAATCTCCCTTCCAATCGAAAGAAAAGTTTATATTCCTTGGGCTCCCTCCATCATATAACTACATCCTATAATACATCACAACACATTAATACATACTTACTCACACCTCCCCAGTGCCATGCTTCCAGTCTCATCACTCCCATAGTTAGATGCTTCTTTCCCTGCAACAAGTAATAAATCTGATTTGTTGATCTCCATGTATATTCCTTCTGCCCTTGGTGGTAGGACATCTACAATGACATGATTTTCATAAAATACAGTCTACACAGCAATGACAAGATATACTTTTGGTTTTCACTTTGTTTATCACTCCAAGAAGAATGAGTATATCCCCTCACAGTCTAGAAAGGTAATAATAAACTTAGTATACTTTCTGCTTTTCAAAAAACAATTAATTCTGTGATATCATAGGTTTTTATTTCTATCTCTATAAGTCATTTTAAACACCACTGTGATCCCTGGTGGCGATATGATTCAGGAGAGCTGGCTATAACATGGTACAGCATGCTCAGCTGCACAGTTCCACTAGATGCCTTAGATTTCCATATTCCTGAGGACACAGAACCTGTCCCCTTTGTCTAGAGGGAGGCACCTAGAAATGCCATCACTCAGTCTTCTGCTCCTTCCTGGTTGACCCATGGAGGCCTCTACCAGCAGCTGAGGTGACAAGATGGCCTACAGTAGTATTCTTATTTTTTTATTATTCATTTATTTTTTTATTGAATCAGTGTTAAATACAAAGTTAAAGATATTTATGATTGAGCTTTGGACTGGAGAGAAAGCACAGCGGGTAGGGCATTTGCCTTGCACGTGGCTGACCCAGGTTCAATTCCTCTGCCCCTCTCAGAGAAGCCAGCAAGCTACCTTGAGTATCCCACCCGCACAGCAGAGCCTGGCAAGCTACCTGTGGCATGTTCAATATGCCAAAAACAGTAACATGTCTCACAATGGAGATGTTACTGGTGCCCGCTTGAGCAAATCGATATGCAATGGGACAACAGTGCAGTGCAGTGCTATAACTGAGCTTCAGACATATATTGTTCCAACACTAATCCCTCACCAGCGCCCACACCCTCCACCAATGTCCCCAGTTTCCTTCTCCCACCCCTATATCCCTCCAGCCTACCTCTGTGGCAGGCACTTTTGCCCTACCCATTGTCTTACAGTTCCATTCCCTAAATTATCCCCCTCATGCCTGTCCCACTTCCAAGCTTCCTACTGAAAACCAGTTCTCCTGCTCTTTGTTTATATTGCCATTGAGTATTTGATAGTCCCTACAAGGTTTCTTTATACCCCGCATATCAGAGAGATTATTCTGAGTATGTTCTCCCTCTTGCTGATTTCACTTAACATGATACTCTCCAGATCCATCCACATTGCAGAAAATTACATGACTTTATATTTTCTGAAAACTGAGTAGTATCCCATTTGTATATGCACCATATCTTCTTTATCCAGTAATTTTTTCATGGTCATTTGTGTTGTTTCCATATTTTGGCTATTATATATAATGCTGCAGTGAATATACTGAATATAGCAGTGCATATATCTTTTCTGATTTGTGCTTTGGGGCCTTTACGGTATATTCCAAGAAATAAAATTACTGGGTCCTATGAAAACTACAGTTAGGTTCTTATATTGCTAAATAATAACAATAATCTTGGTTTTTCTAAAGGGGGGTGTTTGACATGTTATAAAATATTCTACCAGAGGAAAAAACAAAACCATTTGACTACACCTAGAGAATGTCAAAATCACCTCATTTGAGGAATATTAGAAAGTGGTCTGCTCAACTCTAGATGATTCAGAAACTTACCTAAATGCCAAGACCATTTGCTATCTAAAGGCACTTCAGGAATATTATTTCTTTAATATTGAATTAGAATGTATCCTCTCCACTGACACTGTGGAAGGAAATGAGCCCTTCTTTAATCCATCCCTAAAGATGCCACTCTGAGCTGGTTTATAGGCAAGAGGAGGCAGTCAGGTATGGTCATTGGTCACAGACCGGCAGCTTCAGAGACCATTCTGTAGGATGTAATGCCATATGAGCTTTTCCAGGGGCTGAAAAGTCTAAACCCTTAGGACTTACATATACACATACTTCCTATGATATGCCTAGTTCTCCTTCATACAGTTTCTAAAGTTTATTCTTGTTTCTGGGCTTGGGAACAGGGGCAAATGGATAGAATTGAATAATTGTGAATACTTCTAAGCACTCCACAAAAATGTAGAATAAACAAGGCCCTGTTTAAACCAAGGTAAAATCAGGCAGGCTAGATGTAAACACGAGGACAGTGCTATTCACAGGAAATAACTTTGGGATTTTCAGTCATCCCAGAAGAGAAGGTTATAACAGAACACTTAGATTAATTCCTCTCCCCTAATTTAATAAGTGGAACTGGAGAGCTGAGTGACTGAAGGGAAAAGCACTGGCAAGAATAGCTAAGAGGAACATTTCTTCAAGAAAGGTTGACTCAAGGACAATAGTCCAACTGTGCTTTCAGAAGCTAAGAGAGTAATATGAGGGAACTTTAAAAAGAACCCACCACACGACAGAAGATATAACTCCATCAGCTTTCACAACTCTAAAAGAATTTTTTTATCCCCTTCTATGCCCAGAAGCCACTTTCTCTTTTTATACTTTCCCCCTTTATTGATTGACAAGAAAGGGCAGCAGTAAAAGAAAACCTTTCTTTAATAATTGGACTACATTGCACTAAGTCCAGACTAGATGGAAAATACTTGGGAATTTTATTTTTCCCATAAATACCTGTTGCTTCTGTTATGTGTTATAGATATTCAACAAGAGGAAAACAGGTTTAGTTCAAATGTATTCTCTCATTACATAACCAAAAATGGTACTAAGGAGCTCTATTTTCCCATAGGTCTATGTGTCAAAACATGTCCTACCCAGACACAACACTGAACACATGAGATCTAAACTACAAGCACACAACTTTGAAATATGCCTGTCAAGGTGGTAGGTGGGGTAGGGGGTGAGAGGAGAGGAAGCACAGGCACACTTGTTGAGGAAAGTTAACACTGGTGGTGCAATTAGTGTCAAAGTATTGTATGGCTAAAATCTAACTATCAATAAGTTATAGATCACAGTTCTTCAACTAAAGAAAAATATTTTTAATATATGCTATCTTATATCCTTTTAACAAGATCATTTCTCAGAGACTAATACAGAAAAAAACAGAATCTAAACACTGCATGCTATCTCTCCATTCTAATCTTTTACAAAATGCTTGACAAAGGGAAAAATTCTGAAAAATATTTTTCAGTTTTCAGGTGCCTATCTTGCAGTATGCTGACTGGTGGCCCAAGAAAAAGATGTGTCCAAATCCTAGTACAGAAATCTGTGAAAGTTGTGTTACATTAATAAAGCATTACTATTAACTAATATGTCAAGATATGTGGTTAAATAAATGATCTTAAGAGAGCAATTTCTCAGGATTATCTAGGATTATCATAAATGCAAATATTCTGGATTCTTCAGGAGAAGGGACCCACATTGAAGAAATGAGATGAAGGCAGAAGCAGATCTTAGCCACAACAGAGCATGTCAAGACGTGTTAGAAACCAACAAAAGTAGCCACATGAAATTAATACTATGACTAACCTACAGTTTCTTCTTTGAGGCCAGAGACATAGCTCAATAGACTGAGCACATACTTATCATGCAAAAAACCTGGATTTAGCCCTTGATACTGCAAGATTCCCTGATTATTGCCAGGATTGACCCCAAGCATTGCCAGGTGCACTATTATAACCCTCCACTGAGGGGCCGGAGCGATAGCACATCGGGTAGGGCGTTTGCCTTGCACGCGGCCGACCCGGGTTCGATCCCCGGCATCCCATATGGTCCCCCAAGCACCGCCAAGAGTAGTTCCTGAGTGCAAAGCCAGGAGTAACCCCTGAGCATCGCTGGGTGTGACCCAAAAAGAAAAAAAAAAAAGTATAACCCTCCACTGAAAAGAAAAACTAAATACACACTTTCTTCTTTAGTACAGTCATTGACAAAACGCTAGGCAACCAAGTGCATCCAACCAAAAGTATCAAAATAAGTCACTGACTAAAAGTCAATAGGTTAACACAGACCGATCACACTTCCTTATCAAGAATCTGAACTAAGAGATAGAAACCTCTATAAAGGGAGAGCTATGGCTAAAGTGGTAAGTACATGCTTTGCATGAACAAGGCTCTGGGGTCAGTCCCTGGAACCACATACTAACCTCTCCCAGCAATACCAGGTGGTTCCTGAATACACCTAGATTTCCCCAACTACCCCCCTAAATTGTAAAACAACACCAGTCACAAGAGTTGTGGGTCACATAAATCTGAAGCCAGTTTGTCCCATGGCAAGCCAAAGTCATTTACATGTTAAAATTATATGGGAGGTAAGGCACTATTTCAATAATCTAAAACATGGGGAAATGTAGAGTGAGCAAAAAGAATGAAATACCAGAGACCTCATTTCTTACTTTACAGAGAAACTAAATAAAATTAGATAGGTGTGAGTGACCTCATTTCTACTATTTAGCGTATGTCTCTACTTTCTGTTTGCTTATTCCAAAGGATGAATTATCTCTGCCCTTGCTTATGAACCTGAACTCTTGTCCTCTCAAGGACTTCACACCTGCAGTTATCCCCTTTCTCAACAAAAATCTCCTTTTCCTTGACTGCTGAATCTTCTGTCATTGAAACACATCTTCATGCTGCCCTTCATCAAAATTGGACCTTGAACACCATTTGTGGGGATGTTGTCTGGTCCAACCTCTATGGAAAGCAATATGTATATCTCTCAAAAAAATAATACTACCACATGATTCAGTGATACAACCTCTTGGAATCTATACCAAAACAGAAAAACATTAATTCAAAAGAATATATGCACAACTATGTTTATCACAGCACTTAGCCCAATGGCCAAGATAAGAAAACAAACCAAATACCCAAGTACAAATGAATGGATCAAGAAGTTACGGTATATATACATAATGAAATACTAGAATGTAGCACTAAGAACAAAACAAAATCATGCAATTTTCTGCGACATGGATGAAGTTAGAGGATGTTATATTGAGTGAAGTCAGAAGGAAAAGGGATCAAATGAAAAAAGTTCAAATGGTCTTCAAAGGGTCATCTGTCTGAACTGATTCTCTTTTTGTGGCTCTAATTCTCTCCTCAACACAATGTAATAATGATTTTGTCTCCTTTACTCCACTGAAACAGTAACAATTAAAGTCACAAATAACCACAATTACCATCTCCCTTACTTGACCTCTCTACTTCTCAAAACAATCTTTTTCAGTTTTCTGATAATAGACTTCCTCCTATCTGGTTTAGTCTCCTTATCTCCTTGGCAGGCTTTTCTTCCACCAGATTTCTAATCACTATCATGCCTGCAGGATTCTTCTTTTAACCCTTTTGATCTCTTTCTATATTCTCTTCCTAGATAATCTATTCCAATGTCCTTTTTTTTCTTTTTTTTTATATGTTGTTGAGCTACCACTACCCTTAGTTTACATACGTTATAAGATCTACTTTGGATTATGCTTATAGTTGGATAAATTTCAGGTTTGGCTTATACTTCCAGAAGACTTAACTTTTGAGTTACATTCATGCCAAGGAGTTCGGCTTAGCCTCACGTGAGGGATAGGAGACTTGTTACATGTAAGTAAGTAGAAGTTTGGTTTATGACTTGGTTTTTGGTTAGTTATGGGTGAAATAAAATTCTAGGTAGTTTTGGATAGAATTCTAGGTAGTATTGGATAGAATTAGAGTATGACTACACTCATTTTGGGGCTTGTGTAGGCTTAGGTTTAGGCATAGGTTGACCGACCATTAGTGCTAGGGTTAGCTCTAAATTTGGATTATGGTTTGGATTACTGCTTATCACTAGGTTTAGGCTTTGTTAAGCATAATGTTTGTGTTGAGGTATAGTTATGGGTTTGTTAAGATAGGTACTATGTGAGCCAAAACCTAAGTCTAACCCAAACATTAAACATCAATTGCTTGAGAATTTAAGTTCAGCACTTTGTCCTATATTATATTAGTTATATTTTTATGAGTAGAAATAAAGTTCAGAGTTGGGTATATTATGGCTAAATTTTAGGAGTATTGCCATTTTGACAATGTTAATTCTCTCAATCCATGAGCAAGGATTTTAGGGAAAGGGAAAGGTTCGAATTAGAGATAAATACGTATTTCATGTTTTGATTTAGGGTACCTTTGAGAGAAAGGTTAGCATTACTTTAAAAAATAAATTAATGAATCACCGTGAGGTACAGTTACAGACTTACAAAGTTTCATGATTATTTTTCAGTCATACAATGATCGAGTGCCCATCCTTCCATCAGTGCCCATTCTCCACTACTAGTGTTCCCAGTAACCCTCCCACCCACCCCCCCCCCCACAGCCCCTGTCGCCTCTGTGGCAGGTACATTCTCTTTTATGCTCTCTCCTTTTGGGTGTTGTGGTTTGCAATGCAGGCACTAAGTGGTCATCATGTTCGGTCTATAGTCTACTTTCAGCACATATCTCCCATCCTGAGCAAGTCCTCCAAGCATCATTTACTTGGCGGTCCCTTCTCAATCTCAGTCGCCTTTTCCCCCAGCTTCCAAGCCATGGAGCAATCCTCCTGGCCCTTATCTCTACTAACCTTGGGTGTTAGTCTCCCATTATGTTACTTTATGTTCCACAAATTAGTGCAATCATTCTATGTCTGTCTCTCTCTCTGACTCATTTCACTTAGCATGATACTCTCCATGTTGATCCTCTTATATGAAAATTTCATGACTTCATTTTTTTTCTAACAGCTGCATAGTATTCCACTGTGTAGACGTACAAAAGTTTCTTTAACCAGTCATCTGTTCTCAGGTACTTGTTTTTTCCCCAGAATATGGCTGCTGTAAATAGTGCTGTAATAAATATACAAGTGCAGATATCATTTCTACTGTAATTTTTTGCATGTCCGGGAAATATTCTCAAAAGTGGTACTGCTGAATAAAATGGGAATTCAATTTCTAGTTTTTTGAGAAATGTCCATAATGTTTTCCAAAAGTGCTGACCAAGTTGGCATTCCCAGCAGCAGTGAGGGAGAGTCTCTTCTCCCCACATCCATGCCAACACCAGTTGCTTTTGCTCTTTTGGATGTGTGCCAGTCTCTGTGGTGTGAGATGATATCTCCTTGTTGTTTTGATCTGCATCTCCCCAATGATTGGTGATGAAGAACATTTTTTCATGTGCTTTTTGGCCATTCAGATCTCTTCTTTGATAAAGTTTCTGTTCATTTTATTACCCCATTTTCTGATGGGATTGGATGTTTTCTTCTGTAGAGTTCAACCAGTGCCTTGTATATCCTTGATATTAACCCCTTCTCCGAAGGGCACTGGGTGAATATCCTTTCCCATTCTGTTGACTGCCTTTGTATTCTGGTCACCATTTCTTTTGAGGTGCAGAAACTTCTTAGTTTAAGATAGTTCATTTGTTTATCTCTGTTTCCATTTGCTTGGTCAGTGGCATATCATCTTTGAAGATACCTTTAGCTTCAGTGTTGTGGAGAGTTTTGCCAACCTTTACTTTAATGTGCCTTATGGATTCTGGTCTGATGTTGAGGTCTTTAATCCATTTTAATCTGACTTTTGTGCACAGTGTTAGGTAGAGGTCTGAGCCCATTTTTTTTGCAAGTAGCTGTCCATTTTTATCAGCACCCTTTGTTAGAGAGGCTTCCCTTGCTCCACTTATATTTCTTGCTCCCTCATCAAACACTATAATGTTCTTATAATTGAGGATAAGTGTAAGGATATTCAACCCTATTCCATTGTCTTTGGTCCAATACCTGTCACTGTCACTGTCATCCCATTGCTCATCGATTTGCTCCAGTGGGCACCAGTAACATCTCCATCTTGAGTCTTGTTGTTACTGTTTTAGGCATATCAAATACACCATGGATGGCTTGCCAGGTTCTGCTGTGCAGTCGAGATACTCTTGGTAGCTTGCCAGGCTCTCCAGAAAGGGGCAGAGGAATCAAACCTGGGTTGGCCGCGTGCATGGCAAATGCCCTATCACTGTGCTATCACTCCAGCCCATTCAGAACTTGGGCTGGAGTTCCAATACCATATTGTTTTAATTATTACCACTTGTGGTACAGGTTGAGGTTGGGAAAAATGATGCCTTCCATCTTTTTCCCCAAGTATTTCTCTAGCTATTCATGGAGGCTTGTTTTTCCATATGAATTTCAGGAGTGTTTGATCAATTTCTTTGAAGAAAGTCATGGGTACCCTTATAGAGATCGCATTGAATCTGTATAATGCTTTGGGGAGTATTGCCATTTTGACAATAGTAATTCTCTCAATCCATGAGCAAGTGGGATGTGTTTCCATTTTCTCATGTCCTCTTTTATTTTTGGAAGTAATGTTTTGTAGTTTTCTCTTTATACAGATCCTTTACCTCCTTAGTTAAGCTGGTTCTGAGGTATTTGATTTTCTTAGGCATGATTGTAAATGGTTTTGCTTTTTTCATATTGCTTTATTCTCTTTCATTATTTGCATATAGTAAAGTCATTGACTTTTGGGTATTGATTTTATAGCCTGAGACTTTACTATACAAGTCTATTGTTTCTAAGAGCTTCTTGGTAGAGGCTTTAAGATTCTCTAAATTTAGTATCATGTCATCTACAAATAGTGAGAGTTTGATTTCTTCCTTTCCTATCTGAAAACCCTTAATCTTTTTTTTTGCCTAACCACTATTGCAAATACTTCCAGTACTATATTGAAGAGAAGTTTTCTTCCTTACTGAGAAATGCTTGTAGGGCTATAAATTTTCCCCTTAACATCACTTTTGCTGTGTCCCACAGGTCTGGTAGTTCGTGTCTTCATTTTCATTTCTTACCAGGTATCTCTTGATTTCTTTCTTGATTTCCAACCTGACCCACTTGTTGTTCAACATTGAGTTGTTTAATTTCCAGATGTTTGACTTGATTTTCTGCATCTGCGTGTGATTAAGTTCTATCTTCGGTGCATTGTGATCTGAAAAGACAGTTGATACAATTTCTATCTTCCTTATTCTATTGAGGTATGTTTTGTGACCCAGAACGTAGTCTTTCTTGGAAAATGTTCTGTGTGCACTGGAAAATAATGTGTATTTGGTTTGGGGGGAATGGAAGGCCCTGTATAGGCCTCTCTCTTTTATTTCTTCCTTAAAAGCCAGTACTCCTTTGCTGAATTTTAATCTTACTGATCTATCCAGAGGTGATAAGGTGTTGAAGTCTCCAACTACTATTGTGTTGCTACCAATGCCCTCCTTGAGGTCTATTAGCAGTCATTTTAAGTACTTAGCTGGTCCCTCACTGGGTACATATATGTTTAGAAATGTAATTTCTTCCTGCTGTTCATATCCCTTGATTAATAAAAAATGGCCTTCGCTATCCCTTCTAATATTTTCAGCATGAAATCTATGTTGTCGTATACTAGTATGGCCACCCCAGCTTTTTTGAGGGAGTTGTTTGCTTGCAGGATTTTTTTCCATCCTTTGATTTTGATTCTGTGTTTGCTCTGACTGTTCAGATGTGTTTCTTGTAGCACTGTAGCACTGTCCTCCGTTGTTCATAGATTTGCTTAAGCAGGCACCAGTAACATCTCCATCTCCATTGTAAGACTTGTTACTGTTTTGGGCATATCGAATATGCCACAGGTAGCTTTCCAGGTTCTGCCATGCGGGCGGGATACTCACAGTAGCTTGCCAGGCTCTCCGAGAGGGACGGAGGAATCAAACCCGGGTCAGCTTCGTGCAAGGCAAACGCTCTACCTGTGCTATCGCTCCAGTATTTCTTATAGGCAGCAGAATATTGGGCTCAGTTTTTAAAATCAATTTTGCCACTCTGTGTCTCTTAATTGGTGCATTTGGACCATTGACATTGAAAGAGATTATTGTCATGGGGTTTTGTGCCATCCTTCTGGAGAGGTTTGTTGTGCTTGTAGGGGGGTTTCTTGTCTTACAGTAGCTCCTTTCACCCTTCGTCTAAGGTTGGGTTTGAGTCTATTAAGTTCCTGAACTGTTGTTTATCCATGAAGTAATGTATTGTTCCTTCAAGTTTTAGTGAGAGTTTAGCCAGAAAAAGTATTCTTGGTGAGGCGTTCATTTCATTGAGTTCTTTCACTATATCCCATCATTGTCTTCGGGCTTGGGAGGTTTTTATTTCATCTCCTGGATCCTTTATTAGTGACATTTCTGTTTGTCACTTTCTTATTTCTGCTCTCATTTCTTCCTGTATTTTCATGGCTGTCCATTCCACTGTTTCTTTCATTTCCTCCTTTAATTTACTGGATGTCTGTCCCACTGTTTCTTTTAGTTCATTGATCATTCTCAGCTTTTCATCTCTGAATTCTTTATTGGAGAGAACATATTTCTGGGTCATCCCTGTTGAGGCTTCTGGACTCTTTTCTTCATTCACTCCTTATGGTGGGGATTTGTGCTGTTTCATGGAGGTAGAACCTTCCAGTTCACTATCAGTGTATCCAACTCGCTGTGTGAAAGTTGGTCACATCAGTGCCTGGGCAGGATTGAAGTCCCACTTCTAATGCAGTCCTAACACTTGCCGGGGAACCCCTCTGGCTAGGGTGCTAATGGACACCTTGGCCGAAGGATGGGGGTATTCTTACAGCTCCCTGGGTCTGTTTTCTGGGCCTCTACTAATTTCTTAGTTTTAAAAACACTATAGCATATCCTGATAACTAACTTTTGTGCTTAATTTGTCACTAGATGCTCAGATATCCAATCACCTAGTCAACATCTCCCTCTGCCCATTGATTACCTTGCCCTGTTAATGGCCAAAAGAATTTTTGTTTACTCAGTTGACACCTTTTTCGTTTGTTTTTGTTCAATTAAACATCACCAACATCCACTGTTACTTGGGTCAAAATTCTTACAAGTCATCTTTAATTCATCTTCCTTCATATTTCATATCAAATTCATCAACCTATCCAATGAATTCTATCTCTAAATAAGTGTCTTCTTAAAAGGAAGAGAGAGAGAGAAAGAGAGAGAGAGAAGGGAAGTATCTGTCATAGAGTCAGGCTTGAGGGGTGGGTGGGAAGGAAAATATGGAAGTCACTGGCATGGAATATAGACTGGTGAAGGAATTGGTGTTGGAACATTTCATGATTGAAACTCAATCATGGAAAACTTTGCAACTGTGTGTCTCTCGGTAATTCAATTAAAAAAAATTAAGTAGTCTTCAGCACACCCAGCAGTACTCAGAGCTTACTCCTGGTTCTGCACCCAGAGATCATGCCTGGCAGGCTTAAGGAACCATATGGGATGCTGGAAATTGAACCTAGGTTGGCTGTGTGCAAGGCAAGCACCCCACCCACTGTACTATATCTCAGGCCCCTTAATTCTTTTGATTAAAGTACAATATCTATCCATAGTTCCATCCTTCATACATTTTATTTTAACTTAAGTTTTATTTCAGGGTCTTTAAGCTTTTGTACCTTCAAGTTGGAAGTGTCATCTCCAGATATTCATCCTCCTGTTCTCCTCCTCATTCAAGTGTAAAATAACTTCTCTGAACTACCTTCGCTAAGTAGGATCTCTTACTCCATCACTACTCATTACCTTTTTTCCATTTTATTTCTTTGTAACATTTATTATTCTGTAGTATCTAAATTATTCTGCTAATTCATTCACATGCTGTTGGAACTGTCCAGATAAAATTATTGAAATGATGCTCTAGTCTGGATTTGGAGATTAATCAACAATAGTAAGGGTAAGAATATGAAAGACAAAAACAATGCTCTGTGCACATACTTCACCTGTGCCTATCTATGCTTTCTTGATACAAATTTAAAATCTGACTTCCAGTGCTTATTTCCATAAGTTATACCCTCCCACAAGGATAACCTATATAAGCTTCTTCCCCAGAAATGAAGCCTTAGAGATTTCTCATTTATTCTCTTGCCAGGGACACTGAACATAGACTAGGTAGAAGAATTTGTTTCATCATAATAAGACAGCATGAAAATAGCACCAGCCTCGGAAACAGATATCTGAGCTGAAATTCTAGGATGCCCCTATATTGGATTCAGTACCCCACAGTTACTGAACACCAAGTTTCAGTAACCTTTGTGGGGGACTTCACCTCAATATGGCTGTTTTCTCCTATAAAATAAGGTGACTGAATCAAATTAGCACAAGACATACTTACTTGGCTGATAATCTATGATAATTATACAATTTGTGTGCCTGTTTCTTTTGTGTTGATTCTATTTTTTAAGCTGCTTTTCCCTTGGTTTCCTAGGAGAATTATGGTTCGAGAAAAGCAGCTGGCTAAGATTCGTTTGCAACGCTCTTCTAATCACACAGAAACGCACGCTGCTCCCCCGGCAGAAAAATGTGTGATGGTTGATTTGCACCTTGCTGGTTGAATACATGCAATGGCACGTGGGAGTTTTATTGGGTTCATGGCACTGAAGAATAGCAGGCATTTCATTCCTTTTAGCTCAGGGGAGCTTTGTTTGCTTGGTTAGTTTGTTACGGGAAAAAACAACACTTTTATTCAGGTGTTCAGTGATGAAGTGAAATGTAGCTCCATATGACTAAAGTGTATACAGTGAAATTTAAACTGCAAGACTCACTACCCCACCCCACCCCACAGTTAGACTGAGTAAGCCAACATATTACTAGAGAACTTCAAAGGTGATATGAAATGCAGATTGCAAATGTGCCACACTGCCTGTTTCCAGCAGCATGTAATTCTTAAACCTATCTTAGCATGACTGGAGATCAAACTGAAACCCCCGACGAGTGAATCTTGGGTACCAAAACCTTACTACACAGATATTTATGCAGTTTCCATTTTTCAAACCCTTTTTATGTATCTCTCTAGCTTTCCCTATAATAGGAGTGTGGGCAGAAGAATAGTGAGTAGTAACTGTCCTGCCCCACACACAGATTTGTGAACAGGCTTTAGTTTCATGACTGGACAAGGAAGAGCACTAGACTTGTCCATCAAACTGATTGTTAGCTAATAATCCATGACACTGGTTCTCAGAGTGTGAATCTCAGGCAAGCATCAGCATTTGGGAGCCACTAAGAAATGAAATATCTCATGCCTCAACTAGAATTCTGAGGATTAAAATAGAAGGAGTCACATTTTGTTGAACTATCCAGGGAATCAGGGGACTCATACATATTGAAGTTTGGACATCACTTGTCCAGCAGTGAAACCATCTATAGATATGAATATATCACATTGTTCTCAGTGAGCTGACAATGAGCACACATGGCAGCTTTCCTGAATAGTTCAGGTCTGTAAGATAGATGTGCACTGATTTTTAATTTTTCCACATGTTTTTAAGATATCTGAGAGTTTTTCCCACCACCAATTTCAACAATCATTTTCTGAGTCTCTGACATGAGACAAGCAGAGAGCAAGGTTCTGGGGAAATGCTGAAAATGACAGATGCTGTTTCTTCCCGCATATAACTCACAAAGTAGTGGAAAAGACACATGCTAAGACAAAATCATATTAGTAATTTTTTGAGTATGGTTCTGAAATTTATGAAGGTGGGAAATATTAAGGCATACAATTTCAATATTTTCCAAGCTATCCAGAGTGTCAGAAAAGGCTTCCTCAACCTGTCTCAAGTGCTGCGGGAGAAGGCAATTGGGATAGGGAGGGGGCCATTATAACAAAGATAGCTGGAAATGATCATTCTGGATAAGAACTGAATGCTGAAAAGAAGTAAAGGGACAAATAGGAGAACCTCTCAGTATCTGTATTGCAAACCGTAATGTCTACAAGGAAAGAAAAAAAGAGAGAGAGAGCGAGAGAGAGAAAGAGAATAGAGAGAAGGAAAGTGCCTGCCAGAGGGAAGGGAAGGTGGAGGGAGGGAAACTGAGGGACACTGGTGGTGAGAAATGTACACTGGTGGAGAGTTGGGTCTTGGAATACTGTGTTACTGAAACCTGACCATGATCAGCTTTGTAACTCTGTATTTCAATGTGATTCAATTGTCACTGTTTCTGTCACTGTCATCCCGTTGCTCATCGATTTGCTCAACTGGGCACCAGTAACGTCTTTCATTGTGAGACTTATTGTTACTGTTTTTGGCATACCAATAACACAACGGGTAGCTTGCCAGGCTCTGCCATGCGGGCAAGATACTCTGGGTAGCTTTCTGGGCTCTCCGAGAGGGGCAGAGGAATTGAACACTGGTTGGCCACTTGTAAGGCGAACGCCCTACTGTTGTGCTATCGCTCCAACCCCCTGTCATTCAATTAAGAAAATAAAAAGGGCATCCCAACACTCAAACATTCTCAGGGAAACTTACTGCAGGCAAACACATAGCCAGCAATAAGGTGTTCAGGAAAGAAAGCAATCATTAGTTCTTTGAGGAAGTGAAGAGCAAACACAAGGAGCAAGAGTCATAAGCATGGGAGGAGTTAAAATGCGCTCTTTTTAAAAAAATTTTTTGTATTGAGTCACCATGTGGAAAGTTACAAAGCTTTCAGGTTTAAGTCTCAGTTATGCAATGCTCGAACACCCATCCCTTCACCAGTGCACATATTCCACCACCAAGAATCACAGTATAGCTCCACCCCGTCCCCCCACACCTCTAGCCCCCCCACACCCCTAGTCCCCCCCGTCTGTGAAACTGATAAATTTCACTTTACTTTCACTTTGATTACATTCAATATTTCAACAAAACTCACTATTATTGTTTGGAGTGTCTCCCCCATAAAGTCGGACCTGCTGAAAAGGAAGCATTTGATAATTTGTTTTCCATTGCTGAGAATGAAGAGATATGAGGTCTAGTGGCCGCACTTAGTGGCCCCACGGTTTTGGGATTCTGTATTTTAGTAACTAAGTCCAGAGAAATATCTGCCAGAAATTGCATCACTGCCAACTTGTACTTCTCAGTTATATTATATTCCACATACGAGTGCAATCTTTCTATGTATGTCTCTTTCTTTCTCAAACTAAGAAGCTTCTGCACCTCAAGAGAAACAGTGACCAAAGTACAAAGACAATCTACAGAATGAGAAAGGATATTTATGCAGTACCCATCTGATAAAGGGTTGATATCAATGATATACAATGCATTGGTTTAACTCCACAAGAAGAAAACTGCCAACCCGATCAAAAAATGGGGTGATGAAATGAACAGAAACTTTCCCAAAGAAGAAATCCGAATGCCTCAGAGGCACATGAGAAAATGTTCAACATCACTAATCATCAGGGAGATGCAGATAAAAACAACAATGAGATATCATCTCACACCACAGAGACTGGCCCACATCCCAAAAAACAAAAACAACCTGTGTTGGAGTGGATGTGGGGAGAAAGGGACTCTTCTTCAAAATGCGCTCTTATGCAAAGCTTTACATCTGTCTTAAGAGCGATAGAAAACTATAGGAAAATTTTAAGTAAACAAGTGATACAAATAAATTTACATTTTAAAATCATTTTGGTTGTAATTCAGGAAAATAAATTGAAGAGGACTAAGTAAAGATGCTGAGAACAACAGAGAACAGTATCATAACATCTAGATGGGAAAATGGTAGCTGGGATATGGGTCATAGTGTAAGAGATGGGGATAAGGGAAGAAATTTCAGAGGTTAAATTAATACAACTTGTGGATTTATTAGGTGTATAATGCAGAGTTTTAACTATGAACCTCAGATTTGAGTTACGGAAGACCAAACCAATTTTAACACATATAGCAAAGAAGAAACAAGTTGAAGTAAAAGTAGGGAGAGAAGAAGAAAATTATGCTTGTCAAAAATCAGACACTAAAGAAATATTTGTTGAGTTTGAAACTGAATACCCTGAATTTTTCCTGAAAAATGAAAAGATATGCTTCACTTTGCAACAATCTATTTTAACCACAAAAATTAACCAAAAATTAATTGCATTAATAGGATCTTTAATGAGAAATAATGAGACCACCATCATAGGCAGACTTAAGATACATGTGATTTCTCAACTTGATGTTTCTGTGATATTATATATCCCCAAATTTTTTCAAGTTCTAATTTCAGAACCTTGTGAACTAATCGATCCTCATAACCAAGTTCGTGTTCACAAGGACAATGTTCTCGAAGACAATGTTCATGAGAAACAGGCTAGTTCCTGACGTTCCAATTGCTCTCAATGGAATGAACATCTCCGAATGCAGCAGTTATATGTACCTAGGTCGAGAACTTACCATGACGAATGACTTGGCACCTGAGCTGCGCAGGAGGAAGAGAGCAGTGTGGAATGCCTTCAAGAGCATTGAAGAAGTTGTTAAGAGGACAAAGAATCTCTGGCTCTGGGCACATCCTTTTGACTCCACCATTCTTCCTGCACTAACATACACCTCGGAGACCTGGGCCTTACGAAAACAGGATGAGAACACTATTCAAGTATCCCAAAGAGAAATCAAAAGAACTAGACTTGGAGTATCACATTTCACTCAAGTGAGAGAAGGAATCTGGAGTTTCGACCTCCATGGACGATCAAGAATCAGGGATGATGCTTTGTTTGCCAAGGAGTCAAAAATCAGATGGGCAGGACACACAATGCAATTTAGAAATGACCACTTGACTAGAGCTCTTACCAACTGGATTCCACAGGATGTCAAAAGAAGTCCTGGCCGGTCACCTACAAGATGGTTGGGCTTCTTCATCAAGACCCTGAATGAATGATTTGATGCTCTTCATGCTTCTGGAACAAGCAGACACCATTGGGTTACATTAACACGCAACAGGGACGAATGGAGATTTTACTGGCATCCGCTCAAGTAAATCGATGAGCAACAGGATGACAAGTGATACAAGTGACTTCAGAACTCAATACTTTTATGGCAAAAGGGAGTTTTGTAAATGTGATTATAGAGTGATTTTGAGATGAGGAGCATCTCCTGTGTTATCCAGGTGAACCCAAATCACTAGCAGTCCTTATATGAAGGATATAAGAGCTGAAAGTCAGAGATGACAGTGTGAGTAAGGAAGAGACAGGTGAGAAGCACTGTGGAAAAGGAGAAAGGGACTGCAGAAAGGGAATACAGGTAGACACTATATTTATAGAAGATGAAGAAGGAAAGAAAATGATTCTCCACACACTCTGGAAGGAGCCAGTCTACCAACATCGAACCCTTAGCTCAAAAAAATTGGCTTCAGACTTCAGACCTCCAGAATGCAAGAGGGTAAATTTGCTTCTTCTAAGACTCCCCATTTATGATTATGGCAATAATAAGAAATGCAGATTACTGGGACCAGAAAAACAGTATGAAGTCAAGAGACTTGCTTGCCTTGCATGCAACCAACACTAGTTCAATCCCTACACTACATATGGTTCCCCCAACCATGACTGGGAGTGACCCTGAAGCACAGAGTCAGAAAAAAGCCTGAGAACTTCCAAGTATAACCACAGAAAGAAAACCCAAACAAAAATATTTTAAACAGAACATAAGATGTGCTGATTTTATTGATTTCCCTAAATAGTCCAATAACACTCAAGAGCAAATCAGTAAGTGAATAAACAAAATATGCTCACTATAAAGTTAAATTCAATAATTAGCAGACTCAGATTGTCAGAATGATCATTTAGCCTTCAGAATTTTAGAGTTAAAGCAGAGACTGCTACAAGACTATCCAAAATTCACTCCACTCTCACATAATTCCACTCAATTTTCAAGGGCGCAAAATTCTTAGCTAAATAATGTGTTTCTTAATTGCCCCTTTATCCAACATTAGTCAGTAAATATTTATATGAAAGATTTTGTGAAATATTTCTCAAAGGGAGCTGACTTGAATAAAAGCCAGATAACCTCTTCTATTCTACTTCTTTCTTCTAATTTTTAAATATAGGTGTGATGATCAGATCCCATCTTGACCCAGAAGTGACCTGGAGGATAATAGCAATATGCTGAGGACAATAGCAGCTTAAATCCATAAAAAAAATAGACATCACTGTGTCAACTATCAATTGTGAACATCTATGATATGAGAAAGAAGTTTCCATCTTGTTTAAATTATTTTAGAATATCAAAAAATTAAAAATAAAATAAATTTTATAATAAAAAACAAATAAATTGTTTTAGACTTTTGACTATATGTAACCAAACCTATACCTAACTCATATACCTTCTTAGAAGTTAATATTTTTTAAAAATCTATGAACCATATGCCCAAACAATGCACAGATGCACACAAAATTTTATATTAACTTCAAATTTGTAGAATATCTCCCACCACTAACCTTTCAGAGAACAGGAAACTAAGTTAAAAATGCTTGAGAAATAGATGTTTTTAAATAACCTGAAGGAAAAACATATAAAACTTTTGTATATGTATGTGTTTGTCCTACTTGTTGGTAAGAATTCAACGCTGATAAACATCTCAGAGATATCCCCTATAAACCTCCCACTTTACAGAAGGGATCAGAAAGTCAAGTCACCCAAGATCATTCATCTCATCTAAAGTTTTCAGTCCTTTGGTTTCATTTTCAATTACATTTTGTTTTGTTTCTTGCTTGTTTTTAATTTTTTATTGACTCCTCATGAATTACAAAATTATTCACAAATGAGTTTCAGACTTATAAATTTCCAACACCAATCCCTTCACCAGTGTTCTCTTTCTTCTACCAATGTCCCTAGTTTCCTGCCTGCCTCCTGGTCTACACCTATGTCAGACACTTTTTTTTCTTTTATCCTCCCCTCCCCCTCGACCCCCTCACTTTTAGGCACTGTGTTTACAGTACTGTTACTAATAGGGCATAATGCATGTCACTTTACCTCCTTTCAGCACCTATTCTTGGTGCCCAGTCACCACTTCCATCTATCATTGTTATAGTGGTCCCTTTCCTGAGCTAACCCACCTACCACTCCACCACTCCCCCCCACCCCCACCCAGTGGCAAGCTTCCCACTAAGACCCTGTTCTCCTGCTCTTCTTTCTATTGCCTTTGGGCTTTAGTTTTGCTACGTGGCCTGAGTATATCTCACCTGAATATACACTCCTGTGAGCACCCAATAACTATTATTTCTTGTTTGACTTTATTGATATAACTCTAAGGTTGGCAACTACATCCCCATCGGTCAAATCTAGTTTGGTTTGGTACATAAAGCTTATTTGAATCAGACTCTTCAGCATATTTACTTACCCTCTACAACTGTTTCTGCACTGCAGTTGGAGACAGGGATGATCAATGGCTAAAATACTTGCTGCCATCTCTTTATAAAAAATAAGTTTGCCAAGCTTATCCATATGACTTGTTATCTTCAATTTGCTCAATCGGGTACCAGTAACCGTTTCCATTAGTCCCTGTTGCATGCTAGTGTAACCCAATGGTATCTGCTCACTCCAGGAAAACAAAGAGCCTCAAACCATTCTTTCAGGGTTTTGACGAAGAAGTCTGACCATCTCGTTGGTGGGCACCCACTCGGTCTTTTGAAGTCCCGTGGAATCCACTCGGTAACAGCTATAGTCCAGCGCCAGCGGTATTCTCTAAATCACATTATGTGTCCAGCCCATATGATGCATTGGCAAATGAGACATCATCCCTGATTCTTGACCGTTGACAAAGGTTGGAACTCCAAATTCCTTCTCTCACTGACATGTGGTATTCCAAGCACAGCTCTTTCGATTCCTCTTTGGGATATCCGAATAGCGTTCTCATCCTGTTTTCGTAGGGCCCAGGTCTCTGAGGCGTATGTTAGTGCAGGAAGAACGGTGGAGTCGAAAAGATGTACCTGGAGTCAGAAGTTCTTTGTTCTCTTAACCACTTCTTCGACACTCTTGATGGCTTTCCACGCTGCTCTCTTCCTCCTATGCAGTTCTAGCACCAAGTCGTCCCTCATGTTGAGTTCTTGACCCAGGTACACATAGCTGCTTCATTCGGAGATGTTCATTCCATTGAGAGCAAATGGATCGTGAGGGACTAGTTCGTTTTTCATGAACATTGTCTTGGTGAGATCAGCTGTAGTCCAACCTTTCCACACTCGCAGTTGAAGTCGACCAGCATTCATGCTGCTTGGCTAATGTTTGGTGTTGTTAGAATAATGTCATCAGGAAAGCGGAGGTGGTGTAGTTGCCGACCATCTGTCTTCACTCCCATTCCTTTCCATTCCAGTTGTTGCATGGCGTTCTTGAAGATGGTACTAAAGAGTTTCAGTGAAATTGTATCACCCTGCTGAACCCCTCTCTTTATGTCGTTGGTCACTTCATTGTAGAATGATGACATCTTGGTGGTGAATTCATAATATAGCTAGTGGATGATCTTGATGTACTGAGTTTGAATGCCCTGTTTGGCTAGGGTTTCGATGACTGCTTCAGTCTCAACAGAATCAAAGGCCATACAAAAATCTATTAATATTAGACAGAGCGGCAACTTGAACTCTCTCAAAACTTAAATGAGCTTGGTCACCATGTGGATATGGTCAATAGTGCTGAATCCTTTTTGGAACCCGGCTTGCTTGCATGCTTGTCCTTCATCTAGTGTTCTGCCTATCCTATTCAGGATGACTCGAGTGAACAACTTGTAGATGATGGACAACAGGCAGATTGGGAGATAGTTACTGATGTTGTGGCTGTCTCCCTTCTTGTACAACAGGATGGTCTAGCTGGTTTTCCATTGGGATGGAACCTTGTATTCAGACAGGTAGCATGTGAAGAGCCAAACTAGAGTATTGACGAGTACTAGTGGCAGATTCTTCAGGTGTTCAGGTCTGACCCTGTTTGTATGCATCTTTACTGACAAAATGGTGTGTTGGATTTCGGGAGGGAGGACGTTGGGAACAACATATCCATCCTGCAGAATTTGGTATGTGGGCAGGTGGACATGGCTATTGAAGAGATCCGAGTAGAAGTCATGGAGAATCCTCTCCATTTCCCTTCTGGAAGATGTGATAGATCCATCAGGACGTCAGAGGTTAGTCATCTTGGTCTTGTAGTTGGTAAAGGACAGGCGAGCATTGCAAATACTTTTCCCAGCTTCTGCCATATCGGCCAACATAGCTGCTCTTCTTTCTTTGAGGTCTTCCTTTATTGCTTCTCTGAACAACTTTGCCAGCTCAGACGTTAGCTTGTGATCACCTGAAGCTCGTGCCAGACCACATTGGCAAATGAGCTTGAGAGTTTCCAAAGACAGGTGTCTGTTTGTGGCTTTCCCATTCTCAGCATATCTCGTGCAGTCATGGAGGTGCTGAACCAGTATTCCTTGTCAGTGTTGTCAAGGATGGCATCTTCCCACATTGCCACAATAGTGCCAAAGAGCTCCCAGTTGGTGGTCATTCTGGGAGTTCTCTTCTTACACTTAAACTTTGCTGTCCTTTGTCCCCGTTCTGTGAAGTAGAATTGAGCATGAAGGAGACAGTGGCCTAATCCCGTTTGGAATTTTGGGACAACAGCGACATTGGTCAGGCAAAACCATCGATTGTATGTGATGTGGTCAATTTTGTTGTGGAACAGTCCACTGGGAGACTCCCATGTCCAACGTTTAGATTCAGCCTTCTGAAACTGTGAGTTACCATGGATGGTCTTGGTCAACATGATTAACTTAGACAGTCTCTCACCCTGTTTGTTCTGTTCTAGGCCATGGGTCCTGATGTGGAGTTCTTTGGGCAACCTTCTTGGTCCTATCTTGGCAGTAAAACCACCGATAATGATCTTGTAGAAGGTGTGGTCATCTTTATAGAACTTCTCCAGCTCCATATAGAATGCCTCAATTTCTTCATTGTAGTTGGATGTTGGTGCATAGACAACGAAGATAAAAACTGCCGGCAGTGAGCCACATCTATTCAAGCGTAATCATCTGATTCGGGTTGTTAGGTATTCGAATGAATCAATGTTTATGGTCAAGTTCATGTTGACAAGGACACCGCCACCACCGACACTTCAATCAAAAATGGCATGATGTGATCGATGCCTTCTCATCTCAGTCAGACCAACGATGTCATACTTGATCTTCTGTGCTTGCACCATCAGGTCCTCAGTGGATTCTTCCGATGCCAGTGTAGGTGCATTGAAAGTACAGACAATCATTTTAGTCCTTCATTTTGGCAGTCTAGTTCATGCCTGAGATTTTATCAGCCTCTCCTTGCTCATCCTTCTTAATGCTGTCGTATCGGGAGCTCTTTCCGTGTCAGAAGAATGAGGCCCATTGTTGTTACTGTGCACGACACATCATAAGACACTTAATACCCATTTTCCATAATTACCGCACCGTATTTGATGAGGTTCAAATATGGCATGAACCATGGGAACACCAGTAAGGCTGATTAGAGCCTCTATCCCTCTCAGAGAGCCCAGCAATCTACCAAGAGTATCCCATCTGCATGGCAGAGCCTGGCAAACTACCCGTGGTGTATTCTATATGCCAAAAATAGTAACAGCAATAGGCCTATCCATATATCTATACTTATGTCTGGAGCTTGTTTTTTTTTTTTTAGGATCACACCCAGTGGTGCTCAGTGGTTACTCCTGGCTCTGCATTCAGGAATTACTCCTGCCAGTGCTTGGGGGACTATATGGGATGCTGGGGATTGAACTAGGGTCCACCACATGCAAGGCAAACACCCTACCCAATGTACTATCGCTCCAGCCCTGGAGCTTGTTTTATTATTTTGTTTTGTTTTTGACACATTGTAGTTGAAATTTTTTCATTGATATAAGTGGGGCTGAAGTGATAGCACAGCGGGTAGGGCATTTGCCTTACATGCTGCCAACCCGGGTTCGATTTCCAGCATCCCATATGGTCCCCTGAGCACTGCCAGGAGTGATTCCTGAGTGCAGTGCAAGGAGAAACCCCTGTGCATCACCAGGTGTGACCCAAAAAGCAAAATTATATATATATATATATATGTATATGTGTGTGTGAAAAAATTCTAACTGAAGAGGATCCAATTATTTTATTTCTGGACAAAATCCTGGTGTTCAGTACACAACTTTCCCTATTCATTACAACCTGCTAGAACCTGTAATGAGACTTCAGTGTACGTCTCTAAACAGATATGCGCAAGGTTCTTTGGCAGAATCATTTTCACCACAACCATTTTCCAGGTACCATAACTAATCAATCACCTACCACTGACTGTTTTTATTGTCATAAACATTTTTGTCATATCAATAAAATGACAGGTTAATACTTAGTTTGAAAGTTTGATTTGACAATTTGAATTCAAGTTTGCATTCTACACAATAACATGATAACATAGTCCTTTGTAAAGCCTTTGTTGAGCATGATTATCTTAACCTCACACCTGTTGAAATTATGCTCATCAGCTATGGTTAATATAAAAGAGTTAGCTAGTAATTGGCAGAATCCTTAATATCTGTCAATTTTCAATTTGTTCATTGTCCATTTGTTCCTCTACCCCTCCCTTATTGTTGTTATTGTTGTTGCTGTTATTGTTATTGTTGCTGTTGTTGTTTTGACAACTGGGATCACACACTTGGTGTGGCGCTCTTTGGGATGGAGGGAGGTGGGGTTTGTAACAAACTATTTGCAGTACTTGCACACATAAGGCTGTGATGTACCAGAAGCCAAAAGTGATATTACCAGGACTGAGGAGAGAGCCGAAGGATCAGGAGTTCAAGTCTTGCATGTCCAAGAACCAGGTTCAATCCCTAGTACCATATGTCTCCCCAAACATTTCTAGGTATAGCCCTGAAGATCTCCAAGTAATGCCTGGTACAGCACTGGTGACTCAAGAAGCACTGCAGCTCCAGGGACTAGCATTGAGTTGTCCAGTCTATCAGTCTAATATCACTGGGAGTGACCCTTGAGTCCCATGTTTGGGAGACCCTTTCAAACAACAACTCCCCAAGGATTATCCATACATAGCATGTGGTGTTTGCTAGAACTTGAGGCCTCGCCTCATACTATATAGCAAGTGCTCTACCACTGAGATACCATTAAGCACTTCTTATTAATTTTCTAACCAAATTATTGTTCTCTGACACACTCTTTACCAAATTTATCAAGCAAATACAAATTTAAATTAAAATAAAACATGTTACAACTAACATTTCCCAATTAATGACATTATTGATGGCTTATCAAGTTGACAGATGGCAATGATTTGTTCAAAGAGTTGTTTTATTATTTTGAAACACACTATAATAGAGGAGAAAGAGGTCTGGGGCCTTGGGATAAACACTTGAATCCACATTTTTCATAAAATCTCAGAAATTTTATCAATAAGCTAATGACAATATGCCAAAAACAACAATGAAGAAAGTATTCACAAAGCTCAGATACAATTATGTATCACTCATCTCTATGTATGCATATATATATGCAATTTGGCTTTACACTCTCCTATTTCACACTTCTAGCAAGTTTTATCACCATATTCTCTATCAAGTCAATATACATAGATGTTATCATCCACTATTTTAAGACTTCCATGTCTATTCCTCACTATGTAGCCCAAATGTAAAAGCAAATTTTCATCCTGTTATTTCATTTCTTGCAGCAAATCTCTCTTACAATGCAGCAAAAATCTTTGTGGCAAAAAAGTTACTGTAAAAATTGCATAAATGCCAAAAGTACATAGAAGATACTGCTGGGCACACTGGATTTATAATTCTAGTCTCTTAAAACATACACTCACATACAAACCTAGGGCTTTTTGGAGCTAGAACTGATTTTACGACTGAGACAGGAAATATACAAGATAAACCTGCATTTCCTGTGGTATCAGAACTATGAAAAAATATTTAATTTTAAAACTCAAGTATGGGACTAAGTCAAAGGAATACGTGAATCAGTTAAAAAATCTTACAACAACAAAAGCTGGATCAGTTTGAAAAACAGTGTTAAGTATTACTGATTTACAATCTAAATCTTAAATATCCATCAATTATTATGGGTATAAACAAATAAATAAATAAGGTGGCATTAATAATTTACTCATACAAGGGCTGGAGCAAAAATAATACAGCAGGTACGGAACTTGCTTTGCATGTGACTGACCTGGGTTCAATCCCCAGAACCCTATATAGTCTCCTGCAAATGTTACCAGGAGTGATCCCTAATTTCAGAGGCAAAACTAAGCCCTGGAGCACAGCTGAATATGATGCCACCCTCTAAAATTTTCTTCAACAGTAACCTGTCTTAGTTGTAGTATGATGAGAATGATACTTTCTGTAGTGCTCTTCCCCAACAAATATACCCAATGCAAAGAAACAAATTTCAATTGAGAAATATATAACAAAATATTTAATCAGTACTTCTCACAACTATCAAGATCATCACAAGTAAGGGAAGTCTGAGAGGCTATCAAAACTAAAAGGGCTTTATGGAGACAATATTAACTAAGTGCCTAGTGGTATCACAGTTAGGTTCCTGCAATAGAGGATTTTAGAACAAAAAAATACCACATTAATAAAAGATGCTAATACTAAAATTGGTGTAGGATATATGAAAATTTTTGTGTTGTATTTGTAATTTTCTGTACGCTAAAAATTATTCTGATATTAAGGATTTTTTTAAAAATTAAATTCTGTAATGAAATTCTTTTTGCTTGCTTCTTTCACCACACCTAGCTGTGTTCAGGCCTTTCTCCTTGATTTGTGTTTATGGATCACTCCTGATGGTGCTCATATGGGGTGCCTGGGATCAACCCTGGGTTGCCACACACAAGTCAAGTGCCCTACCCACTGTAGTATTTCTCTGGTCCTCCAAATAACTTTAAAAGACATTAATGCATAAAGTTGCTTCTTCAATAATGACTAGTTTCTGTCTGCTATCCTGCTCACCGAATACATGAGTTATTTTCTTGTCATATCTCTCTCATATACCAGCACAGCATTGCATTATTCAGTAAGAGTCTAGGTTTTTTTCTTTTTTTTAAAGTTTTTTAAATTTTATTGAATCAACCTGAGATAGTTACAAGCTTTCATGTTTGGGTTACAATCTCACAATGATCAAACACCCATCCCTCCACCAGTGCACATCCCCCATCACCAATATCCCAGGTATACCCCCCCCCTTTCCCACCCTCCCCCTGTCTCTAAGGCAGACAATATTCCCCATAAGAGTGTAGGGTTTTTTTCTTTAACAACTTCTCTCTCCTCCCCTTTAATAAAATCTGAAAACTGGGACCCTCTGCACCTAAAGACTTTGATTCCGGAGACCTAACACATTCGGGCATCCAGCGCAGCTTCCAATAGCAATGCACTGGGACTGCGAACTGGGCTGCAACTCTGTGCTGCCCGGGGTTGGATTTTTCCTCCTCACCCTGTCTTCCTGCATGGAAAACGGTGGCAGCAGCGGCACCCACATGGCAGGCGCCATCTTCTAAGAATCCTAACCCAGAGGTATTCGATTTTTACACTTGGGGCTCCTAGGGACTCATGGGAAGGGGGTGTAACCAGCACACCCTCGGCCCAGATAAGTTCGGAGAGTAAAGCGGACCCTCTGCGCCTAAAGACTTTGATTCCAGAGACTTCTTACAGCAATGCACTGGGACTGTGAGCTGGGCTATGCAATTTCTGGCAGAATTTTCCCTGGACTTTATACAGAAATCCAAAACCACGCAGACGCTGCCACATCCGAGTGACTTAATATCTATAATTGTCAGCAATGTGAAACGGTTCCTTTTGAACAGGTCTGACTTGGGGGGAAACTCCAAATAATAACAGTAAGTTTTTGTTGAAATATTGAAGGTTATTAATGTAGCAGCCACTTCTCTGGACTGTGAACTAAGCAAAAGCCCCACGCTGGCCGAGAAGAAGAAATATCCCTCTTTCCAGGTTGTTTCCCATTTTCAGGGAGAAACGCGGCATGGCGTACACCATACTATGAGGCGTGGGAAAGGGGATGGGGGGTAAGGAAAAGGAAAAAGGAAAAAAAGAGTTATAAACTTGGAGCAGTGGGGCTACATATCTCATCATTCCCAGCAATAGAAAACTAATTATCAAATGCTTCCTTGGTAGTAGGTCTGTCTCTCTTGGGTGGAAACTCCAGCAACAATAGTGAGTTTTGTGTTGAAATATGGAACGTAATCAAGGTAAAGAGAAAATGAAGTGAAATTCATTAGTTATACAGTAGGGGGTGGGGGCTGGGGCGGGGGGGTATACTGGGGTTTTTGATGGTGGAATATGGGCACTGGTGAAGGGATGGGTGTTTGAATATTGTATAACTGAGACATAAACCTGAGAACTTTGTAACTTTCCACATGGTGATTTAATAAAAAGTTTAAAAAATAAAATAAAATAAAATCTGAAAACCACATAATTTACTATAACATTAAATTATATTATTATTAATTTATTTTTAAAATATGACAGTATAAAATTACAGCATCTTTTTTATTTCTTTCAATATTAACTTTCAAGCATCTTAAGAACCACTCACAGAGAATTTTCCTCACTAGTAATTCAGAATCCTACTTGGTTCTCTTTAAACACTATGAAGAATTGTGCTCCTTTATTACTACAAATTGCCATGAATAGAAAGGTCAGTTCTCAATTACAAATATTGGTTGTGTAGTTAAGGATTTCCCCTCCTGGAAAAAGCAGCTGGTAAAGCCATCTTTTGGTCAGAATAGAGGAAAGTGGAGACCTGGCATTTGTCTTTTCTTAATAATTCAATGTTTGACATTTAGCATATATTTGAGACTAGTTTAAGATTCTCTTGTATTATTTGCTAACTTTGGGAAAGAGTGACCAATAAGTTTAAATCATAATTGTGATCCAACTTTTTTATTTTTGAATCTTCTTTACTAAACTATAACTCTAGAAGAAAATGTCTGCATGTGCAATATAAAATCATGCATTAGAGTAAAGGAAACTCGCAACTACTTATATAGCATAAAATCAGAGGGAAATGAAATCTACCCTTCAAAATATACCAGTTAGCCTGAGAGAGTACTACCTAGAGATATTGTCATCATTAGAATCATTATTTTGCTTTAAATTATTTTTCTAACGGAAATTCCTGCTCTTTGTAATGTCTTATGAAGTTTTAAACCCAAATCATCTGTATATATTAAACACTTACCTGAAATCTGTATCTATGGCTTCACAGGATAAAACATCAAATTTTCTCCCTTGCTATTTGTTCTTTGGGCTCTGAGATTCATGGGGAGATTGAGTTAATCTAGGTTCTCACAAAAGACTTTTGGAGTTAGAGATAAATAGAAAATTAATAAAATGATTTTTTTTATTTTATTGAATCACCATGAGATAGTTACAAGCTTTCATGTTTGGGTTACAATCTCACAATGATCAAACACCCATCCCTCCACCAGTACAGATTCCCCACTGCCAATATCCCCGGTATATCCCCCCTTTCCCACCCTTCTCCTGCCTGCATGGCAGACAATGTTCCCCATACTCTCTCTCTCTCTACTTTTGGGCATTATCAGGACTGTTTGCTAATTACTTTGGGATAACTCAGCTCTGTATTCAGGGGTAAGAACAAATCTGGGCTCTAGCAAAGATCTCTGAGGCAGTTGAAAGCTGCCATTCCCGACCTTTTCATCAGGGGGTTAGGCAGGCAGTTAACTCCAGCTCCAGCTGACCAGCTTACTTCCATTCCCACCATGGTTTCCTGAGAATCACAGGGGGAGTTTAGGAAATACTCATGCAAGTTTTTCATTTGAACATTATTTGCGATGATAAATTATTGGAAATTACTTGGCTTCCTATCTATTAAAGACCTGTTGTGGGAATCCCAGTATACTCACAGCTAAGAGTATTACACCATTATAGTAATAAATGAGAAATATTACTTTACATTAGTATGGAGACTGTTCCAGGAGATATCATTAGATAAGATTATTTTTCTGGTGTCACAGTATAGATAGTCTGCAAATTTTTCCTTCAGAAAGAAGGACAAAAAAACAAGTGCATGCATTGCTTGTTTTATGCAAAAGGAAATTCAAAAGAAAACTAGTTACATATAATGTGTGAGTGGGTGTATAGAAGGGATGGGATGAGGTATGTCTCCTCAGTTATAGATCATTGTGACTTTTGAACTATTCAAGTGTTATATATTCAGAAAAAACATAAACCCTAATACAATAACAAATGCAGTATTAGGATACTAACATTGGTGGAAGTTTCATGGAATCATGACAGTAATTCAGAACATCTTCAATGAAAAATAAACAGAATGTTAAAGAGGAAGCACTTCAGAGACTGATCTCTGCCAATTTGTGCACTTACCAATGATTCCCCATTACATTCCATCTTGAATTCATTTTTTAAATTTATTTCCTGCAACTCCAAGTCTCTCTTTTTCCGTTCTACTTCATTAACAAGAGAAGAGAATGAAAAAAAAAAAACATGAAAAATATTACCACTTAATTTGGGCAATAATTTGCCCCCTAAAGTATTTACACAACAGAGAGAGGTGTATTCATTCTTTGACAGGCTGTAGACCATTATCATTATTAAAACAACACATCCTAGAAAACGCTAATTCCTTTCAGTCATAAATATTAGCGCTTTTAATTTTACTTTATAATGCTAACAATGGACTGGAGCAATAGGACAGCAAGTAGGGTATTTGACTTGCATGCGGCCGACCCAGATTCAATTCCTCCATCCCTCTCAGAGAGCCCGGCAAGCTACCGAGAGTATCCCACCCACACGGCAGAGCCTGGAAAGCTACCCGTGGCATATTCTATATGCCAAAAACAGTAACAAGTCACACAGTAAAGACGTTACTGGTGCCCACTGGAGCAAATCAATGAATAGCAGGACGACAGTGCTAGAAACAGTGCTGTTGTAACTATATTGACTCTGAGAAACTGAAACTCATTTCAAACCTCGTGGAAGCTCTAATTAACAGGCAGTGGGGATCACTGATTATATTTGTCCAATCAAATATTTTTATACATATGAGTTAAATAAAAAAATTGTAAGAGACAATGAGATAGTGTTGATGGCAGGAAAATTAAGAGACATTGGGTTAAAGTCCTTAACAACTAAGTTTGATCTTGAGAAAAAGTTGCTGAAAACTATTACGATTGTGGGAACTTTTAAGAAAAATCTCCCCAGATATTCTTTAATTTTCTCCCATAAACACACATGTAATAAATTGATAGAAAAACATCCCCAGCAAGAGGAAAGGAAACAAAAATTGAAAAGAGATTACTATATGGGACAACCGTAAACAGTTGGAAATCCAATATGGTGATCAAAGCAAGCAAGTGGAAATAAAATAAGGGTGGAAAGAAAATAAGCTAGAGTGAGTGTAGCAATAGAGTTCTGGCACGAACACCTGGTACAAAGAGTTGAAAAATGCAGAGTGGATGATGAGATAAAGTTACAAAACAATTTAACTGAGGTACAGGAGATAATAACTTTCTCATATGCACATAAAGGCACTTAAAAGTTAAAGCCTTCATAAGCATATGTAGGATGTTGTATGATTTCAGACAACTGGATCTTATCATTCAATATCTACTTCTTGCCCTAGAAGCACTTTGGAATGATGCATCCCCCTAAAACACTTTATCAAGTTCATAAGTTCAGAAGAAGCAGCATCCCCCGAAAAATCCTCAAGAGAAGTAGAAAATCTTAGAGCACAACTTTTATTGAAGCTGTATCCAGTTCTATAAGCACTACATGAATGCCAGGTTTTCTTCTTATCGTAACTTTGATTAAATTACTATAATTTTTTATCCTTTGTAGAAAAAAGAATTGTCTAATGCTTACTTCAGAACAAAATGCAATTTATCTGATGCACTTTCTACTTCTCATTCATATTTTCCTGTCAACATTGGCATTTTTCTTTGAATCCAACATGAATCCCACACAGTGAAATAGAAGCAACAGAAGAATGATACCTCAGGGGCTGGAGTGGTAGCACAGTGGGTAGGTCGTTTGCCTTGCATCCCATATGGTCCCCTGAACACCGTCAGGAGTAACTCCTGAGTGCAAAGTCAGGAGTAACCCCTGTGCATTGCCGGATGTGACCCAAAAACAAACAAAAAAATGATAGCTCAACAAGAAGTTTCCTTTCCTCCTCTAAATCCCAGAGCCAGTCTTATTTAAGGCCCATATGAATCCAAACATTTGAAAACATACCAAACACAAAACTGCAAGAAAACACAAAATTGCACAATGAGAATGGCAAGATTTTGTGATGCCAAATTGTACTAAATATGTACAATTTTTATACAACTCAATGTTTCTTAATTTGTCTTAGAAACCCTGGTTACCACATATGGCAAACTTATATTGATACCGACGTGAGTGTGATAGTACAAATTCAATATCATTAAACTTCAAGTCACACTCGATTTTACCACTCAAAGCCTAAGAGATCTTTAAAGTATCCCATAAATGTATTCATTGTTGTCATACCCAGACCTTGAGAATTTTATGTAGTAGAAACTCTATAATTATAATTGTAGTAAAGAAAGGGACAAGTAGAAAAAAATGTTGGAAATAATGAAGAAATAATAAATGTGGAGTCCTTTTCAAGGTATGTTTTATACCAAATTGTGAGCTGTGAACTTCACATGGACTATTTAATCCTTGCAACAAGTTCACAAATTAGTGCTATCCACTTTATAAAAGAGATAATGTTCAAAAAGATTACATCATTTCTAAAAACTCACAAAATTATTGGAGTCAAGGATATTTCTATTTTATATATGATAGCTCTACAATTTGAAAGATGTTTTATTGTTTTGAAAATAACAGTGTATAGAAGAAATTATCTAGTAATAAAGAAATGAACACTGAACTATTACTGAATTAGTTTCTACTCAAAGAATTTTACCATTAATTAAAATATAAAGCTACCATTTAATCAAATATTCCAAGGGACCATTCCAAGAATTTTGAAAAAATAAACCTCTATCAGACATTCTATCTTTTAGAATTGCTGTGGGGTTCAAATAAATGTGTCATTCTTGTCAAATATATATATATATATATATATGCACATATATTATTGGGTAGTAAAATAGAAAATAAAGGGGAAATTATTTTTATTTAGTGTCTGTTAATCAGATGCTGAAGGGCCAAAGAAAAGTGTTTAATCAAATGTCTAAAACTTATAATACTTCGAGTCAAGTTTTGTAATTATGGTGACTAAGATATTCTTTCTTTTTCAAAAAACTTTAATTGGGACTGAAGATACAGTAAAGCAGGTAATGTACTTGCCTTGCATGTAGCTAACCAGGTTTGCTTCCTAGCATTACATATGGTCCCTTGAGCACTTTTAGGAATGATCCCTGAGAATAGAGTCAGGAATAACTCTAACACCACCATGTATGGCAGAAACAAACAGAAAAAAATTTAATTGCCTTCAAGCAGGTGAAAACAAGTTTTATTTTTGCAACTTTTGTCTAAAAAATGTCATCGTAAAGAAACCAAAATTGTTCTTTGCATTATGTCACAAAGGTATATCTTAAAATAACCAGTAAAAACAAAATGCTAATTTGCCATGCTTTTCCCTTATTATTTGAAAATAAGAATTTGTGGGTGGGGTTGGGGGTGGGTACACATAATGACCACTCAAAATTTTTTGAACCAAAATCAGAGAGTACAAGCTAAATACCACCTGAAAACCCTTTCAAAAATGATCTTATAAGATTTACAGGAAGCTAAGCAAAGTTCTGAAAGAGAAAGATTGAACCTTAAATTCTCAAGTGCTCACAAAAACAGGACTAATGGTGAGTCAAAATAGATCTATAGAGTGGGCTGGAATATGTCTCAAGTGGTAGTAAAGCACACGCCTTGCACATGCATGGTGCCCTGGGTTTAATCCCTGACACTGCACGGCTTCCAAATATCAAACATAACTGGAGTGTCCCCAGGAAAAATTAATGACATGAACTTGAGTCTTTCTTTTAGGGTCCTCCATCCAAATACACTCTCCAATTTTTCCTCTGCTCGTTTTTCAGGATTATCTCTTGTCCCATTGCTTCCCTGGTTTTCACAGAATCTATGTAGTCTATTCTTTGGCTCACTTTCTTTCCCCTCTCTATTATTACAATTCATCTGCCTGTCCTAAGCTCATAGCATGGAAGTCAGCCACACAAATCCTAATTCATACTGAGATGATTGCCAATAAAAGCTTGCATTCACAACACTCTATTTCCATCGTAACAGAGAGCTTTGATATTTTCATTCACAAGAATGGTAAATAGCAAGCACTTTAAGCACAACAACAGTCTAAAGGTAGATATTTTAAAATAAGAATACATTTTCATCTGTCATTCTATACCAGCAACTCTAATATAAATGATCTTCAGACTATCTTTTATTAACAAATTTAAGAACATTGTGTATTTCTCAAAATGAACTTAATAAAACACTAATATGTTATGCATAAATATTTTGAAAAAATTGGTTCATGGTCATATAAGTTAGGGAAACAGAATTTTTGATGGTCATATGTTTAAAGCCAATTAAGGTTTAGAATCAGTAATAATTTGGCCTGATTTTATTAATTCATATAGTTAAATCTGAGGCCAGGCTACCATTTTCTAAAGTATCTGACCACAGAACGCATCCTCCTGCTGTGCTTTTTAACAAGTCATAAAACACCAGTGTCTGTGAATCTCAGAATGAAAATACCGCTTTAGAGTCAAAATAGGCATTATCACTTCATGCTTTCCTCTGAGTGTTAACCTACACAACTTCTCTAAAGGCAATTGCGAAGTGAAAATATGGTATTGACTCTGGCAATGTAACCTTTCTTGTGAGTCTATGAGTGACCTTAATAACTTTTAGACACTGCCTAAAAATAAGATTGGCTACCAGAGAACCAGCTATATGATCAGAGAGTTCACATTTCTAAACCCATCTACTGGTTGCTGGACATCAGTAAGGAAGGTTGGGTAAATCGCTAACAGCCAAGAAACTCATTAAACATTCTGATGCAATAAAGCCTTTGTAACAACCACTAGGACTTAGAGAGCTTCATGTGTTGAACACATGGAGATACGGAAAGAGTGGCCCACTCCGAGAGGACATGGAAGCTCCATGCCTGTCCCCATATCTTGCTCTGTGCATCCCTTCTTCGTGATATACCTGAATATATCCATTTATGGTAAATCAGTGAACCAATAGACCATGGATCATGTAAAACAATATACCAGTGGATCACGAAGATGTGGTGCATGTATGTGCAATACTCTCAGTAGCTTGCCGGGCTCTCTGAGAGGGACGGAGGAATCAAAAACGGGTCGGCCGCGTGAAAGGTGAACGCCCTACCGCTGTGCTATTGCTCCAGCCCGCACACACACACACACAGACACACACACACACATATATACATATATATGTATATATGTACACACACACAAATGGAATATTATTCAGCTGTAAGTAATGATGAAATAATTTAATTTGCTGCAACATGGATAGAACTTGAAGACATCATGTTAAACGAATCCAGAAGAACAAACATAGGATAATGACACTAATATCTGGTATTTGTATGAAGTGGCTGATGAAGTGAAGTGGTTTAAAGAGGGGATACCTAGATCGCCCTTTGCCCAGAGTTAGAGAGAAGAAAAGAAATAGAGTAAGTAAAGAGGAGAAGAGATAGAGGAGAAGCAACAGGGGCAGAACTCAAGGGAACTCTGATATTGGTGGTGCTAAAGAAAGATAGAAAGGAAACAGAGACACATCTCCTGCTCATAGATCAGGAGAATTAACATTGTCAAAATGCCAATATTCCCCAAAGCATTATACAAATTCCATGAGATCCCTATAAGGGTACCCATGACATTCTTCAAAGAAATTGATCAGACACTCCTGAAATTCACATGGAAGAACAAGCCTCCACTTAGCTAGAAAAATTCTTGGGGAAAAAAATATGGGAGGAATTACTTTCCCCAATCTCAAATTGTACCACAAAGTAGTAATAATCAAAACAGTATGGTATTGGAACAAAGACAATGGAATATGGTTGAATATCCTTACACACATCCTCAAATATAAGAACATTATAGTCTTTGATGAGGGAGCAAGAAATATAAAGTGGAGCAAGTAAAGCTTCTCTAACAAATGGTGCTGATAAAACTTGACAGCTACATGCAAAAATAAATGGGCTCAGACCTGTACCTAACACCATGAAAAAATGTCAGATCAAAATGAATTAAAGAACTCAACATCAGACCAGAATCCATAAGGTACATTGAAGAAAAGGTCGATAAAACCCCCCATGACATTGAAACTAAAGGTATCTTCAAAGATGATATGCCACTGACCAAGCAAATGGAAACAGAGATAAACAGATGGGACTATGTTAAACAAAGAAGTTTCTGCACCTCAAAAGAAATGGTGACCAGAATACAAAGACAGTCAACAGAATGGGAAAGGATATTCACCCAGTGCCCTTCTGAGAAGGGGTTAATATCAAGGATATACAAGGCACGGGTTGAACTCTACAAGAAGAAAACATCCAATCCCATCAGAAAATGGGGTAAAAAGCAATGGGGTAAAAGCAATCAGTGTTGGCGTGGATGTGGGGAGAAGGGGACTCTCCTTCACTGCTGGTGGGAATGCCAACTGGTTAAGCCTTTCTGGAAAACAATTTGGACCTTTCTCAAAAAAACTAGAAATTGAGCTCCCATTAAAACATCAATGCCACTTCTGGGAATATGTCCAGGAGATGCAAAAATATACAGTATAAATGACATCTGCACTTGTATGTTTACTGCAGCATTATTTACAATAGCCAGATTCTGAAAAAAGACCAGTGCCTGTGAATAGGAGGCTAGTTAAAGAAACTCTTGTACATGTGCACAATGGAATACTATGCAGCTGTTAGAAAAGATGAAATTTGCACATAAGTGAATCAACATGGAGAGTATCATGCTAAGTGAAGTGAGTCAGAGCAGAGAGAGAGACAGAGAGAGAGAGGGACAGACATAGAATGACTGCACTCATTTGTGGAATATAAAGTAACATAATGGGAGACTAACACCCTAGGATTGTAAAGATAAGGACCAGGAGGATGGCTGGAATCTGGAAGCTGGCTTCACATGCTGGGGGGAAAGGCAGCTGGGATAGAGAAGGAACCACTAAGTAAATGATGCTTGGAGAGCTCTCTCAGGATGGGAGATGTGTGCTGAAAATAGACTATGGAGCAAACATAATGGCCACTTAGTACCTATACTGCAAACCACAACATACAAAAGGGGAGAGAGTATAAGGAAATGTGCCTGCCACAGAGGCAGCGTGGGGGATGGGTGGGGGTGGGTGGGAAGGATACTTGGAACATTTGTAGTGGAGAATGAGCACTGGTGGAGGGAAGGATACTTGATCATTGTATGAGTGAAACATAATCACAGATGTTTTTAAGTCTGTAACTGTATCTCACAGTGATTGATTTTAAAAGAAAAATAAGGAACAGAATCTACATGATAGACATTGCACCAGCTATCTTTTCAGACCATGATGCACTGAAGATAGAAGTTAATCATGGAAAGATGCAGAAAACCAAATCAAACACCTGGAAATTAAATAGCTCGATGTTGAACAATGAGTGGGTCAGGAAGGAAATCAAGGAAGAAATCAAAAGGTACCTGGAAACAAATGAGAATGAGGACACGAGCTACCAGAACCTGTAGGATGCAGCTAAAGCCATATTAAGGGAAAATTTATAGCTCTGCAAGCATATCTCAGGAAGGAAGAAAGGGCCCACATAAATAACTTGACTTCACAGCTCAAGACCTTAGAAAAGGACCAACAAAAGGAGCCAAAACCAGGCAGAAGGAAAAAGATAATAAAACTTAGAACAGAAATAAACGACATGGAAACCCAAAAGACAATCCGAAAGATCAATGAAACCAAGCGCTGGTTCTTCAAGAAAATAAACAAGATTGATAAACCACTAACAAGACTCACAAAGAAAGAGAGAGAGAACCCTTATAAGCCAAATCAGAAATGGAAAGGGGGAACATCACAACAGAAACCAAAGAAATCCAAAAGATCATCAGAGACTACTTTGAAAATCTGTATGCCACAAAACAAGAGAACCTAGAGAAAATGGATAAATTCCTCGACTCCTATAATCTCCCAAAGTTGAACCAAGAAGATCTGGAATACTTGAATAGTCCTATTAATATCAAGGAAATTGAAACAGTAATCGAAAGTCTTCCCAAAAAGAAAAGCCCAGGTCCAGACGGATTCATTAGCGAGTTTTTCCAAACATTTAAAGAGGACCGATTGCCAGTTCTTCTCAAGCTTTTCCAGGAAACTGAAAACACAGAAACCCTCCCAAACAGTTTATATGAGGCTCATATCTCCCTAATACCAAAAGCAAACAAGGATATCACAAGAAAAGAAAACTACAGGCCAATATCCCTGATGAACACAAATGCAAAGATTCTCAACAAAATATTGGCAAATAGAATTCAACAACTCATCAAAATGATCATACACCACGACCAAGTGGGATTCATCCCAGGGATGCAAGGATGGTTTAACATCTGGAAATCAATCAACATAATCCATCATATCAACAAAAGAAAATAAAAGATAAAAATCATATAATCATATCAATAGATGAAGAGAAAGCATTTGACAAGATCCAGCATCCGTTTATGATGAAAACTCTTGCCAAAATGGGTATATAAGGGACCTTCCTCAATATAGTCAAAGCCATTTATCACAAGCCTATGGCAAGCATCATCCTCAATGGAGAAAATCTAAGAGCCTTCCCTCTGAGAACAGGGACGAGACAAGGATGCCCACTCTCTCCACTTCTGTTCAATATAGTACTGGAAGTTCTTGCAATAGCAATTAGGCAAGAAAAAGATATTAAGGGCATTCAGGTAGGAAAGGAAGAAATCAAGCTCTCACTATTCGCAGATGATATGATACTATACTTAGAGAACCCTAAAACCTCTACCAAGAAACTCTTAGAAACAATAGACTCGTATAGCAAAGTTGCAGGCTATAAAATCAATACCCAAAAGTCCATGGCTTTCCTATATGCAAACAATAAGAGAGAAGAAAGCGACATGATAAAAGCAATCCCTTTCACAATTGTGCCTCAAAAAATCAAGTACCTCGGAATCAGCTTAACTAAGGAGGTAAAGGACTTGTATAATGAAAACTACAAAACGCTACTTCAGGAAATGAAAGAGGACAAGAGGAAATGGAAAGACATCCCCTGCTCATGGATTGGAAGAATTAATATTGTCAAGATGGCAATTCTCCCCAAATCATTGTACAAATTCAATGCAATCCCTATAGGGATACCCTTGACATTCTTCAAAGAAATGGAGCAAGCACTCCTGAAATTCATATGGAACAATAAGCCCCCCACGAATAGCTAAAGCATTTCTTGGGAAAAAGAAAATGGGAGGAATCAACCTCCCCAACTTCAAACTCTACTACAAAGTGGTAGTTATTAAAACAGCATGGTACTGGAACAAAGGCAGAGCTGCAGACCAATGGAACAGGGTTGAATATTCTGACACACCACCCCAAATATATGACCATCTAATCTTTGATAAGGGAGCAAGAAATGTGAAGTGGAGCAAGGAAAGCATGTTTAACAAATTGTGTTGGCAAAACTGGACAGCTACATGCAAAAAAAAATGGGCTTAGACCTCCACTTATCACCATGTACAAAAGTTAGATCAAAATGGATTAAAGACCTCAACATCAGACCAGAATCCCTAAGGTACATTGAAGACAAGGTCGGCAAAATCCTCCACGACATTGAAGCCAACGGTATCTTCAAAGCTGACACGCCACTGGCCAAGCAAGTGAAAACAGAGATAAATAAACGGGACTATCTCAAACTAAGAAGCTTCTGCACCTCAAAAGAAACAGTGACCAAAATACAAAGACAATCTACAGAATGAGAAAGGATATTTACACAGTACCTATCCGATAAAGGGTTGATATCAAGGATATACAATGCACTGGTTGAACTCCACAAGAAGAAAAATGCCAACCCCATCAAAAAATGGGGTGATGAAATGAACAGAAACTTTCCCAAAGAAGAAATCCGAATGGCTGAGAGGCACATGAGAAAATGTTCAACATCACTAATCATCAGGGAGATTCAGATCAAAACAAAATGAGATAGAATTTCATTTTGTATAACTGAGACTTAAACCTGAAAACTTTGTAACTTTCCACATGGTGATTCAATAAAAGAATAAATTTTAAAAAATAATAATGCTTTAATCATAAAATTTATTTTTAAACTTTAGATATTGTTAATATTCTATCATACAATAGAGTTGTTTTAAATAGAGTCTCACACCACAGAGACTGGCTCACATCCCTAAAAACAAAAGCAACCGGTGTTGGTGTGGATGTGGGGAGAAAGGGACTCTCCTTCAGTGCTGGTGGGAATGCCGACTAGTTCAGCCCTTTTGGAAAACAATATGGACGATTCTCAAAAAATTAGAAATTGAGCTCCCATTTGACCCAGCAATACCACTCCTAGGAATATATCCCGGAGAGGCAAAAAGGTATAGTAGAGATGACATCTGCATTTCTATGTTCATTGCAACACTGTTTACAATACCCACAATCTGGAAAAAAAAAGAGTGTCCAAAAACAGATGACTAGTTAAAGAAACTCTGGTACATCTACACAATGGAATACTATGTAGATGTCAGAAAACATGAAGTCATGAAATTTGCATATAAGTGGATCAACATGGAAAGTATCATGCTGAGTGAAATGAATCAGAAAGAAAGAGACAGACATAGAAAGATTGCACTCATATGTGGAATATAAAGTAGCTGAGAGGTACAAGCTTGCAATGATGCAATTTCTGGCAAATATTTCTCTGGACTTAGTTACTAAAACACTAAAATACAAAAATCCAAAACCGTGTGGCCACTAGCGCGGCCACTCAACCTCATATCTCTTCATTCTCAGAAATGGAAACAAATTATCAAATGCTTCCTTTTCAGCAGGTCTGACTTTAGGGGGGAGAAACTCCAAACAATAATAGTGATTTTTTTGTTGAAATATTGAATGTAATCAAAGTAAAGTGAAAGTAAAGTGAAATTTATCAGTTACACAGGTGGGGTGTGGGGCTGGGGAGATGGGGGGGAGCGGGGAGGTATACTGTGATTCTTGGTGGTGGAATATGTGCACTGGTGAAGGGGTGGGTGTTCGAGCATTGTATAACTGAGACTTAAACCTGAAAGCTTTGTAACTTTCCACTTGGTAATTCAATTAAAGAATAAATTTTAAAAAATAATAATGCTTTAATTCTAAAATTTATTTTTAAACTTTAGATATTGTTAATATTCTATCATACAATAGAGTTGTTTTAAAATTAACCTTTTATGTATGTTATTTTCTTCAACTCTTGTTCTTCTGTTACTCTATTTTTTTCTTTTTTTCTTTTTCTTCCCTTAAAAAAAAAGAAGTCTCACAATGGAGATGTTACTGGTGCCCGCTCAAGCAAATCGATAAGCAATGGGATGACAAGAGACCTGGTTGGATTCTAAATGTGTCTTATTTTGTGGTGCTCTTAATAGATAACTGAATGTTGCTGAATAAATTGGCACATGATCAAATAATAAATAAATAAATAAAAGTTAAAAAAATTTAAAAATAAGGAGAATAAATAAAGAACCATTTCAAAAAAAAGGAATGATAGAGTGAAATATCCAAGCCACAGGGTCTGCAACACTGAACCAGTGGACCCAAGTTTTAAAATGCAGATTTAAACGGTGTCTGTCAAGATGGCAGACTGGAGCTTGGGGGTGGGGCGGGGGACAGTGGGGGATGGGGGGTAGGAGAAAATCTGAGACATTGGTGAAGGGAAGTTGACACTGGTGGTGGGATTGGTGATGGAATATTGTATGCCAAAAACCCAACCGAATAACTTTGCAATTCATGGTCCTTTAATAAAATAAAACTTTGGAAAGGAAAAGAAAATAATTGGTACTGGGAAAAGAGAGGTTCTTGTAGAATAGAGCTCTTCATCTGTGGGATCAGATGCCATCTCAGGAAAAACCAAGGAATAGAATTGAAATGTAGGCAATGCTGCAGGTGCAGAAAATTGCTTGGTTATCAGAAACCACTCTGCCCCTTTACCACACACAGATCAGAATTCTGTGCAGAGTCAAACTGACCATATTTTAATGTAACTGTTTTCACTATGACTACTATTTCAAGTCTTCTGGGTTAGATTAGCCATATTAAATAACAATAGTACCTGTCATCTACCAAGCACTGCTATGCTTCATGAGCCTTCCTAAGAACATTATAAAGATTAGAGCATTTCATTAGCATTCCAGTCTCAGGAAGGGGCATCATTTTATTAATTTTGCAGAGACTAACGCAGCCTGAGGTCACACAAACAGGAAAAGGCAATATCTGTATCTGGTGTTTTTTCACCAATTTGTCTTTTGGATCACCAGAGTTCAGAGCAAATTTTACCATCCAAAAACATTAAGGACAGATAAGAAAGAAAAGCAAAATAATTCTATCTAGTTCACTGAGAGTTAATAGTTATTTCAAACCTCCCTTTTCCTCTAAATTTAAACTATAAGCTGAAAATAGGGAAAACATCTAAAGACGTTGAGAAAATCCACCCAGAAAGTGAGATTTTGTTTGTTCTTTTGATTCAGGTTGTATCTGCAGCCTGCATAGACTGTTATTTAAAGCTTTAAAAATAAAAAAAAAATGTGTGAAACACTAGAGCAAAGTGGATATGGGGGAGTGAAGGAGCTGTGTGATAAGGAAAAATAACTTTTAAAACAATAGGTAGAGGTGCCCTGCAAAGCAAACTTCCGAGACTTGCTAGGAACGTCAAGTATTAAGTTCCAGGAAAACAGCCCCCAGAAAGGATAAAGCAGATCCTTCCTTTAAATGAGGTGCCCCTGCTGGTCATCAGGCAGGAAACGAGGCATAAACACCCTTTGCTGAAAATCTGCCTTCTGACCACCAATCATGGTTCTTCACTGTCTTCAGCATTCCAGAGGCTCCTAGTCAGGGATTATTCCCATGCCTTTGTCTATCTCGACTGTGCTCACAGTACACAGGGGAACATGAACACAGAAATGAAAGTCTAAGAGGACCTGGTGCTTCTCTATGGGCAGAGGAAATTTGGGAAATTTTAAGTGAACAGTAATTGAGAACTAAGTCCAACACAGTGTCCCAAATCTGAACTTAAAATTATGTCAGTTTCCCTTCTTGCTCCAACTCCATCTTCATAGTAAAACAAAGAGGAAATTTGTTGTTGATGTAGAGCATTTTATTTTTTTTTTTATTAAACAGCCATGATTTACAAAGTTACTGATAGTTGGGTTTTAGGCTATCCACACCAATTCCCTCCACCAATGTCAACTTCCCTCCACCAGTGTTCCTAGATTCTCTCCCTATCCCGACCCCCACTCCACCCCAATCTATCAACTTGACAGGCACATTACAAAGTTTCAATAGTTGCCACTTAAATCTCATGTTTTCAGTTCTGTTGTATCTGTGTTTGGGGGTATATGACTATACCCCTCACTGATTTCGCTGGTATAACTGAAACCCCGCTACCTTTTAATCTATTACTTCTCATTCTCTTCTTTCCCACTTGGCTTCTTTCCTTTTTTCGTCAGTATCCTCTCTAAATACTGGGGATCAGGATTACTTAAGCATCCCCATTTTACTATAAAACATTTGAAAGAGGAAATTTTAAAAAGACAGCAACTAGAGCAGCAGCTTGCACTTGATATAATGAAAATTGCATGCATTACTTTTTAGCTGATAAAAATAAATTCTTTGTTCCAAATGCCTTTGTAAACCAGATTTTTAGAATAGTCCTCTTTTTGAGTGAACTATTTTTGTTAGAATCATAACATTAAACCAATATTTACTGGCTATAAAGACACTATTCTTCACTCCTTCCTTTCTCCCTCTGCTCCACTCTCTCTCCTTCTGCAAGCATATAAAATCAGGACTAGCTGTCCTCTATTTATGTCTGACTCATGCTTTAAGATTACTTTGAAATCCAATATTTCCTTCTCAGGCACACAAGCCAGTTACTTCACATGATCTAATTTGCACACTTAACGAGATGTTCTCTAGTCCACTCTTCCCACCAAAGGATGGAATAGGTCTGGGACAGTGTAACCAAACACGCTGCCACTGGCCATCCTGAAGGACTCAAATCCCAGCTCTATGACCTAGCTCTCAGGAGGTTCTGATTTCTAATAGTTATTAAATTTCACTGTTTTCCTATTTGGGGGGGAAATGTAACAGAAACCATGGAATACTGGCCCACAGCTCTACAGCTCCCTGAACATCCACTGCAAGACTATATTCCAAGAACTGACCAGGAGTGAGGTAAGAGGTTTAGTTGTCCCTGTTACCTAACCTGAGGGGCACCACAAGAGACCTATATGGAGAGAAAACACAGAGAGCCAGAAGGCAGACAAAGCTCGCAAACATGCATACCAAAAGCATTTGAAGAGAGCACGCAGGCCTTTAGAGAGTAGATGGATAGAAGGACTTAAGATGTGACTGACAAGGTCATCCAGCCACTGGCTCTCTGAGTCTTTGTTCTACAAGCCCTCCTCTTCTACTTTGAAAATGTGTTGTCCAGCTATAAAAATTAGAATTTGTCTATTAACCTATGGCACTCATGTAATCACTTATTCTGAAAATGTTTATTTTAACAAAAATGAATGCACAGCCTCACGGGTCTCCAGGCACTTCTTTATCAGTGTTGCTTTCTCTCATGCTAACAATGCAGGATCTTGGGAACATTTGTGGAAGCCTCATTTAGTCAGAAGAGTTTTCATTTTGTTTCACTCTGCTTTGCCTTTCCTTTCATAAATTAAGATGATCAAGTGTTTGTCTTGACAATTATCTGAAATTTTAGGATGTTAAAAATTATTCAAATTCAAATACTGTATTAGAAATCTTACTATACTGGATCCCTAGTAAAAACAAAATTCAGCAAACTATAATAATGTAAGAGAATAGTTTTTTTGATACTATTAAAGGCATAAATAAAAATGTAGCACTATAGCACTATCTTCCCGTTGCTCATCAATTTGCTCGGGCAGGCACCAGTAACATCTCCATTGTGAGACTTGTTGTTACCATTTTTGGCATATCAATATGCCACAGGTAGCTTGCCAGGCTTTGCAGGTGGGATACTCAGTAGCTTCATGGACTCTCCGAGAGGGATGGAGGAGTTGAACCCCGGTCGGCCACATGCAAGGCAAATGCCTAAAATCTCTGGGTCAGGGGCACATGCCTTATATACTCTGGGCCCCAAGCTCCATCTTCAGCACTCCATGACCCCCAAGCACCCAGAACGGTATCCTGATGGCCCTAGAACTGCTGGGTTTAAACTTTGATCTGGTCTGGTTGGCCATATAACATGGCAAATAGTCTCTGGACTTCCTGAGTGTTGTTTGGAAGGCCCCTCCAAAAGAACAAAGCAGGAATCCCTTGTATGTTATAGGAGATAAGTGATATTTTTTACCAACATCATAGATAGAGAGCCAAAAGACAATGATAAAATAGGAAATTATCATGACTTTATGTGTTGAAAGTGCCTGCTGATTGGCCATGTTAAGTATCCCAGCTTCTGCTCTTAATGCATCCATCAAATCTTAATGTGCTTACTAAGTGTCCTTGACATCTCTGTCAACTCAAGCTCTGGCTCATGTGCTGGGAATCATAGCAGGGGAGGGATATAGTATTGAGTAAATGACCAACCTGTGAACTTTCTCATGTTCAGGCAACCCCAACGCTTAAAATATCAGGTCATGTTTGTCTCCTTATGTATTTGTTTCATTCTCTGAGATGGAGCCCTGCTGGATGGAGGTCAAAGATGCCCATCTAATTGTTTTATCGTGGTAAATTTCCACAATTATGAATAGTTTCCTTAACTCTTCTGGGGGTGGGGGATCCAGGAACTCACAGAGATAAGGCAAATGTTCTACCACTAGCCACATCCTAGACCCCACTGGCTCAAGAACCACTATTAAAGGGATTTTTTTTCTTCTCCAAGCAGAAAGTTTGAGTCTAAAAACATTACCTCACCTATTTTCCCCAATAAACCCGTGAAAGAGGTGTCACTCTCCCACCTCACAGAAGAGGAAAAACTGAAGCTTAAATAGAAAGCACACTGCCCTGGCAATGCAGCGTAAGTAACAGGGCAGAGACCAAGTCCCCAGATCCTGTGACAACTGAAAAAAAAAAAAAGGCACTCAAGCTGATCAACTGCCATAAGCATCTGAGATTGAATAAACTGGTATCAGAAAAATTAAACAGCTCATCCTCTTGCCTGTAGAAACTTATCATTGAGGCCAATCAACTCAGAAAGTGTCTCCCAGATCAGGAGAGACTTCAGGACAAACCCAAGCAATAGCCACACTGGTCTGGACATTGACATTTGCTGATACTTCTTTTTGGAATTTCTCTTCAGTGTTACTCATTTAGTTCCTAATAAGTCAGCACTTGACAAAACCTGGTGGTGTCTGTTGTTGGAATGCTCTATGGTTTAGGATGCACCATTTCATACAATTTCCCTGTAAGAAGTCAGAGCAAAAAATTTTCTCCAGTTTTATGTTTGGGTAGAGGTGGTGGGGGGAGGGGGACATTACCCGGCAGTGCCTGACGGTTTTCTAAAGTTGAAGAAGATTATCAGGTAAAACATCAGAACACCCCTGAACCACAGATATATTTCTGGAGTTCCTGTGAGCCTTAAGGCTGATTGTGTTTCCCTTTTTGCTTTGACAGCTGGAAAGCCTAAGGCTTTGGCTGACTACAAAGAGTTGTGCACAATGTTTAGCTATGCCCCACATGCCAACAACTTCTCAGGATTAATTTCAGCCCTCCCTCTATATCCCCTTTTCCTCATTACTTGAATTTTTCTTCTCCTATGATATTTTATTGCAGACACTTATGTAATGCTTTTCAAATTCTTTTTGAGCTAAAAGCATTCATAGATAGATAAATAGATAGATAGATGTGTATACTATATATATATATATATATATTCCAATTTTTGTGTGCAACAAAAATCTCTATTTGTGCACCTGGAAGAAAAGAGAAATTGCCCTCATTAGACTGAGATCTTCAAGGACAGGGAAGATGTCTTACTCATCTCTGCCTCCTTGGTACAAATCCTCTGGCTTGGCATAATGTCATCACCTGCTAACAGCTTATTGAATTGAATTGAATTCTGAAATATCCCCAGGGACTCTTTGGGAGAGTCTGAAAACTATTTAGAACTTTGAACTACTGTCTCAGGACTTCAGTCTCCACTCAATGAAGGAAATTTTTTTTGCATTTGCTTTTTGTCATAAGTGGAAAAAGAGACTATTTCCTGTGATGACAGGGTCCATGCCATACACTTTCCACACCCTGAACATTATATGTATTGACAGTCCCCTCTGAACAGAGCACTCCAATCAGCTCATGGGGGTTTAGCAAACATTTTCTCATTAAAGGTTGAAAATTAAAAATATGGTTATCTTTCATGCATAGGAGCAAGCAGCTGCTTTCTTCTGAAACTTCTCAGGCTTCCCTCAATAATGTATGTCAAGAAAATGGAGCAATACATCTAAACAAACACTAAGATGTGGTGGTGGGGTGCAGAGAAATATCTCAAAGGGGTGCAGAGCATTCCTTGCATGAGGAGTCCCCTAGCTAAATCTCTGACCCAAGGTCCCCCAAACACCACGAGCTACAGGCTTGGTATTCCCCCAGTACCCTTGAGCCTAAACAGCACTGTATCCCCAGTCTGAGCACCGAAGTGTCAGAATTAAATATCTCTAGGTTATGACGTTAGGTTTAGAAAATTTGGGGCTCAAATGCTGTGCCTCTATGCCACTAACTAGCTTTGCAACCATACCTGACCTGACCTAACTCTCTAACATCATGTACTCTCCATTTTCTCACATTTATTTCTTTGATTTGCCATTTTGGACCACACCCTTTAGTACTCAGTAGTTATTCCTGGCTCTGTGCTCTGGAGTGACCTGTGGCAGTGCTCAGGGCACCACATAAAGTGGTGGGGGTCAAATCAGGGTCACTACTAACTTAACTACATGTAACATAAATACTTAATCTCCTGTATTATCCCTCTAGTTCCTCGCTTACCTTTAAGAGGTGAAAAATTGTAGTACTAACCATGCTATTACTGTGAGGATTTAATGATAGACTGAGCAGATATCCTTAGCCGACTGCCTTCAATGTTGAATAACTCAGTAAATAGGGCTCTTGCCTATTTTCTTAGTTCATTCCAAAGTCAAACATCAAGGGTATTCCCTTAAGAACTGAGTGCTGAGCAGTGTGCTCATGACATAAACAACCTCTATTTCAATGCTAATATCATTTCAAACTTGCAAAGACAACACTTCTTTGCCAAATATAGGACCAAGTTAAGTTTTCTTCCCTCCTTTCTGCTAAGGAGGTTTGCTGTGACAAGGTACATGAGGGGAGCAGGGCTCATTAATAGCTAACTTCAAAATCCTCTTAGCATACTAGGAATAATTGAAAATGACAGGGCTTCTCAACTATTTCAAAGAGATACTGAGAAATGGGATTTGAATTTAAAGCAAGCATCATTAACAAGATTGAAATATTTGGGAACCTCATGGCTGGTTTCTGAGGATTAGACTTAGAAAAACAAATACTCTTCTAAGTGAAGCATAAACTGAATTTATGAGTTAGAGATAATTCCATGCTTTGAAAGATAAATCTCTTCAATGTGTTGACAATATAAAAATATGTTTTCATTTCTGCTCACTTTGATAAAAGACGTTCCACACTTACCTATATAGAATGTCAGCTCAGAGGCCTACTAGTCATTGATCACTAAAATCTTCCATTATCTTGTCCTTAACTCATGACAACTCCATCTGAGACCTCTGCATGTTCCAGCTATAGGCAAGGAAAAGACAATGATATGAACATCTTATCTACACAAAGACCAACTTTGAGTTCAAAGGCAGGGTAAAGGAACCACGATTGAGGCTGGAGCGATAGCACAGCAGGTAGGGTGTTTGCCTTGCATGCAGCCAACCCAGGTTCAATTCCCAGCATTCCATATGGTCTCCTGAACACCTCCAGGAGTAATTACTTAGTGCAGAGCCAGGAGTAACCCCTGAGCATTGCCAGGTGTGACTCAAAAAGGAGGGGGGAAAAAAGGAACCACAATTACCCACTAGGTCAGTATCTTCTGAGTACAAAAATTAGAGTACTTTGTCTTCAATATCATGGGTACTGAGTTGACACTGCTCCTCCTGGGTCCTGTGAGAAACTGAGAATTCACACTGTGTCCCTCTGTTAAACACATCGGTGATGAACTTGGGCCTGGAGGCTAACTGATGAGCTGGAATAACTGTGTGACCTTGGGCAAGTCACTTTCTTCTTTGTACCTCCATCTGTTTATGCGTAGGAAAGGAATAGTATACTAGAACTTACTTCAAGGAATTGTTATGATGATAAAATGATATGTGTCTGCTTGGACTGTCAAAAAAAATTACCATAGACCGGGAAGATTTACGTAACACAACTATTTCCTCATAGTTTTCTATTTCTGTTTTTGTTTTGTTGGCCACACCAGGCAGTCCTCAGGGCTGACTCCTGACTCTGCAATCAGGGATTGCTCCTGATCAGTTTTAGGATTAGATGTGGTGCTGAGGATTGAACCCACATAGTCCACATGCAAAGAAAATGCCCTACCTGCTACACTATCACTCTAGCCCATCTTACCACTTTTATAAGGACACTAATCTATCACTAGAGTCATTCTCATATCCTCATCTAACCCTAAAAATATCCCAGAGACTTCATCTCTAAATACCACCATGTTGGGGATTAGTTTTCAGTGTAAGTATTTGGATGAAACATATCCAAAAAGCACAGAAGCAACTGATTAGAAAAGAGGTGCTTTATGAGCAAGAAAACAACTTATACCAACTAGGAGGAATATCTACTAGTTGCAGAGCAAGGAAGTAAGGTTCTGATTTTATGCCTGGTAGAGAGAATTAGGGCTATCTAAGAGGCTTTACATATTTTGTAGTTTTTCAGGAAACCCAAGCAATGAAAAGCTATAGAAAGGTGGACAGGTACATTTGAGGAACAAAGAACAAATTTCAAATAGAGAGAAGATGAGGGAGGAATATGCTCAGGGGTATGCTTTTAGTTCAATGATGAGGAGAAAGATTAGATCAGGTCAGGTATGGTTGCAAAGTTCAGGTTGAAGAGGTTTCATTACACAGTCTTCCTGATTAGTATTGTCCAGTAGGAGTTTTGGGCTCCTTGTCAGTGCAAGGTATTCCTCAGGATGCCTTGTTTCAGAAAAACCAAAAGAATGTAGCAAGATGGGGTGTCGAGAGGGGCTGTCATGGTTCTACAAACTTCAAGCCTCAGGTGGGTCTTTCGTAGCTTTCCTAACCTTAGATAATCCCTCTAAGGTTGTTGTTGCCATTTTTTGTTGGAGTAGAAGAGTGGGAGATTAAAGGGCACAGAGTTAGGAAAAGTTTTGATTATTCAATGACAGACATTTTTATTCTGACCACCCCTGATTGCTTCCCTCTTTCAAGATTTACATCCTTCTCACAGACAAAATACATTTTGCTACTCAATAACCTTAACAGTCTCAACTTGATTCAACATAACTCTAAATCTAAAGCACAAATATTATCAAAATCTGTGACCAGAAAGATAGTACGGCAGGTAGGTTGGAATAGCTGCTAGGGCAATTGCCTTGCACATATCCAACCAAGTTTCATTCCTGGGAACCATATTGGATCCCTCCAGCCCCTCCAGTAATGATCCCTGAGTGCAGAGTCAGGAGTAAGCCATGAACATGGCCCAAAACCCAAATCAAACAATAAATTAGTAGGACTGAGCATTGAAGACTTAAATATCCTAGGAAAATAGTCCTTTTTTAGCTCTAAAATTATAAAAGCTAACAAGGCATACACTTTCAAAATACAACAGTGATTACCTGCCAAGGATTCCCACTCTCAAAACTAGAGAACGAGGAAAGAAAGAAGTAACAGACCCTAACACTTTCAAAACCTAACGGGGCAAAGTCCATTAGACCTTGAGATTTGAGAGAACAAGATAGCTCATTCATTCCATGCTCTGCCTTCCCAACCCTCAGCAGTGACAATGTCAACCCAAAGCCTGGCAAAAGGGTCTGTCCCTTAACTGTCCTAACTGGGAAACGACTCAACCATTTGGAAGCAATCTACCTCCTAGCTTTGCACTGGGGTTATGGTGTGGCAGAGGGTCCTGAAACATCTCTGAGGAGTGGGGAGAAAGCAGCATCATTCATCTCCAGTCTTAAATAACAGAACCTGGCTTCTACTGAGATGGCTGTTTAGGGCCAGGATTTTTCTACATCAAGACTGATTCCCACTCACACATTCTGGCTATGGTGTCCACACATCTTTTTCAGTTGTGGTGCCCACCAGGAATCACACCCCTGTTTATGATGCTCACACACACCTGATTGTGACAGGAGAAGAAATAGCTTCTGATGCCAGAAATCACTGACAGCAGAGCTGCTGGGATCAAACAGCAGAGCTGCCAGAATCACATTTTGTGCATGTGGAACAGCATGGATTAGAACTCATTACCATGTGCTTACAAGGCCAGTGTTCAGTGTCCCTACATTATTCCTTCAGAACCCTGGCCATATTTCTATTGAATTCTCTTTAAAGTTTTACTATTTTACTATTTCAATTTATGCCTGATAATTTTTTATTGGATACCAAATACAGTAAATTTTTCCTTGTTGATAGCCGACAAAGAAAATTTTTAATTCCCCTCATTTTTTGTTATATATTCAATTTTTAATAATATTCTGAATTATCTTGATACAAGTAATCAATTGTAATTTTTTCCAAATTAAATTCCCTCTTTTCTTTTTGGTGCTGGGGTGGGTCACAGTGCTCAAAGCTTACTTCTGGCTCTGTGCTGGGGGACCATAAAGGGAGCTGGGGTCAAACCTGGGTCAGCCGCAAGCCACACCTATGCCCTCCCCGCTCTGCTAGGCTCAGGCCCAGCTTCCTTTTTCTTTTCTTCTTTTGGAGTGTTCTGCCCCATGTAGCAGGGCACAAGGCTATTCCTGGTCTGTGCAGGTGGACTGGAACGATAGCACAGCAGGTAGGGCATTTGCCTTGCACGCGGCCAACCCAGGTTGGATTCCTTTGTCCCTCTCAGAGAGCCTGGCAAGCTACCAAGAGTATCCCGCCCACACGGCAGAGCCTGGCAAGCTACCTCTGGTATATTTGATATGCCAAAAACAGTAATAAGTCTCAGAATGGAGATGTTACTGGTGCCTGCTCGAGCAAATTGATGGAACAATGGGACAACAGTGCTACAGTGCTTAAAAGCTTAAAGAGGATATTTCGTATTGCCAAAGACAGTATATGGTATTGTTCATTTTTCTTCATCTCCCCTATTAAGTATGATCTCCATTCAGATTGCAAAGGGGAAAAAAAATTCTTTTTTCATAGCTAAATAGTATTCCTCTGTGAAAATATACATCTTCTTTATCCACCTATTTATCATTCAATGAGTACTTTGTTTCCAAATTTCAGCCATTGTGAATAATGCTACAAAAACATGACTCCAGATATCTCTTTAAATGTGTCATATTTTTCAGGAAAATAACCAAAGTTCTACTCCTATAATCTCTTCATTTTTTTTTTTGCATAGGGATGGATTCTGGAAAGCTTGAATTTTTTTTAAATTTCTTTTCTTATTTTATTTTATTTTATTTTTTATTTTTATTTTATTGAATCACCGTGACAAAAGTTACAAAGCTTTCAGGTTTAAGTCTCAGTCATATAATGATCAAACCCCCATCCCTTCACCAGTGCACATGTTCCACCACCAAGAACCCCAATATGCCCCCCTCCCACCTCCACCCCCCACTACCTGAGTGGCTAATGATCTTCACTTTATTCTCTCTATACTTTGAATACATTCAATATTTCAACAGAAATCACTATTATTATTTGGAATTTCCCCCCAACAATCAAACCTGCTGAAAAGGCATCATTTGATAATTTGTTTTTCATTGCTGAGAATGAAGATTATATGAGCTTTTGGATTTCTGATATTTTAGCTCAGTTGACAGTCTAGATGCATTTCTATCAGAAGCCAAGAGGTGCCAAAAAAGGGTTAGTAGACCTCCCGGATCATAGTCTTTAAGGAGAAGAGGGTAAAGCTTGAATTTCTTGAGGCTTGCTGATGATGTATGTTGGGTAGAGTTCAGTGGCCTTTATTTACATCTAAACAAAGTGCTTCATTGCTAAGGTCAGGCAAATCTGAATAAAAAGACATTAGTTTCTCCTCTAATGTCTTTTTTTGTCCTGGCATTTCCATATCAACTGGCAGAAAGACTATTTCCATCTCTCTGCAAACTTCACAAAATGTTGTTTTTGTTTGTTTGATTGTTTTAGGGGGCATATTTGTTTATCTTTTGTGGTTCTGTGCTGCTTTTCAGTGGTTCTTTCCCTAGACTCAGGTGGTCTCAGAAGTCTGTGCCAACCTGTAATCAGATGAAGACTTAAGCAAGACTTTCTGCAATCCCTCATCCTGTGAACTTGATCCACTGTGGCTTCCTAGACACCTGGCTACAAGCCAGAAAGATGATGAGTTACCCTGTTTCCTTCCCTCTGAGGCAAACCAGAAATTCTCACTCCAGAATGAAGCTGGAGAAACCCTATTGTTCAGGCTGCATCATATCCTACTCATTGAGAGCCATATTCTGAAGTGCTTGAAAAGTAATGTAGAAAACTCTTGTATTATATACTTGGTCTAGCTTTTAATTGGGAAGACAAATCCAAGTTCCATTATCCCTTCTTGCCTAGAAAGAAACTGTTTTAAGAAAAAGAAATGATCTCTAGTTTCTTATTTTTGCTTCATCATCACAAATTTAAGTTACATAAAGTGCTTTTCTTTTACAGAATATGAAAGATTGAATTACCCTCAAAATATGGCACTCAGATTAATGAGGTTTTTATTGTCATAAATTGGAATTCCTGTTACATTTATAAAACATCTCCTATTTGCCATTTTTATATTTTATTTATTCTCATTCCAACTAATATCAATCACCATGGGAAATGTTTAACATTCTAAAATATTCTTCTGGTATGCTGAGGTTGAAATTTTAATGCACTTTTATAGACATCTCCAACTGGAAAAAGTATTAGCCATCCTACAGTGTAATCTCTTGTTTTTCTACATAACAAGTAGACCTAGAAAGGGGGGTGAGTTATTTTTTGGGCTTTTTCCTTTTCTTTTTCTTTTTTTTTTTTTGGTTCAATGTAAATCGGTTACCCAGGGGCAGAGCAAAAACCAGAATCCATTTCTCCTTTCATTAAATGATCAATGCACTAAGCAATCAGCTAGGGAGTCTAGCTGAATGTCAGGCATGGCTCTAGACATTTCCTGCAAAACTGTTCTTCTCTACACTAGTGAGTCGCAGACTAATAGTGGTGACAGTCATGTAGCAGATAATTAGGGTGGCTCTGCACATGGGGCATGGGGAATAGAAGGCAAGTGATGTTCTCGCCACTGTTCTCAAAGTCACCACTGTCCTCTCCCCCCTTAATATTCCACACAAAGATGCTTTTAACTTTGTGTGAATGTGTCATTTGCCAAGAGGATAAATTATTTTTATGCAATTAGTTCTAAAATTAAGAAACAGAATAAGGCCAGCATGTGAGAAGTCTATTTTCAGTTATCTTCCCCCACACATACACACTCGAAAAAAAGAACGGCACTAAGGATTAATTGAAAGCACCCCAACCTCATTCCCCAGGGTGTGTCTGAAAGACTGAGTCCCAGTTCATTAGTGGTCTCCTCTGACCCAGATGTCTCCTTTTGTTGAAGCCCTCTGAAAGTCCTCAGTCGCTAATTCCACAGAGATCTCTATTATGTGGTTAAATATGAGCTATTACTACACTATGAAATGTACACATTTGTATAATTTGAGTGACTCATAGATTAAAGGAGTTTTTAAAATACCATCTGGGAGTTTTCACTTTACAACTTTCCCAAGACAAAGCTACACTTTTAGAATCACTTATGAATTATTCCTTAAACAATAGCAACAAGCAGATGAATGTTTCAATGAAGGACACAGATGATTCTGCTTATCAGGCTAATTTGTCTTATTTAATGTGCAGAAAATCTATTTAATTCTCTATTTTTTAAAATATTATAAATTAAGATGACTCATTGATGAGTCAAAATGAAATCTTTTTTTTTCCTTTTTCAGCCACATCTGGTGATGCTCAGAGCTTACTCCTGACTGCATTCAGGGATCACTCCTGGTGGTGCTGGGGATGGGGTGCTGGATATCTAACCTGGTCAACCACATACATACAAGGCAAATGCCCTACCTGCTGTACTATTGCTCCAGCCCCTCAAAGTGAAACCTGTAATAGTGGTTGAATCTACAAAATCTTTCACATCCAGAACAAAATCAAATGTTGACTCTTACAAAACAATGTGATGGAGAAACATGAATGTACTTTGAAAGAAATTATTGTGACAGTAAAAATACTAAAGATATCGCTTTTATCAGCACTAGCAGAGGATCTCTTACTGGTTTTTCAGGTTTGTGCTCTCAAAATGGTCTTCCAAGTTAAGTGGACATTATTAGTCCTTTGTTTGGTCTTCTAGCACTTCAAAGGTAAAAATGGAAATGGAAGGAATAACCAATGTTAATAAAATACTGCAGTTTCTTGCCTCCACACCTGGCTGTCTTCACCGAGGCCATTCGGAGTGGGGCAGGTTGAGTTTCCCTCCCTGGCCCAAGCAGAGCCCCGGCAGCAGAAGACCTCTGGAACCCAGCTACAGCCATGCTCAAGGCCACTCTCCGCATGTTCAGATGAGCCTCACGCGTGAAGGAACCAGCAGAGGAACCTAGGTGTGTGGGACCTGGGGCTGAGATCTCCAAGCCTGCTTGGATTGGGGCTGGGCCTCCTCCACCCAGACACCCCCTTTTTCCAGTAGCTTGGCAGCCACACCCACAAACTGCTCGAAGTGCCATGTAATCCCATCAATGGCCAAGATCCAGAGACTATAAAACAATGCTCCCTCTTATAGCCTAGTTCTTCCTCTCAGAGAACCTGGCAATGTACTGGGAGTATCCTTCCCACACAGTAGAGTCTGGCAAGCTCTCCGTGGCATATTTGATATGTCAAATACAGAAATAATGATGGGTTTCATTCCCCTTACCCTGGAAAGAGTCTCCAATGTGACACTGCTGGGAAGAAGAGTAAAGAGAGGCTGCTAAAATCTCAGGGATAGGACGAATGGAGATGTTACAGGCACCCACTCAAGCAAATTGATGGTCAATGGGATGATAGTGATAGTGATAGTGAATAAAAATACTATAACCCCAAAAGAGACTAGTTAGGGCCAGAGAGTTAGTACAGGGGTAAGGTATTTACCTTGCATGCAAACAACACTGGTTCTATTCCAGGTACCACATGGTTTCCTGTAAATTTCTGGGTATGACCCTGGAGAGTTCTGAGCACCACTGAGATGGTCCAGGTATTTCCTGGCACTACAGTACCTGAGCACTACCACATCCTCAGGCTCTTACATTGAGCCACAGGCCCAATCAGCCACGAATCACTGAAAGCAGCCCCTATACCTTCTAAACATTGCCTATGAGCCTCCAAAAATTACAATAATAAATAAAAAGAAAATTCCCATAATTAAAAAATTCCTGTATCATTTAAATTTCTACTCAGGTATTTTGTAGGGTTTCTGGTAATACCAGCACCAATTATTAAATTTTTAATGTTGATACATTTTCTTTTAATTAGCACCGGGAAACAAACATGTGAGAAACTAATAGACAATGAACATAGAAGCAATAAAATATTGCTGTGGACTTTACTGCTTAACCCTTGGATCTATTTCATAGAACCAAACTGCTCTTTTATTCTGTGATTAATTTTATTAAAAGTAAATCTACATGCTTCACACATTTTGTAATCCCATAAGTGAAATAATTAATAAGTGATCAAAACCAGTTGCTATTGTATCAAATTCATGTGGAAAATAATAGTCACTGCCTCATCACTGTAAGGCCCCAGTTAGTTAGATCACTATGTTGAGAATCAATGTTTCCATTCCTTATAAACATATGACTTGCAGAAAGTCCTATAAGTGCTTCACAAATATTGTATTGTTCAAAAGTTACTTGCTGAAAATTTTTTCATTAAAATTAGGAGAATTTTTTCCTATAGCCTATGTCTCATATTGAAACACAAAAATGCATTTTGATGTCATTAGACATAGCCCTCTGTCAAAGTTTTCTAGTTCAGGATAGAATTTTTGGCAAGTTCTTCAAGTTATACATGCTATCAAACTGTCACTTCTTGAAAACATTTGACAAAAATTAAACCTATGAAATAAAACTATTTGAAAGAGATGAAACCACTCTTAACCACCTGTGATCTTACCATATTTAGCCTACCCACAGCTACCTGCCCACTATGACAGCTTCACCAACTCTTCTAGCACCATGATTTCCTTATGCATGAAATCAATGACTTCCAAGTAAAATTTTAACATGTATGATTCTTCCTTCCCTACATGGTTTCAATATATTGACTCAGCACATATTAACTCCACTTTCTGAGATTAAAGCAGAGAGGTCCCTTGCAAACAACCAGCTAGATAGCTGTTTCCAGACTTCTTTCAAGAAAAAATCCTTTCGCTCCTGCTCTCAGATATAAGTACAGCACTTACAGATTGTTAAACCCTGGTTCTGTGTATTAAAGCCTACTGAAAAAAATCACCTTGGAATTATTTGGGAACACACAATTTTAAAAAAGGAGCCATTCAATCAGATGACTGTATCACTCCCAGACACTTTATTAGTTAGCACAATAGGTATGTTAGCACATATGTATTCTTGGCAAGCAGAACCAAGAACAAATAATTCTACAGTAAGTTGTTTCAAATTAATGGACAGAGAGGTGACTAATTACACAGTAAGAACCTATTCATAGCAAAGTTCTGAATAGAATCTGAAAAGTTTTTAGTTCTCTTTAAGGCAAGATCAAATGGTCAATTATGCTATAGTTTTAGTAGGCACTAAAAAACAGTTTTAAAACAGGCTACTTAGAGATGGAAACTCTGTGCATTTCAGACTTCACCCAAAAAACATGGCCTCTTTGGAAGCCCTCTTGGTACAGCTATAATTTTATAGTTAATTTATGAATTCACGAATGGGTTAAGATTAACTCTGTTGAAGCTTATTTTTCTTTCCATGAGATGACTACTTGAATCAAACCATATTCACATAAAATATGCTTAGTACTGAGCCATCTACCCAAATATTGCATAACAGACTTCTCTTCCCAGGGTCTGGCAAATTCTGAGCAGGGTCTGGTAACAGGAACTGAGCATGATTCTGCTAGAAATCATCCTTTTCAAACTGACACTTTCCTTTATCCTCTCCCCCTTTCATCCTCCCTAACAGCCAAATATAAAGATGTTCCCATGAAGAAAAGATTTTTTGTCACATTGCATCAAAGTTCTTTGGTGAACTCTCATCCCACTAATTGTCCTCACCTGCAAGGGGAATCACAGTCAGTCAGATGCAGCAGAACAGAAGAGAAGGGCACAGTGTCCTACACAATTCTGCTGCTTGCTCCCAGTCACCTTAGTCACATCAGAATCACCTGGAGATTTTATTTAAAATGAAGGTCTCTGTGCTTTATTACAGACCTATGGAATCAGAAATGGAGGAGAGATGGCCAGAAATCCACTTTTTGTTTGTTTGTTTTGGGGTCACACCTAGTGTAGCTCAGGATTTATTCCTCCTGCTTTTGCACTAAGGGAGCACTTCTGGCAGCTCTCAGGGGACTATTTGGGGTTGTGAGGATCACTTGGAACAAGGGCCAGAGAGATAGTACAGTGGGTAAGGTGCTTGCCTTGCATGCAGTAGACCTGGATTTGATCCCCCATATTCCATATGGTCCCCACTCCCTGAGCAGGACCAGGAGAATTCCTGAGTGAAGAGCCAGGAGTGACCCCTGACCATCCACAGATGTGACCAAAAATTTAAAAGGAAAAAAATAAAACAGGTCAGTCATGTGTAAGGCAATTGCACTACCAGCTGTGCTAGCTCTCCAGTCTTAGAAATCCATGTTGGGAGCCAGAGTAATAGTAGAGTAAGTAGGGCACTTGCTTTGCACATGACCAATCCAGGTTCAATCCTTAGCATCCCATATGGTACCTGAGGCCACCTGAGCACAGAGCCAGGTGGAGTAAACCCTAAACACAACAAGGTGTATCTCCCTACACACACCTAAAAAAGAAATCCACCCTTTTAAATTTTTTAATCACCTTGAGATAGAGCATTACAAAATTGTTCATGATTGTGTTTCAGTCATACAGTGTTCCAACACCCATCCTTCCACCAGTGTCATTTCCCAGTACCAGAGTTCCAAGTTCCCCCCGCCACACACACACACACACACACACACACACACACACACACACACACACACACACACACACACACACACACCTCTTCAAGCCACCCTTCACCCCAGCCTGCCTCCATTGGCAGGCACCTTTCTTCTATCTTTCTTTCTTTCTCTCTCTCAGTTTAGGCATTATGGTTTGCAATGAGGCTGAAAGGTTATCATCTATATCCCTTTACCTGTTTTCAACACTCAGTTCTTGTTCATTTCGAACTGGTATTGTCATAATGGATCCTCCTCTATCTTAACTACCCAACATCTCCCACACCATTGACTAACCAGTCCTCCTGGCCCATTTTTTCTGGCCTTGGATATTAGAAATCCACATTTTTTATAAGCCCCTGCTATCCCCAGGACCATATAGTCCTCTGAGCACCACTGGATGTGATTCCCAAGCATTGTCAGTAGTGACCCCAAAGCTCAAAATAACAGCAATAAAAGTTCATAAAATTATTTTTCCAGCACTGTGGTGAATTAATCAGACACAGTCTATGTGATTAAGGCTAGGATTTATCTTAAAAATATTATCAAGATAACCATGTTCCGCCGACACTGCCATGTAAGCTCATCTACCAGTTCTTCTCCAGAGACTAATGACTAAATCTCGAAAGAGAGCAACTAGCCACAAAAATTTCTTGGACACATAGGTCCAGGCAGAGATGTCCAGGATGATCTCAGGAAGGGGAGCAGATCAAATTCTCATCCTACCAAAGCCCCCATACCTGTATTCACATCTCAACAGCTACTTCCATGCCTGAGGCCCGACTCACAACTGAGCTCTAGAAAGATACCAATCTGCTGGAAATTTCAGGTACACTGGGCGTTTTTGGCTATAAACTCCAGGCCTTCTTGGAATTGGGATGGGTGACCTCCCCTCATGCCACTCCTGTACTTCCAGAAGCCCCAGCAACCACACCCACATTCCACCACCACCACCAGGTAAGCTCACTGCCCATGAAATGTTCTGGATTTTCTGGAGCCAACATCTCCAAACTATACAATACTAACATCCCAGTAGGAACACACCAGATTGGATGAGAATGTAACATAGAAGCCGACTACTCACAATTAACAAAAACATAAACACAGGAGGAGCAACAACAAGGTTGATAAAACCTCAAACAAGGACTTTATGCCATCATACTGAGACAATTTTCACAAATTTTCTTTCACTGAAGTACTTTTTGATCATCAATTAGCCATTTTGTAATAACAAGTAATATAAAATAAATTATTTTGGAGGTATGAAGAGCAGGCTTGAGAAATAATTGGAAAAATGGAGACAATGGTGGAGGGAAGGTCCCAGTTGGGGGAAAAAAAAGTCTATTATAAAGTCTATTAAAAAGTCCGTTCGGATGGGCCTCACACATGAAGGTACCGGCAGAGGAACCCAGGTGTGTGTAATCCCATCAACAGCCAACATCCAGAGACTTAAAAGCGAGCTCCCAGATGTGTGAGGCTGTGAAGCGCATATCTTGTAGCCTACTTCTCCCTCTGGGAGAAACTGGCAAGGTTCTGAGAGTTTCCTGCCCACATGGGACAGCCTTGCAAGCTTCCCATGGTGTATTCATATGCTAAAGCCAGTAACAAGCTGGATCCCATTCCCCTGACCCTGAAAGAGCCTGCAGTGCGACATCATTGGGAAGGCCAAGTCGAGAGAGACTTCTAAGATCTCAGGGAAAGGACAAATGGAGAGGTTACTGAAACTGCTCGAGAAATCGAGAAATCGATGATTAACGGGATTTTGTGATTGTGATCATGATTTAAAAGTCATACTTTTCAAGAAGGTTGGATTACTGTTGGAATATTGAATGCCTATAATAGATGCATCATGAACAACTTTGTATGCCACCATGTTTAAATAAACAGGGGGACATTATTAAGGAGTCAGAACAATAATACAGCAGATAAGGTTCATGCCTTGCACACACCAGACCTGAGTTCAATCCCCGGCACCCCATCTGCTTTCCAGAACACCAGCAGGAATAATTCCTGAGTGCAGATCCAGGAGTAACCACTGAGCACTGACAGATGTGACCCCAAAACAAAACAAAACAAAAACCACTATTGAATGATAATAATACAGCTTCAGACAATAGAATTTATCTCACTCTGTAGATCTACTTCTCTTCAATGTCAAGGTTCGTGAACTTTTGTTTATTGACAAGATTAACTTAATGGAATTTGGAACACTATGTTTCATTGTGGATGGTTAAATATTCAATGGATTACTCTGCTAGAAATTGCTCATAGAAGTAACTGTGATGCTTTGATAAATGAGCAGCACATTCCCAATGTGTTAAATTGCTTGAAATACAGTGAACAAATGCTGAATCTCATTTGGAGCTAGCAGCCACACTTATCTCTCATGATTTTTTTAACTATAACAGAATGAACTGGCATATGCTGGGCAAAATGTTATGCAAATTTTGATATTTTCTCAGCAGTACAAATTAAAATGTGGAGTGTGTTGTGGTAGTTGATTTACAGGTGACGATCTGAAGGAATCTAGCAATTATTTAAAACACATTTAAAATCATTTAAATTTTGTTAATTATAAATATAGAAAACATGAGATAAAAATATTTTTAAATACAAGAAAATTAAAATAGCATTTTTATTTTGCAACATCATTCAATCACTCAAAGATGACCAGTTATCATTATTTAATAATTAATGATTACAATAATTTTACTCAGTTAAAAATCTTCTAACTTTATAGATTATAAAACTGTGTAAAAAATAGAATTTTTATTCCCTTCTAATTTGTTTCCACTGCATACTGTAAAGCTATAGATGTTCATTTTATATTTTATTTGAATAATAGTGATTTATGATAATAAGCTTCATGCGCAATGTATCTACACATGCCTCCCACCAGAGTGGCCACTTCCCTTCACCATTGTCTCAGAGTCTCTTCCCAAAACTATAGAAGTTTTATTTATATTTTTGCAAGGTAACACGTAACTGAAATATCATTAGTTGTGATTTTATTTCAGTAACTTTTCTCTCTTTCTTTCTTTTCTTTCTTTTTTTTTTTTTTTTGGCTTCTTGGGTCACACCCAATAATGCTCAGGAGAGTTACTCCTAGCTTTGCACTCAAGAATCACTCATGGCGGTGCCTAGAGGACCATATGGGATGCCGAGGATCAAACCTGGGTCATCCTAGAGCAAGACAAATGCCCTACCCACTGTACAATGACTCTAGCCTCTCAGTAATGTTTCTTGAGTTTTCCAAAGTTGTCACTTAAATTATTTGAGATAAATAGTTTTCTTTCCTAATTACATGTGCATAACTTCTTATTAAAATTTTCATAATTCCATCGCTCAAGCAAATCGATGAGCAACAGGATGACAGTGACAGTGACAGTAACATCAAATGAGAATAGTGGGTTATTTTTAAATATACTTCATTTTCACAATTTTAAAAAAATGATCCTAGAACTTTCTACTAAGTATAGCTATTAGTTTCAGACAGGTGATCTCTTGAGTGACATATTATTCTAAAATTATTAAACTGTTTAAAATAAAAATTTACCTAGTGTTTGGATACCGACTTAGTCAAATATTCTCTATTGACTATTCAATATTGTACATTTTCTAATGTTAAAGCATCATTGAATTCCTTAAATTATCTTTATTTTATCCTAATACAGTCTTTGTAAAGTGCTTATAACCAGTGTGTGTTAAGTTAATAATATGAGTCTGTTTCAAGGATTGAGACTTTTTTAAAAATTTGTTAAATACATCTTATTTTTCTTATTGTAAAACTACTAGTTTAATATAACAAACAAAACATATAAGAAGAAAATGGAAAAACAAGAACCAACAATTCTCTTTCTAAATTATCACTATTAGTTCTTTGGCTTAAATTGAATTTAGCTAATCTACTGTTGATATTTATTTAGATAACTTCAAATTTTTTGTTTTCATTGCTATAAACAATATGCAGTGAAAAGTTATATGTGGATAATGCATGTATGCATAGTTACTTACATGTGAGGATATTCTAGAAAATATATTCCTAGATATAGAATTTCTGGATCAAAAATTTTGTATGCCATATTTTAATAGTTAGCACATCACTTCAAAACACAAACAACCTAATTTTCTACTAACAACACATAAAAGGAAAAGTTTCTCTGTTCTTCTGACAAACTTGTATAGTCAATACATTAATCCTTTATATCATGGTTGACTGCAGTAGCTCTGCAACTTTGAAACAATGACTTCAATAGTACTCATGCATAAATGAGCACTGTAGCTCAGTAGTGTTGTGGTCCCGTTGCTCATCGATTTGCTCGAGCGGGCACCAGTAACATCTTCATTGTGAGAATTATTGTTACTGCTTTTGGCATATCGAATACGCCATGGGTAGCTTGCCAGTCTTGGCCGTGTGGGCAGGATACTCTCGGGAGCTTGCCAGGCTCTCTGAGAGGGACCAAGGAATTAAACCCGGGCTGGCTACAGGCGAGGCAAACACCCTACCCGCTGTGCTATCTCTCCAGTCCTGCATAAATAAAAAGTTAACAAAAAGGTGGAAAACATATCTCATTATTTAATTTACATTATTTTAATTATGAATGAAAATTAAGATATTTTGTGTTCATGTTCCTTGTGTGAAATATCTCTTCATAAAACTTTTATCCAATTATGACTTGTCTTTTTCTTATTGGCCTTTGACTATCCGTTGATATTGCAGCAATTTTCTCTTTGCTTTTAAGTTTACACTGAACGTTTCATTTTATACTGAACTTTGATGAGCATATTTTTTCAGGTGATGTAAGGTATTGTAAAGTATAGTGCCTAGGAATAAATTTGGAATCTAAAGTTATACTGAGTTCAGAATTCCACTTATCATTCACTTACTATTACTAAACTTCCCTCTGACTCAATTCCTATGTCTGGAAAATATATGATATATAGCAACAAAATATATGTGTCATGAGATATGAGTATTAAAATGAGTAAAATTAATTTCAAAAAGTTTAAAACAGTGCCCACGGTTTTAAAATGGTATGGTAAATATTAGCAGCTCTTACTGTTATCTGTATTTATCCAAATTTCCTCAGTGGCCTTGCATTTCATGTTAATTTATAATAGGAACACAACTTAAATTAAAGAGAGATAGCTACACTCATGTCCTCCTATAGTTTTTATAGATTTTTGTTCCATTGATTAGTTTTTATTTGTATGTGTATGTAACGGGACTGGAGTGATAGCACAGAGGGTAGGGCATTTGCCTTGCATGCGGCCAGCCTGGGTTCGATTCGTCCATCTCTCTCAGACTGCCCGGCAAGCTACCAATAGTATCCCACCCGCACAGCAGAGCCTGGCAAGCTACCTGTGCCGTATTCAATATGACAGAACCAGTAACAACAAGTCTCACAATGGAGACGTTATTGGTGCCCACTGGAGCAAATCGATGAACAATGGGACGACAGTGCTACTGTGCATGGGTATGTAACATGCAGTGTTCTATCTGGAACAGTATTTTTCAACGAGGAAACATAGGACCCCTTAGGTCCCAACAAACCACAAAGAGGAAACAAAGTGGGAAGGGTCACAGTGAGGAAAGGGTTAAAACACTTGTCCAGAATTTGTCAGTGAACTGAAGTTATTTTCCAAACAATTGCACACAATTTACTCAGCACTCTTTTTCTCTAAAATATCTATCTACATCTCAGTGATGTGAAATGCCATCTACATCGTAAAATGTTTCACATATCTTTATAACATCTTGGAATCACATTGTCATAAAACATTAATACATGTCAGGTAAGCTGTTACTATTTCTTCATTAATATAATGGCCCTCTTATTTCTATTAGTGCCTTTAAAGTCTCTATATCTATTTGATATTAACTCAGCTATTTCAGACTTCTTGGCATGAGTACTTAGCTTGAGTATATTTTCAGATTTCTTATGTATTTTGCTTTTGATAGAATAGCTTAAATAAACATGGTAGTATTATATATTTTATATAATTTGCTATAAATTTTATTTACTTTCACCATTTTCCTTTATGTGCTCTTATTTTTTATTGGAGAGAGGAGTGATTTTTGTTATTTCTTCCCTTCTTTGATTAGTGACATCTCCTTCTCTCCTTTTTCCTTCTATTCACTAGATAGAAGCAGTCATTTTATTTCACCACTACCAATATGTATGCCAAATATTTGTGCATAAATATTTGGATTAGCAAAGTCAATATTTTAACTCTCCTCAACAATATGACAAGATATTACAACCCATCTTCCATGAGTTTGTCTAATATTTTTATTCAAAATATTTTTAAATTTTACAAATTAGTCATTATTTTCTTCTATTAGTATTTACTTAGATTATGCACATGCTTAGATATACCCTTGCTTACAAAGCTTTTATGATTAAACACTTTTAAATTCAATCTCTTTCTCCCTCGTGTATATATTAAAATTCTTTTATGTAACATAAACCCTAGGAGTTCTGCTTATAATACATCATAAATGAAATAGCCCTGGCTTAATTTTTAGGACACGCAAGAAAGCAAATCAATCATTTCTTCCCAAAAGTTATATAAGAAAAGTAAACAAAAGAGCTCCATAGAACTTATTCATAAAAAACAAAGAAGTTCAAGGAATGGAATTTATCTTCAGTCCAGACAGAAGTTTTTTCAAAAGGATCTATATGTATTTCAACAAAGAAGAGAAGAGAGTAAGGGATATTAGTCGAAGAAGGAATGCATAGGGCATCTTCTAAAATAGGTCACTTGAAAAATCACTTAAAATTATTACAAAAGGATGCGGGAGTTCCTAAATCTAAGTTAAAGAACATAGACAATTTGTCTAAAAAGTTATGAGAGCTACTGGAGTTTCCAAGATAGAAAAATGGGTACAGATGGCTATTTATTTATCTGGGGAAGACCAATCTTATTTAAGAGTGCAACAAAAATTAAACAAAAACAGATGAAAAGAACGGATACTACTTAAGTGATGCAAATTATATGATGAAGAAATGATAACTGGGTTGGAAAATCATATAGCAGTTAGAAAGAATGCTAGGCACGTGCCCAACCTGGTTCCATCCCTGGCACCTAATGGCTTTCCAAATGTGGCTTTGAAGGGCCCCCAATCACCGCAGAGGTGATGCTGGTGGTCCCAGAACTTTAAGTATCCTCTAGCCCTCACACTGACTAGTCAGCCAAGTTGACCAAGAGACATATAACAAAGAAACAAGAGCCTGAACTGTAAAGGACAGACTTGTTACTAAAAGAAGAAAGCCAATTAAAACAGGATTGTAGAACTGGATTGCTACATGAACTTTCTGTTTCGTCAGTACTTCTGGGTCTTCTGGCCCCTGTCTAGATGCCTGGACTCTTTCTACCTTTTATAATGTCTAGTAGGTGTTTTCTTTGTTTTATTCATCTGATTAGCTTTGGACACACAGTCAGCCCCATCCTTGCGCTGAAGGGAAATAGGACTCTGGTCTGCCCAGTTCTGACTCTTGGCCTAAATCTAATCCCTGCATTTCCCACCCCTAAATCTGATTTCCCTGAACCATCAAGACCCCAATGAAACAATGTACCATAAATGAACTGTGAAGGTAAAGAATAAGCCAAAAGGAATAAATAAAAGGGAATGATCTGAATATGAAAAAATATATATTTTGGAGGATTATGCCTGTTGTACTTGTTTAGTATAGGTTTCTCCCCATGAGAAATGATAATTGGGGCTGGGACATTGTATAAGTTATAATTCTAGGCTATGCACCCAATCTATAGGTTATAACCTTCCCGTGCTTACACAAAATCTCTACCAAAGATCCCAGGTTTCTGATTAATCCAGCTTTTTGTGCCCATTTTAATCAAACTCTTCTTTGATGCAAGAGTCACATGCTGGAAATGCCAACAAGCTTCAGAGACTGGATGCTTTCCACAATCACAGTAAATTCTTTTTCAGATCATTAACACTAATATGTTAAATTAGGAATCAGGGTTTGATGCCATAACAACTGTAAACCAACGAGGATCTTCCTGTTTGGAGTTCACCCATGGAAGTAAAGGAGGCCCTCATTTCCTACACGACATTGTGGTAAGTGGTAAAAATGTTTACACAGTAATTCTGACAAATCACACAACAGAAATCACTGTCAATGGAAAGATAAATAGAATTAATTTTTCTGAAATTTAACATAATACTAGACATTTTAAATTACATAGATCAATGAAAAGAATAGATATGTCTTAGTCCAGCCTGGAATATTTATTTTTTTAAGGAGAACAGAGGGATCTGACAATATGCAAAATAAGGTAAGACTTAGGAGACAGTGATGGTAAGAAAGCAAATGCCTGAACCCCTCTACTGTCTCTCCAGCCCTGAGATCCTTACAAATTAAAAAAAAAAATTAGCAGGTGACAGTGACAAATGGAGACGTTACTGGCGCCCACTCAAGCAAATCGAAGATCAATGGGAAGACAAGTGACAAGACAAGTGAATGTAGAGTCAAATCATTGAAAACCCTTCTATATTCTATTGCCTGTATGTATTTACATGTTTTCTTCAATGTATTTAATGGTTTATGATCTAGTAAGGTTTTTAATTCACTTTGATTTAACTTGAGTAGTGTAAAACATGGTAGCCGCTTTATGTTTTTACCTGTGGCTATCCAGTTTTCCACTCACATGGGAGAGCCTGGAAAGCTCCGTGTGGCGTATTCATATGCCAAAACCAGTAACAGCGATGGATCTCATTCCCCTGACCCTGAAAGAGTCTCCAATGCGGCACCGCTGGGAAGGATGGTAAAGAGAGGCTTCTAAAATCTCAGGGCTAGGATGAATGGAGACATTACTGAGACCGCTCGAGAAAATCGATGATCAACGTGATGATGACGATGATGATGATGATGATGATGATGATGACGATTATTTCTTTACTGTTTTATTTATTTATTTTTAATGAAACATCATTAGATAGAATTACAGACTTACAAACTTTTGTGATTACGTTTTAGTCATACAATTGTCAAGTACCCATCCCTTCAACAGTGCCCATTCTCTACCACCAATGTTCCCAGTATACTTCCTGGCACTCTCCCCCCATATCTGTGGCAGGCACATTCCCTTTTACTCTCTCTCTCCTTTTGAGTATTATGGTTTGCAATACAGGTAGTAAGTGGCCATCATGTTCAGTCTATAGTCCACTTTCAGCACTCATCTCCCATCCAGAGAGCCTTCCAAGCATCCTTTGCTTGGTGGTCCCTTCTCTATCTCAGCTACCTTTTCACCCAGTATGTGAGGTCAGCTTCCATGCCATGGAGAAATTCTCTTGGCCATTATCCCTACTATTCTTGGGTGTTAGTCTCCCATTATCTATCTATTTATCTTTCTTTCTTCCTTTCTTTCTTTCTTTCTTTCTTTCTTTCTTTCTTTCTTCCTTTCTTTCTTTCTTTCTTTCTTTCTTTCTTTCTTTCTTTCTTTCTTTCTTTCTTTCTTTCTCTTTCTGTCTTTCTTTCTTCCTTCCTTCCTTGTCTTTCTTTCTTTCTCTCTTTCTTTCTCTCTCTTCCTTCCTTCCTTCCTTTCTTTCTCTTTCTCTCTCTTTCTTTCTTTCTCTTTCTTTGTCTCTTTCTGTCTCTATTTCTTTTTTCTTTCTCTCTCCCTTTGTCTCTTTCTGTCTCTTTTTCTTTCTCTCTCTTTCTCTCTTTTTCTTTCTCTTCCTTCCTTCCTTCTTCTTTCTCTTTCTTCCTTTCTTCCTTCCTTTCTTCCTTCCTTCCTTTCTTTCTCTCTCTCTCTTTCTTTCTCTCTCTTCCTTCCTTCCTTCCTTCCTTCCTTCCTTCCTTCCTTCCTTCCTTCCTTCCTTCCTTTCTTTCTCTTTCTCTCTTTCTTTCTTTCTCTTTCTTTGTCTCTTTCTGTCTCTATTTCTTTTTTCTTTCTCTCTCTCATTGTCTCTTTCTGTCTCTATTTCTTTCTCTCTCTTTCTCTCTTTCTCTCTTTTTCCTTCTCTTCCTTCCTTCCTTCCTTCCTTCCTTCTTCTTTCTTTTTCTTCCTTCCTTCCTTTCTTCCTTTCTTTCTTTCTTTCTCTCTCTCTTCCTTCCTTCCTTCCTTCCTTTCTTTCTTCCTTCCTTTCTTTCTTTCTCTCTCTTTCTTTCTCTATCTTTCTATTTCTTTCTTCGTCTCTTTTTGTCTCTATTTTTCTTTCTTTCTTCTCTCTCTCTCTCTTTCTTTCTTTCTTTCTTCCTTCCTTTCTTTCATTCTCTTTCTCTCCCTTTCTTTCTTTCTCTCTCCTTCCTTCTCTTCCTTCCTTCCTTCCTTCCTTCTTTCTTTCTTCCTTCCCTTCTTTCTTTCTTTCTTTCTTTCTTTCTTTCTTTCTTTCTTTCTTTCTTTCTTTCTTTCTTTCTTTCTTTCTTTCTTTCTTTCTTTCTTTCTTTCTTTCTTTCTTTCTTTCTTTCTTTCCTCTTAGGTCACACCCGGCAATGAACAGGGATTACTCCTTGCTCTGCATTCAGGAATTACTCCTGGTGGTGCTCAGGGGACCATATTGGAAGCTGGGAATTGAATCAGGGTGGGCTGTGTGCAAGGCAAACACCCTACCCACTGTGCTATCGCTCCGGCCCCCACCATTATGTTAGTTTATATAGCACAAATGAGTGCAATCATTAATAGTCTGTCTCTCTCTTTCTGACTCATTTTACTTAACATGATATTCTCCATATCGATCCACTTATATGCAAATTTCATGACTTCATCTTTTCTAACAGCTGCATAGTATTCCATTTTATAGATATACCAATGTTTCTTTAACCAGTAATCTGTTCTCAGGCACTTCGGTTTTTTCCATAGTCTGACTATCGTGAGTAGTGCTGCAATAAACATATAAGTGCAGATATCATTTCTACTGTACATTTTTTCATCTCCATGATATATTCCCAGAAGTGCTATTGCTGGGTCAAATGGGAGCTCAATTTCTAATTTTTTGAGAAACATCCATATTATTTTCCAAAAGGGCTGAACCAGTAGGCATTCCCACCAGCAATGAAAAAGAATTCCTTTCTCCCCATATCCACGCCAACAGTGGTTGCTTTTGTTCTTTTGGATGTGGGCCAGTCTCTGTGGTGTGAGGTTGTATCTCACAGTTGTTTTGATCTGCATCTCCATGATGATTAGTGATGAAGAGCATTTTTCATATGTCATTTGGCCATTCATATTTCTTCTTTGAGAAAGTTTCTATTTATTTCATCGCCCCATTTTCTGATGGATTGGATGTTTTCTTCTTTCAGAGTTGCCAACCAGGTGTCCTTCAAGGTGTCCACTGTGTCTGACTCCTGTGCTCTCTTTCAATAAAGTCACTTTGCTCTGCCTAAACCACCTCACTCTCCTAGGAAATTCCTTTACTACTCTATGGCTCAGTCCTAGATGGACCTGGGTTTAGGCATCTTCTCTCCCTTCATTTTATAGACAACAGACTAAATATTTATAATACATGTCCATTACATTTTTATCATAAGGTGGTTTTTACCTCCTAGAGGAAAACCATGGTTTTGCTCTTAGACCTGCTTAATTTTAATAGTCTCAATTCCTAAGCATATAAGCACATTCATTTAAACTATATTTTAACTGTTTCTAAGATCATTGAAACTATGTTTCTAAGATGACTCTTGAGTCAGAATTCTTCCATAAACCCAGTTAAATTAGAATGCTCATAGAAGGAAGAATATTCACATTCCTTTCTAAATTCTTTGGAGTGAGAGAAGAGACACACTAGCTGTGCTCAGGGCTTAATACCAGATCTATGCTCAGGGCTCATTCCCAGGTCTGTGGCCAGGGCTAACTCCAGGCTCTGTGGCCAGGGATCATGCCTGGTGATGCCCAGGGGACCACATAAAGTGTCAGATATCAAACAGGGTTGCTTGTATGTAGGTGAAACACCGTAACTCCTGTACTATCTCCCCAGCCCTAGCTTCTACATCTAAAGAAAGAGATATTGACAACTGATGAGCCAAACACAGGCATGGAAACAAAAACACAATAAACACTGACTTCCAAGTCCTTTTTCAAAAAAAAAAAAAACATAATTCAAACTTGAAGAAGGGTCTGAATGATATTATAACAAATGCATGGCAATAATGAGTAGGCAAATTTGACTTTCTCAAAACTAAAGATTTCTGTGCATCACAGCATACCAATTAACAGTGAAGGCGTCCACAGAATGGGGCATGCATAGAGCAAGAAGCAATGCCAAATACTAACCATGAAAAACATTGTTCTCTTATAATAGTTGTTTATAGCACTAAAAATGGTTTCTCAGAATGCAATTTAGGTATAATAAGCCAATTCACACCACCTACAAAGCACTACTGATTATATAAATTAAAACTCACCAGGAAAATGGGAAAACTATAGCAATTGCTACTAAACTTGTAATTCATAGTTAAGTTTAGTTTTCTTAGGCCATGGATGATAAAGGTGATTATTAATAGATGTACAATGATTGTGCCAGATGGGGTAGGAAAACAAAGTTAGACACTCTTAGGCAAACACTACAGGTAAACTCTAGATAAACTCCATGATATTAGATTTTATAGCTATCATTTTTTTTCTAATTTCAATAATAAATATAACTTTGGTACTAAAAGTTTCTAGCTTCTAAGCTATATACTTTTCCCACTATATTTATATCAAACACATCAGATGAGCGAATACCAGTTTTTCTAATATAAATTCAACAACTTCATGATCCATTCTCAGCATGATTTTGTAATTAAGAATAGACCTAGAAGTTTAAAAAATAATCAGAAAACTAATTATAGCCATACTGAATTCATGAAAGGTTTATTCCACTTAAAACACAGAACACTTCTGAAAATAAATTTCCCCATCTCTTTTCTCATTTTTGCTCATTCATAGCAGGTAGTGTCTCTCTCTCTCTCCCTCTCTCTCTCTCTCTCTCTCTCTCTCTCTCTCTCTCTCTCTATCTTTCAACAAACTCCCAAATATCTCCCTGGAACTAGTCAAATAGATGATTTCTTTGCTTTTCCAATCAGGATTATCATATTTTTGTCAATAACTTTCTTTCTGCCAGTTCCTTCATGCGTGAGGCTCGTCCGAGAGTGTGGAGAGGGGCCTTGAGCATGGCTGTGGCTGAGTTCTGGAGGTTTTCGGCTGCCAGGGTTCTGCTCGGGGCCGGGAGGGGAACTCGACACACCCCCTCCAAAGGGCCCTGGTGAAGACAGCCAGACATGGGGGCAAGAGACTCTGCCCAGGTGTGTGGGACCCGGGGCTGAGATCTCCAAGCCTGCTCGGTTTGGGACTGGGCAACATCTAGAGACTATAAAACCAAGCTCAACTTCACGGCCACACAACATCTTATAACCTAGTTCTCCCTCTCGGAGAACCTGGCAAGCTACTGAGTTTCCTGCCTGCATGGGAGAGCCTGGCAAGCTCCCCGTGGCGTATTCATATGCCAAAACCAGTAACAATGATGGGTCTCATTTTGCTGACCCTGATAGAGCCTTCAGTGCGGCAACATTGGGAAGGACGAGTAAAGAGAGGCTTCTAAAATCTCAAGGCTAGAACAAATGGAGATGTTACTGAGACCACTTGAGAAAATCAATGATTAGCGGGATGATGATGATGATGATGGTGATGATGATGATGATGATGATGATGATGATGATGAAGAACTTTCTTTCCAAAACAAATTGGAAAATTAGCTAAGCATTCAAAATTTGATGGGGGGTCCCCCTTAGTCCATTAAAGAAATACCAGTGTACCAGTGTGTAGCTGAATGTCTGAGTAAGAAGTATTCGCTCCCCTTAGAAAAGCGGTAAAAGGGGCCGGAGCGATAGCACAGCGGGTAGGGCGTTTGCCCTGCACGCGGCCAACCCGGGTTCAATCCCCAGCATCCCATATGGTCCCCCAAGCACCGCCAGGAGTAATCCCTGAGTGCAAGCCAGGAGTAACCCCTGAGCATCGCTGGGTGTGACCCAAAAAGCAAAAAAAAAAAAAAAAAAAAAAGAAAAGCGGTAAAAGAGCAACCAGAGAAGGGTTAATGCACTTGTTTTGTATGCAGCCAACCTTAGTTTATTCCATCGTCAGCACCACAGATGGTTCCAAGAGCACAGTCAGTAGTTACTCCTGAGCCCAGAGCCAAGAAAAAACCTTGAGTACCCGTGGTATGGCCCAAAACTCTCTCCCAAAAAGTAGCAAAAGAGAATAGCTAATATACATTTCCTTTAATACCAAATGCTAGAACAGATTTCCCTGTGTATTATTCCTGAAATAAAACTAGAAATGTTCATCAGATAAATGGTTGTAGGGATAGGGAAATGGTAAATGTTGGAAGCAATTGATGAGATTATAAAAAATTCACTTAAATTCACTAAAAACTTTTAAATTTAAAACACTACCATGTGGGGCTGGAGTGATAGCGCAGCAGGTAGGGCATTTGTCTTGCATGTGGTCGACCTGAGTTCAATTCCCAGCACCCTATAAGGTCCCCTAAGCACTGCCAGGAGTAATTCCTGAGTGCAGAGCCAGGAGTAACCCCTGTGCATCGCCGGGTGTGACCCAAAAAGCAAAGAAAAAATAAAAATAAAAAATAAAATATTACCATGTTTTAGCTATCTATAAATAATATTTTAATTAAATATTTAATGATTATATTAAATATTAAAATATAAAATATTTTAAACAAAATATTTTAAATACGATGACAATCAAGGAACTACTTTCCTTATGTCATGAAGAACATTAGGAGCAGGTGGTGATATATGATTGATTGATTTTCTACTAAAAATGCACCTGGCATCCTAAAGAATCTAATTTTCCCATTTTTCAGACCTCACAACAATGTTGGGAGGTGTCTATTTTAGTCCTATTTTACCAATGAGGGAAATGAAGCAAAAAAAATTAGCTAATCTTTCTATGATTCTATGTTAGAGTCAAAAACTGACTCTGGTTACTCAGATGACAATTCCCAGTTATTCATTAATACATGCTACCTGAGTTCTCACTGTTACCAGGATGAAGAAGCAGCATAGAGACCACATTGTTTAGTTTCTGGTCTCCCTCTTGGAGAACCTGGTGAGCTACTGAGAGTTTCCTGCCTGCATGAGAGTTTCCTGTCCACATGGGAGAGCCTGGCAAGCTCCCCACGGCTCATTCATATGTCAAAACTAGTAACAATGATGGGTTACTGCACTCAGCTTTTCCCCCAAAGGTATCCCTATACTATCTCTCTGGCCCCTGTTAAAATATTCATCCTATTTTCCAAGTCACTTTTACCTCTAGATTTTTAGCAAATTGAATACATGCTTTTTAACTATAGCTTGTCACATTTTCTAAACATTTTTAAAGAATCCATTGGAAAAAACTCACAGAAGTATGATTTTATTAGCAGCATACTCTCTATACATATTTGTCTCTACCACTGAAAAGTGCTTTTCCACATTTCATAAACACTGAATTTTATTTACTAAAACTCTATTTACTTTATCAGTGTTCCTGCCTACATTATATGCTAGCAATATATCATGAAAGAATTTCTCTGTGATGACATGCTAGCTTGAAAATGGCATTATTAGAAGGCATGACATATCAAGATAATAGATTAGCCTTATTTTAGGCGTAAGAGGAATAATACAGCTTGAATGATTTTAAGACCAAATTTAACAGGGTAAGTTAGACTATCTGAAGATTCAGTAGCCTGTGAAGACCCAACAAATAGATATCAACTTGGCCCTGTTATGGAGACTGTCACTTTCTAACAATTTTTCTAAATTTAAACACAGTGATTTACAAAGTTTTTCATAGTACAGTTATTTCAGGCATTCAATGTTCCAATATTGATTCACCACCAGTGTGACTTTCCCACCAGCAGCTCCCCACACACACCTCCAAACCTACCCTCTTAGCAGGCACAAACAAATTTACTTCATATTGCTTATTTACAACAAAATGGCAAATGAAATAATCAGAAAATAGATAATTAAAGTCAATTTATGGGAGATGATCCCAGAGGCCAGCTAAACTACTTTGGACACCAGCAGCTCACAGAAATGGCTCTAGACTGTGAACTGAGCCATTGTCCCATACGGTGCCAGGGGGGAAGGGTTTCTCTCTCTCTCGGCTTTTCCATCTTATGAGCTCCATAAAAGGGAAGTAAAAGCTTGCAGTGATGCAATTTCAGGCAGAATTTTCCCTGGACTTTATACAGAAATCCAAAAGCGCGCGGCCTCATATCTCTTAATTGTCAGTAATGTGAAACGGTTCCTTTTTAGAAGGTCTGACTTTGGGGGGAAACTCCAAACAATAATAGTGAGTTTTTTGTTGAAATATTGAAGGTAATCACAGTAAAGTGAAAACTATCAGCTACATAGGCGGGGGGTGGGGTGGGGTGGGGTGGGGGAGGCATACGGGGACTCCTGGTGGTGGAAAATGTACACTGGTGATGGGATGGGTGTTGAGCATTGTATAAGGGAGACTTAGACTGAAAACTCTGTAACTTTCCACATGGTGATTCAATAAAAAAAAATCTTTAAAAAAATAATAAATAATAAAGTCAATTTATGATAACGATGATAGCTCACATGGTGTTACTAAAGTCATTGAAGGTTTGCCGAACTGGTGGGTGCAGGCTGAGCCTTCTGTGTGATTGCTTCCACTCACTGAGTTTAGTGGGCTTCTATTCAACTTAACAATCAAATTTGCTTTGCTCCTACTGCACTATCAGTACCGAGACATTTGGTGGTGTCGCCCTATCACCAGGTGCTCCAGAAGCTGTGTCAGAGGATGCCAGACGTGGGTCGGGGCTGGTGCGCCTTTCTGGGACATAGGGGAATCTGTCTGCCCTTCTTCCTTGAAGCCCACAGAATTGTCAGACTGTCGCGTAATCTACCTGGGACAATTTGGCAGCTTGATGGCTTAATTCCAACAATTTTTTAAAGAATCCATGGTCTGTAAGCTCCTGCCACTGAGCCTTTCCCCATAGTTCTGGTCATTGGAATCTGTTCATAGTACTAGTCTCACATTTGCAGGGCCTTCACACACCCCTACGGCCATCTTTTCCCACACCACATGGTGTTGTTACATCAGTGACTCTGTGTGAGAGTTCAGGTATCCCTCCATCTCCACATTGTCCTCTTCTCCTCTCTCCTGCAAGCATGCTGACACAGCTGACAGAAAGATGCAGAGGCTGCTGCACTAACACCTGCACTATGGCTTGGCCCTACCGTACTCTCCAACCAAGCAGCATGGAGCTCTGTTCACATACATGTGCACTACCCATTTGTTCCAGATCTGACAGCAATTTCTCTCAAGTAGCATTTCCAAGACTTCACACTTAGCCTGGTTTTACTTAAACCCAGAAAGGGCCAAATCAGTGAGTTGCCTGGACCAGTCATTCCCAAAGTAGGCCATGCCCGACCCCTCCCTCCAAAGAGGGAATATAAGTGGCCTCAGGTGCAACTGGAGGGGGAATCTTTGTTCTTTGAAGGAAGGAATATTTCAGACTGGGTGGGGCGGGGAGAGGACTTCTTTTTTTTCCTGAAAAGGAAGTGATAGGTCACATAAATTTAAGAAAGTCTGACTCAGACCTTCTGATGTGAGGTGGTCATCCATGATCCAATCTTAAATTGCCCCACTCTTTAAGATGTAAGATGGACATTACTGCAGAGAAGAGTCACGGCCTGAAGCTGGAGAGATGGTACAGTGGGTAGGATGCTTGCCTTGCACACGGCTCACCAGGGTTCAATCCTCAGCATCCCATATGGCTCCTTGAGCACTACAAGGAGTAATTCCTGAGCACCTCCAGGTTTGTCCCCAAAACCAAAGCCCAAACAAACCCAATAAATACTGTGACAATTTGGTAGCTAAAGGTCTAAAAAGAATTAAAGATAATACCAAAATATCTACTTTTGGGACTGGTAACCAAACTGAAAGATGTAGTTAAGTAAAACAATTGAAGTTTAAATTTACTGATATGAGGAATGTGAAGTTAAAAAAAAAAAAGTCACAGACAAATTTACCCTCCAATTGTCAAATATTGCCCTTAAATATCTCAACTCCAGGAGGAACACATGCAGAAATAGGCCCCTATGACTCTAACATGTTCTGAAAAATCATAGAAAATAAGAGCTTAGTTTGCAGCATAGGTTATTTACTAGAAACTCTGTATAGATTATTAGAACAGGTGGTCAATTACCAGAACCCTGTTTCCTTTAATGAGTGCCTCAGGGCAAAACGCAGTTAAGATAGAAAAGCACACACCCCCAGAGAAAATACACAGCACCCCTGTCATTCTACTGCCTTAAAATGTATGGATGTGCATGAAAGCAAATAAATCACTGACCAGAATGTATGCCAGAAACAAGAAGGGAACTGAGAGCTAAAAGGTGTGCAGCTTTAGAAAGATGGAGGAAGCTCAATCCAATTAGCTAAATCCTCCGCATCAAAAATCCTCCGCATCAAACCAAGAGCCAAGAGGAAAACAATATGCGAGAGCTCTCTAATGGGTGCTGCTCTGTGGCTGGTCCTCAGTCACCTCTAGGAATTAATACTTACCACTGCATGTAGATGGACATGATTTTATTCTTCTATTGATTCTGAAGGCCCTGAGGATCTTGTTAGAACTCAAGGTAATATTACTTATTCTGTTTAATGCTCTGGGGAGAAAACCATCCCTTAATTTCAGGCACAAATCTGTGTCAGAAATTAAACCACCACCATTGCAACAATTTTGAGAATGTCCTTGCAAAGTAAGCTACGGGAGAGGGGGGAACAAAGATAATCTTTGATATTATTCCAGTTTTCTCAGTTTGCCTTCTCTCACTAAATTTCATTTTGATTGCATATAACTGGTAGAATAGTTTTGACTTTTATATCTGCCTTCCTTCAGCTTCTTTTAAAAAGAATTATATCTTCTTTGCCTTTGTATGTCCTAACATTTAAAACAAATATTTTTCAAAAGATCACATAGGACTGGGGAGGTATCTCAGTGGCAGAGTGCATACCTTGCATGTATAAGGCCCTAAATTCAATCTTGGGTACCACAGCCATACAGATAAAAAGATAGCTTAGTGACGTAAGATGGTAATGAAAATATTCTTGGGTTTCCTAGAGTCAGTTTTAGAGAGTACAATCACTTTAAAATGCCTCACATTTAGCATCCATCGCACTCTATTTTAGTGAACTTCACTAATCAGGAACATTTGGGTAAGTTTCTATTTTTAAATTCATATAATATTCAGCCATGACCAAGAATTAATGAATCAGGATGGAATTATATTTTATCAGCATATGATTTTAACATGATTTCAGTCTTCCTTAGATTCTTAAGGCCCTGTAGGAACTTATCAGGCCCAAAGGTAGCATTGTAGCATTTTATGACATTGACAGGGTAAAATTCTACAGAGAGGAAATAAACATTTGAGAGTTTGGAGTGGGAGAGAGAAAAAAAAGTGGTTTGTTGGTTATTTGATATGAATCCTTGATAAAGGAACATTTAATTCTAAATTCTACCTTATGGCTATATGAGGAAGTTGCAAAGGATGAACCTTCACTGAAGGCTATTTCCCATGTCTCCACTTCATATCCCAAGTCTTTGCTGACCTCATCCCCAAATCCTTCCCAGCTACATCCTTTGTCCTTTCTTTGTTTTCCCAAGCACTGCATTTTTTTCTCTCTAGCATATCACATTTTCTAGAGCTTTCTGTGCATATGTTCCATCGGAAGTTCCTATAGTCATAAAAACAATTATTTAACTGCAACTTCTGTAGGCTCAGCAATCCCATTCAATCACTATTTCTCACATCATCAATAAAATATAGAAACACTTCGCCAATTCAGCTGTAACATACCCTCAAGCCTTAAAGACCCATGTTTCTATTCATAGATTTTAATTATTTAAGGCTTTCATAGACAGGGTAAAGTAAAAATAAGCATTCTGTGTTCAAGGAAATTAAGAATGATAGAAAAATAAGGGGCTGGAGTGAGAACAGCGAATAGGGCACGTGCCTTGCACACAGCCAGCTCTGATCCTGGCACTGCATTATGGTCCCCCAACTCTGCCAGGAATGATTCCTGAGCACAGAGCCAGGAAAATGCCCTATGCACTAGATGGGCATGGCCAAAAGTTTAAGAGAGGGTGAGAGAGAGACAGAGAGAGGCAGAGAGAAAGAGAGAGAGAGAGAGAGAGAGAGAGAGAGAGAGAGAGAAATCAATGGAGCAGGAGAATAGAAAGCCAGACCAGCAAACCAGCTTGCTCTTCAAGCCCATGTTCTCCCCTGAACACTTATCTCAATTGCTTGTCTCTACATCTCTTTGCTTTTTCCAGTCAGATCAAGTCTGTATTCTCTCTTGAACACTCATTTCTCCTCTTTCTTTCCCCTCACATCTCAGTTTTAATAAAAACTATCTTGCTTCACTATTTCACCTCTTCATGAAATTTTTTTTCTCTGAGAGAAGGAGACAGATCTGGATTATCTGTGCCAGGTTAGGTCTGACTTTCCTTTCCTACAAAGATGAATTCCTCGCTCCAACCTGAGTAGTCAGCTCCTGAGGGAGTCTGATGCAGAAATCATCATCCTTCACCATGCAGAACCAGTGGATCCAGATGCAGCTGGAAGCTCTCGAGTCACTTCCATATTCCCCGCTTTACCAAGTCAACTCAGAACTAAAGAAAGAAGCCATATGCCATTTAAAGAGAAAACCTGCATTTTCATAAGATTCTGTCCCCAGTTTAAACTCAGAGGGAGACCGAGATAATGGAAAATGCCTAAAACAAATGGTCAGAAAGACTCAAACAAGCTAGACCACTCTAAAGTCCAATTTTAATTTAAAAGGGCACACACACACACACACAAACACACACACACGCACCTGAAAACCCTTATCTTTAACTTCCTACACTCTCTGTAAACAGAGACCCAGTTTTCCTACAAAAAATCCACAAAATCAGCCACAATTAACTTATTCCTATACTGTTTCTGCCCACAGGGGAGTTACTTTTGTTCTCTCTTTTACTTTCCAGTAGACTTTTCAAGAAAGAAAGAGAGGGAAAGAAGGAAAGAAGGAAAGAAAAAGAAAGAAAGAAAGAAAGAAAGAAAGAAAGAAAGAAAGAAAGAAAGAAAGAAAGAAAGAAAGAAAGAAAGAAAGAAAGAAAGAAAGAAAGAAAGAAAGAAAGAAAGAAAGAAAGAAAGAAAGAAAGAAAGAAAGAAGAAGGAAGGAAGGAAGGAAGGAAGGAAGGAAGGAAGGAAGGAAGGAAGGAAGGAAGGAAGGAAGGAAGGAAGGAAGGAAGGAGGGAAGGAGGAAGAAGAAAGAAAGAAAGAAAGAAAGAAAGAAAGAAAGAAAGAAAGAAAGAAAGAAAGAAAGAAAGAAAGAAAGAAAGAAAGAAAGAAAGAAAGAAAGAAAGAAAGAAAGAAAGAAAGAAAGAAAGAAAGAAAGAAAGAAAGAAAGAATGCAAATAGTATTTTTCCAGTCTCTCAGGCTCCAAGAGAGCCTGATCATTCAGCTGGCTCTGCCTTTCCATAACCCAGAGGAAAATATGTTTCTTCCAACCCTTGGGCATCACCTATTACCTAAAAAAGGATGGTTCAAATAAGGGAGGAGAAAATACTTGGCAACTCTGTACAAGTGTGACCAGTATCTCCTTCCAGAGATTAGAAAACCCAGTAAATAAACTCATCAGGTGGATATTTTCCTCTCCCACCACTGCCTTTCTCATTTGCTTCTCTGCATCCACACTACTCTGCAGGACTTGAGGAAACTCCAGAAGTTTCCAACACAATTCTGACCCCTTGAGAAGGGTGCAAAAAGTTAACACTCCTTATTCACCTTCCTCAGAATTGTCTTTCCTATTATTTACGAGCTGTGGCAAACCAGCATTTCATAAAGACTTCCCACCCTGTTGCCCGTTTCCTCATGATGCTGCTAGTGACACATGTCAGCCCTGAGGAAGCCTGACCAGGTGGTGCCCTGAAGGTGTGCAAGCTCAGATGACTCACCCAGACTCTTCTTGCCTGGCTCTACATCCCCCAAAACAAAGCTACGATTAGAATAGAGTCTGCTATCATGACAAAAATTTAGTTCTGTTTTTTAAATATTTGGGAATACTTTTAACAGTGGCAAGAGCGATAGTACAACACTTGCCTTGCAAAAGGGCCTACCTGAATTCATTCCCCGGCACTCCATATGATTCCTCGAGTAAACAGGGAGCAATCCTGAGCACAGAGTCAGATATAAGCCTTGAGCACCACTGTGTGTAGCCCCCAAACCAAAAACTATGAAGACTAAGTGATATTCTGATGTGTAGGACATCCTCAGCCCGAGGTAGGGCACTTGAACCAGAGAAATGCCACATAGTTTACTCCAACACTTGCCATATACTTTAGGGCAAGTGCTTGATGGTGAATCACCCTAAGTAAAGAACTTGACAGCAATTATCCAGGCATCATTTTAGACTTCCAAATGGCACACCAGACTATTTACTGAGTCATGGAAAGTTCCCAATTTCCAATTATGCCCCCCTGAGATCCTAAGGTTAGTCACAGACAAGCGTATTTCTTCTCTGGGAAACTTAAGAGGTCTAAGGAACTTAAACAAGAACAAATGTTTGATATTCACTCTGAAATCCCAATACAGTCATCTTTTGGACTTTTTATTTCCTTATGAAGAAAACAAACTATTATCTAAAATATCAGTCACTGTAGCAGAACAATGTTGTATAAGATGGTAAAAATAAAGTGGTTTCCTTGAAAGATTAGAATTAACAGCATGAGATGACAGCTCTTTTATAAAAAAAAATCAAACTGTTTATATTCAGTTATTTATTAATGAGTGACATAAAAATATTTCACTTTAATATAATCAAATTTCTTAAAATATCTTAGCCTAACATAATTAAATTTGCTAAAATAATTTTCAAATTATTTTTGTAACTAATATAAATTATGCATTGGCCTTCAGTTGCCTTTATATTAAATCATTTCCCATAATCTCTTCCCATAATCTCAAGGTCTCTTAATATAAGAATATTAACCTCATGTGAAAATATTTCATTTAATAGGTCTAATTATGATTTTTACTTATATAGAGTATAATTGGAGCTTTATTTTAATTGGCATTATTTTCCATCTTGTGTTCTCCATGTTTCTTCTCTGGGAAAAAAATTCATCTCATATTTTGATAAATGCTTTCAATTTGTAAGGCACTAGCCTTGCATGCGGCCGACCAGGGTTTGATTCTTCCATCCCTCTCAGAGAGTCCGGCAAACTACCCAGAACATCCTGCCCGCACGGCGGAGCCTGGCAAGCTACCCGTGGCGTATTCGATATGTCAAAAACAATAACAACAAATCTCACAATGGAGACGTTACTGTGCCCATTCGAACAAATCAATGAACAACGGGATGACAGTGCTACAGACAGAATTTTAAAGTACCAGGAATCAAGTCAGGGCCTCACACATGGGAGGCATGTGTTCTACCACAACTGGACGTCTCTTAAATTTATCAGCATTTCAAATTGTATTTATTGAGTGCCTGGATTTACAAAACTGTAAATTATACTTTTAATGCATACATCATTCTGACCCCACACCCAACCCCGAGTGCCTGATCCTCTCCAACAATGCCCCAATGGATCATTGACTAGGCTGGTCCTGGTTACTCACTGCTCCTCCCTGTGTCAGCTCAGTTCTATAGACAAAATCTCCAACTTCAATAAGTAGGTCCCTTGTTGTTCCCTTCCTATGTTTATTTATATCCCACATATGAGAGAGAATTTTTAATATATTATAGAGATGGTGACACCTACAAACAAATTGATGACTAAAGCCAGACTGATATTTCTACAAAATTGTAAAGTAGAAAAAAGGTTTTTGAGAATTGCATATTTCTCTTTTTGTAGGTAAATTTCTTAGAGTAAATAATTCTATGCTAATACATGTTAAACTTAAAAACTACAAATACACAATTTAGAAAGAGTGAAATTATGAAATTTTTTAAATAAAATTAAGTGAAAATTATGAAGTTAAAAAATTAAGTGAAATTATGAAGAGGCTTATAAAAGCATGGCTTAAGAGGTTGATATAACTTATATGTGGTATTTAGAATAACTGGATGAAGAAATGCAATATTTTAAAGAGGATTCCCAAATCAAGCTGGCCCCAAAGTTTAGGGAGAGGAAGGAAAGAAAGTTGAGGTAAGGGGTGAAGAAGGTTAATATTTATGGCCAGGGAAAATAGGGACTAGGAGGACTAGTCAATGGTTGAAATTAACCACAAGTGTGTGCAGGGCTTAGGGTAGGTAAGATAGAGGAGAGACCAGTATGACAATAATAGTTCAGAATGATCATGATGAACAAAATCTGAGTGTTAGAGGTAGGTAAAGATATATTCTTGATAATCTTTTAGTATCAATAATGCAAAGCACAATGCCCAAAAGAAGGAGGAGGAGCAGGGGGGGAAGAGGAGGAGGAGGAGGAAGAGGAAGAAGAGGAAGAAGAAGGAAAGAAGGAGGAGGAGGAGGAGGAAGAGGAAGAAGAAGAAGGAGGAGGAGGAAGAGGAGAGGGAGGAAGAGGAGGAGGAAGAGGAGGAGAAGGAGGAGGAGAAGAAGAAGAAGAAGAAGAAGAAGAAGAAGAAGAAGAAGAAGAAGAAGAAGAAGAAGAAGAAGAAGAAGAAGAAGAAGAAGAAGAAGAAGAGGAGGAGGAGCAAAGAAGGAGAAGAAGGAGGAGGAGGAGAAAGAAAGAGAAAGAGAAAAAGAGAGAGAAAGAGAGAAAAGAAAGAAAGAAAGAAACTAGATTTTATTAAAATATTTTATTATAGCTAATAATAAATATAATAAATAGATAATAGCTAATAAAGAACAGTAACAATAGGTCTCATTCCCCTGACCCTGAAAGAGCCTCCAGTCGTTGGGAAAGACGAGTAAGGAGAGGCTGCTAAAATCTCAGGGCTGAGTGTAATAGAGACGTTACTGGTGCCCACTCGAGTAAATTGACGAACAACTGGATGACAGTGATACAGTGATAGCTAATAATTGGGCTAGAGTGATAGCACAGCAGGTAGGGAGTTTGCCTTGCACTTGGCTGACCCAGGTTCGATCCCCAGCATCCCATATGGTCCCCTGAGCACCACCAGGAGTAATTCCTGGGTGCACAACCAGGAGGAAACCCTGTGCATTGCCAGCTGAGACCCAAAAAGCAAAAAAATAAATATATATATCTAATATTTAAGTATTGCATTAAGTAAAAGATTACAAGAAAAATATTCATGGATGCATAAAAGATCACCTGAATAGACATAGAACATTTCATGTAAATTAAATATTAATTTATTATTCAAAAAATACCTTAGCAAGCTAGAATAAACAGGCTTGTCTTAATCATGCAGCAAACTACCACAAGCACCATGCCATACTCAGTGGCAAAATGCTGAGAAGTTTGTTTGCCTTTTAAGAAAGCTCCTGTAAGACATAAAACTCGCGTCAAGACTATGAATTCCCTAACTTTTTGCCCATCTGTGAAGCATTGTATCATTCCTTCACATTGGGATAATAATCTAGCTGAAGAGAGTATTCTTGATGAGGTGTTCTTTTCATTGATTTTTTTCATATAGCCATCATTCTCTTCTGGTTAGTAGAGCCTCATTTGATAGAACTGTTATAAATCTTATGGGATGTCTTTTATACACAAGTTTCTTTTTTTTCAATCTTGCTGCTTTCAATATTGTTTCTATCTCTGGCTTTTGTTATAAAGATTATAATGTGTCTTGGAATCTTTCTATTTTCCTTTGTGGGTTTGTTTTTGCTGGGACACTTCTGGTCTCTTAGATCTCGGTTCCTGCACTTCTCATCTCTGGTAAATTCTTGCCTATGATTTCTTTGGTTCCTCATCAAATGTATCTTCCTATTCTTTATGGATGTCATAGGCATCACCATTTCCTCACTATAAAGTTCAGAGTCCTTGTGACATTATAATGAGGCAATGGTAAGGGATATGGTTATCTTAAGATGGGCTTCCAAAATGCTCCACTCATAAAACTATTTGTTGGTGTTGGCTATGAGGGAGCCTCAGTTTCCCTACACATGTGTACGTCCTCAGAGCTTCTTAAAATATAGTGTCATTACAGCATGGTGACAGAACTCCCCACAGTGAGAAATCTAAGGAAATAAACACTGACATTCCTTTAAGATCTAATTGCAGTAGATATGCCACTGCAGGCATCCAAGATATATGTATACTTAGGTATCTCTGAGTTTAATCCAAATTTTCAGGAAGAAGCTGATGGTCTGTTTTGCTCATCATGGACCCAACTTTCTTTGATCTAAGAGGGCAGAGAATAACTGTAGGATCTAATTCATACTCACCAGGATATGATGAAGCATATCTACAAAGATATGTAGAAAATAAGAAGGATAATACAAAAGATAATTAGAAACTAAAAGTGATTAGCAAAGAAAATGACTGGTCTCTCTAGCACAAACTCTTGATGGGCATCACTTTAGTTAAAGTTAACAAAATAATCTATACACCAAACTCAGATGTTAAGAGCTTTATTTTAAATTTGTCCCATTTCTAAAGAAAAATTAATCTGTTTGGTATGTAGACATACAATTTGTAATCTCTTTTAGATATCACTTCAAATAGATACAGGACAACAAACATCTATATATGCACACACATACACAAATAAATTATGAATAGTGTTGGTTAATGACCAAATCAGGAAAGGAAATTACCAACAAGTAAATTGCTTTGGGGTTTACAATTTTATTCTCAAAATAGATTGAGTAATTGAGCTGTTTCTTCAATTACACAAACTTTGGATTTTATAGGAGGAAGTCAATTTCAACACATGTTCATACTCACTTATAATAACCCTCTGCACGAGATCATTGACAATATTCTTCCAATAAATGCATCTGTTCTAAGCTATCTCACTAGTCAACTAAAAATAATCCTACTAAATAATCTCTTGCCTTCAGGGTTATTAATAATCTGTTGAGAGGAGGAGGTCTTATTCCTTGACAAACTATATATTTAGTTGTTTCTAAAGCAACACCTCCTGTAACTGTATCTCATGGTGATTCATTAATAAATAAATAAATAAATAAAGCACCATCTCCTTAATACTGAATAGTTAATAAAATGCTTCTTCAGCTTCTGGATCACATCATTAGATTCTATGAGTTATAAAATGTCACTGACACTGTCACTGTCATCCCGTTGCTCATCGATTTGCTCGAGCGGGCACCAGTAACATCTCCATTGTGAGACTTACTGTGTTTGGCATATCCAGTCTGCATGGGTAGCTTGCCAGGCTCTGCTGTGGGGACAAGATATTCTCGTTAGCTTGCTGGGCTCTCTGAGAAGGGCAGAGGAATCAAACCCGGGTCGACCATGTGCAAGGCAAATGCCCTACCCGGATTTTGAAAACTATGGAGATAATCCAAAGGACTGGAGTACAGTCCTTGTATATGGAAGTCCCACATTTAGTACCCTGATCTGCACAGTCTCCAAGTACCATCAAATATATCCCCAAGGGCTTGAGCACTGTTTGGGGGTTCTCCAAGGGACAAAAAATAAACTTTATATCACATAAAATTTTGGTGGCAAATAACATAGTGCAGGGCCACATAACCTGATTAGCTGATTTCTTTTCACTTAAATAACATAATATTATTGACTAACATGTTTCCTCAAATTGATAAGTTGAAGTTATAACCCTCTTTGCCTTAAAATTATTGTTTTTGAAAGAAGAATCTTTAACAGGATGATTTAGTTTCAATGAGATCCTTAAGGTGAACTCTAATTCAATTTTCCCAGTGGCCTTCAAGGAAGCTGGGCATCAGGGACAGCTTGAAAACAGAGGAAAGATGATGCTAGGATACAAGGAGGAAGTTAACTGTAAATCCAGGGGGAGACCTCAGAAAATGCCAATCTTGCTGATGCCTCAGGCTTCCAAATTCCAGGACTGTAATATAACTATTATTGCTGAAGTCCCCCAGCCTATGATATTCTGTCATTCCATGCCTAGCAAACTAACACAACTGGATGCATGGTTTATTTATCAAAAAGTATAAATATATCCATGTAGTTCAACAATTATTACTTACCCCAAAGTTTTTATGGTATGGTACAAGGAATTAGTGAAAAAAAAAACTGTTGAGTTCTTACAAGTCCAACTCTCTGGCAGACACCTAGAACCAAGATGAACAAGGACTCAATGGCTGTCAGGGGCTCAATATCTAGCAGGGGAGTCAAACTCGGGAGCTAAGTGGGACAGGTCTGTGCCAGTGCTCAGTAACTCCTCTAGGAGAAAGACAAGTTTTTCTGGTTAACGGAAGAAAAAGATAGATTCAAAAGGTCACAGTTCCTGAGAAAAAAGAGAAATATTTCCTGTAATGGCTTTTAATTATTTCTTAGTAAAAGTAGTCCTTAAAGGCAAATAAACCCTGGGGCTGGAGCCACAGCATGGCGGGTAGGGCATTTGCCTTGCACTCAGCCGACCCGGGTTCAATCCCCAGCATCCCATATGGTCCGCTGAGCACTGCCAGGGGTGATTTCTGAGTGCAGAGCCAGGAGTAATCCCTGTGCATTGCCAGGTGTGACCCAAAAAGAAAAAAAAAAGCAAATAAACGCTAATTTATTTTTCAGCAAAAGCAGCAAAATTCACTATTCCTAAATGAAAATGGAATAGATATTTGCTAATGATTAAATTGAAAATTTTACATAGGAACACTGAATATTCCCCCGTATCTCCTTTTAAATCAAATTTACCCTCTTTCCTCTCATGACATAGCCTTTTTCTAAAGTATTTATTCTTCAAAGAGCAACCATTCAAGGAGCTTTCAATAGGCATCTCAATGGTCAAACTAGCCATTTTCTAATAGTTACATCTGAGTTCTCTGGATTGGGACAATACAGCACCTTCAAGCCATATGTGAGCTGAACGTTCTATTCCAAGAACTTGTCAATTTATATAAAAACCATTTATGTCTAGTAAAATTTCATCATGCTGGAGCGAGAGCACAGCGGGTGGGGCATTTGCATTGCACGCGGCCCAGCCAGGTTCGAGTCCTCCGCCTCTCTCCGAAAGTCCGGCAAGCTACCTAGAGTATCTTGCCCACACAGCAGAACCTGACAAGCTACCCGTGGCATATTTGATATACCAAAAACAGTAACAACAAATCTCACAATGGAGACATTACTGGTGCCTGCTCGAGCAAATCAATGAGCAACGGGATGACAGTGATACGGTGATACAGTGATCTTAAGACATTATGAGAGTTTTAATAACCCACTGCAGTAAGGAATTTTAGAATTTACATTTGTGGTTTTTATTGCTTCCTCTTCCCCTTGTTTTATATATTTTTTTTTGAAACAAGATTTATTGATTTACCATGGTTTAATCAAGTTTGGTCAGATTTCTCTGTCAAAACCCTGAACAAATGGTTTGAGGGTCTTTGTGTTTCTGGAGAGAGCAGATACCATTGAGCAACACTAGCACAGGGATGAATGGAGATGTTACTGAAATCTGTTTGAGCAAATCAAAGATCAATGGGATGACAAGTGACCAAGTAACAATTCTCACCATATCCACTGTCAAAGTTTGAGGGTTGATCCACCTCTTCCTATTCTCCCAGATGGTTCCTTTTCCTTTTCCCCTCTTGTAACCACCATAGTTGCTCGTAGTCCAAGAGCTACCTTTTGTTGCACCTTGTTAATTGCTTGCTTTAGTTTTTAAGTTCCATATGTGAATGAAAATATCTGATAATTTTATTTGCCAACTAATTTCACTTAATACAATCACCTGAAGTTGCATCTACATTACAGCAAAAAGGTACAATATCGTCTTAATAGCTGAGTAGTATTTCTTCGAGAATCACAATCATGAAATCCTGTTAATCATCGATTTCTCGAGCGGGCTCAGTAACCTTTCAATTCGTCCTTTCCCTGAGATCTTAGAATTCTCTCTCGACTCAGCCCTCCCAATGATGTCACACGGGAGGCTCTTTCAGGGTCAGGAGAATGAGATCCAGCTTGTTACTGGATTTAGCATATGAATACACCATGGGAAGCTTGCAAGGCTGTCCCATGTGGGCAGGAAACTCTCAGAAGCTTGCCAGTTTCTCCCAGAGGGAGAAGTAGGCTACAAGATATCGCTTCTGGGAGCTTGCTTTTAAGTCTCTGGATGTTGGCCGTTGATGAGATTACACACACCTGGGTTCCTCTGCTGGTACCTTCATGTGTGAGGCCCATCTGAATGTGTGGAGAGGGGCCTGTAGCTAGGTTCTGGTGGTCTTCGGCCGCCGAGAGCTCTGCTCGGGATGGGGAGGGAAGCTGGAGCCCATCCCCTCCGAGGGGTCCCGGGCAAGACAGCCAGGCGTGCGGGCAAGAGACTGTTCTTTGAGAATAGCTACCTTAATCCATCTATTCGTTATTGGGCATTTAGGTTGATTTCATGCTTTGACTATTATCAAAACTGCTGCCATAAACACATAGGTTAAATGTTCCTTTTAAAAATGGTATTTTTAAATCCTTTAGATAAATGCCTGGGAGTAGTATTACTGGTTTATATGGTATTGCCATTTTTAGTTTTATGAGGATTTTACCATAGCATATTTCATAAATGCTTCATCAATTCCCATCAGTATCCCAGAGTTCCTTCCTCTCCATACACTCAGGATCACATGCTACTTCTAGACTTCTTGTTTTATCCCAGTCTCACATGTATGTGATAACTCACTATCACTTTTATTTGAATGCCTAATAATAAATGGTGCAAGCATCTGTTAATGTAACTGAGGGCCATCTTTTCTTTAGAAAAGAAAAGAGTGCATTCAGGTTCTTTGTACTTAGTATTGTTTTGTTATTGTTGTTGTTGTTGTTGACATGTGTGAGTTCTAAGTATATTTTCCACCTTGTTGAAATTCAATATGCAAATGCCTTCTCACAATTCATAGATTGCCTTTTTGTTTCATGCTAGCTGTTGTCTCTACATAAAAAAAGTGTTTTAATCTTTAATGGTAAAGTCCTGCTTATTTTGCTTCTGTTTCCCTACAGGTGGAGTAAATCTCCAAATACAATTCTAAGATCATACATGCTACTACTAAAATCATAATTTCAATTTGAATGCAAAAGCTGGTGGCCACCACATGGATAGCACAGCTCTAGGATCCTGCTAAATTATTTGTCTACCAGCACTGCAAAGCTAGAATGCCGAATTGAAGATCTTTAATTTCTGCCCCAAAACAACTGCTCCTGTTTATTTGCTTAGCACTGCACTGTAGCACTGTCGTCCCGTCGTTCATGTATTTGCTTGAGCGGACACCAGTAACGTCTCCATTGTGAGACTTGTTGTTACTGTTTTTGGCATATCAAATACACAAGGGGTAGCTTGATAGGCTCTGCCGTGCAGGCGGGATACTCTCAGTAGCTTGCTGGGCTCTCCAAGGGGGACGAAGGAATCAAACCCAGGTTGGCCATGTGCAAGGCAAATGCCCTACCTGCTGTGCTATTGCTCCAGTACATTCATTAGCTTAATCATATTAATTATACTGTGATGTCTTGAAGGTTACAGTATTTTTTCCTCAAATGTAAGAATACTTAATAATATAATTTTTATATTAATTGATTATCTTTTAAAATTGAATCACCATGAGATACAATTGCAAAGCATTTCATGATTGGGTTTCTATCATCTTTCTCTCCACCAGTGTACATTTCCCACCATCCTTCATGTCTATTGGTAATGGTTTTTGGGTTTTTTTTTTCTGGGTCACACCCAGTGATTCTCAGGGGTTACTCCTGGCTCTGCACTCGGGAATTACTCCTGGCGGTGTTCGGGGGCCCATTTGGGATGCTGGGAATCGAACCCAGGTCTGCCGCGTGCAAGGCAAACACCCTACTTTCTGTACTAACACTCCAGGCCCTGGTAATTGTATTTTTAAAGTTCATTTTATCCCCAGTCCAGTTTGCCTGCTGCACTTTTACTCACAGTCACACCTTTCATCAGGGAAGAAATTTTTATTTAAGAAAATGATTAGTATTGAAGAATAAATGTATACAGCAATAACTACTGTGTTTTAGAATTTTAAACAGGCTGTTTCCTCATGGAAGAATGGACTAAGATTCAATATGGTATCAATATGAAGTGAATTATAAAGCCAATATTGCTTCAAGAAGTGACTTTCAAAGGAAATCTATGGCATATGGGGTCTGAGGGAGATGTCAAGGTTAGGCAGGAGAATTAATATGAGTTAAATGACTAAACTCTGGAAAAACTGTATAGGTTAGAAGAGGTAGGAGGAGCAGGGTGGGGGGAGAGTGAGAAAGAGTAAAAGCAAGTAGATTTTTTAAAAAATACCAAACACTGGTCAGATGAGGGTTTAATGTCGTTTAACAAATAAGAGTTTAAGATATCAATAAAGATTCAAAGTATGTGACCACTTCTGGCTATTGCATGAAAATGAATTATGTCTTATAGAAACTATAGTCAAAGTGAGGGAGAAAATCAAACAATAATAAGAGCAAGAGGAACATTTATTCCACAGCAACACATATAGACTTCTATAAGTGTATGTATATGTATTTAAAAACATATTAATATATTTTATTCATATAACATCTACAATATATTTAAATAAGAATATATTTTAGTTATACATTACATCTTTTGTACTAGATTTTTGAAATATGTTCTGTATTTTGCATGTTCAGTGCATCTCAATTTAGATATAAAATTTTCATTGGAAAAAATTAATTAATTAATTAATTAAATTTTCATTGGAAATCTTAAGTATTTAGATTTCATAAAATTAATATTTAAAATAAAACAGATTTCCATAGATACTAAGTTTGTCCAAGGAGTCATAAAATATTTTCAAAGTTTAATGATCTTTGGGCTGGAGCAATAGCACAGCAGGTAGGGCATTTGCTTTGTAAGCGGCCAACCCGGTTCGATTCCCAGCAGCCCATATGGTCCCCTGAGCACCACCAGGGGTGATTCCTGAGTACAGAGGCAGGAGTAACCCCTGTGCATCGCCAGGTGTGACCCCAAAAGCAAAAAAAAGTTTAATGATCTTTTAGTTTAATTTTAAATTAATCAAATAAAATTCCATTTTTCATTCCCCAATCACACTAAATACATTTCAAGTGTCCAATTGACACATGCAGTTAGTAGTAACTACTAAACTGGACAGTGCAAGGCCAGAACTTCCACCACTTTGAGAAAATGCCTTAGAAAATGTTGTCACAAAATGTGCTGTAGACAAAACCTACATAACAAAAGAAAGAACAGAACAGAAGCTGTAGGAAACAAGGCTTAGTTTGAATATGCACACCTGAAAGAACTTTGGATGCTATCAACCAATTTCTCACCAGCTGATTCTTTTCAGACCCACAGAGGTGATAAATCATGTGTTTACTGGTCCATGATGTCTCACTGCTTATTTCTCACAGGCCTGACAGGATCACTGACCTGGGAAAGAGAAAAAGCTCCCTTCTTGCTAACTCTTCCACCCTACTGAGTGTTGGGACTAGAGGACAAAAATGAAGGAGTGTGCATGCTCAAGTTGTGATTCCATTAAACATTCAGTATTTCTTTGCATTCAACCACCATAATATCATCCAATCAGAGAAAATCTATCACTGTGGAAGAATGATGATATCAATATTATGAATTTAAAGATTTATACTAATTGAAAGTATAGCAGTGAATAAAATAAATAAAATTTTTCCCTTATTTTATTCACTGCAGTTTTCCTAGAACATAGACCTAGCTACATCGTAGACCAGCAATTATTTTAGCAAACAGACAGGCCCAACCAGGGGCCAAACTTCAGCAAATCAGATACTTGTCTTATATATCGCTGACCTAGCTTTGATTCCTGGCACCACATATTCTCAGCACCTAGTAGGCTGAGCACTGCTAAGAATGATTTCTGAGCATTGCAGGGTGTAAACAAAGCAAAACAAAAGACACAAAGTTCTATTCTGAATCTGCTCTTTATTTTTCTCAACAAAAAAAAAAAGTATTCACTTTATGTCAGTCACTCCATTATGCGCTCTATATAAAGAAAAAAGAATGGAAGAAAGGTGTTTTTATGAAAGCTTATTTCACAAATTTCAAAATCATCTTTCTATCATTTAAGATAATCACTTGACTGTGAATTTATTTTCTTCAAATATTGTATCAAATAGTATATCACAACTCAATCAGAGGTCACCAGATTCTATTCCACTCTAAGACATTCCCCCTACAAAAAGAATCATCAATTTCATTCTATCTGGTATTATTTTTGTACCCCAATTGGAAACTATAATCTCACTTAAGTTCTCTTCCAAGTTCATGCAGGAGTTTTCTTATCATTCCTTACTAAGCACAAGTGATTTTCTTTTCTATTTTGAGGGGTTTTTTTTTTTTCTGACCAAGCTAATCATTGGCACACTTCCAAAATGTATAAGAATTAGAGAAAGGAGTTGATTGCTTAATTCTTGCCTCTGACTCGAAGCTTGCGTTAATTAGCTAAAGCCAGAGTCCTCAGCATGCTCTCCAGAGCCCTGTGCTCCACTGATTAGCAGTGACAAGGCCATCTGGCCTTCCCTCAGCATGTTGGAGAAAGTGTCTTTTGGCATAAATATCAAAGATGGCATAAAAATCAGGCATGCCTATAATTCAGAGTGAGTCAAGTGCTGCCATCACTTTTGAAATACATAATGTCTGACTACGATATGCAGCCTGGCCCAAAGGAAGCTTTGTCTATCCAATGCCAGGATCTTAAAAATTAGCTTTATTTCCTCATCTACATATCCTTGTCTGATGAAACCTTTAGAGATCCCACTCAATACTTCCCTCTTTATTGTGTTTATTCCTCCACTAATTACTTAGCCTAAGGGGACAAGCCTCAATTTGAAGCTCATGTATTTTTTTCATTAAAGAGATGCCACTTTGGAGACAATCAAAGGCTTGGAACAATCAAAGGGATATGGCTGGGGAGTGAGGATTCAGCTTGTGGATAAATCCAAAGTGAGCCAGGAGAGCTTGGTTCTGCTTGCTCTTCATTGCTCTTCATGCAGCCCAACATAACAACTGATGGAGAAAGGTAGCTAAAGTGTGACTATTTTTTTTCCATGAAGACAGTGATTCAGTGTCCACTAGCCCAACTCCGTGTGATTAGCATACCACACTCAGTGAACTGTTGAAAATCTCAAACACTAAAGGCAAACTTCTCCCAACCAATGACTCTTAACCACTGTTTAGTTTCCAAGAACTTTTATTCTTGGACAACCAAACAACAATAAGGCTCATTTCAAGAAGTATCCACGTTGGAGATCAGAAAAGAATAGGTACTATAATATCTCATGACAATGTCTAAAATTCAGGAGCACTGCCCTTAGAAGCACCACTTTTACCTAAGGCCATTACTAGATAAGAATTGATATAAACAAGAAAGCAAGTGAAACTTATCTTTCCTTTTGATGGTGAAGAGTTACAGACAATTTCTTCATGGCCTCATGAATGAGATTTTCATACAAGTAGGCAAAATACCAAAATATCTGAATAGTAAGGAATGCATAACTGACCCATTAAATATACAGATCAGTAAATATGACATGTCAGCTGCAATTTGTTTGATAATCCTTTTGAATCTCAAAGTATTGTTTTATGTTTAGTTACCATAGATCTCACAAATTCGACTTTTTCTAAGTATATTAGCTAAGAGGTCTGCCTTATTGGGATGCAGCAAAATCATCACTTAGGGAAGAATTTCATAGCAATATTTCAATAAAATATCAAACAAAATAACCTTACACTTAAAAAAATGCAAAAGAGCCCATACAAAACAGAAGTCAGTAGAAGAAAAGAGATTTTTAAAAATACAACATAAGTAAATAAAATATAAATGAAAAAGATGAAACTAAGAGCTGGTTCTTCAAAAAATATAAAATTGACAAAAATTTAGTTAGGTTCACCAAGAGAAGAAAAGACAGAAACCCTTGGTAAAATCAGAAATGCAAGGAGAGGAGTTACAACAGACACCACAATACAAAGGATCACAAGAGATTATCTTGAACATCTTTATGTCACTAAATAGCATAACCTAGAAGAAGTGAATCAACACATAGAATAGTCCAACCTCCTGAAACTGCAGCAGAAGTGAATAGAAAGCCTAAAGAGACCAATTATAAGAAATTAAAACAGTAACTAAAAGTCTCCCCCTAAACAAAACTCCAGGCCAAGTTTCATTAGCGAGTTTTACGAAATCTCCAGTTATGACCTACTGTGGACCCAGGTATCACTCAGAAGCAAAAGTGCCTACATTGCAAGCTTCAGGCCTCAAGTGTGATCCTCAGTGTTACCCAGATGTGCTAAGCATGGTCCCAGCAATTCTCCAGTTTGGGACCTCTATTCCACCAAAGCCAGATGTTCACGAGCACTGCAACTAATGTACATGACCTCTGGAAAGTACCACAACCAAATGTACATCTGAGCCTCAGTTATTGTAATACTAACAATTAAGGGAGGAAAAAGAAGGAAGGAAAAATACTGTGAAAAGATACTTCATCAAAGAAGATATGAAGATGGTCAACAGAAAAATGAAAAAACCTCATTGTCATTTATTTTTCAGGGAAATGCAAATCAAAATAAAGATGATATACTACTTCACACCCATGAGAATGACCTATGTCAAAAAGGTCAGGATGGGGAACAGCTCATTAATAGAGTACATACCTTGCATGTGCATGAGTGCACACACACATAGACACACACATTCATTCTGGAATAAGACTTGATGGAGAGTATGGAGAAATATTTACTATCATAAATGTTGGTGAAAATGTAAATTGGTGAAGCCTTGAAGAAAAACTTTATGAAGTTTTCTCAGATATTAAGAATATATCTAACATACGACTGAGCAATTTCATCCCTATTTATACAAAGAACACAAAAACACTCTAACTCAAAAGGGATATGCTTAATGTGTTTATTATAGTATAATCTATGAAAGTCAAAATGTGGAAATAGTCCTTGGGGTTGGAGTGATAGTACAGCAGGTAGAACACTTATCTTGCACATAGCTGACATGGGTTCTATCACTGGCACCCCATATGGTCCCTAAAGCCCACCAGGAGTGATCCCTGAGTGCAGTGCCCTGAGAACCACTGGGTGTGACCCCCCACCCACAAAAAAAAAAGTGGAAACAATCCAAGAGTCCAAAGATGGTTGAATTGATAAAGAAAATGTGCTATATATGCATAATAGAATACCATTCAGTCATAAGAAAAATAATAAAATCTTGTCTTTTTGACTAGAGAAATAACTGGAGGGGGTCGTGTGAAATGAAACAAATAAGAAAAAAAGACAAAATAAGATGAGTTCACCAATATGGACTACAAAAATATCAAAGCAAAGGACAAAGATGCAAATTAAATCAAACTTCCGGTGTTCTGTGCACAGAACAAGGTAAGGGTCAGTAGATTGGGGGAGTGAGGAAGACATAGTGAAGGGGTAATGGTTAAGGGAAGAGAAGAGCCCAATGTACATAGATGGAAGGGTGCTTTCACTAGGAAATAGGTATGGTGTTTTAACATAGTTAAAAGAGATGTGAGGCTCTATTCCTAAAACATGTACAGTGTATAAAAGAGCTTACCTTAACTAGAAAAATATGTGAAAGGAGAGATAATCTCCTCATTGCCCACCCCCCAGAGCTCACGGCTGCTTCTCTCGGAAGGGAGCATAAAGTGAGGCCACCATAACCATGCCACTAGACTCCACACCAGGCTGTTTTCACTCATAGCGCCCAGAGGTGGGGGGAGTGAGAGCCCTCCCCACTCGAAGGGACCCAGCCCCAGCAGCTGACCTCCACAACCCAACTGCCACCATGCTCCAGGCTGCTTTTCCCATGCTCAGGCCAAGTTTCACATATGAGTGAACATATTCCTGGACCCTTCACGGCCGTGTGACACATCATAAGTCACTCCCTACCCATTTTCCATAATTACCACACCATATTTGATAGGGTTCAGACAGTAGGCAACAAATAATAGAGGGAAATATATAGAGAGATATATACATATTTTCAGATATATATACCAAATCTCCACCCAGTCCAGACAAGGTCAGACCCGAACACCTGAAGAATCTGCCTCCAGTACTTGTCAATACATTGGCTCAGCTCTTCACATGCTACCTGTCTAAATGTACAGTTCCATCCCAATGGAAAACCAGCAGGACCTTCCTGTTGTACAAGAAGGGAGACATCCACAACATCAGCAACTATCGCCCAATCTGCCTGTTGTCCGTCATCCACAAGTTATTCACTCAAGTCATCCTGAATGAGTTTGGCAGAACACTAGAGGAAGAACAACCATGTGAGCAAGCTGGGTTCCAAAAAGGATTCAGCACAATCAACCATATCAACACGGTTATCAAGCTCATTGAGGTTTCTCGAGAGTTCAAGATGCCGCTCTGTCTAACATTCATTGATTTAAAGAAGGACTTCGATTCTGTTGAGACTAAAGCGGTCATCGAAGCCCTAGCCAAACAGTGTGTTCAAACTCAATACATCAGAATGCTCTGTGAGCAGTATTATGGATTCACCACCAGGATCTCACCATTCTACAAGGAAGTGATCATTGACGTAAAGAGAGGAGTTCGACAGGACGACAACATTTCACCAAAGCTCTTCAGTGCCACCCTCGAGAACATCGTGCGACAACTTTCCAGTCATCCAGTCCAGTGGGAAGGAATGGGAGTGAAGATAGATGGTTGGCAACTACACCACCTCTGCTTCGCCAATGACATCGTTCTCACAACACCAAATATCAGCCAAGCGGCACAAATGCTGGCTGACTTCGACCATGAGTGGGGAAAGGTCGGACTACAGCTGAATCTCATGAAGACAATGTTCATGAGAAACAGACTAGTTCCTGATGTTCCATTTGCCCTCAACAGAACAAACATCTCCAAATGCAGCAGTTATGTGTACCTAGATCAAGAACTCAACATGACAAACGACTTGGCACCTGAACTGTGCAGGAGGAAAAGAGCAGCATGGAACACCTTCAAGGGCATCAAAGAAGTGGTTAAGAGGACGAAGAACCTCTGGCTCTGGACACACCTTTTCACTCTACTGTTCTTCCTGCACTAACATACGCCTCAGAGACCTGGGCCCTATGAAAACAGGATGAGAATGCTATTTGGGTATCCCAAAGAGGAATTGAAAGAGCTATGCTTGGAGTATCACATTTCACTCAAGTGAGAGAAGGAATGCAGAGTTCCGACCTCTGTCAATGAATCAAGAATCAGGTACGCTGTCCCGTTTGCCAATGCGTTGAAAATCAGATGGTCCAGACATGTAATACAATTTAGACATGACTGCTGGGAGGCTGGAGTGACAGTATGCCTTGCACACAGCCAACCCGGATTCGACTCCCAATATCCCATATGGTTCCCCGAGCTCCACCAGGAGTAATTCCTGAGTGCAAAGCCAGGAGTAACCCCTGTGCATTGCCAGGTGTGACACAAAGAGAAAAAAAAAATGACTGCTGGACTAGAGCTGTTACTGACTGGATTCCAGTTTGGGGACATCAAAAGACTGCATGGCCGCCCACCTACAAGATGGTCAGACTTCTTCATCAGGACCCTGAATGAACGGTTGGAGGCTCTTCGTGTTCCTGGAGCAAGCAGATGCCATTGGGCTACACTAGCATGTGACAGGGACGAATGGAGATGTTACAGGCGCCCGTTCGAACAAATCCAGAACAATGGGATGACAAGTGATACAAGCAATACCGAAGCTCACATCACCCAAACTTTAACAACATGATAGTGATATCTTATAGAATGTCTTAATGGCTCCTGCCAAAATAGAACAATCTCCACACTATTTTCTATATGAACACTTTCTTGTAAGCATGTTCAACAGTTCTTCATAACAGACAATACAAAATGTATGTTTTCATTTGTGTTTTGGAACAGGGATTGGGGCTTTGGATGGAAACATCCAGAATTTGGTGGTGGGAATGTGTAATGGTGGTGGATTTGGTGCTTTGAATATTAACTGTAATCGAATATTGTGAAGTAACTGATAAAATAACACTGTGGCACTGTCACCCCATTGTTCATCGGTTTGCTCAAGCAGGCACCAGTAATGTCTCCATTGTGAGACTTGTTACTGTTTTTGGTATATCAAATATGCCACAGGTAGCTTGCCAGGCTCTGCTGTGCCGGCGGGATACTCTCGGTAGTTCTCGGGGCTCTCTGAGAAAGACGAAAGAATTGAATCTGGGTCAGCCACGTTCAAGGCAAATGCCCTACCCACTGTGCTATCGCTTCAGTCCAAAAATTTTTTTTAAAAAAGCAAATTTAAGATGATTATTTATTGACTAAAGAAAGGAGACATAAGCTCTTAGAACAAATTCCGCCCTTAAGGAATGAAATCTTTGTCTTAGATCTAGCAGGATGAGATCTTTGTCTTAGAAGAACTTCCCTGGAAGGGCTGTCATATGGTGATTGTTCTACCTCACCAAAAATTGTAATTGCTACCCCCAAGCCTTAATGATTGTTTCCTATAACCAAGGATGTGAGACAGGGCTGGGGGAGAAGGAATATGGGCAGAGTGAGACTGGAAGAAGGCAGAAGGAGACTAAATTGGAATAAATGGCAACTGATCACAGAAAAAAAGATGAAAGGAAAAATTACAAAGAACATTAAATATTTGGCTTTTCAGGTCAGAGAATTTCTTTAAGACTTCCTGATGCTTATTTAACTGGTTGAATGCTTTTGTGAAGTTAGGATTTTAATTAAAACTAGAAGTTTTCCCTGTAAAGTACTTTAGACAGGCCTCACTAGGTTTCAGATACTTACAAATATTTTCCCTTCTGGGTCTTTATGAAGTAAAAGTTTTCAGATGATTCAACAGAGTCATCTTCTCCTCACACAGATGAGAACAGACACAAAGGTACAAAAATCCCTTACTCTAGTGGGAGAAACTCAGCACCTTATGTTATAACTACTTCTCACTAAGCTGAAAAGATTATAGTCTTCCAAAGAACCAGGATTAAAATTCATACTTGCAAGATTAAAACTTTTTCTTGCACTTTAAAAAGTGCACCAGGTTTAGTTGTCATAGCTCTCATAAAGTTGAATGCAAATTCAGATAGTATCCTAATGCTGTACAATCATCTATGATTTCTACTTTTCAATTGGGAAGTTTCTATTCAATGTAAAATAAATCACTTAGGTATGTCAGTATCCATTTGGAACATTTCCTTTCTTACTCAGATCTTATGACTATAAATAATAGAGATGATTATATTATTATATTATGGCTTTGCTCTTATAAGAAACCCAAGGCTCTGAACAAATATGTTATCTTGAATGAAATAAAAGGGGAATAAATTGCTCTTTGGAGGGGAACATTAATTCTTTCAAGTTTCTTATGTGTCATTTAACAAATTATCCATTCCAGGGCACTAAGTGGTTCTCTACTGGCCATGCTGTATTAACAGCCCTGCAAGTAGCAACCTTCTCTTTACAATTTTCTAATGATAACCATTATATTGTTTTGGCAATCTATAATAATTTTGAGAAAGATAAGCAAAGAAAACTAACTCCATAGATAGGCAAACTAAGAGAACACCAACCTTTAAGTCTCACCTGCCAAACCATATTCATTCACCCTTTCTAATGAAATTAGAATCCCATCAAACCATTCAACTGCCTATTTACTGAAGATCTCTTCTTTGCATACACTTAACAAATTGACAGAAGAGATTGTCCCTAAACAATGAATTGTGGAGTAAGTAGAAATGAGCTAACATTATTAAGTGCCTTCTAAAAATCTTACACTGTTTATGTCTATTTATTACACCCACAAAATGATTCATGTTACATGTATTATTTTACAATAAAGAAAACAGATGCTGAAAAGCTAAATATAGGTTGCCTAAAGATACATAGCTAATATATTTAACATTTATCTATCTTACTATTGAGGCTTATTTAGTTATAAATTATATATGAATTCATAAGACAAGACATTAAACAAAATAGTGTGATTTGGGATTTAGTGATTAAAACAACTGCTCAAGGGGCCAGGATGATTGGCCCACAATTGGAAGCTTGCCAAAAGTATATGGGGGGTAGAGGGCAGTTAGTATAGAGAAGGGGCCACTATCACAATGATAGTTGAAAATAATCACTCTGGACAAGAACTGAGTGCTGAAAGAAAGTAAAGGGATATGCATGATAACCTTTTAGTATCTGTATTTCAAGACATAAGCCATAATGCCTAAAAAGAGAGAGAAGGAGAGAGCGACAGAGACAGAGAGAGAGATGAAAAATACCTGCTATAGAGGTAAGGTGGGGGGTGGGAGTATAACTGGGGACATTGGTGGTAGGAAATGTGAGCTGGGGAAGGGCTGAGTATTTGAACATTGTGTGATTGAAATCCAATCATGAACAACTTTGTAACTGTGTCTCATGGTGCTTCTATTTAAAAATCAATTAATAAATTAATTTTTGAATAGTTTTTTTCTGAAAAAACAACTGTTCATATAAAGGAAATACAGTGCCCTGATTATGGGAGAGTTTAGGTCTTTCATTCTGATACTTAGCCCTGCATATCCGGAATATATATTCAGTTCTAAACATTAAACTTTTAAAGCATTATACAACTCAAAAATGTGCAGAAAATGAGCACCAAAAATTAAATGACTTGGAAACCAATCCACAGACAACCCATGGAGAGAAAAGAGACATTAAATCTGGAAAACCCAATAATAAAAGGGATCTACACTAGCTAACTGAAAACACTTAAACCACTCCATGGAAAGCATGGGTTTCTCTTCATGACTCCAGAAGACAAACTGCAGAAACAGAATAAGCTTCCTCAAAGTTCTTGGACTTGGAAGGTGGGAGATTGCAAACCTACATTGCAACTTAGGTCTGAGTTGTTGAAGATTGCTGTGAGCTCAGAATAAAATGAGTGACATTTGAGACATTCCAGGAATTGTTATCTGACCAGAGGAGGGAAAGTCACTGTAGATCCAAATATTCTAAGAGTTAGACACACAAAGCACACCAATACGTCCACACCCAGTAGCATCCCTGTGAGAAGTAGTGGGCTGCAGCAGCGCCCTCACTCCAAAGGCAGCAGCAAAAGACATAGGATGGAAAACAGAGCTGTGTGGACATTCTGTTTGCTGTTGCGCCAACCCAGATAAGACTCGCCACCGGCTGACATCATGGGCCTAATCCAGAATGGGAGGCAGAGTCCCTCCCTTCTGGCTAGGTCCTAGTAGCCTTCATACCCAACCTGTGTGCACCATGTAAACAGGCCCACACCACCGCTCCTGAAGCAAAGGGCCACTTTCACAGCAGCACGAGGGATCTGTTTGACAAAACAAATTGCTCACAGTTATTCTTCCTGTCACTTGGTAAAGATTGGCAGAGAGGAGAGCAACCCCAGCCTAATCCCTCAGAATCTTCCAGGGGTCTAATTATGAAGAGTCCCCCCAGCACAATAAGAACACTAGAAAACCAATGGGGAAAACACGCAGAAGCCCACTAAGTTCAATGAGTAAAACCAACTATTACGGAAGACACAAACAACACCAGCAAATCCTCAGACAATGCCTTCAGTGACATTGTGATGAGGATGTTCCAAAAGCACAAAGAAACAATGGCACACATAGTCAGTAAAGCACAAGAAAGTATGAGTCAAAATGACTATGAAACTACTACAATCAGAAATAAAGAATGTGGTAAGTAATATTTTTAAAAAACCTCAATAGAAACTCTGAAGAGCAGAATAATAGGAGCTGAGCCAAAGATCAAGGAGCTCCAAGATTAGGAAACAGAAGGTGTAAACTTGTCTGAATAGAAATTAACATCATAATGGAAAACTACAGGATGAGTATAATAGGAACAATATAAGAATCTTCAGAGTCCTGGTGGAACCAGAGTGATAATTCAGAGGGCAGGGCATTGTTTTGCACCTGATTGGCCTGGTTCAACCCTCAGCACCCCAGATGGTCCCCCAAGCACCTCCAGATGTGATTCTGAGCATAAAGCCAGAAGTAAGCCCTCAGTACCACCGGACGTAGCCCAAAAAACAAGACAACAAAAGAGAACATTGAAGCCCATAAAGAACAGGAAGGCAAATGTGACTAAGAAGCAATAGAGAAATCATCTATGATTCAACAGTTCCCACAGTTGAGGATCATAAGCACTGAGATCCAAGAGGCACAAAGGATCCCTGTGAAAATAGGCTCAATGAGGACAACTCCAAGGCATATTCAAAATAACAAAAGCCAAAGATAGACACAAGATATAAAAGGCAGTAAGATTAAAAAGAAAAAAGAACTTACATGCAAAGAAAGTCCTTAATATGTATAGTAGACATCTCAAGTGAAATTCTACAAACCAGAAGAGTATGGAGGGATACAGTAAAAAAACTCAATGACATGAACACCTCACCAAGACCACACTATCCAGCTAGATCATCATTCAGATTTGAAGGAACAACACAGAGCTTCAGGACAGGCAACAGTTTAGGCAGTTTATAGCCTTAAAGCCAGTTTTGCAAGAAGCATTGAAAGAGCTTCTCTAAAGGACAGGATGAACATCCTGACATGTTGCATTGAGTATTTCACTCAGTAACGGTGCATATGGTTGCCCTCCACTGGATTAAGAAAGGTATGTTTATCCAACCCCATCAGAAAATGGGGTGAAGAAATGAACGGAAACTTTACCAAGGAAGAGATACGAATGTCCAAAAGGCACATGAAAAAGTGCTCTACATCACTAATCAGGGAGATGCAGATCAAAACAACCATGAGATACCACCTCACACCACAGAGACTATCACACATCCAAAAGAACAAAAGCAACCGCTGTTGGAGAGGATGTGGGGAGAAAGGGACCCTTCTACACTGCTGGTGGGGATGCCGACTGGTTCAGCCCTTTTGGAAAACAATATGGACGATTCTCAAAAAATTAGACATTGAGCTCCCATTTGACCCAGCAATACCACTCCTGGGAATATATCCCAGAGAAGCTAAAAAGTATAGTCGAAATGACATCTGCATTTATATGTTCATCGCAGCACTGTTTACAATAGCCAGAATCTGGAAAAAACCCGAGTGCCCTAGAACAGATGACTGGTTGAAGAAACTTTGGTACATCTATACAATGGAATACTATGCAGCTGTTAGAAAAAAGGAGGTCATGAAATTTGCATATAAGTGGATCGGCATGGAAAGTATCATGCTAAGTGAAATGAGTCAGAAAGAGAGGGACAGACATAGAAAGATTGCACTCATCTGTGGAATATAGAATAACAGAGTAGGAGACTAACACCCAAGAATAGAAGAATAGTAGAAATAAGTACCAGGAGGTTGACTCCATGGCTTAGAAGCTGGCCTCACATTCTGGGGAGAGGGCAACTCAGAGAAGGGATCACCAAGTATAATGCGGTTGGAGGCCATGCGGGGGAAGGGTGATGCGGGCTGAATGCAGTCTAGAGACTAAACACAGTGGCCACTCAAGACCTCTATTGCGAACCACAACACCTAATGATAGAGAGAACAAAAGGAAATGCCCTGTCACAGTGGCAGGGTGGGGTGGGGGGAGATGGGATTGGGGAGGGTAGGAGGGATGTTGGGGTACCGGTGGTGGAGAATGGGCACTGGTGAAGGGATGGGTTCTCAAACTTTGTATGGGGGAAACATGAGCACAAAAATGTATAAATCTGTAACTGTACCCTCATGGTGATTCATTAATTAAAAATAAATAAATTTTAAAAAAATTAATTAATTAATTAATTTAAAAAAAAGAAAGGTATGTTTACTCAGAGCTTGCAAGGGATTTTATACATTTTCAATAATGAATTAGCATCTTATTTATTTATTAAAATTGCTTAACCATTATTAAAAGTTTATTTTTATCATTTTATTTTCTGATAATTCCATTTGCCATTCTTTTAAGTTTTGTAGAGCAAGTACCACTGTCACTGTCATCCCATTGCTCATAATTTGCTCGAGCGGGCACCAGTAACATCACCATTGTGAGACTTGTTATTACTGTTTTTGGCATATTGAATACAACACTGGTAGCTTACCAAGCTCTGCCGTGTGGGCGAGATACTCTCAGTAGCTTGCCAGGCTCTCCGAGAGGATCGGAGGAATCAAACCCGGGTATGCCCAGGTCGGCCACGTGAAAGTCTAACGTCCTACCCACTAATATGAATAAATTTGTTGTGTTTGTGCCAAGGGGGTAGGCTGGTGGGTGGGAGGAAACCTGGGACATTGGTGAAGAGAAGGTGGCACTGGTGAAAGTATTGGTGTTGGGACATTGTATGCCTGAAATAACTCTCTTAGGAACTACTTTGTAAATAATGATGTCCTAATATATATTAAAGTAAAAAACTAAAACTAGCATTGTGCAAGTCCCATGTACCACTTTGCCTCTGTCTGTTGCCTGGGCCTGGGAGTCTCATTCCTTGACATCTGCAACCTCATAGCTCTATCAAGACACTCTGTTGACTTACAATGCTTTATTTGTAGAGCACACAGAATTTACTGTCTGACTTAAATAAATAATTTCCAGTCTTCCTCTCTGGAATATCAGTTCCATGAGGCAATAACATTTTTTTTGTTCCCTGATGAATCCCCTGTGAATCCCTTGAGTAGTAGTACTAGTAGTAGTAGCACATGGAAGACCGCTGCAGATTAGTTATAAAGTAGATACATTTTCTCCAAGTATTGACTACATCTTTCCATGGCAAATGTTTTCCTAAAATTGCCTCTATTTTTTCTCTAAGGACTGGAGAGATAGCACAGCGGGTAGGGCGTTTGCCTTGCATGCAGCCAGCCCGGGTTTAAGTCCTCTGTCCCTCTCAGAGAGCCCGGCAAGCTACCGAGAGTATCCCGCCCACACAGCTAAGCCTGGCAAGTTACCCGTGACATATTCAATATGCCAAAAACAGTAACAACAAGTCTTAAAATGGAGATGTTACTGGTGCCCGCTCGAGCAAATCGATGAACAACAGGATGACAGTGCTACAGTGCTTTTTCTCTAATTTACTATTTTTATTTTTAATGGAGGAAATACTGACTTATTATACCACAAGTATTTGTACTTTAATGATGACATATTACCATACCTACAAAAGTATAAAACCCTTCCACTGAACCCCTCAACCCTTTTAGTCCACTGCCCACGTGGTTGCCTCAGTCCTATGATCAGTCTAAGGATTTGCTTTTATTACACATTGTTTCTCTGCTGTGTTTCTTTATGTGCCATATCTGAGAGAGATCATCTGATATTTGTCTTTCTCCTTCTAAATAATTTCACTTAACACAATGCCCCCCATTTCCAAACACATTACCCAAAATGGCAAGATTTTATCTTTTCCTATAACCGAGTAGCAGTATCATGCATTATGTATTTATTTCTGTATTTAATCTGTAGTTGGGCACTTAGGTGGCTTCCAAGTCTTGGCTTCAGCAACTAGTGCTGCAAACGAGGCCTCTTGATACAAAAATTATTGTGGCAAGTCACCATCTGTTAGAGACCCATATTTAAACCTAACAACTCCAACTAGAAAATGAAAACACCCGCTGACCCACAGCACCAGCTCAAACATCTGTGTTTTCAGTACGATAGCAAAGGACCATCATTAATTCTTCATTAGGTTTTCAATCAAAAGTCATCATATAAATTGTTATTTTATAGTGTGCAGACCAAACAAAATGCTAGCCATATTTCTATTTTCCAGTTATAGGGTGTCAAACCAAAACAAAACAACCAATTTTGAATTGAAAACACTGAAACCTGAATATTCAAATGGAAATCTCAAAATATTTTCAGTGAACTGTTTAAATTCATGAAGCCCCAGATTATATAAAAATAAAAAATTCCACTCAACCAATAAATTCAAAGATATCCTCTGGGGCTGGCCAAGTAGCCTCCAAGCAGCCCTTGAGACAGGTGTGGCCCCGGGCACAGCTAACTCAGCTCCTCCCAGAAGGGTATTTATTGTTTATTTGCACAAATCTTCCAAAATGAAATCATAAATGAGTCATTTCCTCTGCATATTTTTGCTCGCAAAGAAACGATCAAATGTTACATTCCTGAAAGAAAAGATCAGAGCAAGATGTGCCAGAAGTCCATTGAACTATAGAAAGTGTAGATCACTCATTGTTTGGGGGAATATCTCTTCAGCCACCCTTTCCAAACTTCCCAAGAAGTTACTCCTATCTGATCTGTCTAAAAGCTAGAGAAAATTGGATACAAACATTCACTAGAGGATGCAATCGTAATATCCTCTTATTCCCCAATGTGGAGGAATTTAGCAACATTTGTGTTGCTAAACCTGGCTGTAGTTACAAAACCCCTCAGGATATGTGCAGTAGGACCAGGTCTCCCAATCTACCACCTGCATTGGCCGACCTGCCCTTCCTCTCTACTGGATGATGCAGGCCCCTGAGGCCTCCAGCTGCCCCTTTCCTTCCCCAGCAGAGGCTAGACCTTGTCACATTACCCCTCCCAAGCTCCAGAGACTTTCCAAGGACTGGGAGTGAAGCCTTGTCTTCACAGTGATTGCACACTGCTCCCACGGCTTCTCAGCCCCACCAAATGCTCTGCCCCTCGCTATGATTCTACCAAAAAAGAGTACTTTGTGCCACCTAGAGCTCATGCCTACCTTAGGGTATTGCGCAGCTCTTCAGGGGCTGGAATCTCTCCCACACACACTATGTTACCAATTTCCTAATTTCTTCAGGTCTTTACTAAAAGTTCATCTAGCCCCATTTTCAAGCCAGTCAATTCAGAATCAACCTGCTCCCCAGGCCCATTCCTACTACCCACCCACCCCCACCTTTCTTATATCACTGTAGCACTGTAGCACAGTTGTCCCGTTGTTCATCGATTCACTCAAGCAGGCACCAGTAACGTCTCTGTTATGAGACTTGTTGTTACTGTTTTTGGCATATTGAATACGCCATGGATAGCTTGCCAGGCTCTGCCATGCGGGCGAGATACTCTCGGTAGCTTGCTAGGTACTCTGAGAGGGATGGAGGAATTGAACCCGGGTCGGCCACGTGCAAGGCAGACACCCTACCTGCTGTGCTATCGCTCCAGTTTTATATCAGGCTTATATCAGACTACTTTAATTTTTTTCTACAGTACTTGTCATACTCATGGAAGAGCCTGGCAAGCTACCTGTGGTATACTTGATATGCCAAAAACAGTAACAATGACGGTTCTCATTCCCCTGACTCTGAAAGAGCCCCCAATACGCCATCGGGCTACACTAGCATGCAACAGAAACGAATGGAGACATTACTGGAGCCCGCTTGAGCAAATTGATGAACAACGGGATAACAATGATACAGTGATACAGTGATACTTGTCAAACTACATATTCTATTTCTCTTTTATCTTATAACTATTATGTTTCCTTCTGTGAAGACAGGGATCTTTGTTTAGTTCACTGATACATACAAAGAACCCCAAACAATGCCATAGTGTTAATTTTATAAATGACTTTTTTGTTTAGTAATAATACAACACATGATATTAATCAAATAATCAATCAACAAGTGCATTTTGAAAGCTTTACATTGTTTTTCTTTTCTGTTTTCTTTTTGACTTTTTTTTAATGAATCACTGTGAGGTACAATTACAGACTTACAAACTTTCATGCTTATCCTTCAGTCATACAATGATCGAGTACCCATCCCTCCACCAGTGCCTATTCACCACCACCAATATTCCCAGAACCCTCCCCCCGCATTCCCCCCCTGCATCTGTGGCAGGCGCATTCCCTTTTACTCTCTCCTTTTGGGTGTTGTGGTTTGCAATACAGGTATTAAGAGGGCCATCATGTTCGATCTATAGTTTATTTTTAGCACACATCTCCCATCCCGAGCGGGCCTTCCAAGCATCCTTTACTTGGTGGTCCCTTCTCTATCTGAGCTGCCTTTTCCCTCAGCATATGAGGTAGGCTTCCATGCCATGGAGCAATCCTTCTGGTCCTTATCTCTACTATCCTTGGGTGTCAGTCTCCCATTCTGTTATTTTATATTCCACAAATGAGTATAGTCTGTTCCTCTCTTTCTGACTCATTTCGCTTAGCATGATACTTTCCATGTTGATCCACTTATATGCAAATTTTATGACTTCATCTTTTCTAACAAAAAAGTTTTATATTGGCTTAGCCTGATTCTAGGCACTATAGAGAACTGAAGTTTTTTTAGCACACAAACTATCTGTGCTTTGAAAATTGTGGGGAGATCAAAAGTCAGTGGTATCACAGAATTTAAGGTTCTGGACTGGTTAAAACCACTGGCTACACATAATAAATCTGCTATTTTCATGCATTTATTCTAAGTTCTTACTATGAACCCATGCTGTGATAGCCTTGAGATATCAAGGTAACACATAGATGTGATCCTCCCTTCTTGGGACTTATATTCTTACAACAAACATACAATGAACCAATGAATAAATATACAAAGTAATTATTTAAGTACCCTGAGAGAAGGAGCAACAGCTGCCACAGAGAATATCAGTAGCCAGAGCCAATTCCAATACCAGAAAATTGCAAACAGGAAAAGTACCAAGAGACTCAGCTTCCAAACTACCACACTCTTCTCTCATCCCACCCACCTCCCCACAGTCTCCAACTGCCTGCTGTGGTCCAGACAGAAGTCAGAAGGCAAGGGAGCCTATTAGCGGAGTCCATGGTCTATATAGAGCACAAATAGTAGAAGCCACACAGAGAGTTAACTAAAAGAAAACCAGCAAGAAACTGTGCGCACACAGGCATGTTTTTTATGTGTGTTATGGGGGATGGATGGGGAGACATTTCAAATATTCCCGGAAGCTTCAGTTAATGTTATATCCATTCAAGTTTCCTCTTACTCTCTTTCCAATGGGATATTTAATTCCATTTTCCAACGGAAATCCTTCTTTTTTTAATGTTTTAACATTTTGTTCTTTTAATATTTTTTTTAATTTTAGGTACTGTGATTTACAATACCATTCATGACAAGGTCCCAGCATGCAATGTCCCAACACCACATTCTCCACCAGAATGTCCCTTGCACATAATAAGCTCAGTTTTGCCAATATCACTTCATCGAATGCTTCTCAGTTATGAAAATAATCACAGGCATCCTACAAACATTCACCAGCTAGATTTGAGACTCTCATCTCCTTAACTTTTCTCCATAAAGTATTTGCCTCCTTTATTTTTTCAGTCTTTTAAAGATCCTGTTCCATTTCTTCTTCTCTTTTTGAATATGTAAATAAATGTTATATGCATTTTTTGCTTGACATACTAGTAAGTTTTTGCTTTATTTGCATGAAAATGAACCTCTTAAAGTTTGATTGGCATGTTAGGATGAGCCTGATTTGATTTTCAAAGATATTTTTTATAACTAAGTGGTACAAAAAGGCAGGTGCTTTAAGGTACTTGTTTTAATATGTATGAAGAATATTTCATATTTAAATTTTCAGAAATTGTATACAAGGCTAATACATGCCTCAGGCTCAAAAATAACACTTTATATTGAGCACTTACTATATGTTCAAAGTATGCTAACCACATTACAATAAACACTATTATTTAATCCTTATGGCTCAGAATATCAGTACTATTAATATCCCATAGTACAATTAAAACTGAGGCACAAAAATGTTGACAACTTTCTCAAGGTCACACAGCCATTAAAAATTGAAAATACTGACTCCAAAACATAGTTAAATCACAGATGAGTCCACAGTTTGGCCCAAGGATCAGGTGTCCACTTTCACCACTTAAACACTTTCAGGAACAAAGAACTCTGTACATATGACCCATCATATTATAAAAGTAGAGAAATATGTAGTGAAGAAATGCAAATCTCAAGAACAACAGAAGAACAACAAACTGAGGTAACATTGTGAAAAAAAGATAGAATTTTACAAGATAAATTTACCTTTGATTGTAAAAACAAATACATGCTGCCTATATGCTGATGTACCTATTAAGAGATATTTCTCTAGTCACCAACAAATTCTGGGAATATAAAGAACACAATGTCAATACAGAGAATTTCCACAGAAGAGTATTCAAAGGAAATGTGGAAGTATTTACTTTCTGCTCATACTGCTTGAATTATTTATCACAAACTTAAATGGTACATGGCATCACATTAGTTACGTTAATATAACACAAGGAAGCAGAGGTTGAGATAACAATCCAACAACTTTATCACAAAGAGAGTTGCTGGCAATCCCCAATGTATACAGTCTGACATTTCTTCCAGGGTTATTTATTAGCTCCAAATTCCTTGTTCCCTTTGTCATGTTAGATTCTTATGTGATTAACTACTATTAGCAAAAAATAAAATTGGTACTCATAAAATACATATTTAACCAGACTTTATGAAAACCATTTGAAAGTTAAATATATCCAATTAAGAAAATATGTAAACTGTCCCTTTAATAAGCTTCAAAATCTGTGAGCACTGTCAACAGAGAGCAAACACTGGGCCAGAGACAATACTGAAGATATCATTGAAAGACTGACTCAAAAGGGGGCAATATTAAAGACAATAGTTTGGTGATTATTTCCCAGTCATGTTAACTCCAACAGACTATCTACACATTTGGAGGCAAAGAATTTTAGCATCAGTCCAAGCATAAGTTTGCATAGAAGTACAAATAGTACTTGGAATTCTTTCAACTACAGATCTTGGCTCCTATCTTGTAACCAACTATGTACTGAGATAGAATATGTTAGAAAAACTTGATTGCCAAAGATGAAGCATTTTAGCCTAATTTTTCACATATGAGTATGCTGTGAATGTATTGACGCCAAATTCTAGAATTCAGATGAAAATCTACAAGTGGTAAAAAATTAATTCAAGGGGCTTGAGCAATAGTACAGCGAGTAGGGCGTTTGCCTTGCACGCCGCCGACCAGGGTTCAATTTTCCCAAGCACTGCCAGGAGTAATTCCTGAGTGTAAAGCCAGGACTAATCCCTGTACATCGCAAGGTGTGACACAAAAAGAAAAAAATAATAATTCAAAATAATTAGTTATGGAAGAAATGATAGGAGATAAAAATATGTAGATATTGAATTGTTAATATCTATGAACAGTGAACTGGTTAAAGAAACACTGATGTACTAAAACACAAGCCAGGCATTGAATTCATGTAAAACATGACATAAATCAGTAGCCAGCTTATCACAAAACTTGACATTGTCTTCTCTACCAATTGTCATTCTCTATCAGCGTAACTGGCAACTGAAGGCATGATGTTCTCACACATTATACAGCCATACATTGCTAGTCAATTTAGCTGAGCTTGTTGCCCTTGCCAACATCCCCAGAACATATTTTTCCACTAATCTCAGGCAATATTTTGCATTGAATGCCCTGTTAATTATGAGCAACATGCCCCGTTTTTGCTAAATGTTTTATGCAATTTTAATTGTCTAATCATCTATCTTCCTGTCTCACTTCAACTACATCTATCTGCTTATTCTGCTGTAGTTTCCCATCGTAGTATATACAATCCTTTCTAGAAGAGCTGTAGTATATACAGTATACTTATGTACATACATATATATATACTAAATACAATAAGTTATCCCATAATAGTATATACAATTCTTTTTGGTGACATAGATACACTAAATGAATCTGTATGTTGGTCACAGTTTAAGAGGGATGGAATTTTACAAGAATGAAACATTTTAGAATAGTAATTCTTCTTAGAGGGAGCCTATAAGAGAGACATAGTCACTTTGTAAGAATTCTGACTTTGTAAAAATTCTATTTTTTTTACTTTAATCTAACATGAAATATACAAGAGATTATTACTTGGGAAAATTCAATCCAATTCATTTTCAATTTTCTGTGTTTGCAGGGGAGAGAGCTAAATAAATTCATGGATCATGCAAACATAAGGAAACCTAGTTTAAGGCAACTTTGCCCTCCTTCTAACACTTTCTGACCGGGAAGCTTGCAAATGGTACTGATTTAAGTTTCATCCTCAGTTGAAATTGAAATTCCCCAAGGCAAGGCAAAGAAGGAAAGAAATGAAAGAAGAACAGCAACAATATTAAACAATGCCTACGGACAAGGCCAACTAGAACAGTGTTAGTGTTCAGAGTAGGAGTAGGGGCCCCTCTTATAAGGATATCTCCCCCAATTCAGAGTGTTTCCCCAGAAGGCAGTCCCAGAGCAGCACCCCAGCATGGCTGATTTCCTGGCTTCAGAGAAAGCCAGCCTCCACAGTCTGTCCTCCCACACACCTTCACAAAAACAAAACAAGTTATGTCACAAACTACCAATATCAAAATAATCAGATATTCCCAGAGCTAAATATCTGAGAGATGTGTTAGGCATACAGAATTCAAAAGGAAACACTGTCACTGTCATCCCATTGCTCATCGATTTGTTCAAGCAGGCACCAGTAACATCTCTCATTGTGAGACTTATTTGTTACTGTTTTTGGCACACCCAATTAATGTACTAAAAGTGGTACATTCCTAGTATAATGATCCTTGCATCCTGCCAATCCTGGTTTGAATTCCAGCACCAACAGAGCACAGAGCCAGGAACCCGAGCACCACTGGGTGTGAGCCAAAACACAAAGATATATTCTCTTCAATTCACTACAATCCCCAAAACTCCTTTGACACCCAGAACACCACACTAATATATAATGGCTGTTTGGTGCAGGTAGAGAGTATGTGCCCAAGGCCACTGGAAAATTATCATGTAGCAAACAGTGCACCTTATTTACCAACACAGAAAATGGAACAGCAGAGAATCAAATTGTTTAGTTAAAAAAAAAGTCTGGATTAGCTCTTAAAATATAGAGATTTCTTAGTAGTGAATCCTTAGATTTACTACTGTGTACATTTCAGCATCACTGTCACTGTCATTCTGTTGCTCATCGATTTGCTTGTGCAGGCACCAGTAACGTCTCCATTGTGAGACTTGCTGTTTTTGGCATACCGAATACACCACGGGTAGCTTTCCAGGCTCTGCCATGCGGGTGAGATAATCTCGGTAGTTTTCCCGGCTCTCTGAGAGGGGCGGAAGAATCAAACCCAGGTCGACCACTACCTGCTGTGCTATCATTTCAGCCCCATTTTGGCATATCACTTACCTTTTCTAAATTTCAGTTTACTCAAATAAAAAATGGGAAGGATAATACTAGTGTCATCATAAATGCCATAGAACGTAATTTGTGTTAAAGTCCTTTGTGAAGTAGAAGTTACATATAGGTCATGATATAAATTAATAGTTGAGAGAAGAATAAATAAAAAATTAGATGGTAGATGTTCCAACAGTTCTCATAAAAAAATTCTAATTCCCTGACCCATTGATTATCTCACATGGTTCTCCACACATTGGCAATTCAAAATACACCTATTTAGATGCAAAAGCCACAGTCTTACGTAGCTTGCTAGAATGGGGAAAAAGATAAAGGAAAATAACGACATGCCTTTGGATCTCATTAGACTTAGATTAGTTATACTTTGGGTCATAGATTCTGATTTTCTAAAGGCTAATGGACATCTGAGCAGCTTAACTAAGGTTTTAGCTAAAGCACAGATCACTCACTGTATATCCATCCTAGAACTTCATTAAACTATGTCTGGGTCTGATTGCACCCATAAAAATTCTGTGCCCAAATGAATTTCAAATCAAGTTTCCTAAAGGGACCAGAGCCCATAAAATTTCTTCCTTGTGAAACCACAGGCGAATTTGGGAGATGAGTAAGCACTGACTAAGCACCTCATATGGGATCCTTTAATAAGCCACATAATTTCAAGCCCCGAGATCACATTAGCAGAGGGGACAAGAAACTAAAGTTCTGAAAAAAGCAAAATTTCTCTCACTTTTCCCTCCTCAGGCAAATAATCACAGTGCTAAACAAAGAATATTGTTTCAAGAAATGATGAACAGTCGTTATTGGAGCATCAACCAGTAAGAATACATGATATTATATGATGGCCCCCAGATAATAAGGCCCAGAACATGATCTGCACATATACCTTGCCTCCTCATACAAGAGGCGAGAAAAGATTTTCTTCCTTCAAGGATATCAAATTGGAAATATAAAGCAAAAAACAAAGGGTATTATGTTATCTTTCTTGTGACAGAACACCCTGAAAACATGGTTAGTATGCTAACTGTTTTTTAGCTATGGGGCCCAGTACACATTATATAAGGAGTGCCTTTTTAAAAAAAAAAAAAAATGTGGGGCTGGAGCGATAGCATAGTGGGTAGGGCGTTTGTTTTGCACTCGACCAACCCGGGTTTGATTCTCAGCTTCCCATATGATCCTCCAGCACTGACAGGAGTAATTCCTGAGTGCATGAGCCAGGAATAACTCCTGAGCATCACTGGGTATGACCCAAAAAAGCAAAAAAAAAAAAAACCAAAATAATCTATTTTTAACTAAAGTGTCTTCACTCTCTATTATCTTCTTAATAGCCCAGAATATCTAAAAGCCTCACAATATATTATCCATATGGGACTACCCATCTTGGCCTTGGAGTGCATTCTTTATGGTACATGATAACCATTCCTGAGCAAAATGAAAAGCTATGTCTGAAAGAAAGATAAACCGTGCAATCTCCTAGACTCTGTAACGGCGATCTGATGGTGAAGCTTTTGATTATGAAATTACATTACACTAGTCCCAGACACTACTCAGCCCTTAGAATGTAGTCTCTGGGTGGCATGGCTGAGTCACCTTTGTCCCCTCTTTTTCCCTACATGCCGACCCTCTAGAGGACAGTGCAGCTGGCATTTACACTGAACTGCAGAAGAAAGAGACCTGAGAAAGCTCAATAGACCAAGAATTTGGTTTCTGCCTCTGGCACTCAATACTTGAAAAACAACTAACATGCCTGTCTTGGTTCTCTCATCTCTAAAAATGGGACTGGAGTTTGGCACTGTGCCTAGCACTCATGACCATGTCATGCGATAGGGTAGGGGGTAACCACCTCTGGGGTGTAGGTAAGGTAACAGGGAGGGAAACAAAGGTGAAACTGATCCAAAGAGTGAGAACAAAGGTGTGACCGTGATCAAAGTCAGCGTCCAGAAAGATTACATTTGTATTCTCATCGGACTCTGCCAATCATTTCAAGTAAATGCACCATAAGCCAATTTATTGAAATCCCCCCAAACTGTAAAAAAAGTAGTGAAAGCATTCCCTGGGGTCCTGTTGAAGGATTCAAAATTTATCCTTATATTTTGTGTTAAAACTTCATATGTTTTTAATGTGCTGCCAAGCAAATCAGTTTCTGCCTTAATTAAAAAATAATAATAATAATAACAATAGCATCTCCTCCTAAACCTGTGAGAAACTGAATCTCTAAGGAGATATGTAATGATAATATTGTGACTTTGTCTACCCCTGGGCACCAAGCACTTGGGGATAAATGTGCTTCAATTTGCTACCCTTGTGGAAGTGTCTTTCACTAGCACAAAAGATCGTACACATCTAACTCAGATTCCTGCACCTTGTCATTAATATATAAAATACCAAAGCACAGAGGAGCTACAGGACCCTCTCTGGAGAGGGTGGACTTAGTCGGGGACCAGACCTTCAGGCTAAGCCCACCTCCCTCTTAACCATCATAAAATAGAAAACTATAATTTTGTTTACAAAGATCAAAGAACCACTAGATTAGAAAATGTTGTTAAAGAATTACAAGGATTTGGAGCATTCTAAAGGGAACAGATCTATCAATGGCATACCATTTAAGGGAAGTGCCAGCTATTTTCCAGATAAAGACAAATAAATGGGATAATAACATTTATCACTCAGCTGAGGGGAGAAAGAGTTTACATCTACAGACTTCATAAAGGTCACATTCTATAGAGCAAGCTAACTTGTGATTATATAAAACAGTACTTCCTATGGGCCTCTTATCACTTGTATCATTTGTCATCCCGTTGATCTTCAATTTGCTCTAGCAGACGCCAGTAATGTCTCCATTCGTCCCTGTCTCATGCTAGTGTAGCCCAATGATATCTGCTCGCTCCAGGAACAGGAAGAGCCTCACACCATTCATTCAGGGTTTTGATGAAGAAGTCTGACCATCTCATTGGTGGGCAGCCACACAGTCTTTTGACGTCCCGTAGAATCCAGTTGGTAACAGCTCTAGTCCAGCAGTTATCTCTGAATTGCATTACATGTCCGGCCCATCTGATGTTTGATGTCTTAGCAAACAAGACAGTATCCCTGATTCTTGACCGTCGACGGAAGTCGGAATTCCAAATTCCTTCTCTCACTTGAGTGAGATGTGATACTCCTAGCATAGCTCTTTCAATTCCTCTTTGGGATACCCTAATAGTGTTCTCATTTTGTTTGCATAGGGCCCAGGTCTCTGAGGTGTGCGTTAGTGCAGGAAGAACAGTGGAATTGATAAGATGTGCCTGGAGTTGGAGGTTCTTCGTCCTCTTAACCACTTCTTCAATGCTCTTGAAGGATTTCCACACTGCTCTCTTCCTCATGTGCAGTTCTGGCGCCGAGTCGTTCCTCATGTTGAGTTCTTGACAGGTACACATAGCTGCTGCGTTTGGAGATGTTCATTCCACTGAGAGCAAATGAGGGTCAGGGACTAGTTCGTTTTTCATGAGCATTGTCTTGTTGAGGTTCAGCTGCAGTCCAACCTTTCCACACTCGCAGTCGAAGTCGGCCAGCATTTGTGCCACTTGGCTAATGTTTGTCGCTATGAGAATGATGTCATAAGCAAAGCAGAGGTGGTATAGTTGCCGACCGTCTATCTTCATTCCCATTCCTTCCCATTCCAGTCATCACATGACATTCTCAAGGGTGGCACTGAAGAGTTTCGGTGGAATATTATCAGCCTGCCAAACCCCTCTCTTTATGTCAATGATCACTTCCTTGTAGAATGGTGAGATCCTGGTGGTGAATCTGTGATACAGCTCGCAGAGGATCTTCATGTACTGAGCTCGAACGCTCTGTTTGACTAGGGCTTCGATGACCACTTCATTCTCAACAGAATCGAAGGCCTTCTTTAAATCGGTGTATGTTAGACTGAGCAGCATCTTGAACTCTCGTGAAACTTCAATGAGTTTGGTCACTGTGTGGATATGGTCGATCGTGCTAAATCCTTTTTGGAACCTGGCTTGCTTGCACGGTTGTCCTTTATCTAGTGTTTTGCCTATTCTATTCAGGATGACAAGAGTGAACAACTTGTAGACGACAGACAACAGGCAGATTGGACGATAGTTGCTGATGTCGTGGATGTCTCCCTTCTTGTACAACAGAACGGCCCTGCTGGTTTTCCACTGGGACGGAACTTTGCATTCAGACAGGTAGTATGTGAAGAGCCAAGCCAGTGTATTGAGGAGTATCGGAGGCAGATTCTTCAGGTGTTCAGGTTCTACCTTATCCGGATCGGGTGCTGTATGCGTCTTTACCAAAGAAATGGCATGTCAGATTTCGGAAGAGAGGATGTTGGGAATGACATATCCATCCTGCAGAATTTGGTATGTGGGCAGGTGGACATGGCTGTTAAAGAGATAGATCCAAATAGAAGTCATGAATAATCCTCTCCATTGCCTTTCTGCAAGATGTGATAGGTCCATCAGGATGTCAGAGGGCAGTCATCTTGGTCTTGTAGTTGGCGAAGGACAGGTGACGTTGCGAATACTTTTCCCGGCTTCTGCCGCATCGGCCAACACTGCTGCTCTTCTCTTTTTGAGGTCTTCCTTTATCGCTTCTCTGCACAGCTTTGTGAGCTCGGATGTTAACTTGTGGTTGCCTGAGGTTTACGCCAAACCACATTGAGGAATGAGCTCAAGAGTTTCCAAATAGCTGGCACTTCCCTTAAATGGTATGCCATTGATGGATCTGTTCCCTTTAGAATTCCCAAAATCATTGTAATTCCTTTAAGAACATTTTAGAATCTTTGGTGGTTCTTTGACCTTTGTAAACAAAATTTTAGTTTTCTCACTCTTGGCATTCTTCGCACAGTCCTGGAGTCTCCCAGTAGACAGTTCCACAATGAAATTGATTGCATCATATTCAGTCGAAGGTTTTGCCTAACTGATGTCATTGTTGTCCCAAATTCCAAATGGGATCGGACCACTGTCTCCTTTGTGCAAAATTCTACTTCACTGAGCGGGAAGAAAGGTCTGCAAAGTTTAAGTTTAAGAAGGGAACTCCCAGGGGCTGGAGCGATAGCACAGCGGGTAGGGCGTTTGCCTTGCACTCGGCCGACCCGGGTTCAAATCCCAGCATCCCATATGGTCCCCTGAGCACCGCCAGGGGTGATTCCTGAGTGCATGAGCCAGGAGTGACCCCTGTGCATCGCCGGGTGTGACCCAAAAAAAAGCAAAAAAAAAAAAAAAAAAAAAAAAAAGAAGGGAACTCCCAGAATGACCACCAACTGGGAGCTCTTTGGCACTATTGCGGCAACGTGGGAAGATGCCATCCTTGACAACGTCGACAAGTAATACGATCGACTGGTTCAACACCTCCAATGGGCCTCTTATACTGGCCATAAAGGACTGTTTCTTAACATGCCCACCAACTGTATGCAGATTCTGAGTTGCTCAGAGCACTTAGACAGTAAGAGCAATTGCATAAACACTGAATTGAAAAAATTTCTAAATCGAAGTGGACACTAGTATTAAGGGGTAATTAGTTTCTGAAGCAAAAATGAGTATGGTTCTTAAATGAAACTTCAAATCATTAACCATGATACATTGGGGGGGAAAAAAAGTTAAGTCTCCAGCTATAACCAGATACAAACCTCTAGGGGGAGCTCAAAGCCTTATCACTAGACAATCTCCTCTTGTTCTTTGTTTTTTTTTTTTTTTTTTGAGTCTTCTCTGATCAATTCCTTGAACCTCTCCAGCTAGAGAAAGATGCTCCACTCTTTCCCTCTCCACCACCACACAGAGCAGCAAAACACTGGTGGTTTTCAACTAGGCCTCACTCAAGGTTCTAAAACTCAAGAGAGCCCGTCTCTGACCTTGCAGCCTTTTCCAGCACCAGGAACTTAGTCTCTTTGGAATAAAGTCAAATTATTAACAAACCTAAAATTTCCCATTAGCAAGTCCATCACTAGTATCATTTGCATGATACTAGCCAGAACGTCTAGCTCCAATGTTGTAGAAATAATGTTCATTGTAATTATATAATTGTACAACATTACTTTTAATAATTGTATTTTTAAGCATTTTTACATTGGCATTTTCTAAAGCACTTTTCAAGTAACACAATACTGAATATGAGCAAACTTTATGTAAATTAACATTTTTTTGCCAAGGCAGTGAGGAAACACTAGATTAAACTAAATCGTATAGCCGAGAAAGGTAGCTCAGCTTCTTGTGCTGGAGAACCTTGTTCAATCTCTAGCATCCAGGCACGGTGACCTCTTAAGACCATTTGGTTTTAAGAAGGATAAAAAAACCTAAGAAAGGAGCTAAGATCATAACTATTTCTTACTCTTGGCCTCCTACACTTTGATGCTTGGTGATTCTTCAAAAGAAGGCACCACTAGGAAGTATTTCCCAAATTTACTTTATCAAATACCTTTTTCTCAGGGTTTTCTCTTGGGACAAATGTTAGCCCATTGTCAGAAATTGAACATTCACACTCAGTTGCTAAGGTCATTGGCAAGAAAAGAAGTTTTTTTAACAACTCACATCAGTATATTTCAAACAAAAGAAAATATTTGCTTCAATTAGTCAGTCTAGTTGGCATGATTGACAAAAGCTCCCATGATCACCTCCTTGCTATGGCTGAAAATTTTCTAAGCTACATAACTTTACTAGTGCAGCAACACATAGCAGTTTGAATTTAAGTCTCCCAAACAGTAAGTGACTCTAAGTATCACAAAAGGAGCCTCTCCATATAGCCTTTTAATTTGCAAATCCTCCCAGCACATTTAAGAGATAATTTCAACTCCAGTGGAGGGATATTGGCATCTTAAAAGAAAATGTGGAAGTATACATTTTCAAAGATGTAAACTTGTACCCTTAAAATAGATATGTTATCTAATGTTACCACAATAAAAATAAGTAGAATTATTCATTCAAAACTAAAACAAGTTCTCAAGAAAACTCCTGGCTTCCAGTAGAACACAATTGCATGTGGCACTATGCAGCAACCATTGCTTTGATCATACACAAATACAAAACACCCCTTTGTTTGGGGGTTTTTGTTTGTTTTTGATTCACACCAAGCAGTTCACAGGACTTAATCCTGACTCTTCACTCAGGGATAACTCAGGAGACTATGTGGGATGCTGGAGATTAAACCCAAGTTGACTATGTGCAAGGCAGCACCCTATTCGCTGTACTACCACTCTGGCCTCAAAAACTCCTTTGGTAAATATTAAGTTAGAAAGATATAATACACCTATATTCACTGCAGCACTTAGTACAATAGCCAGGATATGGAAACAACCCCCAAGTCCAATAATAGGTTACTGGATAAAGAAGCTGTAACATATATACACAATAAAATACTATGCAGCTATAAGATAAAATTTTGCAGTTCACTGCAACATAGATGAACTGGCAGCAATGTGTTAAGTAAAGTTCATCAGAGGGAGAAGGACAAATACCAGCTGACATAACTTATCTATAATATATAGAAAGAAAAACTCAGGGAATAAGTAGCACCCAACCTTTGACTCTGGGTCACCAAATGAAGGTCATCAAGCAGTGAGGGAGACTAAAGGGGGAGGGGAAATGAAAATCAGATTAGAGGCAAGATTAGGACAATAATGTAAGTCTTGGATGATGGATGCAGGAACTTCATATGTCAATACCATGTTTTAACACAACTTTAACATGTTGTAACCATGTTACCTAAACTATAATAAAAATATTTTAATAAAACACTCTTTTTTTAAAAAAATGTGATTTTTAAAATCACACAAATTTTTAGTTAATATTCGGTCCTGTTTTCTTATCACACAGACTAAATGTAATCTGCACCAAAGAAATGTAAGCCATACCATTTTGTTGTCTACATAAGGAGTTTTGAATTTTGAGCAACAACATCCCATGTTGCTAGAGATCAACATTTTCATGAGATGGGATAACTAGGGTGGCAGGTAGAGTGGTGCAGGGGGTGATTTTAAGAGGTCACCAATAAATATTCAGATTACTCTTCTCAAACGTCTTCATCACATGCATCCCTCAGGTTAGTCACTGCTTTACCATGCTAATTTAAGTCATCACATGTATTCTGAAGTGAGATATATTCTGACAAAATATTAGACAAGAAAATGTATTTAATCAGCATGTATTAAATCAGAAACTTGTGACTGTGGTTTCCCAGTTGAATTATATGCCCCAGAGAATGCATCTTAAAGGAATAGAGTTCCAGTTTATAATTTTCTCTCAAGAAGTGACACTAGGTTTACTTTCTAAATACTAAGTATAGAATAACAATAGAATGTATGAAACTTGAAAATACATAAATGTGTGCATATTTTACACAGATACATTTTCACAATATTGGCTGATATGAAGCAAATTTGAAAGTTGGGAAAGCAATAGTATAGATAAAAGTATGCTCCAGAAAGCATATGTCATGTTAATTGAAAGATAACTTAGATGGATATAAGCCTACAGTCCAGTGATGTTCTGCCACTGTCAGATAAATACCAAGATGAAACTAAAACTTATTTCTCACATGATCCCATGCTATTATAAGAACACACTTCATATTCTTCTAAACCTATCACTTGAAGAGCAAATAAACATTGGGACTTGGATAGAAACAAAGGAAGTGAAAAACAGAACTAAAAACAAGCCTTTAAAACTGTTACTATCAGGATCAAGACAAGGATTCTCTGATTTTAAACAAACTAACAGTGATACATACAAAGAACACTGACACTACAGAAAAGTCTTTGACAAGTACCGCTAATAACTGAACAACAACAAAATCAATTGTGACTGATGATTTTCAGAACTTTTCAGTTGCAAAATTGAATACATGTAAGAGAGATGAATTTCACTCAGTACCTTCTGAAACAAATGCAGCAATTATATGTACCTAGGTCGAGAACTCAACTTGACAAACTACCTGACACCTGAACTGTGCAGGAGGAAGAGTGCGGCATGGAACTCGTTTAAAAGCATAGAAGAAGTGGTTAAGAGGATGAAGAACCTCCGGCTCCAGGCACATCTTTTTGACTCCACTGTTCTTCCTGCACTAACTTACGCCTGAGAGACCTGGGCCCTACGAAAACAGGATGAGAACACTATTCGGGTATCCCAGAGAGCAATTGAAAGAGCTATGCTAGGAGTATTACGTCTCACTCAAGTGAGAGAAGGAATCCGGAGTTCCGATGTCCGTCAACAACCAAGAATCGGGGGCTCTGTCTCATTTACCAAGGTGTCAAAAAATCAGATGGGCCGGACACGTAACTCGATTTAGAGATGAGCGCTGGACTAGAGCTGTTACCGTCTGGATTCCACAGGACGTCAAAAGATCACGTGACTGCCCACCCACGAGATGGTCAGACTTCTTGGTCAAAACCTGAACGAATGGTTTGATGCTCTTTGTGTTCCTGGAGTGAGCAGACACCATTGGGCTACCCTAGCACACGACTGGATGAATGGAGATGTTACTGGCGCCCGCTCAAGCAAATCAATGAACAACAGCATGACAAGTGATAAAGTGAAGTGATACCTTCTGAAACAAACCAGTGCCTAATGGCTCTGATTTTCATGCACATATTTGCTTGGTTTTGTTTCCTAATATTTCTCCACGATTTTCTTGCCTCTTCACTGGTTTAAATTTATAAATTGTTTGCAAACAGTTTCCACCTTAATCATGGTAACCACTAGCCAGCAAGTAGAGGATCAATGATCTGGACATTGTCAAGACTAAACTATCCATAACCAGTTTGAGGGAATATCTACACAAATTACAAAATTTATAGAAATGCTTTAATAATAAGCGTTATTTTCGTTTTGCCTATTTTGCAGGTGCGAAGTTGGCAGTCTCCAGATTCTTAAATGCGGAAGCACAAACATTCCCACAGCATATGATTCACAGCTCATCCTGCAAGGAAAGAAACATAAGCTAGCTCTAGTTCAAATGCAGATGATGTTCTCTGATTAAACTTTAAATCAGTAGACTCAAAACAATAGCACAGATCCAGGTTGATAGTGTCCCAGATCATAGCCTTTTCTTCATCTTAGTGTGAATAATAACTAGAGGAGGGTAACCAAAGACTGAAACTGAACTCCACATAGAAAAAGAGTAAGATGACTCATGAAATAAATCAACTCTACCAAATTGCAGAATGCAAATATCATGCATTTCATGATGAAACCACAAGCTCACCTAGCTCTCAAATTCTGACCAATTGCCACGCAGAGAACCTAGTAGCTAATTCTACTCCCAAGACCTTGTAAATATTTTCCCCTACACCTCTTCTGGAGAAATTCATGGTTACCTGTAGTGTAAATGTTTTCCTAGTAAACCAACCTATTAAATCAACTTAAAAAAAAAAACTATCGGTATGTCTCTTTCTGATTAACTTAGGTCAGTAAGTTTTAACAAAAATAATAATCATAGGTAACATATAGGGTCTTAACCAAAAAAGGTTTGAGGTTAGGGAAATTTTTTTAAGCAAATGGAAAGAAAGACAAAATAATCCAGAGGAAGAAATGAAAGCAAAGATGTTGTTTGACAAAATCAAATTCTTCAGCCCCATGTATTCTTCAGCTATAGTGTGTCCAGTGATTAGAGAGAAACTGTATTAAAGTTTCTTTAAAATAATTTGATGCCTAAATAATCCATACCTATCCCCATGGGCCTTGGAATATTATAATTAATTTTAGGTGCTACATAAATTTCAGTGAAAATTAAAATGGTGGTAAAGTTTCATATTTGTGTAACAACTTAGAAGCCTAATTTTGTAGCACTACTTTCTTTTAAGCATCAGTAATCCGAGGCTCATTTTAAGTTCATCCTAGGGAAAAAACATCTCAAAACATCTAGGTACCTCAATCAGCATGAAACAGTTTAAAAAGTGGAATCAGAACACAGAGTTATTAGCTGGGGGGTAGGGGGAGGGGGGTGGAAGTGGATTTCTTTCTACCTTTTCAGAGACTCTAGCAAGTAAAAAATCTCTGTCTTACAGATTTTTTTCCAAATTAGGAGGTAACTGTTGTTCTCTTTTAGAGAAAACTAGAACTGGATTTAAAGCACATTCACAATTTTTAAAAAGAATACTCTTTTCATCATTTTCACAGCCCATCTCTTCATGTGTTCATGAATTGACTTTAGACTCTGACCAAAAACAAAAGTTTTTATCAGAGTTAACAAACACTCTCAGGACTACTACCAAAGTTTTAACTTCACCTGACAGTGAGGTCAAACATAGTCAAATGCTTTTAAAACGCCTTTGCCATACTATCATCTTATTTGAATAATCACCCTATAGATGGGTAATAGTATTTGAAATGTGTGCATGACCTCAGGTAAAAGCAATGGCCTGTGGAGAAAGTTGGAGCATTTTATTTTACTGGACTATTAAACACATCCATAGTTCATAAAATATAATGGTCTGTCTGTAATGATTTATTTTTTGTCAGCCAGAGGCTTTTAGGAGGCCAAAACATGACCAAATGGCATCAACTACTCTGTCAAGCTCAATGTTAGCATTTAAGCTCTGGTCACAAACTTAGAAATTAACTCCCTTGCCCTGAATGAACTCAAAATCTTTTGGGGGGTGAAATTAAAATGCTTTCTGACCTATCATCTCTGAGCTGAAAGGATGAATTCATTCCTAGATATTAGGTCAGAAATGTAATAAAAGAAGTCAGAGGGAATCATTAACACTAGTCATACAAAAGACTGTGAACCAAGTAAAAAGTAGATAAAAGATGGCAGCCGTGAAAACCAGAGTCATGTGCACTGGTAGGAAGAGAAGTTTTAAAAATGAAAGAATATTAGTAAGAACTAGCTCTTTCTATAGTGGTCCATAAAGTCACACTTCCAACCAGAATATATGTACATTCAGTCCTACAATCCTAAGCTTTAATGTTTCCATGTAAATTTCGGGAATATTTCCTGCTGGCTCTCTGTTAATCAATAAATCATCAAACACACACACACAACACATACACATACATACACATACACATTCTTTCAAAATTGAGCAGCTACCACATCAGAGGATTTACTGTAATTTCTCTGCAAGATGCTCATTTGATCAGAATGTGACTAAACTAATGAATCTTAATTTTATGTCTGCTTCCTTCTAGAAAATGAAATAATGAGCAATAAAATTATCAGAAGGACAATAAAACAGAAGAGTCCTTATTTAACCGTGAACAAAGACAAATTCTAGGTAAACCATGGCAAGACATATTATTCTGTACCAGATAATAGAGATGTATCTAATAGCATCTCAAGCATAACTAGACATCGATGTTATAAGAAGATATAATTAATAAATATAAGAAAATATGTAAATATAAAGAATGAATAAAGGAATAAATCAGGTTTTTTTTTAAAAAGGCCTACATTTGCTTAATTGGAAAGCATTTCTCTCCTCTGAAGTCACCTAATGCTATCTGCGCTAAACAATTCTAATTAAAATTTGACACTTTAGTTTCTTTGATACAATTCATTTATCTTTTGATATATTTGATCTATATCCCAGTCTTTTACTCCAACCAATTTTTTTCTTTTGTTTTTAATGTTTTACATTTTTTATTTACAAGTCACAATAATAGCTGGAAATGATCATGCTGGGACAAGAATTGAGTGTTAAAAGTAGGTAAAGAGATACACTTTCAGTATCTGTACTGCAAACCACAATGCCCAAAATGAGAGAGAAAGAGAGAGAGAGAGAGAGAGAGAGAGAGAGAGAGAGAAGTGCTTGTCAGAGAAGCAGGCTGGGGCAGAGAGGAGGTGATGGGAGGGAGGGAAACTGGGGACACTGGTGCTGGGAAATGCACACTGGTGGAGGGATGGGTGTTGGAACGCTGTATGACTAAAACCCAATCATGAAAAGCTTTGTAAGGGTATATCTCACAATGATTCAATAATAAAATCTTAATATATATAATTGAAAAAAATCTTAAATTACTATTAATTTTAGAAGTTCATGATCATGATTGTAAAAAATATGACAAAAATCATAAAACATAAAATTCTTTAAAGAAAAAATTTTAAATAAGCACTTTTATAGCCTCACAACCCAGAATTAATTCTGGTGGCATTTTAGGGACAATCCATTAGGTTTTCCTTAATTTGTAAATTCACTCTTGCAAACTATTTAATAGCTTTTCTGTTTTGCTTAGTAACATTTTTTACTTCATGCTACAAAATAAACCTCTGGTTTCTAACCAATCATTGTGGTCAAAAATACTTGTGCACAAGCCTGAGGATGTTTTTCTTTTAATTATTATTAATCCATCAAGGTATTTACTTGAGGATTTGGAAGTATTTACTTGAAGATTTACCGTAACATTTGTAGTTGTCAAAAATTAAAACTGTCAGTAAGTTTTGCTAAATATATTATAGACATTTACATAATGAAATTATGGCTTGCCCATTAGAAAAACTATTTGTCATGTTTTTTCAGAATTTGATAAGAATTGGTCTTTTCATAACTTTATCTTTTAAAGAGCTAATTGGGGCTAGAGAGATAGTACCGGGATTAAATTATGGCCTTACTCACAGCAAACCCTATTCAAGCCCTTAGCACAGTTTATGGTCTTGGAGCAGAGTCAGGAAGTGATCCCTGAGGGGCTGGAGCGATAGTACAGTGGTTAGGGCATTTGTCTTGCACACAGCCGGCCCGGGTTCAATTCCCAGCATTCCATATGGTCGCCCGAGCAGCGCCAGGAGTAATTTCTGAGTGCATCAGACAGGAATAACCCCTATGCATCGCCGGGTGTGACCCAAAAAACAAACAAACAAAAAAAGTGATCCCTGAGCCAGGAGTAAGCCCTCAACATCATTGAGCATGCACCAATTCACTTCAACTGCCTCACCCCAATCACTGTAAACCTGTTGTTTAAACAAGCAAACAAAAAAAGGCATATAATGACTGTGAATGATTTCAACCTATTAAAAAAATCTTTTTTTCTTCATGGACCCATAACAAAATAAGACACAGGACTCCTAAGGAAAAGGACCATTACTCACAGACATGGCCAGAGCCTGCATATCAGTGTTTTCTCATCCCTGTTACTCAAAGCTCAATTTCTGGGACATTGCAAAGAGGGCTAACATAAAATACAGGCTGGGTTGTATTACAGGAGAACGCTTCTAAGGGTAAAAAATATACATATTTAAGACTTGACAGTACATATGCCTGATCTTCTGTCTGAAAGAAGACTGTTGTCCTAGACTGCTCACTATGCAGACATCCTTCCAAAGATCGTTTGGAGTGGAGACAGTGTCTCTGCTCACAGTGTGCTGGAATGGAAGACCTGTGGAAAATCGCTTCCCACACTTTGGGGTTGTGACTCTAACAACCCCAACCCCAGTATATTGATGTTCTAGGATACATTTAATGTCTTTTAGTTTTTCCTAATGCCATTCTTGAACTTGCTGTTGTACTACTAAATATTAGCATAAAACTAGAGTTGTAAATTCTAACTACATACTTTTTGAAAGATTGCAATATATGCCTTACATGATCCTTTCAGAAGCTAAAAGGGGGGCTGGAGTAATAGTACAGCGGGTAATAGTATATCTTTATGTTGCAACCAAATGCATTATTCACTAACACCTAATTTCTCAAGGCAAGTAAATCATACTATAAATATTTTCAAACTTAAAAAAGTTTCATGTGCAAATCTTGGTAGTGACATCCCTGTCTGGAAGCTACTTTTCATTACCTTTGAAAATCAAAATCCAAACCTTTTTTTGCAAATCATAGAAATCAGAGGGATGTAACAAGGAAAATACATTTGAATTTTACAGTGATTGCAATATTAAATGAAGTCCTTCAACTTTTTTTTTGTCTTTTCTCTCAAAGGAAAAATATCAGTTAGCTGTACTCAAATAACTTATGAGAGCAAAATTTAACAGGGATCCTCTGTGAAATTAAAGGGGATGTGTTAAATCATATCTCAGCTGTAGCGTCAAATCTCAGAAATTCTTCTTTTTTCTTCTTGGGTCACACCTGGCAATGCACAGGGGTTACCTCCTGGCTTTTCACTCAGGAATTACTCCTGGCAGTGCTCAGGGGACCATATGGAATGCTGGGAATCAAATCCGGGTCGGCCTTATGCAAGGCAAATGCCCTACCTGCTGTCCTATTGCTCCAGCCCCAAATCTCAGAAATTCTCAAGGCAATCTTTTCACTCATTTTAGGTAGCTGGTGTGTATTAGGTAGTAGATATTTAATGATAATTTAAAAAATAATTTCAAGTGTGGAATAAAAACTAAAATTACCTAATAGCTTCAGGTTCCTCCAGGATATTTTTTTTTTTGAGAAAATCACACTTAAACTAAAATTCCTAAAAGTGAAGATATCAGCAGCTTCTGGAAGTTTCAAGTTCACAAGGCATAAAGAAAACCTTCAAAAGACAGTTACAATTGTTCAGGGACCCAAATCGATAGTATTCCCAGCTCTTATGGTACCACCATAAAGTCAAAGGTACTCAGCCAGACATTGTCAATTCTCCAGGACAAACAGAGGTGAAACCAAGTAACCAATAATTACATTTCTTATTTCTTGACACTATATAATAACGAGCTCATTGATAACCTGATATTTATGTGTATATATTTACATGTATGTGCATGCTTACAGACATTATATTCCTATACAGTGTTATATATCATATATATACATGCATAAATTTATATAAGAAAAGACACACATTCATATACAGATACAAAACAATACTTTGTTAAACACTATCAGAAAGAAATATCACTTGTCATCCTGTTGCTCATCGATTTGCTTGAGCGGGCACCAGTAATGTCTCCATTCATCCCTGTCGCATGCTAGTGGAGCCCAATGGTGCCTGCTTGCTCCAGGAACACAAAGAGCATCAAACCATTCAGGGTCTTGACGGAGAAGTCTGACCATCTCGTAGGTGGCCGGCAAGTTATTCTTTTGACGTCCCGTGGAATCTAGTCGGTAACAACTCTAGTCCAGTGGTCGTCTCCAAATCGCATTACGTGTCCGGCTCATCTGATTTTCGACACCTTGGCGAACAAGGCAGTGTCCCTGATCATCAATGGAGGTCGGAACTCCAGATTCGTTTTCTCATTTGAGTAAAACATAATACTCCAAGCACAGCTCTTTTGATTCCTCTTTGGGATACCTGAATAGCATTCTCATCCTTTTTTCACAGGGCCCTGGTCTCTGAGGCATATGTTAGTGTAGGAAGAACAGTGAAATTGAAAATATGTGCCTGGAGCCAGAGGTTCTTTGTCCTCTTAACAGCTTCTTTGATGCTCTTGAAGGTGTTTCATGCCTCTCTCTTCCTCTTGCGCAGCTCAAGTACCAGGTCATTTGTCATGTTGAATTCCCGACCTAGGTACATATAACTTCTGCATTCGGAGATGTTCGTTCCATTGAGAGCAAATGGAACATCAGGAATTAGTCCGTTTCTCATGAACATAGTCTTTGTGAGATTCAGCTGCAGTCCAACTTTTCCACACTCATAGTCGAAGTCAGCCAGCATTCATGCCCCCCCTTGATGGTTCACCACCTCATTGTGGTAGGGGGTGTGACAATGGTGCCAACCGGCGAAGAGTGAACCAACAGGTGCTGCTCAGAGATGCAGACAGGTGCATGTTTGTCAGCGTTCAGATTGTTACAGCATGCCAGAAAGAAATATGTACACCAATATTCATTGCAGCACTTAATACAATATGGAAACCAATTTCTAACAAAAGATGAATGGATAAAGCAAGCTGTGACATATAGGCACAATAAACTACTATGCATCTAGAAGAAGATATAAAATTTTGTAGTTTACTGCAACATGGATGAACTAGAGTCATCATGTGTTCCCCCAAAAAAGTGATTTAAAATAAAATTTTAAAAAGACAAGAGAGGAAGTTGATCAGAAATACATCCAGTTTAATATAAGGCACTGGTAGAACTTTACAAGGAAAAAACATCCAACCCATCAAAAACTGGGGAGAAGGAATGAACAGAAACTTCCTCAAGAAAAAATTCAAATGGTCACAAGGCACATGAAAAAGTGCTCTATGTCACTAATCATCAAGGAAATGCAAATCAAAACAACAATGAGCTATCACATCACACCACAGAGACTGACACACATCAAAAAGAACAAGAACAACCAGTGATGCTTGGATGTGGGGAGAAAGGGAATCTCCTTCATTGTTGGTGGGAATGCCAACTTGTCCAGCCTTTTGGAAAAACAATATGGATGTTTCTCAGAAAACTAGAAATTGAGCTTCCATTTGACCCAGCAATACCATGTCTGTGAATATACCCTAGGGACCCAAACATACACAGCAGAAACACCATCTGCATTCCTATGTTCATTGAAGCACCATTCACCATAACCAGAAAACAACCTGAATGCCCCAAAACAGATGAATGGATAAAGAAGCTATGGCACATCCACACAATCAAATACTATGCAGCTGTTAGGAAAACTGAAATTATAAAATTTGCTTACAAATGGATGAACATGGATAGTATCATGCTGAGCGAAATGAGTCAGAAGGAGAGGGACAGATATAAAATGACTGTACTAATTTGTGAGATATAAACAAAAGTAGTATGAGACTAATATCCAAGGTCAGGATAAACCAGTTGCCAGGAGGGCTAGTCAATGGTTGGAAGCTTAGCACAGTGTGTATGTGGGGGTGCAGGGGGCAGGGAGAGGAAGGAAGGAGAAAAGGGGTGTTAGGATAGTGAAGGAATCAGTATGACAATAATAGAATTGGTCACTCTGGACAAAAACTGAGTGTTGAAAGTAGGTAAAGGGTTATACATGATAACCTTTCATGATAACCTTTCAGTATCTGTATTGTAAACTATAATGCCCAAAAGGAGAGAGAGAGAAAGAGAGAGATAGAGAAGTAGAGGAGAGTGAGAGTGAGAGAAGAAAAGTGCCTTCAATAGAGGCAGGTGGGGATGAGGTAGGGAGGGAAACTGGGGACCTTGGTGGTGTGAAATGTACACTGGTGAAGGGAGGGGTGCTGGGACAATATATGACTGAAACCCAAATCAAAATTCTAGACAGGCAGACAAAGAGAATAAAATATCCACAGGACATTTTACATGCCATTCAAACAACTTTCAGTGAACAAAAAAAAGTAGCTAGAAAACAAAGAAATAGAAAGAAATACATCTAGTTTAATTTTAATATAATTCACAGCTACCTCTATATATAGTTGAATGATTTCTAGCAATCCAGTATAGGAACAGCTTCTGGAAGAATATGACTACTGCTACCATAGAGCACAACCATGTAGAACCAGAGGTCATGTCTGTAAAAATAGTACTCCAGCTCTTAGTTCTAAAAGAATGAGAGTAATAAAGGAGGAGTGAAAATGATAAGCTGGGTGGGAGTGATAGTACTGCAGGCAGAGTATTTGCCTTGCACATGGCCAAATTCAATCTCCAGCACCCTGTATGGTCTCCTAAGCCCCCCCAGGAGTAAGCTCTAAGCACCACCAGGTGTGGGCCAAAAAGCAAAATGTAAAATTAAATTAATAAATAAAAAGTAAATAGGGATTTATTTTGTTTGGGAGGTATTTTGTTTATTAGTTTAATCGATTGGTTGATTTTGATTTTGGTACCACACCTTGTGATGCTCAGAGGTAACTCCTCAATCTGCACTCAGGAATTGTTTCTGGCAGTGCTCGGGGGACAATATGGGATGCTGGAGATTAACCCCAGATCAGCCACATTCAAGGCAAGCAGCTGATTGGCTGTACTGTCTCTCTAGTCCCAATACAAAGAATGCTTAAAATAGTTCATATATGAAATTTGAAGGTTTCCCTCATTTGACAATAATCTTTTTAAAAGTATAGTAACAATAAGTTGGGAGCCCTAAAATTCTTATGTCATAAACAAAATATTAAACAAGTAGAAAAAATTGAATTTTCTTTCTATTCTTTCTATAGACATACTATTGAAGAAATAAGTATCATATGAACAAAAATATTTAAAATTATGCAACCTCAAGACATTATTATTAACTATATATATATATATTGCATTTTGGGTCACACTGGTGATACACAGGGGTTATTCCTGAATTTGCTCTCAGGAATTACTCCTGGCGGTGCTCAGGGAACCATATGGGATTCTGGGAATCGAACCCAGATTGGCCACATGCAAGGCATATGCCCTACCCACTGTGTTATCGCTCCAGCCCCAATAAAATAATTTTTAATATATAATTTTTATACTTTTACATGTCTATAGGTTTGAGTGGTTTTTAATTTAGTTCTTCCTCATGATTTCTTTTATGTTCTTGTAAAACTTGGCACTCATACTGCCATTTACATTTATATGCTTGAATTCCTTTTCTTAAACAGTGCTCCAAAAATTATAACTCCTTGGGGCCAAAAATATAGTATAGTATAGTGGGCAGGGCACTTGCTTTGTACACAGCCAAGAAAGGTTCAATCCCCTGTGGGCTACCAAGACTTTGAAAGAGGGAAAAAAATCTAGACAGGCAGACAAAGAAAGGAAAAAATCCACAAGACATTTTACATGCCATACATCTTGGAGCAACAGAGTATCAATTCCATCCTCTAGAAAATAAAGCTGGGAATCAATCTCCTATCATTCTTTGCAATAGCTCCATGCAAACTTCTGTGGGATTTTTCATCCCAACAAAGTGATGAAAGAGTCTTGTAACTGGTAGCTACCAATATATCACCTACCACACTCACAGCTTGAGTGTAGAAAGCAGATATTCAATCATGCTGTGCTTGAGATTTTCTTCTTCGGGCACAAAAACAATCATTATCACATGCCTCAGTTACAGTAATTTATCATTGCTACTGATTGGAAAGTGAAACAAATATAACAATAATCATAAAAATAATTGTCTTGAGGCCTGATGCATGAAAGATGCCAAACTAGGCATTTCAGCCACAGTATATATCTCTTTAAACACAGACTTACGGTGTACAAAACATATAGGTAGCAACCTCATTTAAGTTTATGGTTGTCCTTAGCAATATTCTCTCCTTTTTACTTTTAGAAGTTTCGAGCGATTACCTCTGTTACCAGCATTGGATGCTATAGATATATTTAAAAAACAATAAAAATATTTTTTTCAGAAAGGGCTTCTAGATAATAAAAGTACCAAAGAACATTGCCTTGAACATTCTTGAAGGCTAACCTGCCAACCAGCAATATTTCCTATCAAAGGCTTCTAAGCTGAAATAATTTGTTTTCTTAATTGAGTTTGTGGGCAAAAGTTAAATGAGGAAAATCAAAAAGGTTTACGGAAATGTATCCCCTGAGATCTAGGTCTTGCTGGGGAACACGTAAACTAGAAAATTTACATGCATTATGAACACCCAAAAACAATCTGAGGTTGTTTTGCCCAGGTTAGCAGGCAGGCACACCACTTGAGTCTCTAGAACAACCAACCAAGGCCCAAGAGCCTAAAAGTTCCTGAAAGGATGGCAGGTGAGTTTCTCTGCCTGGAAGAATCCTCCTTTCAGCCAATTAGAGTCATTAGCAGGAAGGAACAGTGGAAGCTAGGACAGCCCATGTACCAATCCTGCCTTGTTTCTTTTGAGTAGTCATCATAAAGCATATAAATTGTATATAGTGTACAAATTTTTGTTTAACTTTATACTGATAACATTATCTGTTGCTGTTTTTTATCATAGTTTAGATAATATAGTTACAACAGTTTTAACTGTCAAGGTTTTGATGATCCAAGTTACCTTCACCAGCAGCAAAGCACCCAAGGCCCTCCATCGCTGTGTCTGTATCACCTCTAGTCCACCTCTTCTTTCCTCTCTCCTACCACTACCTGATAACTTCCACTTTGATGATGCCCTTGTTTTATTATCCCCAGAACTCCCATGTACTGAAGACTAAACGGGTAGTTCATAAGAATATCTCTAATTCAAGAAGACTGGGGGAAGGAAGAGCTATTGAGTTGAGAAGTGTCTCATAAACAGAAGAGAGGAATTTTACCTGAAGCAAGTAAACATGGTAGTCAAAAAATAAATGATGTCCAGAGTAAAGTCAAGAACTAAAGGGCCTGAGAAATAGTATAGCAGATAGGGTGCTTGCCTTGCACAGGGTTGGCCCAGGTTTGATCTCCAACCCCTAATGAGGTCCCCCAACCCCTCACAGGAGTGATCGCTGAGTACAGAGTCAGAAATAAGCCCTAGAATTTCTGGATGTGACCCACCAAAAAAGATACATATTAAACAATGACAATAAAAGAATATTTGTTGAAGAAGTAAACAAATAGGACATATAGGCTGATCCTAGTGTATTTTTTTAAAAAACTAAAAGTTTGGAATGATTTCAGAAGCATTTATCATCAGGAAAATGCAACTCAAAACAGCAATGAGACATCATCTCACACTGGTAAAATTGTCACACATGTCAAAGAATAAAGATAACCAGTGTTGGGTGAGTATCGGGAAAAGGAACCCTCATTCACTGCTGGTAGAAATGTCAACTGTTCCAGTCCTTTCAGAAAACAATATGGACACATCTCAAAAAATAGAAATTGAGCTTCCATATGATCCAGAAATTCCATTTCTTGGCATTAATTCCAAAGGCCCAAAAACTCTCTTCAGAAAAGATATTTTCACCACTATATTCACTGCAGCACTATTCACAATAACAAAAATCTGAAACAACCCAAGTGTCCAAGAACAAATGACTGTATAAAGAAATATTGGGACATTTACTCAATAGAGTACTATTCTCAGCTATAAGAAAAGATGAATCATAAAATTTTCTGCCATAGGGATTGATCTGGAGATTATCATGCTGAGTGAAGTTAGAGGGAGGATAGACACAGAATAATATTCCTAATATATGAGATATAAAGAAGCAAAGTATGAGAACAGCAAATGCCCAAAAGCAACAGAAATTGAGCACTCTTCAATAGGAAGCTTACCAAAAGGAAGGGTGTGTAGGGCAGGGTGGAGAAGGTCACTGGGACAACGGTAGAGGGAGGTGGACACTTCAGTGGTGGACATGATTCAGGAATGTTACACACATAAAAGTCTACATGAGGCCTAAAATAAAAATTAAAAAAGAAAACAACTAAAAGCTCTGAAAGATTTCCAAAATCTAGTACCTATTTAAACCTCATGGCAAATGCTTGGAGGTAGAGATATAAATGCAGCAAGGCATCGGTCAGTACCAATTAAGGTATTATAGGGGTGAAACAAGTGGGGGCCAGAATGATAGTACAGTGGGGAGGGCATTTGCCTTGCATGTGGCCGACCCAGGTTCAATCCCTGGCATCCAATATGGTCCCTCGAGCACCACTAAGAGTAATTCTTGAGTGCAGAGTCAGGAATATCACCTTATGACCCAAAAAGCCAAACAAAAAATGACATTATCTAATGCTCTTCATATCAGCAATAGAAAACAAATTATCTAATGGTGCCTTTTTGGCAGGTCTGAATGTTGGGGAAAATTCTAAATAATAATGGTGGATCTTTTGTCGAAATATTGAATGTGCTCAAAGCAGAGAGAGAGTAAGGTGGAAATCACCTGCCACATAGGCAGGGAGAGGGGGAAGATGGGGGTATACTGGGGTTCTTGGTGGTGGAGGCTGTGCACTGGTGAGGGGATGGGTGTTTGATCATTGTATGACTGAGACTTAGACTGGAAAGCTTTGTAACTGTTCTCTCAGTGATTCAATTTAAAAAAAAAATGACATTATCTAAATAAAGGTAAAAGAAACCAAGCACAATTATAAGCATGGTTTAGTTAGACTCTTTTCGGGAAGTAAAATCAAATGGACTCCAATTGTTTAGGAAATATAGTATAAGAATGGGAGGGAAGTGAATAACTCCACCATCACCACCAAGGAGAAATTCTGAGGTAAAATATATAACATTAAGAGGTAGGAAAGGTCACATCAAGAATTGGGATCAGGGGCTGGAGCAATAGTACAGCAGGTAGGGCGTTTGCCTTCCACGTGGCTGACCCGGGTTCGATCCCCAGCACCCCATATGGTCTCCCTAGCACCGCCAGGAGTAATTCCTGAGTGCAGAGCCAGGAGTAACCCCTGAGCATTGCTGGGTGTGACCCCAAAAGCAAAAACAAGAAAAGAATTGGGATCAGTCTGTCACTTTAGATCTCACAGCATGTCTAGGAAGCCAGAGAATCTTGTCAGTCCTTCCAAAATAAATTCTTTATGAGAGGTCAATTTTATATTTCTTTAAAAAAATAGGTTTGAGCTGGGGCCAAGATGTGATCTCGGGGGCCGCACGTGTGTGCGGCCTCTCCGCAGCTGCATGAGCATGATTCTAGAGGCCAGCAAAATTTTTCGGCTTGGGCAGCTCCTTGCAGAATGTCTCCAGACTTAGAACTAAGCCGGGCCCCATGCCTGCCCAGGAGGGGAAAGGTATTTCTCTCTCTCTCCTTTTCCTTGCCTGGGGTGAAGGGCGTAGTGACCGCCATATTATGACGACCACAGATGGGGTTTACAAGCTTGCAATGATCCAATATCTGGAATAAATCTCCCTGGACTTAGTTGCTAAAGTACAGAAATCCAAAACCGCGCGGCCGCTACCTCTTCACAACAGGTCTGACTAGTGGGGTACTCCTAACAATAATAGTGAGTTTTGTGTTGAAATATTGAATGTAACCATAGTAAATAGAAAGTAAAGTGAAATTTATCAGTTACATGGTGGGGGGGTGGGGGGGCGGAATGGGAGGTGTGCCTTTTTTTTTTTTTTGGTGGTGGGATATGGGCACTGGTGAAGGGATGGTTTTTTTCAGCATTGTATAACTGAGACTTAAGCCTGAAAGCATTGTAATTTTCCACATGGTGATTCAATAAAATAAAATTCTTAGAAAAAATAGGTTTGATTAAATCATATACAGAACATTTACTCCAGTCACTACATATGCTTTACTTTCTATAAGTTCAGCCTGTGAAAGTGTTCTCCTAATCAATAATTTCATTATTACTTGAATATTATGTGCTAGTCACTGACGACCCAAAGCACCAAACACTGAAAATACAACTAGAATACTGAATACAGAAAAAAAAGGAGAAAAAAGATGCCACCCTCTCAGAGCTTACAAGGTATGGGTATGTGTGTGTTGTGTATGTGTGTGTGTGTGTGAGAGAGAGAGAGAGAGAGAGAGAGAGAGAGAGAGAGAGTGTGTGTGCATGGGCACATGCATATACATATTTAGAGATGGTGATCCTAAAGCAGGAAGAATAGAATACACAAAGACACAGCACAAAAAAAATAGTACCTGGTCTTAATGACAAAATCACTGTCATCCCATTGCTCATTGATTTGTTCGAGCGGGCACCAGTAACATCTCTCATTGAGAGACTTATTGTTACTGTTTTTGGCATATCCAATACGCACGGGTAGCTTGCCAGGCTCTGCCGAGAGGGCTCGATACTCTCCAAGAGGGGCGGAAGAATCAAACTCCGGTCGGCCACGTGAAAGGCGAACGCCCAACCGCTGTGCTATCGCTCAGCCCAATGACAAAATAGTTTATGAAATAAGTCTTCTGGAAGAGAGCATGAAGTAAAACTACGCAGTGGAAAGAGCTGAACCTGTAGCCAAAGACAGGAATCAATAATCTCAAAGGAACACACTCAGAAGAGTTGTAGGAAGAGTGACATGATCACATGTGCATTTAAGGTGATCCCTTTAGCTGATGTGTGAGCAAGATGAGAAGAGAAGAAAACTCAAGATCAATGCAGGAGATAGTGGTTGCCTGGTCAAGTTGGGGCAGCATGGAACTATCTGAAAGGAGGAGGCAGAAAACTGGGGGAGGAACCCAGCAGGTAGGACCAAAGACTCTTGGCAACTGACTGAATATGAAGTTGAAGTGGAGAAAGAAGCTAGAGACGATATTCGGATATTTTGTTACAAGCTACACAGCAAATGGCTGGTGCCACTTATAAATATTAGGAATTGAGAAAGAGAAGCCCAGGTGTGGGGATGGGTAAGTGACAAAAAGTATCTACCTTGCAAATGTATGTTTGGATATTTTGTTGCTGTTGTTGTTTTGTTTTTGTTTGGGGGGTGGTGGTGGTGATGGTAATGGTTTGGGGCAACATCCAAATAAGCAGTGCACAGAGCTCATTCATGGTTATTTGCTCAAGGATCATAACTGGTGGCATTTGGGGGATCTGGGGGATCATAATTAGTGGTGGGACCAAATCTAGGCTGGCTGTGTGCAAAGTAAGCATCCTTCCTACTGTACTCTCTCTCTCTAGCTCTACAAGTGTGAGTTTAATCCTCAGTGCCACCTACATGTGCCACACAATGCTGACAGTTCTGTCTGAGATCTCCAGTGCTGCAAGAGAGTATGTGTACAACCCTCTTGTGTACAGTCAGGTGTGAGAACTAATGTCTGCAACTCCCAGTAAGCACCAATTAAAGATGCACTGTGGCCAGGAGAACAAGAACTCAGAGAGTTCCAGAATGACCCTCAATGAGCACTATGAACTATAACATATGCAAGCATTGTTCCCATAGTGTGTGACCCCTGATAAGTACGTGTGCAAACACTGCAACTAAAAATAACAGTGAGCAAGTTCCAGAGAGCACCACAAGTAGCACAAACAAGGGTGTGCAACGCCTGGTTGTCACAACCAGCACCACAATAAAATGATGAGAAAGACAAGGAGCCAGTTTACAGAGGAAAAGGATGAGCTCGGGTTTGAGTGTATGGGACTTACCATGCCTATGGGATACCCAAGCTTGGATGTGGAGAAGGTACAGACCCACAGAGGTCTGGATTCATCTGGAGACCTGACTAACACAGAAACACAATCTGAGAGTCAACGATGTGCCTATGTGAGACAGATGTCAAGGACGTGAAGGAGCTGCTCCTAGCATGGTCCAATTCCAGGACTGCTTAGCACGAAGCAATACCAAGTTCTAAGAAAGAAACACTTAGGGCCACTGTTTGGAGAATGTGCAAGAACAGGCAAGGCTTAGGCTGAACTGCTTAATGCAGCAGGAGACTAAGGGCTGCTACCCCTTCTCCTTAGAAGAATGGGCCCCAATTTTCCTACAGAGTCGCAGTCAGGCTGTTATGACAAAATGGCACAGAGTGGGGAGCTTACAAATGTCAGAATTGCACTGACTTCAGTTCTGCTGAATGGAAGTCTAAGACCAGGGTGCCTGCCAGCTGGAGTCTAGGCCAAGCTCTCCTTGTGTCCTTGCATGGAAGAAAGGGCTTCAAGGCCTTTGTAATCTTTACCTATGATTCCTTTGCCTTACTTTCTCTGTGTGCGCTATGCTTTGTGCTTGTTGCTCATCACCTCCATGAAGCTTTCTGAATCCACCTTAAGTGCCTCCACTCCTGTACTCGTGACACATGTGCAATCATTTACTCTGTGAAACGACTTACTATAGTTATTTTGCTGGGGACTGAACTAGAAATGAGACAAGTGAAAGCTCTAAATAGATGTTTGGATTGCGGAGATAGCTCAGAGGTCAGGAGTGCTGGTTCTGCACAGCCAGGCCCCATGTTCCAATCCCACCACACCTGGCTCCCTGTGTACAACCAGGTGTGTCTTCCTACTCAGCCCAAGAAGTATTGCCCTACTGGCCCTGAGCCTTGAGCACTGCTTAAGAGAATCCTCACCCCACTGCCACAAAATAATAATAATAAATTGAGAGACTCTGTGCGTCCTGTTTCCACCCCATCCACAAAGGTAAATGTCTCTGTCATCAGACTGCTGGAACCAAACCATAAGACACTGGAGTCTCTTTCTAAGGCACTAATTTAATTACTCAATCCTCATGTCCTAAATCCCAAATCCTCAGACTATCATATTGGGGATTCAGCTTCATTATCTGCATTTGCTAGGGACACACATAATCACACAATAGTACTTTCTAGTACAGAAGAGTCATTGCTGATAAGGCTGCTTATAGCAAAGTAACATGTATAAGAAGCTACTGGAAACCCCTCCTTAGAGCCAGTACTGTGGTGTAGAACCATGGCAGTGCAGTAGAGTAAAGGAGGGTGGGGGCATTGACAACAAGATGCTGCTACCTCCTCTCCTCTACCGGTGTCCTTCTGCAAGAGAAATTCAGAAGAGAATAGAGGTGGGAAATTATGGAGACACCAAATAGAAAAAAGCCCCAAAAGTCACCAGATATGGTCCCCAAGTACCACCTGACCAGTACCCATACCCTGGATTCACTCGCCAGCACTCACCCTATCATGTTGCCAAGCTGCATGTGACCCAGAGAAAAACATAAACATTCTCCCAGTGTACCCTCCTTCATGTATAAAGCCGAAGTTTCTAGTATCTAAGAGTGTCCTGGGTTACTGCTAATGTGTCTTACTGGAGCTATTGATTTATATTGTCAAAAAGTATTTCTTTGAAGCATGTCTGCCAAAAATGAAAGCCAGGAAAGGCCTTCTCCTTTATAACATTTACATTGGTAATTTTACTTTCACTGATGATATTCCATTTCTTTCCATGGCATTCACTAAGTAAACTCCTTCTTCCTTAGAACTCCTTCTTCATTTTGTGGTCTATGCGTGGCCCAGAAACATTGGCAGAATGTCAAAGTTTCACAAGAGAAAATCAACTTTCAATTGGTCAGAATGTTGTGAGTGTTGACCATTTGTTCAAAATAGTACAAATCACAAGCTTGCAGTCTCTATTTTTAACAATGGCAACAAAGTGATTGCCAAGATCACTGTCACAAAGTTATAATTTGCCTAAGAGGATTACACAGAAAGTTCCAAACACATTCTATAGTCATAAGAAGCACATTTCAGTAGAATAATTAGGAAAAGATTCCATTCCTTCGCCCGTGTGTGCATTTCACTTTGTAATTTCACCTCACCAAAGCATACTTAATATAGCCAGTGGCCAAACTGCTGACATGTGTGCAGTTGTTTACTGTGCAAAATCTATCATAAATGAGAAGAACCAGGAAGGCAAGAAATTGCAGAAGCAGGGAATAAAAAGAGACAGGTGGCAGGTAACAGTAGCAGGGGCCAGAGGCCACAGGCACACATGTGGTGAAGAGGTGTGGTGTATCTACATACCTAAACCACATAAGACCAAGCTACAATAACCAAACTTTAAAATGTGCCTATTAGAGATATAGGTTAGAGTGGGAGGAAATCTGGGAACACTGGTGGAGGAAAGTTGACGCTGGTGGTGGGAATTGGTGTTGGAGCATTGCATGCCCAAAATGATTATAAGTAACTTTGTAAATCATGGTGTGTTGATTTTTTTAAAAATAATATTTATTTTAAAAAATTAGTTGGAAATGATAACTCAGGACAAAAACCAAGTGCTGAAAAGATGTCAAGTGAGGCACAAGATGGCCTTTCAGTACCTTTATTGCAAACCACAATGCCTGAAAGAAAAGAGAAAGAAAGAGAGAAGAGGAGGAGAAGGGAGATAGGGGAAGTAGGGAGAGAGGAAGAGAGTGAGAGAAGAAAAGTGCCTGCCATAGAAGCAGACTTGGGGGGAAAGGAGATGATGATAGGGAAACTGGGGACATGGGTGGTGGAAAACGTGCACTGGTAAAGGGATGGACATTGAAATATTGTATGACTGAAACCCAATCATGAACAACTTTGTGTATCTCACAGTGGTTCGTTTTTTTAAAAAATGAGAAAAAAAGTTAAAGTATAATTTACTGACTAAAATAATTTAAATATTTATCTCAAAAAAACTCCTGGGCATTTTTCTGGGACTGAAAGCTGGATATGAAACAAAAAGTGTTTAAAAATACTTGCTTCAGAGATGAAGAGATAGTACAGGGGTTACAGCATTGCCTTGCACAAACTGACCCCAGTTTGATCCCCAGCATCTAAAATGATACCCTGAGCTCAGATCCAAGAGTACCACCGGAGTATCTCCAGGTATGGCTCACTCACCACCCCCATGCCAAAAAAAGAATGCTAGCTTCATGGTGATGTAGTATAGTAGGGTACAGGTTTGGGCACTTTGGTGACACTGAAAGTACAGTAACTTTGTTCATTAGAATCATAAACATTAGTGCATTAGAACCATATTATAATTTAAAATTTTATATAAAAATTATAAATATGACCATAAATTTAATTTAATAATTTTAAATTTAATTTAAAAATTAATGCTGGGCTGAAGCGAAAGTACAGTGGTTAGTGTACTTGCCTTGCATGAAGCAAACCCAGGTTTGATCCCCAATACCACATATTGTTCCCTGTGTGGACCAGGATTAAGTCCTGGTCAAGAGACAGGACTAACCCCTGAGCACTGTCAATATGGCCCCAAAACATTGAACAATAAAAATACGGAAAAAAATTAAGTAAAATTAAAAAAGAATGCCTGGTTCATTGATCCAACCCAATCCACACAGTCTTGAATATCAGACTGCTGGGACTCAAAGTATGATTAGCTAGTGAGAAGATCATGCAATATCACCAAAGTGAGGACCAGCTGGAGAAACTCCTTACTATTACAAAATCAAATTCTGAGCTCGCTAAAGAAAACAGGTACTAAGCAGTAAACAAAAGTCTTCGCTGAAAATAAATCCTGCTCCATTCATCAAATCTTCTCCCAAGGATAGCTTAACTGACTTGGCAGGTAAAGGGGATATGAGGAATGGGCAGCTTTGTTAAAAGAGGAGGATGACGCAAGTCCTGGAGATCACAGGTTCAAACTGCAGTGGTCAGCACGACTGAGGCAGCCATGTTGATTGGTGAAAAACAATTTGTGAACACTGAAATTTGACAGCTCAGAGAGCTTATCAAAAGTACCAGCCGAGGATTGAGTAATAGTATAGTGTGCAAGGTGCCTGCCTTGCAAGAGGCTGGCCTGGGTTCAATCACCAGCACCCTGTATGGTACCCTAAGCCTCTCCAGGAGCAATTACTGAGCACAGAGACAGGAGTAAGCCCTGAGCCTCATCAGGTGTGTTCCCACCCAAAAAAATTGTTTTAAACACAAACAAAAATACAAAACAGGAGCCAGAGAGACAGGCCAATGAGCCAGAGTGCATTCTCTGCCTGCCGGAAGCTTGGATTCAATCCTTGGGATGAGAACCTGAAGTAGCCCCTGGACACAGTTGGGTGTAGCAGCCCAAAAACCAAAAGACAAAAAAGAACCCCTGCAAAGCACAAGTTAATAACATCATTATAGAATTGCAAATTCAATGAGCATAATAACATCTCTCTGCCACTAAAGTTTGCTTTTTAAAAATAATATTAATCAATAACAAAATAGAAATGAAAAATCAGGTCAGCTGTTACAAGCAAGCAATTATAAATAATCAAAAATCCCCCACAACCTCCAACTCAAAAGCAAGAAATTTGCATCATAAATATTTGGCAAGTTCTATTGTCTAGTTAGCCTCACTGAGAAAAATAATAAGTACTTGCACTAGGAAAAGAAAAACCAACCCTAGTCCCAAATCCTTTGTCTTTCGAGTATCCTTTTAGACTCCCAGCAGCTTGCTTCTAAAGATTTTGAAATGCTATGCAAACAATTCTGAGGTCTCTCGTATGGGCTGCCAAGGGGAAAAGGACTGAGAAAATAAAGCCTCCCAACATGCCCCAATGGGGAGCAGAGAGTGAAACTCTTAAAGCCCAAAACCTACTCTTCTGTTTTTAACTTTTCCACTTAGGGAAAGCAATCATCATATTTTCATATTCCTTTCAAATTCACACCCTCAAGAATTTAAACTTGAAATCAAAAGTCCCTCGTCTCCTACTAAAAATCCAATGACAATAAAATAAACCTTAGTATTCTATGGACTGTCACCTAATCATTATCGTATTCAGAACCCTCACCACAATGCCTGGAACATAATAGGAAATCAGTAACTACTATTTAAAATAATCTAATTTAATATTTATCAGAAAATTATTCTCAAATACGTATAACTCTATAGGGAAAGGGACCCAAATCCATAATTCACACACTTGTTTCAGACAGGGAAGCTTCTAAAATTCTGTTCAGTTCATTCATTTTTGTTTTTTCGTTTGGTTTTCTGCCCATATCCCATGGTGCTCAGAGGCCAATTCTTGTGTATTGTTCAAGGGTTGCTCCTTATAGTTCTTCAGGTCTCTGTGATGCTGGAGATTGAACCTGGGCCTCTGGCATGCAAAAGATATATTCCACAGCTTAGAAGCCGGCCTTGCATGCTGGAGGAAAAGGCAGCTCAGATAAAGAAGGGACCACCAAGTAAAGGGTGCTAGGAGGGCCCGTTCGGGATGGGAGATGCAGGATGAACATAGACTATAGACCAAACACGATGGCTACTTAATACCTCTACTGCAAACCACAACACCCAAAAGGAGAGAGAGAGCAAAAGGGAATGCCCTGCCACAGAGGCAGGGTGGGGTGGGGGGAGGACGAGATGGGGATGGTAGGAGGGATGCTGGGACCATTGGTGGTGGAAAATGGGCACTGGTGGGGGGATGGGCACTTGACCATTGTATGACTGAAACACAAGCATGAAAGTTGTAAGTCTGTACCTGTACCTCACAGTGATTCATTAATAAAAAAATTTTTTAAAAAGACATACTCCAGCCTGTTGAGCTCTTTCTCCAGCCCGTCCAATGGGAAGCTTCGAGGTCTCCTTCCCCTGAGAATATTCAAAGTTTTCTCACCAAAATAAGTGTGTCAGAACAGAAAAGTGACAAGATTATGGGTCATAAAATCCAAAAAGTATTGAGTTATTATTTCACATCTCTCAAAGACTTTGGTGACTAAAATTAGTACCAAAAATCATTTAGTGCTTATGTATGAATAAGAAAGTCTAAGACCTAATTCCCATATTTGTTTTGATACACAGAAATTACTTTCTAAAATAGTCAAATATCACCAGACTAAATTGAGACAAGATATAAAGAGAAATTAAAGAAACCGACTGACTCTTAGAAAAGTCAAAAAAAGCACATCTACTCCAAGCCAAAGTGACTGGAGAATTGAGGTCTGATTAAGCTGAAATTTCATCTTTGATTTTCTTTGCAAGAACTTTTTAAGTGGTTAACTGTTACTCTGAGACTGAGTATTGAAATTTGGTACATTTTATCTTTGAATGACTTATTTTTAGTAATTGTTATGAATTGACTAGAAGGGCAGGAGAGATGGTGCAGCAAGTACTTGCCTTGCCTGAAACCAATCCCTGTTCAACGCTTGGTACCATATATGGCCCCTCAAGCACCATCAGAAGTGATCTCTGAGCACAGAGCCAGGATTCATTCTGAGCACTACTTGGTGTGGTCCAGCTAACTCTCACCCTTTCCATTCCCAAAATAACCAAAATTAAAATAGAGGCTGAGTATAACTCCACAAGAGAACATATATCTCATGTGTTTGAGGTTTAATCCCAAGTAACCTTCCCCAAATCAACTTCACTGCTAAGAGCTGTTTGTCATTTCCATGTGTCAAGGGGAGCATATAAAACTACTTCAGCCTTACTTTCATTCAAAGCCCCATGATGATGGAAGCCAACTATTCTCACACTTCAAAATGAGATTGGTAGAGCACAGGGTACCTTGCAATCAAAGGAACGTTTGTATGCTTGTCACACACTGAGATGAAAGTTTAAACTAAAGCAGAACACCACAGGGGGCGGGGGTTGTGGGGGAGAGTCTCTCTAAAAGGGCTGTTGGCCTCAGTCCTCCCATTCCCAGGGCAAAGATGGAATGCTTTTGTCCTTACTTCAAGCCTGGAAGGAGGGAGATTGTGCTCATGCTCATGGGAACCACACAGGGAGACTAATGTCCATCCTTTGGAGCTTGGAGTCCAGTAGACTTGGGCCTGACTTACATGTGAAAAGTAGCCATTGAGGTTGAAATTGAAGTTGCCTGACTGGGAGTTAATAACAAGAGATCTGTGGTTGGAGCAATAGCACAGCGGGTAAGGCATTTGCCTTACATGCGGCCGACCTGGGTTCTATTCCCAGCATCCCATATGGTCCCCCGAGCACTGCCAGGAGTAATTCCTGAGTGCATGAGCCAGGAATAGCCCCTGTGTATCGCCAGGTGTGACCCAAAAACCAAAGAAAAGAGTGTTGCCTGGAATATTCCTAACATCCCAGCAACAATGGCTGAAATAAGCCTATTTCTATAGAGAGTGAAAAGAAAAGAGAAGGGAAGGGAGAACAAGACAGAGATGATAGTTTCTTAGGTCTTGCTCAAAATAAGGTGAAGAACCCACAGCAGAAAAAGGCTGAAAGTGAATTAGTACCTGGGAAAGAAGTCCTGAGCAAAAGCAAAGTGTCAGAGCAGAGACATCACCCACATAAGGGAATAAGGAGAGATAACCAGCCATAACTGCAGAAGGCTCTGAAGAACTCTCAAAATTGCTATCTTGAAAAACAGTTACTTTGATCTCTTTCTGAACCCAAAGATTGCCAATAACTTTCATGGTATTACCAATTGAGTCAGGTATTTCCTACCCCTTCACTCTCATTTCTTGCCTGATTTCAAACTAAAGTGTAATGAAAAGGTAGCTAGTGGCCAGAGGGAAGAGGCCATGAAACTCAGGTGGAAAGTTCCAGTTTAATTAGCCAATCCACTTTCCCCTATGCTGAACTACAAAGAGGAAATTTTATCATGTTACTGAATCAGACACATTAATGATTGAATTAAGTCTGGTTTGAGTTGTATAAGAGGTCACAGATTTTTTTTCAATAATAAGAGTGAGCGTAAAACCTACAACCTCCACCTGAAAATTTTATTCAAAAAGACAGAAAATAACAGAATACACAGAGAATTTTCTAAGCAGCAATGTTGATTTTATGATTTTTCCTTGAGAATAAATATTTTTCAATATTAAATTTATATCCATTCATTGATAGGTGCTGTACCTCTGAAAACATGCAAACAGAGAGAGAGAGAGAGAGAGCACTCCTATTTTTCTCCCACAATTCATTCTGTCACCAACTCATTTACTCAGAGTTACTAAACACAAACTATATAGCTAGTCCCATACTAAGTGCTATTGGAAAGCAAAACTTAGACAGCCTTGTTTTAGTGAAAAGTTGGCTTTCAGCACTCTGAAGATCATTGCATGTTATCCTTTGCCCGTTTTAACCCTCCATATCGTCACAGCAGAAAATAAGTAGGACAAGAAAAGGAGCAGTTTGCCCAGGTGGACAGAAACGTAACTCACCTTCCACGGAGTGTCAAAGGGGAGCTTTTGTCCCCTTTGTCACCACATTTGCTTCCTCACTAAAGCAGTGAGTTCATGTTGCTCAGTACCCACAGCCACATGATGTATTACCTGCACGGGTAGAAGAATCAGTAGAAGCTGCAGGCAGCAGTACTCAGCAGCTCTCCTAAGCTTGTTGAGCAAAACTGAACTTTTTAATACACAACTCCAAATTCCTCTCCTCCTCACAACTTGTCCACCATATAAGCCACCCAACTCTTCTCCAGTATTTTCCACCATGGGATGGTCACTCTGTGCTCAGGAATGACCCCTGGTGGTCCTCATTGCCCAGCTCACTTACCAAAATGGAGCAAGATTTTTTTTGCACATTTTTGCAGAATTGTGTGTAATTGCTTTTTCTCCCAAGGTAGTTTTTCCCACAATTTCAATATTAGTACACAGCAGTTTCCCAGATCAACAGGAAAAGGACATTCAGCCATACTCTGCTCCGTATGGGAAATCACACTCTCATTTACCTCATTGTGCTTAAAAGAAGGAAAGTTACTACATCTATTTTTCTGATTTTTTTAACATAAAAGGTCACCTATACCAGTATCTTTAAAGCTGATGACTTTGCTTCACTTGATTTTCTTATGAATTTTCCCTAATATCTTTCTTCTCTTCTAATAGTTTTTCTTTCTCACCAACGGCGCATGCCTAAAAGAGAAAAATATCTAACATCTAAGCTGCATTTTCTTAATTTTTTTGCACACATATTCTAGGTATATTTGATATCTAATTATGCAAGCTGAGATGGTAATAGATGGTAATAGGTGTCTGAGCGGTATTTCTGATTCAGTAAGCACTGTGAAATCTTTGTTCTGATGCTGTAGCAGCCAGCTTATTTCACTAATTCTAATTTACTTAAACTCATGTTAAAATGAGTTTGCAACCCCCAGTACATATTAACTGTGGTTGAAGATTTTGTGCTAAAATGAACAAAGCATTAAACACACACACACACACACACACACACACACACGTACACACGCACGCATGCATGCACGCACACACCAGTCCTGAGTTGATCTCCAAAGCAAAAGTAACTGGTTGGATCGCTTGTGAGACACTTAGCTATCTCATAGATGACAACATTCCAAAATTGAACACAATGCATTATTCATGTGCCTGTAGAGCATCCACCGGGATTATCAATCAGTACATTTTTAACTGGTACCAATGACACAGAGTGCAAGAAATGTCACATTTCTTTATTTTTCTCAAACAAATTAAATCCAATTCAAGCTCCAACTGGCCAAGGTTAACAGAAGAACAAGATCAATCATATGTCTACACTGACATCTCTTCTTATAAGAGAGAATCTATCAAATAGAGAAAAAAAACCAGAACCTAAAAATAATAACACTAGACTTCTATACTCCAGAAGACTGAGGGTACCCTAGATTCATGGATTGCACTCTCTGGTCCATCCAGTTTCTAGTATTCATGGTTGCCCAGGTTACATTTCAACCCAGGTCCTACCTCCATTGGTGAGGGGCAGGGCTAGGGGGATGGGCTGCATACCGATGTGGTTAAATGCGCTCAACCTCCTCAACTACCATCCCCTGAGACAGGGACAGTAAATAACAACAAAGCTCTGGAATTTGGCTTGTCCTTCTTTTAATGATACTAGATTGGTGGACCAGGCTGTGGACTGCAGGTCACATGCGCAGACAGGCTTTGCTGAGCTCACCAGTCCAATCAGTTCAGGATTGGGGCTCTTGAAACTGTCCTTAAGAATCTACTTCCTATAAGTGAGGAGTACCAATTATATACACAATTGGCTCATTTTACTTAACTTCTATTTGCTGAGCGCTTGCAAATATGAGAAAATTGAGCCTGAGGCTATTTTTCAGTATACAGGATTAGCACCTAGAAGTTCATTTTCTTGATCAAAAGAGCAGATTGCAATTTTTCTATTCCAATTAGGAATTACATTCACTGTAAATGTGGTTACTGTCTCAGGAACATCTTCACAGATGGCAAACCAAACTTTTTTCAACTTCTTCTATGAGTGGCGACTGATGTGCTTGTTGCTGGGAAAGAAGACTAGTGCCACATCTTGCTGATGAGGAGGGGTTTGGAGCAGGCACCTGCCATATAATGATGTGTGTGTGTGAATTCTATTTAAACTACTGTATGTGGAAACGGAATTCATCCATTTGTCTTGACAATATTCACATGATGTAGATAGTCTTACAATAAATTCTGTCAAGTCTCAGGACTCAGCACAGATGTCAGCGGTGAGGAGCTCAATTCCTAGCATGTATATTCTCTCCCATCCAACTTTATTGGAATTACTGAACAAATGCTTTATTTTGTCCAGATTTTTTTTAGAAATTCATATACATGAACCTTTTAGTATCTATACTGCAAAGCATAAAGTCCAAAAGGAGGGAGAGAGAAAGAGAGAGAGAGAGAGAGAGAGAGAGAGAGAGAGAATAAAAGTGCTTGCTATGCTATAGAGATAGGTGAAGTTGGGTTTGTGGTGGGAGGGAAACTGGAGACACAGGTGATGGGAAGTATACACTGGCGAAGAGATGGGTGTTGGAACATTATATGGCTGAAACTCAATCATGAACAATTTTGTAATGGTGTTTCTCACTGTGATTTCATTGAAATAACTTAATTAAATAAAATACCATTCTCAATTTTGAAAAAAACAAAAAACTATCATTCCCTTCCTGTACCATCTCAGGGAATCCAGCTGCTCATCCTAGAAGATGAACCACTGTTCCCAAAGCTCCACATAACATTCCCCAGCAGATATTCCAACCAGTTCTTCATGGTGAAGAAATACAGTTTTCTCTCTGAACTTTGGAAAAGGAAGAAAACTTATACTGCCAATAAGTTGTCCAACTATTTTGGTAAGGATAACAACACTTATTATGAGAGAGTACTTCCCAAGACTTATTGCTTTACACAGTTGAATAAAGTTTGGGTTCTGCTGGTGGACACGTGTGGTTCCACTCCAGAGTCATGCAGGGAATCGAGCTGTCAGAAAAATCAGCTGTTTTCATTTTATTCCAGCATAGTGGGCATGAATGTCAAATAAGCAGAAGATAAAGATACCATGAAGTATGCTGCTTGCTGCTTTGGATCAACAGTGATACCCATAACATTGTCTTACATTCTAATGATAGAACTAAGTCACAGTGACTCACCGAATAGCAAGAGTTGAGATAAATTCTATATAATGGAAATAAAGGCATATAATTTTGTTCATAAATAAAAATTCATGCTAACAAACTACATGTAACATAAATGGGAATATATCTGATACACTGGTATAGGTACTATACAGCATAGTATTTTTTCAGGGGGAGAAATGAAATAGATCTGAAGAGAGCTTGTTTGGCTCACTTCTTCCTTTTCTTTTCTTTCTTTTGAGGAAAAATAGTTTTATTGAAAGAAATTTAAAGGTGTTAGGGGAGATAAATAGAGATACATGTTCAAAAGAAAGCATAAGCTTCTCCAAAGTGGAAAAGGCCTACTTCTTCCTGGGGGGTGGGGAGGAGAGGAGGCCCAAAAGATTAATTTCCCTAAGGTATAAAACTCTGTAAAAGCATGAAACAACTGAAATCCCATGAGCCTTTGTGAAGTATTTTTTCCATTAAAATTAAATTTTACTAGTTTTAGGTTTTGTTTTTACCAAAAGACAGAGACCCAGCTCTTTCCAGCAAGAGTCGTGACACACTGCTTATGCCTTAAGGAGAAAGAAGAGGAAAATAATTTCACCTTCTTACCAAATAATGTCAAAAAGCACTGTTGACATCTATGTATACTTCTGACAGCATCATAGCTTCACATGTGTAATGCCACTCATTATCAACAAGGCTTCAGCTTTTCACACCTAACATACCTTTCAATGGTCAAAATGTTCTCATCTTGAACTAAATGCATTTAACTTTGTCAAGCAATTTATTTCCTTTTGGCAGCAGTTATATAAAAAATGTGTATTTATTGCCAACAGGAACTGCATTTAAAGTCACTGATGATTCATGGAAAAATTGGAATTTCTATTTAGAGATGACTCTACTTCAGTGTTGAATAATGCTTTTTGTCAGTGGCATTCATTGCATTCAGAGAAGTATTCTTCAGCCTCCCCCACCCCAAGTTCACTGACTCTTGTTATTTATTTCTCAACTGAAGTAGCATCTCAGTTCTGATGTTTAATTTGCTGTTATATAAACAATTATTGTTGTGTCAAAAGATCAAAGGATTAAGACTTTATGGGTAAGCCTAAGTAAGGAGCTGATAAAAAAAAAAAACACTTCATAACACAGATACTATTTTCATACTAAAGTTGCTAGTAAAATGTGTTGGAGAAAAGGGAGAGGAAAATGAAAGGAAATAAAATGTCACTTGAAAGTGTCAGCAGTTTCTAGAAGAAAACTTTGCTAATTTTTGTTGGAAGTAAAAGTGAATGTTATAAGTTTATGGTGCACTCCTGCCTTTATGAACACCTTCCAGTATGCTCTAGATCTTTCTGGAATGAGGGTCAACTTCATAGAATTGACCTGTCAGAGCCATTTGGCCTGTGTTAGTAAAAGGCATTTTTTTAAAATTTTATTTTATTATTTTTAATTTTATTCTTTAATTAGTGAATTACCATGAGGGTACAGATACATATTCACACATGTTAGAACTTGTTTTTCCCTCATACAATGTTCACAAACACATCCTTCCACCAGTGCCCATTCTCCATCACCAATAAACCCAGTATCCCTCCCCCCCGCCATCTCATCTCCCCCCCACCCCACCCTGCCTCTATGGCAGGGTACTCCCTTTTGATCTCTTTCTCTTTAATTGGGTGTTGTGGTTTGCAATAAGGGTATGGAGTGGCCATTGTGTTCACTCTCTAGTCTACTTTCAGCGCACATCTCCCTTCCTGGGCGGGATCTCCAACCACATTTTATTTGGTGTTCCCTTCTCTATCTGAGCAGCAGTAAAAGGCATTTTTGGCAACTCTTGTGTACCTTCTATCATACAAGGAGGTGACAAGACAGCAAGAGAGCTGGATGTAGGATAACATTGGGTTTGTCCTTTTAGCTTGCCACAGGGAACTTAGTTTACCTTAAAGCAATGTCCTTTCTGTATGGACACAGGAAGACAGTTAATATTATGATTTGTAATTTGGGAGCTAATTGACTCCAATAAAATTTACTCTTGGGCATCTGCTTTCTCAACTCAGTTGCCCTTAGTTTCTAGCACCCCAAAAGCAGGGTCCTGATGAGGGGCGGAATGGACCCAGGGCAAGCTGTGAGCTACTCTGGCATCAAAATGGGCCAGGCCAAAGCGCCACAATACTCAGCCATAAGTTGAGAGCATGGTCATAGACAAATGCTGTCATGATCCAAAAGTAACGACAAGACTAGGACCCTGCTGGGGTTAGGAAGACTAAACTGGCCTGAGGACTGTGGTCTGAATAGATAGTGAATGTCCTCAGGAAGAACCAAACTTTAAGTCTGATATATCTCTTACTGTGCTCATACAGAATGACATTGCTAGAAATATTAGAAGTAAATTTACTATGGACTGGAGCGATTGCACAGCAGTTGGGCATTTTTCTTTCATGCCGCCAACCCGAGTTCGATTCCTCCGCCCCTCTCGAAGAGCCCGGCAAGCTACCGAGAGTATGGAGCCCACGCAACAGAAGCCTGGCAAGCTACCCGTGCGTATTGGATATGCCAAAAATAGTAACAATAAGTCTCTCAATGAGAGACATTACTGGTGCCCGCTCGAACAAATTGATGAGCAACGGGATGACAGTAATACAGTAATTTACTATAATTATTTAAGTGGATTACTAGCTGAGGAAAGAAGAAAGTGACACACCCTGGATAAGATTCCACCCTTGAGCAGATCTCCTAGTAATCTGGAGTTATCTCCTTAGATGAGATTTTGTTAATCTCCTGGAGGAGAGGTCTTAGCCCTCTTTGTTGATTTGTTAATGTTCAACCCACCTTTGTGTCACCACCCTATGTGATTGCTATATAAACTAAGACTGTAAGATAAGTGAGAGAGAACACACAGGGGAAGACACAGAAGAAACAGCAGAGAAGACACAGAAGCAAGAGAAAAGACACAGAAGCAGAGACTGAGAGAGGTCTGAAGATACCAGAGGAGAGACTACAGAGACAGAGACAAACATAGAGAGACAGACAGAAGACAGCACAGCGGCACACACAGAAGCAGAGCACATGGAGGAGCCGTCTCCATCCAGTCCATACACAGTGGCTCGAGAGCACCATAATGCAAGCAGAGGGAGAGAGAGAGAGAGAGAGAGAGAGAGAGAGAGAGAGAGAGAGAGAGAGAGAGAGCCGCCCCAAGAGCCTGCAAACAACACACACACACACATCATCCCCTTCCACACGTGTGCATTTGTATTTTTTACAGTGGGGGAGATTTTTTTAAGTGGCAACCAAACAGAATGCTGAATAGAATTTTTCTATTGACTGAATTTCAGCCAAGATCACAAATGAATGCAATAGATCCACTGTACTTCCTACTTTTTGAAGGGAGCCACAGTTGAGCCACCAGCCACATCCCCAGTGCACTCACTAACTACCATTACTCCCCCATTTCTACCAGACTCTTTCAATGGAGTTCTCAAACCCAGCTTGACAATAATATAAGTTTAAAAACCTTTCAAAAGTATCCATACCTGGATCCAATCAATCACAATCAAGTGAGAATCTCTGTGGTTATTCCTTAGACACTAGTATTCTATTAAGGGCTTCCCAGGGCATTCTAATGTGAGACTGGCTTGGTGAACCATGGTCCATAGGGCAAAAGACTAAGAATCATTGGAGTTGCACAGTATTGATGGCCAGTGTTCTTATTTCTTCCTTGTCTTTCTGGAGCCAGGTCAGGTAGTTCTGCACTAAAGTGAACTCTGACTTTTCTTCCCAATGGCTGTACTCATATTTCCCAAAGAGATGCAGCCATCATGGAGAGTTAGGGAAAAAATTACAGAAAATCAGAAAAATTTAACTCTTCTGAGATATTTTTCATCTTCTCCAATGTAGAGAAAAAAGAGGAAGAAGGAAAGGAGGGGAGGAAGGAAGGAAGGAAGGAAGGAAGGAAGGAAGGAAGGAAGGAAGGAAGGAAGGAAGGAAGGAAGGAAGGAAGGAAGGAAGGAAGGAAGGAAGGAAGGAAGGAAGGAAGGAAGGAAGGAAGAGACAGAGTAAGGGAGGGAAGGAAGAAGGGAGGGAGGGAGGGAGAGCGGGAGAGGAAAGGATAGTACCCCTTTACTGTCAAAACAATGATATTTCTCAGAGACATGGTAAGCTGAGATTTATAGTGGAGGTTGTTGCTCAAATTAATGTGAGGCTGAAATTTCAATTTAGACTAGATATGAGTAGGCTTTTTAACATCTGAAAATGATTTAATATTTACAGAATCTGCCCAAGTTGCTAAAGGAAATGGAAATAAAAAGTAAATCAAAAGATCCTGTTTGTAAGTGATAGAAGAAAAATTAACTACTTGATATTTGAATCCCATTGAATTGTGATGCTCAATAAACAAGTTGCAACCTCTGACCATTTTTTCTTACATGAATTAATTTCATCACAACTCAAAACACAAAAAAAGGTAAAAATTGCATAATCCCCCATGATCTTTCTTCTGATGATTCTAATACATAAGATAACAAAGAACTAAAAAGTAAAAACAAAAGAACTGAAAAAAAGATTTCAAAAGGTGAACTGGCACTCACCCATTTCCCAAGTCTAACTTGAAAGGGCTGTTCCATCTGTATATGCATATGATATATCTCAGAGAGTTAGAGTGGCCTTCTGGGATCACATTACTTTTAAATTATGAACAACTTTGTAAATCATCCTAGTTTACTTTAAAATAAAAATAAGCAAAATATGTTTAATGTTAATCATTTGACAAAGGAGGGGGGAAAAAACACTGACCAGACATAACAGTGATCAGACAGAAGTCACTTGTTCCCTAGAAACTTACCTCCTGGAATAGCTAAAGTGACAGGGAACACCATCACCATAATGGAAGCTAGAAATTCAACTCCGTTTCTGAAGCCTGGAGGTCACATATATCCACAAGTCCATTCAGAACGGACCATTCCATTACTGAGTCACTAGGGAAACTTGTCAAACTTGTTATTATAAGTGACCCTTAGCTACTCACAAAGAAAGAGAGAAAACACAAATAAACAGAATCAGAAATGAAAAGGGGGACATCACAACAGAAACTACAGAAATTCAAAAGATCATCATAGATTAGTTTGAGAATCTTTATGCCATGAAAAAAGAAAACCTTGAGGAAATGGATAAATTCCTGGATTCTTATGTCTGAACCAAGAGGACTTGGAATACCTAAACAGATCTATCACCATTGAGGAAAAGTCCTTGCCCAGACGGATTCACTAGTGAATTCTTCCAAATCTTTAAAGAGGACTTACTTCTAATCTTTTTCAAGCTTTTCCAGGAAATTGAAGAATCAGAAACATTTCCAAAAGTTTCTATGAAGAAAATATCACCCTGATACCAAAGATATACCACAAAGAAAGAGAATTGCAGGTCAATATCCCTGATGAACATAGATGCAAAGATCCTCAACAAAATCCTAGCAAACAGAATTCAACGCCTCATCAAAAAGATCACGCACAAGTAGGATTCATCCCAGGGGTGCAAGGGTGATAGGTTAACATTTTCAAGTCAATGAGCAAAATACAACATATCAATAAAGGAAAAGATAAGAACCATATAATCATATCAATAGATGCAGAGAAAGCATTTGACAAGATCTGCACCTGTTCATGAGAAAAACTCTCAGTAAAATGAGAATTGAAGTAGCTTTCCTCAGTTTTGTCAAAGCTATGTACCACAAGCCCACAGAAAGTATTATTCTCAAAGGGAGAAACTAAAATCCTTCTCTCTACAATCGGGGACAAGACAAGGTTGCCCACTCTCACCACGTCTATTCAAAATAATACTGGAAGTTCTTGCCATAGCACTTAGACAAGAAAATGATATCAAGGGCATCCAGATAGGAAAGGAAGAGGTCAAGCTATCACAATTTGCAGATAACATGATACTATACTTAGAAAATCCTAAAGACTCTACAAAAAGCTCCTAGAAACAATAGATTTGTATAGTAAAGTGGCAGGCTACAAGATCAACACCCAAAAGTCCATGGATTTCCTATATACAAATAATGAAAGAGAAGAAAGATATTTTAAAAGCAATCCCCATCACAATAGTTCCTCAGAAAATCAAGTACTTTGAAATCAGCTTAACTAAAGAGGTGAAGGACCTATAGAAAGAAAATTAAAAAACACTACTTCAAGAAATTAAAAGAGGATACTAGGAAATGGAGACACATGCCCTGCTCATGGATTGGGAGGATTAACACTGTCAAAATGGCAATACTCCCCAAAGTATTATACAGATTTAATGCAGTCCCTGTAAGGATACCCATGACATTCTTCAAAGAAATAGACAAAACACTCATGAAATTAATATGGAACAATAGCTAAAGTAATCCTTGGAAAAAGAAGATAGGTGGTATCACCTTCCCCAACTTCAAACTACTACAAAGCAGTAGTAATTAAGTCAGCATGGTATTTGAATATAAATAGACCCACAGATCTGTGGAACAGAGTTGAATATACTGACACAGACTCTCAAATATATGATCACTTAGTCTTTGTTAAATGAGCAATAAATGTGAAATGGAACAAGGAAAGCCTCTTTACTAAGTGTTGCTTGGAAAACTGGACAGCTACCTGCAAAAACATGAACTTTTTCTAATTCCAGGCACAAAAGTCAGATCAAAGTGGATTAAAAACCTCAGTATCAGACCTTAATACATAAGATACATTGAGGAAAATGTAGGCAGAACACACTCCATGATATTTAAGCTAAATACTTTAAGGATAAAACACCACTGACCAAGCAAGTGAAAACAAATATAAACAAATGGGACTATGTTAAACTAAGAAGCTTCTGCACCTCAAAAGAAACAATGACCAAAATACAGAGAGAACCCACAGAATATATATTGGGTAAATATTGGGATAAGAGGTTAATATCCAGGATATACAAGACATTAGTAGAACTGTACAAGAAAAAACCTCTAACCCCATCAAAAAATGAGGAGAAGGGGTTGGAGCGATAGCATAGCTGGTAGGGTATTTGCCTTGCATGCGGCCGACCTGGGTTTAATTCCCAGCATCCCATATAGTCCCCCAAACACTGCCAAGAGTAATTCCTGAGTGCATGAGCCAGGAATAACCCCTTTGCAAGGCAGGTGTCACCAAAAAAATGCAAAAAATAATAATAATAAAATGGGGAGAAGAAATGAGCAGAAGCTTCCTCTAAAAAGAAATACAAATGGCCCAAAGGTATATATAAAATGCTCTACATCATTAATTATCAGGGAGATGCAAATCGAAACAACCATGAGATATCATCTCACATCATAGAGACTGGCACACATCAAAAAGAACAAGAACAACCAGTGCTGGCTCAGATGTGGTGTGAAAAGGATTCTTTCATTGTTGGTGAGAATGCCGATTGGTCCAGCCTTTCTGAAAAACAATATGGGTATTCCTCAAAAAACTAAAAATTGAGCTTTCATGTGACTCAGCAATATCACTTCTGGGAATAGATCCCGGGAATGCAGTAAAAGCACAGTAGAAATAACATCTGCACCTGTATGTTCATTGCAGCACTTTCATAATAGCCAGAATTTGGAAACAACCCGAGTGCCTGAGAACAGATGACTGGTTAAAGAAACTTTGGTACATCTGCACAATGGAATACTATGCAGCTATTAGAAAAGATGAAGTTTATGAACTTTTCTTATAAGTGGTTGGACATGGAAAGTATTGTGCTAAGTGAAATGAGTCAGAGAGAGGGAGAAACAAAAAGTGACTGCACTCATTTGTGTAATAATAGTATAATATGAGACTAACACCCAATGACAGTAGAGACAAGGGCCAGAAAGATTGCTCCACAGTTGGAAGCCTCCCTCATGAGCTCAGGAAGAAGGCAACTAGGATAGATAAGGGATCACTAAGTCAATGATGGTTGGAAGAATCATTTGGGATGGGAGATATGTGCTGAAAGTAGATAAAGGACCAAACATAATGGCCTCTCAGTATATTTACTGCAAACTCTAACACCTGAGAATAGAGAGAGAATAATAGGGAAATTGTCTGCCATAGAGGCCAGAGGACAGGTGGTATAAGGGTGAGGGTGAGATACTGAAGACATTGGTGGTGGAAAATGTAATTGGCAGAGGCATAGGTGTTCATTCATTGCATGACTGAAATTCAAACATGAAAGCTTTGTAACTGTATCTCACAGTTCTTCAATCAAAAAAAAAACAGTGATTCTTAGTCACCTTATGATCATTCTTTACCAGTGGGTGAAAGATGAGAAAGTCTTAATGCCCTAGAAACAAATACAAAGATCAGGCTCCATGCAGCTGCTTAGGAAAAGGTGCTAACTCTAAGCAGTTAGAGCAGCTGACTGAGCTTTTCCGAAGAAGGTCATCTTGGAAAGTACATCATTTATGGCCTAGCTGATGGCATGTCTTTGCATTATCTATAAAACAATAAAAACAGAGAGAAAAAGAAAAAAGTCTCTTCATGGTCAACCCAAAGACCACTGAGCACTAAAATGAATACCTTAACCCTGCTACTTGTATTACTTCCAATGATCAATAATCATAGTCCTCTTGTAATCACTGATATATAAAACTCCGAAAGTGGACATCAACATCATCTCTAGACAATAAACTATATTTTTCTTAAAATGGATTATAAATCACTATTTTGTAGTATGTGTTAAATAAAACCAAATATTGAGAGGATAGATGAGTGGATAAAGAAGCAGAAATGGGGAAATAGGTGAGCTGAGTGTCTACCTCTTAGGCTCAGAGCCTTTAGTTTAGTCCCCAGAACTGTACCACATGTTGAATGTGATCATGGCGACACTGCCCTTTGGTATCCAAGAATCATTTGAACCCTTCAACCAAATTTGCAAGCATCAGTGAGCATGTAGCACCAGAGTGGAGGTGAGCATACACTGGTTAAGTGACCACATCAAGTGTATAACTCCCAACCATCCCAGCAATAACAAAAAGGAGAGGGGAAAATATTAAATAATTTTCTTTAAAAAATGATAAAAATTGAAGAGAGCATGCATATATGCAAGGTAGGGCAAGCCTAAAAAGATCTAAGAAGAGAAAAAAGACTCCGTAGGTAAAAGATATCTAGAAATAAAATTTACAGTATCATATTCTCCATAACTATTCTATTAATACTACTGAAACACAGTTGAGTGCCATACCTTCAAAAATGAGCAAATCTGAAGAGCCACTTTTCTTAATGATCCAAAATTTAAATAGCCCTGGTTTGACCTTGAAACATGCCCTCACCTGTGTCTTCCCATTTAAAATTGTCAGGCTAATTTCCCCCTCTTCACAGCTGGCAAATTACAGAATTTCAGTATTTCCACCAGACACAACAATTTTATACATAATAAAATTTCAACTAAGCAAGTCCTATGAATCCAAAGATTTCCCCAAAATTAAGTATCTCCTGCAAATCCACTCTAGATAAAGTTAATGTGAGTAGGCTTAGAGAGTCTAACCTTTACTTCACAGTTTTTGACAATGCTGAATCAGTGATTGATTACAAACAGGAGGTAGACTGAACACGATGGCCACTTACTACCTGCACTGCAAACCACAGCACTCTAAAGGAGAGAGAGAGTAAAAAGGAGTGTGCCTGCTGCAGAGGTTGGGGGGGTACAGGGGAAAGGGGGGGTTGGGCGGGAAGGGACTCTGGGAACATTAGTGATGGAGAAAGGGCACTGGTGGAGGGGATGGGTACTCGATCATTGTATGACTGAAACGTGAGCACGAAAGTTTGTAAGTCTGTAAAAAAAAAAAGAAGGGAAAGAAAAAATATATATGTAGCTAATAACAGAAAAATTTCTGGCTGTTCTAAGCTGTTTCTGTCTCCTCAGAAGCATTGTAATAAAGAAAGCACAGAGGGAGGATGTTTTTATTCTCACACAAGTGTCACTAGCAACAACAACAAAAATAATATTTTTTGTGTAGAAATTTTTCATTACCCAGTAAACATACCCATCCTCAAAAAACTTAAGAAGAATTTTTAGCACTGTATGCAGAATGGAAGGCTAGTATACAATTCACATCTCCATTAAAAAAATTACTTAAAATTTCCAATTTCCTGATAAATCAGCATAAATTCATTTGTTGACAGTTGTGCAGCTTTTGGTGTACAAATTTACTGCACCTCCAACACCATTTAAGTGTCAAAGACTCTTCACCATTGTCTTCATGTCATTTCCAGTCCTCTCTTTTCCCAACAACCAACCCCCAAACTGCCCTCCATCAACACGGTTCTGTAGTCAAATTGCAAGAGGGTTGTTATCAGTGGATATGGTCCATTCCCTTGTTTTGTTTACTTATATACTGAGTATGAGTGAGATCAATCAGCATATACCTTTCTTCCTTTGATTTATTTCACTTAATATGATCTCCTCTAATTCCATCCAAAATTTTACAAAATTCAAGCTTTCATCTTTTTCTGATAGCTGAGTAGCATTCCATTGTGATATATACCACAACTTCTTGATCCATTTTTCTAACTCCATTAGACATTTGGGTTGCTTCCAGATCTTGATTATTATGAATAGATTGCAGTGAACATAGATGTGTATCTATATTTTCAACTTAATGTTTTTGTGTTCTTAGGATGGACGCCAAGGAGTGGGATTGCTGGTCATATGAAAGTTCTATTTTCAGTCTTTTAAGACATCTCCACTCTGTTCTCTGAACCAAACAACATTCCCACCAACAGTGAGGTTTCCTTTCTTCCCACAGTCCTGCCAACACTGGTTGTTTCCAGTCTTTTTGATATATGCCATTCTCACTAGAGTGACAGGACATCTCAGTTTTTATTTGCATTTCCCTGATAACGAGTGACGATGAACACTTTTTCATATGTCAACTAGCCATATGTATGGCTTCTTCAAAGAAGTTTCTGTTCAACTTTTCTTCCCATTTTTTTGATAGGGATATTACTTTTTTTCTGGCGAGCTTTTTACATCTTGACTATTAACCCTTTTTCTAATGTATGCCATGGAAATATTTTCTCCCGTTTACTAGGTATCATTTTTACCTTAGTCATAGTTGCATTTGCAGTGCAAAAAACTCTCCAGTTTGATGCAGGCTCACTTGTTTATTTTTGCTTTTGCTATATTTTCCAAAATAGTTGAATTATTGAGAACATCTTTCAAAAAGATATCATGAAAAGTTCTGCCAATGTATATTTTTGGGGCCTGCATTTGATGGTGCTCAGGGCTTACTCCTGGCTTTGTACTCAGGAATCACTCCTGACAGGGCTCAGGGACCATATGGGGTGCAGGAGATCGAATCCCTACCTACTGTACTATGGCTCCAGCCTATATTTTCCTAAATGCATTTTTCAGATTCTGAAAACCTTACTAATTTCCACCAAAAGTCAAGATTCTACAATATATATATATATATACTACTACCCTAAAAGCTGCATTTGAGCCATTCTTTTGGACCTTTGAATTAGATGAAATTGGACCTTGACATGTTGGGGCAGGTGGTAGTTGCCCAACCCCCGCCTTCAGTCATTATAGGGAGGAAGTTCCCTAAAATTACACACCTACCTCACCCTATTCTTTTACCCATTCCACTCAATGGAAGAAGAACTGGTCTTACTACTCTCCTCCACCCTTCTATACTTGCATTTCAGCAGTAAACTCTCTAAATAAATAGAAACAGACTTCCTGGGCCCTAATTATATGTTTACAAATACAAATACAGTTTTATTTTTATGTAAACTTTTTATTGGAATGTAGCAAAACTGAAGAAGAGTATACTGCAAGCATATGGTTGAATGAATTTGTGTTGAATAAACACACTGCTGGAACTCCTATCCAGACCAAGAAATTAAATATTACCAAAACCCCACTCTCAGTCATCCTTCCCAAAGTAACCCTTAAGTCCCAGAGGTTTGTTTTCCCTGTTCTTGAAATTGGTGTCCATGGAATCCTAGAGCTTTGTACTTTCTTTGTGCTTGGTTTCTTTTACTTTACATCTGAGAGAGGATTATGTAGTTGCTTGTATTTTTTAATATGCTCAGTCTCTACTTTTGTAATATTCCACCATGTGAATGTACCACAAATCATTTGACTGCAGAGAGAGATCTAAGCTATTCTGAGTTTGAGGCTGTTATAAAAAAGGCTTGCGCCTGGTTTGGGTATACATATACACTGATTTCTGGTGTCTCTATACTAATTGCTTTGGACTGCTGACAAAAAATGAATCAATGGGATTCCTACCAAGGGACTATTTATTTGTCGAGCTCAATATCTGTTGAATAATACTCTGTAGCATCTTTTGTTCCTGTTGATTGGACAGAGAGTTGGATGAGGAAGCATTACTGCCCTCCGAGAACTTGATCATAACTGTGCTGAGCTAGGAAAAGAATGACATCGCCAGCCCAGTGGGCTCATTCAGTAAAGATAGGATTCTGTGCAAGAGGATGGTACCTGGAATGAATAGAAATGAGCTGTGTGATGAAGTGAGCTTTGGAGGAAGGAACTAGACTTTGCTGAGGAACAGCTACTATCTGAGAACTTGGATTCCATCTGCTATCTGCCCAGTTAAGCAAGGAAACAGGGTTCCAGTATAAAGGCCAGAGGCTTATATAAGCAGAATGCTGACTGCATGCTATTTTGTGCAGATTTTGTTGTTTTACTGCCTTCCCTTTTGTTCCAACAAGCTAGTAAGACAGGGAGAAACTGCCTTAAGTTGTACCAAAGAACACTGAACCACGGTTTGCAGTCACCTGGAAAGCTCATTTGAAGACACTCATCACAGCAGAAGCCTCTATGACCAGTGTGGGTAGACAGTCAGAGTTAAGCAGGAAGATTTCTGGAGAAATGGCAATAATTTGTTCTCCTTCCCAGTGTTCTTCCCTGGGACTTCTGCTTCACTGAGCCTCAGCTTTTGACAAAGAGAAACATACACGCACCCCACTGAGAACTTGATCTCCCTTCATCCTGCTGAAAATATCAAAGTGTCCACTGAGTTTACTTTTGGTTCAGGAGCCACACCTGGCTCTGTGCTCAGACCATAATGCAGTGGCAGGGATTGAACTTGGGTCAGTCATGTGCAAGGCTAGTGTCTTGACCCCTGCACTATTACTTCATCCTCCAGTGTAGCTAGCTGGCTATGAAGTCTGACAAGGATTATCACTTAAAATTTCTAATTTTTAAGTACTAATGGAAATGCTTATCTAGGTTAGAAAAAAGCCACACCACTTAGAGGCAGTTTAAAGAATGCACACTCACCACCTCTACCACCACAACTGGGGTCCAGCAGAATCCTAGTCTGGATTCCTGGGTCTAACACAGAAGAGACCTATATTCCAGATTATTCATCCATCAGGGGTTCTTTCTGAAGTATTTATTAAGCATCTAGAGCATGCCAAGAAATTATGAGGTTTCCATCAAAAGAGAAGGCCTTTTTCCTTTTTCCCATGGTAGGCCTTTTTCCTTTGTGTAGAACCTATGTGTAGAACCTATGTGTTTTCCTATGTGTAGAACACATACTGTAGAATCTTCTCTTTCAAAATATATGCCTGCAAGTTATTTAAAAAATGCCTCTGGAGCGCGCATATGCTGCCTGAGCCCATGTGCTGCTTGTGCCATGTGGCCGAGCACATGTGTCGCCCGCATCTCCCCCCTTGAGATGTGTACTTTCATGCTTTCGTGTCCAGTGCTAGGATGTGTGTAGAGCTTCCTCCACCCTTGGAGAAGCCCGAGTTCTCCCTTGAGCGCGTTACTCCTACTGGTTTTTCTTTTCCACTTATCCTTTCCCCCTTCCCTAAGACCTTCTAAATAAAATCTATTTACTTCAAAAAAAAAAATGCCTCTGGAGTTTTAGAAGTCCTGCCTATTGTCTCCCTTTGTACGTCACAATGAGTGTAAAGATGATGAAGACTCTGAATATGTCTATGGTAAATAAATTTGGTTCTTTTTTTTAAAACCCAGGACTGGGAGATAGTACCGTGCTCCTCAGCACTACTCTGGCACCCAGGTATCCCTACCACCTTTGGGTCTGAGTGGCATTGAATCCTCAAACTTTTGTATTCAATCACCTGCCCACTTGACCAAGAATGCTAGCGGGGCTCCCAGGCCTCCTGAACAGTGCGTGGGTGGCCTCCAATTTTTTTTTCTTTAACCTAATATTTAGCAAGAATATTTGGTTTGGGGTTGGGTTTCTGTTTTGTTCTATTTTTAGCTTCGGGGGACACACCCAGCAATGCCTTGGTGTTACTCCTGGCTCTAAACTCAGGAATTACTCCTAGAAGTGTTCAGGGGACCATATGGGATGCTGAGGATTGAATCTAGGTTAGCCATATGCAAGGCAAAAATCCTACCTGCTGTTCTATTTCTCCAGCCCCACGTAAGCATATTTAATCTTTGAATTCTTCCTCACAAAACACTGTATTCCTGGATAACATGAGAAAGAATGTTATGAAGAGCCATTCACTTTTTTTTAGCTTTATTATTGAGTCACTGTAAGACAGACCCTTATTAAGCTGTTCATAATTAGATTTCAGTCATACAGTATTCCAACACCTATCCCTCCACTGGTGTCCATTTTCCAATACCAATGTCCCCAAATTCCCTCCCATCACCTCCCACCCCCCACCCCTACCTGCGTTTATGGCAGGCACTTCTCTCTCTCTCTTTCTCTTTCTCTCTCAAAAAGCCATTCACTTTAAAGAAGCATTATACTGAAGAGAATGAAGAGAATAAACTCTTTTAAATACAGACACACAAAAATAAATTCTATTCATTGCATCATTAAATCAAATCTACATGGACTGGAGCAATAGCACAGCGGGTAGGGCGTATGCCTTGCATGCGGCTGACCCAGGTTTGATTCCTCTGTCCCTCTCAGAGAGCCCAGCAAGCTACCGAGAATATCTCGCCCGCACGGCAGAGCCTGACAAGCTACCCATTCAATATGCTCAAAAACAATAGCAAGTCTCGAAATGGAGATGTTACTGGTGTCCGCTTGAGCAAATCGATGAACAACGGAAGTACAGTGCTACAAACAGTGCCGTTAAATCTATATACATTATAGTCTCCCTTCATATGAAGTAAGCCTCTTCTATAAAGATCCATCATAATGAGGTATGCAACACTTTCCCTGATAGAGATCATCTTTATAGGTCTAGGGAAGTAGAGGGGAGAGTTCAACAAAGCTCAAGGCAGTGATGAAAATGTGGTTAATGGTTTCCATACTGGACAATATATCTCTATTCCTTTCTATACTTTAATCCATCACATATTAGGCAAATGCCCTGATCATCTATATTGTAACATGGCAACTAAAAAAAGCAGCTTCATGCTAGGATTATGTTTTTGGAGTAGGAACAAAGTTTCTCTTTAATTGAACTAAAGCATACTGTAGAATATTCTTGTGTAACCTTTCAGCATCTGTATTGCAAACATTTCAGTGTCTGTACTGTAAACCATAATACCCAAAAGGCGAGAGAGAGAGAGTGAGCAAACGAGAGAGAGAGAGAGAGAGAGAGAGAGAGAGAGAGAGAGAAGAAAAGTGTCTGCCATAGAGACAGACTGAGGGGGTGGCAAAAGGGAAACTAGGAACATTGAACATTGGTGGTGGGAAATATACACTGGTGAAGGGATGGGTATTGAATCATGTATGACTGAATCTCAATCATAAACTCAATCATAAGCAACTTTGTAATTGTGCATCACACAGTAATTTAATTTAAAAAAGATTCGTGTTAGTAAAACCCTTACACATGTATGCTGGCTCATTTTCTCATCATTATTAAGTTCTATGTATTATATTCCTGAAGGGAGCTGCCAAAATGCAAATACAGAGCAAAGAAACAGTACAGAGGTTAAAATGCTTGCATTTCATGTGGCCTGATTCAATTCTTTGTACATCTAGTTCCCTAAGCATGACCAGAGTGATCCTTGAGCACAGAGGGAAGACTAAGCCCTAAGCATACTATGTGTGCCCTTCCCCAAAATATAAGCAAATATGTTGTAGATATAATTATGTAGTTACTTTATCAAGAGAAGAACATTATTCCACTAAATTCATGAAATCCATGGTAGGAGACAAGTTTATGTGGAATGTGAACAAATTATTAATAGTAAAGAGAACTCACCCTGTGAGAGCTTAACGCAGTGAGAATGACTGAGTAGCTAGTTGAGAAATAGGAAGTGTTGGAGGCAGGAGGCTTAGTGTAAAGGTATTTTGTGGTAGGAGAGGGGAAACTAAGTGAGAAAGAAAAAAAGGTTCTAGGAACAATTATTGGATCACTTCAGAACTATTCTGTAACTTCATAAAATTTTGTATTCTCTTCCCATTAACTAAACCCTTCAGTTCAGAAATCACCAAATTCTATCTCTCTTATTCTACCATCCTCAAATCTTAAGTAGCACTGTTGTCCTGTTGTTCATCGATGTGCTCGAGCGGGCACCAATAACGTCTCCATTGTGAGACTTGTTGTTACTGTTTTTGGCATATCAAATACACCATGGGTAGCTTGCCAGGCTCTGCCATGTGGGCAGGATACTCTCGGTAGCTTGCAGGGAGCTCTCCGAGAGGGATGGAGGAATTGAACCCGGGTGGGCAAGTGCAAGGCAAATGCCCTACCTGCTGTGCTATCACTCCAGTCTTTAAGTATAGGGCACTAAATACTTCATGACATTTTCACACCTCACAAGGCTATGAAGGTGGGGCTTCTGAGTTTTAACATAAACTGATTCACATGAAAACATAAACTTCAGCAGAAGATGATGGTTTGAAATTTTAAAAAGTTCTGTACAGTTCTACTACAGTTTCAGAATAGAGGAGGAAAGTCATTTACCTTTCTCAGAATATTTATTTTTTAGTAAATGAATCCATTTATTAATAATGATTAGGGGCTTGGGGAGATTATCATTGGAGTTAAAGTTTTATAACAAGTTTCATGGCAGTTCTAACTTGGCAATGCCTAAATACTGATAGAAGTAACTTTCTATCTCTCTCGCTCTCTCTCTCTCTCTATCTCACACACACATATAAATATACAGATGCTTATAGGATATATATAAAATTTAAGCAAAGGCTTTAGAGAAGAAGAGAAAAAAGGGAAAGAGGAGGAAAGCAGTACTTGTATATGTATAAAATAAATAGATCCTATATTTACTTCAACAGAACTAGAAAGAATATTGTATAGGGTGTGATTAGAGGTTTCATTCCACACAATAGCAAAATATCATTAAAATTTACTTTCTTTACCCAAGAATAAAAGCCAATAAATATACATAATTGAAGCCAAAGCAAGAAGAAATATCCAGAAAAGAATATGTACAGAACTCAGGCAAGGAATTTCAATTAACTCCCTGACAAGGTGGATACAGATTAATCAAGAAAGTCTAGAGTTCTTTTCAGGATAATTTTTAGAGCAAGACAAACATCTTTGGAGTCCTCTAGCAAAGTTTCTTCAAAGTTAAGAAATGAACCAGAAAAACAACAAAGTTTTCTAAGGTCTCTGCCATGTGCACTGTCACAGTTAAAATTCAGTTTGTAGAAATGAGAATTTATGAGGTAGAATCAAACATAAGTAATAGCTGCACCTCAAGCCCTCTATTAAGCCAGGTCAGTTCCTTTTCACTGTGTGTATTTATTACAAGAGGGTCCCCATGATATGGGAGCTTAATGTTCTTGCTACCATCAATCTGCACCTATATCTGGTTGATGAATCACTTTAATAACTAAAGAGCTGAAAAATAAAAATCAATATATGCCAATCAATAGGGCTACAGAAAGAATTCCAATTTCTGCTTTGTTAGACTACAAAGGGAAATTCACTTGTGTTCTAAAACTGTATTAAATAGGAAGACTCATAGTGTAGAAGCTAAGCTCAGAATGAATCAAAATCTCTGCCCACCACTTAGAACTGAAAGCAAAGTGAGCCCAGTATGTGCCTGGGGTTCTGTGTCTATTACATCCTGAAATCCAGAAAAGGCAGTAGCCAGAGAACTTTTCCAGCCCACAAAGACGCTCTGACTGAAAAGAAATTTGGGAGCCAGATATCAGGGACTGTGTGCCTTCCACCTATCATACCCCTATTCTCAGCTTTCCTGGAGGCACCTGGCTCTGAAGGAGTACCCTGAAAAGAAGTCCAAAGTGTTCTGATTTGGCAGATACCCTGAACAGATGGTCTGATCAGAAGCATCTTCCCCTGACTCTGACCTCCACAGACTTGGAAACCTCTGACTTGAGCCTCTCACTGAGATAAGTCTTAGAAGATTTACTTTTGAAAGTGGGAAGGGAGTAGAATACATTATGCTTAATGGTATCAGCAGATGTTGGCAATTAACATGATCACAAAAATCAGATTATCTGGTCTCAATACTTAAGAGCTTCCTTCAAAGGACAGATAGAGGTTTATTTTGGGGAAGACAAGGTTAAGACTAGAGAAATCCCAAGGCAGCACAGTTTATCTCAGGGTACCCCTGCATTGCTTTCTTGAAAAAGGGCCAGAGAGATAGCACAGCAGGCAAGGCACTTGCCTTGCATATGGCTGACCTGGTTTCAATTCCTAGCACTCCATATGTTCTAGGAGTGATCCCTGAATGCAGAGCCAAAAGTAAGACCTAAGCACTGCAAGGTGTGACCCAAAACAAAAAGAAAAAAAATAGATCATTCACAACTAAATCAGTTTTGAGCTTCTAAAACAGCACTGACTCCTGATTACTTCCTGCATAAGAAAGCATTTACTACTGTGTAAGAAGGAAAAATAATTTTCATAATAAGTTTGCATTAATACTATTATATATGAGGAGAAACACTGTTTTTGAAAGTTGGGGTATATACTACCTTCTTAGATTATCTATGGTCAGATCCATGTCATTAAGCAAAAGCTAAAAATTTCATCCCATTCTTAAGAGTAAACCATTCCCTGTACTAAAAGAAACTTCTCTCACTCCTCTATAATAGCCAAGTTTCTCACATTTTGTTGTGATAATGTCGCCCCACTAATAACCATCTCTACACTAAAGTAGCACTGCCTCACTCTTCAAAGTCTGGAGTCTGGCTACTTGCCTAGGACACTTAAATTCCAAATTCACTTTGCACTCTCTCCTTCTTATTGCTCCATGGGTTGGATCCTCCCACCCTCCAACTTGCTAAGTCATCCCCTGAATTTTCCTTGCAGTAATTTTTTTAAATGCTTCACTACTTAGGAGATGGGTAATTAAGACTTGCGAATGTCTCTCATGAACTGCCCATACCTTTTCTTGATTTCTTGATTCCAGTTTCACAGTTGCCATTATGTCTGTACTCTGTGAAGTCTGAAACAATGGCATCAGTCCTGGGCTTCCCTCATTCTCTCCATGATGTAAGGGCTGCATTTAGCCTGTAAGCAAGTCAGACCCCTAGCATTTTCCATCCCCATCTGCCTTGTCTCAGTGGCACAGGTCAATAGAAATGCAGTCCTAGCTGTCACATCTATGTTTCATTTTTCTAGTAACCACATTTGCATAATAAAGGGGGAAATGGGTGAGATAAAGGACCCATTTTATGGAACCTGGCGAGATAATACAGCAGGTAAAGTGCTTTCTACACACTGCTGACCCGATTTTGAGCCCCAGCATCCCTTATGCTCCTTAAGGAATCATTTACTACTGTCTTTGTGTTCAGGGCTCACTCCCTCCTGGTGGGGTTCAGGAGTGATTCCTAAGCACAGAGTCAGGACTAAGCCCTAACCGCCACAGGGTGTGGCCCAAAAACAAACAAGCTAAAAAAACAAAAAGATTTAGTCCAAAATATTCAACTGTAATCAAAATATCAAGATTTTTTCATCTTTTTTCCCTACTTTTAAAATCCAGTATATATTTGACCCTTCCAATTTACCACAGTTTGAGGCTTTTCTATATCACTTGTATCACGTGTCATCATGTTGCTCATGGATTTGCTCAAGTGGGCGCCAGTAATGTCTCCATTCATCCTTGTCACGTGCTAGTGTAGCCTAATGGCGTCTGCTCGCTCCAGAAACACGAAGATCCTCAAACCATTCATTCAGGGTCTTGATGAAGAAGTCTGACCATCTTGTAGGTGGGTGGCCAGGCGTTCTTTTGACATCCTGTGGAATCCAGTTGGTAACAGCTCTAGTCGAGCGGTCGTCTCCAAATCTTATTATGTGTCCAGCCCATGGACACGTAATATATATATATATATATATATATATATATATATATATATATATATATATTGTTTAAAGTGTTGGTCTGTAAGCTTCACAAAATTTCCAAACTTAAAAGTTTTCCAGTGACCGAATTGATGTCAGTATGTGAGTTGCAGTTCACGTCTGCTGCAGCTCGGGGGACTATATGGGATGCTGGGAATCAAACCCAGGTCAGCCGCCTATAAGGCAAATGACCTATTCCCTGTACTATCGCTCCAGGCCCTACCTTTAGCTTTTATCATAAACTTCTGAACTACCCCACATCTCCAAACATCACCATTTGTCCATGATCCTATAACCTCTTGGGGCTTTCCTTCCTTTGACTTCAGTGTCCAGAGATGCCCTTTTCTCCCAATCCGCTGCCCTAAGTCCAGTCTTACAAATCACTCATCACCCCTGAGCACAGAACAGGGAATAGACACTGAGTATGGCTGGTGTTGTCCAACACACCCCAAAAATGATCGATGCACTGAGGGCTCACACTCAGATTAAATTATTAGAACTTCAGGCCCGGTGTTGAGCCTATAAAAGAGGCAACCTTGGATTGGTGCGGACCTGGGTTCCAAGACATCCACAGGAAGAAAGCAGATAGGGCTGTGAGTGGACTTGTTTACAACAGAATCAGAGAACTGGTCTACTGGGCTTAGCTGAGCCTTGTCATGAGATGTGTGGATGGGGGAATGGGCGTGGGATGGGGTAATGTGGGAGATGAGTGAGACAAAGAGGATGAGGGGAGACACTGAGACAAAGGAGGAGGGAAATCTGGTGGCGTATGTTGGAGCATTGTAGTCAGAAAATCCTATCATTGACAGCATTGTGAAATTGTGAGTCATGGTGACTTAAAAAAAACTTTCAATAGATAAATAAAAATAGGTACTTCAAAAGCTCCCAGAAATATTGATTCTTAACATCTCCATCCCTATTAGGGACCCTAGATGGCCAAATTGGTCTGCTAAAAAGAACTATAATAGACCTGTTATAGATCATAAGCACAGATTTGTTCCACTTGATGACCAATTACTTGAGACAAACCTGATGCCAAAAAAAAAAAAAATTGTATGAGTTTTCTTTGGCCAGCCCGGTTTCGATTCCTCCTTCCCTCTCGGAGAGCCCCGGCAAGCTACCGAGAGTATCTCGCCCTCACGGCAGAGCCAGGCAAGCTACCCGTGGCATGTTCAATATGCCAAAAACAGTAATAAGTCTCACTTGGAGACGTTACTGGTGCACACTTGAGCAAATTGATGAGCAGTGGGATGACAGTGATACAGTGATATAGTGAGTTTTCTTCAGATGCTATCAACCTGACAGGCTGGCAGAGTTTTGATCTCAATAAATCTATCTTACTCCCAAGTTAGAAGCTAGTGGGAAGAACTGGTTGGAAAACAAAGAAGAAAATTATGGCAATGGGTAAGACCTTCTGTGGGTCCTGTCTCAAGCAATCCAAGTTGGCATCCATGGGTTATGTGTCCTGTGTCAGCATAGGTAAGCAACCATTCACCTCTGGGGTCTGCAGGGTCTGCAACCATTCACCTTCTAGAATCTTTCCAGAGGATCTAGTGACTGTCCACCCCATCCCCAGCCCCATCCATAACTGGACCAGGTTTAACATCATACAATACTTCAAGGCATCTTTTAGGTGGGAGAGACAGGGCAGAATTCAAGGGGCAGATGAGAGATGATAAGAAGCACACATGTGAGAAGCAAGATGGAGTTGCTAATGCTAAGTCACTGACATGTCTGTTATGGAATAATTAGTACTTGCCCCAAAATGGATATGCTGGAATCCTAACACCCAGCACTTCAGAAGGTGGGGTCTAATTTGGAAATATTTGAGTCATTGCACATAGGATTAGATGAAGATATGAATTTACTGGAGTAGGGAGAGGACCTAATTCCACTTGGCCAGTTGTCATAAACAAGGAAACATTTGGATACAAACACCTGAGAGAACTGCCCAGAAGACAGGAGGTCTGCCACAGGCCCAGGAAGCACTGACAAAAGTCTGTGGGGAACCTTCCAAGGCCTCCTGATACTTGGTCTCAGACTCTGCCTATAGGAGAACTAAGAGCCATTTATCCTGTGTGACAGAAAAGCAAGCAGCACCGCAGGGCTTCGTGACTCAAACTCCTGAAGAAGCAGAAAGGCAAGACACCAAAGCTCCCTCCTGTCTAGGCAGCATCAGTCTGATCCACAGCAAAGGAAGAAATGGTCCAATGGACTCGGCTGGTGAAAAATAACAGTGTTCAGCCTCTCAAGGGGAAAGACGGAAGGCAGCCAGCCTTCCCAGATGCAAATAGGAGGCTAGAGGAGGTATTTCTGCTGCTGGCTGAAAACAGGGGGCAAGGCTTCAAGAAATCAGAAGCCAAGGAAGGGAAGTCTGGAAGCTGATAGGGGCATTCTTAAGAGCCTGGTGCTTTTGAAAGAACCAACCTCAGGAACGTGAGGGTGATTAACTTGGACACAGGTCATTTGAGTATCCACAAAATCACAAATTGAGAGTCAGAGCCACAGTGAGACTGCAGCTAAGAATGCTGAAATTTCTGGAGGAGGAAAATGCTCAGAACATCTGGAATAGTGGCGATCAGGAGGACCGCTTCTGGATAATGGTGTTAAGACATTCTCACAGTCAGGACTCATGCTTTTTCCAACTCTATGGAGAAACTGTTCTCATGAAGGGGAGCAAACTTGCTTCAATAACTTGATTGCAGATTGAAAACCATAGATTTAAAACTGAAAGAGCAGTTCAATGGAGAATTCACAAATCACGAATCACAAAATTGCATTAATCATTGATTTCTCGAGCGGGCTCAATAACCTCTCATTCGTCCTTTCCCTGAGATCTTAGAAGTCTCTCTTGACTCAGCCCTCCCAATGATGTCGCACTGGAGGCTCTTTCAGGGTCAGGGGAATGAGACCCAGCTTGTTACTGGATTTAGCATATGAATACACCATGGGAAGCTTGTAAGGCTGTCCCATGTGGGCAGGACACTCTCAGAAGCTTGCCAGTTTCTCCCAGAGGGAGAAGTAGGCTACAAGATATCTTCTGGGAGCTTGCTTTTAAGTCTCTGGATGTTGGCCATTGATGGGATTACACACACCTGGGTTCCTCTGCCGGTACCTTCATGCGTGAGGCCCGTCTGAACATGTGGAGAGGGGACTCGAGCATGGCTATAGCTAGGTTCTGGTGGTCTTTGGCTGCTGGGAGCTCTGCTCAGGGCGGGAAGGGAAGCTGGAGCCCATCCCCTCTGAGGGGCCCCAGGGAAGACAGCCAGGCGTGCGGGCAAGAGACTTAGAAAAAACTATTCTCTGAACGGAAAAAGAAAAAAAAAACTGGTTCCTTAAGTAGAGAAGCAATTCCTTGAAGGAAGAATAAATACTCAAGACATTGAATCCCCACCATGCCCTGGTCTTTCCTCTCAGGATCCTTCAGTGTGACTCTGCGGGGATGCCTGCTGGGTAGTCGAGTCCCCTATCAGCTCGCCCCCACCATCTCCGCCCACTTCTTCTCCTACCCTGTTATGACAAAATCTACCTTCTCTTTGGTCTAAAACATAGCCCATAGATTCCAAAGCATTGGCATACCAGTATATAACCTTTATCTCAGAGCCGTCACCTTTTAGTAGACCAAAAGTAAAAGAATAATGCATATTACTGTCATCTCTAATCAAGACTATAGTTTCTTTAACTCAATCCTTGATGAACCACAGGTAAAGGAAGTCAGGAAGTTTGATCCATCTCAGTCTCTGGAGAAGTGACTTTATTTTATTTGCAGCCAGACCTTCTTCCAGCCCACTCATATTTAATAAGCCTTAAGCCAGGTCCTGTGCACCTCCCAAGGGTCTACATTTTCAAGGTAGAGCTCTGCTCCATTCTCCCAGCCATGAAGGTCTATCTATTCCTCCCATGACTGTTCCCTTAAAATTAGCCATTTTCCCTTGAGTTCCCTAGCATCTTTGCCACTGCCACCACAAAACCCAAAACCAAACTACAGCACACTTTAGCACATAGGCTACGGTTGCTGGGGCTAAGGGGTTTCCAAGGTGATCAAGCAAATAGAAAACTCTGTGTGTGTGTGTGTGTGTGTGTATCTGTGTGTGTGTGTGTGTGTTTTAGGCCACACCCAGTGGGGCTTAGGGATCACTTCTGACCAGGCTGAGCAGACCGCATATGTAGGGGAATTGAACTCAGGTGAGCTGCTACAAGGAAAGTACCTGCTGTATTATAACTTTACGCCACGACAAACCATTTTTAACTGAATATTAAAAATTCCTGTTATTGGGGACTGGAGCGATAGCAGAGCGGGTAGGGCATTTGCCTTGCATTCGGTTTTCCTGTATTTGATTCCCAGCATCCCATATGGTCCTCAAGTACCGAGAGGAGTAATTCCTAAATGCATGGGCCAGTAGTAACTCCTGTGCACACACGGCAGGGTGTGACCCAAAAAGAAAAAAAAAATTCCTGTTCTTGGGGCCAGAGTGATGGTACAATGGGTAGGGCGTTTGCCTTGCAGCTGCCAATCCAGGTTCGATCCCCGGCATCTCATATGGACCCCAAGCACTGCCAGGAGTTATTCCTGAGTGTAAAGTCAAAAGTAATCCCTGAGCATCTCTGGGTGTGACCCAAAAAGCCAAAAGAAAAGAAAGAAAAGAAAAACCCTTGTTCTTTGGGGTAGGGACAGAGTTCAGTGGTAGAATACATGCCTCGCATGTGAGGCCTTGGATTTGGTCTTCCACTCCACCAAACAGAAAATAGCAGTAAATCCTGTCCTTCCTTTGCTGGTCCGTGCCCTGTTCCGCCGGCGCGAATGTTCTGTGGAAGCCCGAGTCTGCCCATACATCGCAGCCCCACAGAGAAAGGCATGCAATGAAGATGCTGTGTGTACTCGCTGTTCCACCTCCAGGGAGGTTTAGGAAGGTTAGACTAAATTAAGCCAAAACCTTTCCTAACATAGTTTTCTGCTGCCAATTATTGGACTAAGTATTTCACCCCAATACTATTCAGATCTGGTTTGTACTGGTTGGGTGCTTTCAGGTGTTGTGTTTTGTTTTTTAAATTCTGATCATTTTTCTTGATTTTTAAAAGCCAATTAGTGTGATTTGTTTTTTTTTTTATTTTATTTTTAAAGTTTACTGCTGCATTTGGCTCAAGTGACTGCTTATAAATAAACCTACTCTGGTTCACCTACTCTGTGTGGTTTAGACCGTGTTTTGACAAATTCTGACAAAGTTAAAAAGGAATATGAAGCAACCAACTGCCTCTGCTTCAAACTTTAGAACTTAAATTTTATTCTTGCTAATAATAATCAACTAGAAGTACTTACAAGGAAATTTTCCTTATATTTTTTCTAAATTCAATAAATTCTTCACTCCCTTTTGCAAGTAAACATACTCTGTGAAAATTGAATTTATAATCTTAGTAAGTTAGTGACAAATTTATTCTTTTTGCTAGAAAATAACACTGGAACTTATAAATGATTTCACATATACCTGAACCTCCACAGTGCCCTTAAATTCATTTAGTCTCATAATAAATTTTAAAAATCAAGGGATGGGAGAGGTAACACATTTTTGCTGATGATGAACAGACTGTATTGTATCAAAGGTGTTGTTTCCCAGGAATTCTGAGGCCTCATTTCTTCTATAGCCTTCCCTACTCCCTCCCACATCCCTCACAGACCAAGAATTCCCTTATATGCTTTAATTATCTCCCAAAAGAATGCTTTCCACATGAGTAGAGGTAACAGATTTCGTAAAAATGACACTGAGTACCAGACATACAAATTTTTGAATTCTGGCTGTGCCATTTCTAGTCACAAAACGTTGCATAAGTATTTAGTCTATCTCGGAGAATGGTTTCCCCATTCATAGCTTGGAATTTAAAAAGTGTCTCCCAAATTCTCACATAGGAACCAAACAGCACAGTACTTTAGCTTGGTTTGTCTTTCTGTCGTCAGGGATATTTTTCAACTGTGGAATGGTAGAATTTCAGGAGCAGATTTTTGTTAAGTAGGGGTTGCTCAGGACAGGACACACTTTTACACACTGCACATCCTAGGCCTTAGGCTAAAGCAATCAGATCACGGGCAAAAGCACAAATGTCCCACCTCTTTTGACCTCCTATTCTTTTTTCCCTCAAACCATGGAAGTCCCCTCCCTGAACCAGAAGAAGGCATTCTTGTTACCAGGGAATTGGGGGCTAAAAAGCCCATTGAACTTTAGTCAGGTTCTTCTTCACGTTCACTTCTCATAGTTTAAACCTTTGACATTTCTTCACAAATGTGTTGCTTCTTTATCTAAAAGGTACAAAAGCTCCCTGCTCTGGTCACAGCTTTGGATCTTCCATCTCTTGCAAATGTTTCAATGGAGGTGTAAAAACTTATTAAAATGTGTCTGCTTTCCTCGTCATAATCTCTTTGTCAGTTTAATTTTCAGGCCAGCCTTGGACACTAAGAGGGAAAGTTTTTCTTCATTAAAAAAGGGTTCCTTCAACGCGGCCGGAGAAATGCTCCAGACCCGAATCCAGGCTAACAACACCAGGGATCCAGACGGAGGAGGTACAGCTGGTACACCTTCTCCAGATGGAGCCCTGGCGACACTGAGCAGCAACTAACACGGCTCCGGGTTGCGGGACTGGAACACATCCGAACCGCGCAGCCGCTAACGCGGCCACGTGACCTTTTCTAAAAACTGAAAACATAGAATCTTTTAACGACACACCAATTATCAAATACTTCCTTAGTAGGGCTGTCTTCCTTGGGGGAAAACTCCAACAACAATAGTGAGTTTTGTTTTGCAATATGGAATGTAATCAAGGTAGAGAGAAAATGAAGTAAAATTCATCAGTTATACAGTTGAGGGGGGGCGAGGGCGGGGGTATACTGGGGATTTTGGTGGTGGAATATGGGCACTGGTGAAGGGATGGTGTTTGAATATTGTATAACTGAGACATAAACCTGAAAACTTTGTAACTTTCCACATGGTGATATAATAAAAATTAAAAAAAAAACAAAACATATAAGAAGCTAATTAAGTCATGGAACTGTCTAAGATAAGCAAGACAAAGCTTAGCAGATGAGAAAGATAAGAAGGTCAAGTAGATAAGTAAAGAAATTGAAAAGAAAGTTAGATAAAAGAAGCAGGTAGCAGATTATATAAAGCGCTATTTACAAGGATTTAAATATTCAATAAAAGTTCTGTTTTCAGGAAAAAAATAATAATAAAAAGGGCTCCTTAAGCTTTTTCCCCCTCTTGGTCCTTTTTGCCCAAGAAATTTTTATGCAACCCAGGTATATGGGTATATGAAATAGGTGTACAAGTCAAGCATTTTTTTTTGATGTAGGCACAGAGGGTAGGGCATTTGCTTTGCATGTGGCCAACCCACATTTGATTCCTCCGTCCCTCTCAGAGATCTCAACAAGCTACCGAGAGTATCCCATCTGCATGGCAGAGCCTGGCAAGCTACCCATAGTGTATTTGATATGCCAAAAACAGTAACAAATCTCAACGGGAGGACAGTGCTACAGACAGTGCTACTGCTATTTATTCAGCCACTCATTAACCTGACAAGTCAAATATCTTACTGATAACCATCATAAATTTATCTTTAAACAAAAAATTTTTAAAGTTACATGATCCCATCTGGTCATTGTTGTATCTGAAAAATTATTTGAGGTCTATAATGCTTATAGCACAGAACAAAGGTAAAAGCCTCAAGGATCTATGAGGCAATGTGTCATATACAGGCTGTTTCCATTCAGAGCTAAAACTACACAAAGCATCTTAGTAAAGAAGTCTAGAATTTCTCCCTTTCCCTCTCTCTCCCCCCTCCCCCTATCACCCCTGCCCCCAAACCTAGGATCAAATCCACATCTTCCTGGGGCCGGAGCGATAGCACAGCAGGTAGGGCGTTTGCCTTGCACGTGGCCGACCCGGGTTCGATCCCCGGCATCCCGTATGGTCCCCCCAGCACCGCCAGGAGTAATTCCTGAGTGCAAAGCCAGGAGTAACCCCTAAGCATCGCTGGGTGTGACCCAAAAAGCAAAAAAAAAAAATCCACATCTTCCTGATTTAATCTATTTTCCAGGCCCCCACTCATGATTAAGATTTTTTTTGTCCTTGAAAGGACAAACCTCACTCACAGGAGAATCAGTAAAAGCGTATTCAGGTGTCAGTTCTACAATCACAGCAGTTTGACGAAGCCTCCATGGCTGCATTTCTAGAGCTGGCTGAGTTCTCTGGGCGGCAGATAGCCTAGCTCAGGACTTCTTAGACCTTTTCCCCTGGAAATCTTCTTACTCCTGAGAACTGCAACACATGCAAGAATGGCCAGAAACACCGTTGGCTTGTGACATGTTTGATTTTGAATTGGGTTTTGGTCGTTGTGCATTCAGAATTCTTTTTCTGGGGCCAGAGAAATAGTATAACAAGTAGAAGACTTGCCTTGCATGAAGCCAATCCAGGTTTGATTCCCCAGCATCTCTTATGGTCCCCCAGCCCCTCCCACTCCAGGAGTGATCCCTGAGTATAGAACCAGGCAGGAGTGAGCCCTGAGCATAGCTGGGTGTGCATCAAATTTAAAAGAGAAAAAAATCTTTTTTTCTGTGGCAAAGGCTTTTGCATCCTGTCTCCTGTTTCCAGAGGCTGAGCTGATTTGTATTGAGCTGTGATGGACTTGCTTCCTACTTGGGTGAAGTGCTCACCATTTGTTCTTAGACACAGACAACAAAGACTGCCACCTGCCTGGGCTTCTGCTCAAATCTCTTATTTTTGGACATTGTGCCCTGCTGGCATCTCAGCTCCTCTAAACTGCACAATTTCTCCACTGCCTCCAGCAGCTTTGTGAAAACAGCAGGAAGTGGGCTTCTCTGCACACCCTTGCAGACTGTCACTGCTGAGATAGGAGATACCCTCCCTCTGGGCACCAGGATGTCTTAGCCTCAGGGAGTCGGACCTGCTGCAGGGAAGGCTGAGTCCCAGATCTGCACCCATTTCAGGTGTTCCTAATGCAAAGCAAGCTTGGATTTCACTAAACCACACAGATGCAAAACAAGAGAACCCAAGGCCACGGGCCCCGGGATCCATCACTTGCTTTGATAGTGTTCAGATAGGGCAAACCTGAGAACACCCCTATTTCCAGCCTCTGTTATCACAAAAGTGGATTTTATATCTGAACTGGTAAAGGCCTGAGAATCAGATCAAAGATTTGCATGCAAACCTCAGATGCTGACAAAGGGAAACTTTATTGTACCATTTAAGTAGATGGGTCCAGGCCCCTCCCCAATGTCCAGACTTTTACCCATGTGTGGCATCACTTGTACTGTCCCTTGATGCCCAATCCAGTGTATGACATACTAAGTCTTGTCCCTTGCCATTTGCTCACCTCCACTGTCTGCTGGCCCATCTTGTCCCTACGCTGTTGTCCATCTGTCTGTCCTGTTCTCTGCCCAGTGTACAGTTCCTGTAGGATAACATTGATTTGTCCTTCCTCCCTTGCCACAGGGAGCTTAGGTTTAGACACTCCTGGAGACACTCCCTTTCTCTGTTTATCTGTAAACTCTTCTCTGCATCCTCCTTTCCAACCAGTTAATCACCCTTTCCTAATCAGATTCTGTTATCTTGTAAGATCAGATCCTTCTAAGGACTCTGAACTTGTATTGTAAGTTATACCTTTTGCATAGTTTACCTTAAAGCAATGTCCTTTCTGTATGGACACAGGAATACAGTTAATATTATGCTTTGTAACTTGGGAGTTGATTGATTCCAAATGATATTTACTCCCGGGCATCTGCTTTCTCAACTCAGTTGCCCTTAGTTCCTAGCACCCCCAAATCAGGGTCCCGACGAGGGACAGAATGGACCCAGGGCAAGCTGTGAGCTACCCTGGCATCGAAATGGACCAGGCCAAAGCGCCACAATACTCAACTACAAGTTGAGGGCATGATCATGGACAATGCTGTCATGATCCAAAGGTAACAATGAGATTAGGACTCTGCTTAGGAAGATTAACCTGGCCTGAGGACTGTGGTCTAGAATGTATAGTGAGATGTCCTCAGGAAGAACCAAACTTAGTATCTCTTACTGTGCTCATACAGAATGACACTGCTAGAACTATTAGAAATAGATTTACTGCCCTTTGGATCCGGCTGCGGAGCGAGCATGATGGAAGAGCCCAAGGGAGCGCCCTTGGACTCCAGGCAGCCCACTGAACTAATTCCGGCATGGGACCAGAGACCCCACGGTGCGCTGAAACAGTGGGACCCGGGCATCCCCCAATTCTTTTAACCTGTCTCTCTCTCTCAACTCCTCCCTCCTGAACACAGCGCAGGACTTCTCCATCTTATGAGCACCATAAAAGGGTAAAAGTTTGTAGTGATGTTATTTCTGGTTGTACTTTCCCTGGACTTTATACAGAAACCCAAAACCGCGCGGCCGCTGCTGCGGCCACGCGACCTAATGTCATCTTAGCATCAGCAATATGTAATGGTTCGCTTTTAATGGGTCGGACTTTTGTGGGAGATCCTAACAAGAATAGTAAGTCTGTTGCTGAAATATTGAAGGCAATCAAAACGGTAGCCATCTCTCTAGACTAAACTAAGCTATATCCCCACACCAGCTGAGAAGAAATTTTCTTCTTTCTCCGGAAGAAACGCGGCGTGTCGTCAAAGCAAACAGACCTGGTGGCGTGGGAATGGGATATAAGGGGAAAAATTATGTACATGGAACAGTGGGACGCTGGTGGAATCTCGAGCCGGAGCCGATACCAGCGCAAGACCTTCGGTTCCAGAAACTGCTTCCAGACACTCTACTAGTCTATCAACTAAGCCAGAGCCCCACGTCTGCTGATGACGGGAAATAACCATCCTTTTCGTTGTTTTTTTTTTTCCCTTGTCAGGCACCGTGGCGATTACTAAACAGGCGTGAACTCGGTGGCGCGGAGCAAGGGGGATAAAGAAAAGTTATGTAACAAACAGCGGGACTTAATATCTCTATATTCTTAGCAGTGGAGAACTATCAAATGCCTCCTTGGCAATAGGACTGCTTTTCTTTTTTGGGGGAAACCCCAACAACGGTAGTGAGTTGTGTGTTGAAATATGGAATGTGATCGAGATAAGGCATAAACGAAGTGAAACTTATCAAGTACAAGGGTGGGGACTGGGGAGGTGGGAGGGGGCGGCAGGTATACTGGGGGGGTTGGTGATGGAGGATGGGCACTGGTGAAGGGAAGGGTGTTTGAGAATTGTATAACCGACATAATCCTGAGAACTATGTAACCCTCCACATGGTGATTCAATAAAATTAAAAAAATAAATAAATAAAAATAAATAAATAAATAAAGAAACAGAGAAAAAAAAAAGAAATAGATTTACTATGACTATTTGAGCAGATTACTAGTTCACACCCAGACACACCCATGTTTGGACCCCCACCCTTGAGCAGATCTCCTTAGATGAGATTTCCTTAGATGAGATTTTGTTAATCTCTTCGAGAAATGGTCTTACCCTTCTTTGTTGATTTGTTAATGTTCAGACCCACCTTTGTATTACCACCCTATGTGATTGCTGTATAAACTCAAGACTGTAAGATGGGGAGGAAGGGTGAGAGAAAGAAAGAAGCAAAACGGGAACAGATATTGGAATAAACTGCAACTGATACCGACCAGCCTGGCACTCTTTCCTTCCTTCGCCTGCTCATCTCCATCAGCCTCCCCAGGGTGGGGGGAAATGGCTAGACTACTGAATGCAGGTGGTGGAAGAGATAGAGCCCCACCGGCCCTGCCTACATTTGTGAACACACAGTTCCCAGTTTGAAAGCTGCAGCTGGCACCTGTCGCCTGTTGTCCCCTGGCGGGGGGCGGGGGGGGGGCGCGGGTGTCAGTGGCTCTGTACCCAGCACTTCCCTTAGTCTCAGGTCACACCCACATGCACGGGGCTGAGTGCCCTGCTGTCCTGCCGTCTGTCTTGGGATAGGTGACCATGCAGTGTGGCCTAGCTGGGGGCTTCCTTTTATCTCCAGCTATCTCCCACCCCAGCCATCCTGTTATCTACCTTAACTGACTGCCTTTTTTAGGGGCTCAGATTTACAGCCAGTGGGATTAATGAGTTACCTGCACTGCTTCTCTCTTCCACCCTCCAGCCTCTCACCTCCTTTCCTATTGCTCTTGCTCACTGTCTCTGCCTGCAAAACCAAACACTTTTTTCTGTTTTGTTTTGTTTCTCTGGGTCACTCCCAGTGGTGCTCAGGGGTTACTCCTGGCTCTGCCCTCAGAAATTATTCCTGGCGGTGCTCCGGGAACCATATGGGATACAGGGGATCGAACCCAGGTCAGTCACATACAAGGCAAACACCCTACCCACTGTACTGTCGCTCTAGCCCCCCAAACTCTTCTATTCTAACATATCTCCTAATTCCTGGACCACCAGAGGATCACAGGTCACTTCCCCCAAAGCAGAGGCCCCTTCAAGCCTCAGTCTTCTCTCATCTGGAGGTCTCCCGCACTGTCAACTCTCCAGATTTCTTCTCCCCATCAACCTCCAAGATGAGGCTTTGCAGGACGGGAGCCACTGCTTCCCTGAGGTGGGCCCAGACCACACATCTCTTGAGAAGGTGCCAAACCAGTGCTGCCACAGCCTGTCCCAGGCCCAGTGGGGTTAAGCCTGGCCACCAGGGAAGCCACCACATCCAGGGAAGAAGCCGAGGCGGCCAGTGCGAGCAGGCCTCTTTGCTCGGGTGTAGGGAGGGGCACAGGCAGGGAGGACGACCCTGGCTCCCTCTCAGACCTGTGCCAGAGAGCAACTCCCCCAAAGCCTCGTCCTCCTTGTCCAGAGGATGTCCAGGGGAAGCCTCGGTGTCCAGAGGATGTTCAGGGTCCTCTGCACCCCCCACCCCCCTGGAATTCAACTTCTCTCTTCTACAGGCGCTAGGCAGCCTGGGCAACCATGGACTCTCTCCCAAGTAAAGAAACAAAGATAAACAGAATTTTTCCAAGATTCAAAACAGAGAACCTAGCCAGAGCAATAGTATAGCTGGCCTTGTACGCTGCCAACCCAAGTTCAGCCCTGGCATCCCATAGCCATAGGGTTTCCCCACATCCCCCAAGGAGTTTGCCCTGAACTCTGAGCCAGAAGTGAGCTCTGAGATCTGGCGGATAGGGCTCCCGAACAAACAAACAAACAAACAGAAAGAAACCCAAACCAGAAAACATGTTCCCTCCTAAGAAGGTGGAAGCATCGCCCGCCTACAGAGAGTGTTAAGCTGGGCAAGGCAGCCTTGGGGGTGAGGGGTTGAAACGAGAACAAGTGAGCAGATGTGGGGAGGAGTTTGGGGCATGTCTGGAAGGAGGGAACGCCTGTTTAGTCTTGGGAAGGAAGTTTGCTGGAGTCAGAAGAGTACACACCTGGTCTTTGCTCACAGGGTTCCCATTGCCCTGAGACCCGGAGCTGTTAAAATCTGAGCTGAGAAACAAGGACGTGTTGATTATTTCAAAATGAGTCCTGATGATCATTCTTTCACTGGTCTGCATTTTTCTGGAGTAGCAGCTCGAACCATCTCTGATGGGTTCAAGTCCCAGAAAGAAGGAGAAAGAGCCCTTTTCTCCCACACAGCCTGCAAGGGCTATCCGTCACTGAGCACCTGTGACGAACACGCACATTTGCCTTCACTCCGAATTCAGTGCTTGGCCCTTGGGACCTCCTCGATCAATTAAATTATTTATGAGACCTTGTTTTTATCTTATTTCTGACTTTTTTATTTTGGGGGGTACACCTAGAAGTGCTCAGGGTTTACTCCTATCTTTACACTCAGGGGTCACTCCAGGTGGTACTCAGGGGACCACATGGGGTTCTGGGTCAAACCTGGGTCATACCTGCTATATCACTTTGGCCCCACTTTCTGACTTTTCGAAAGTCCAGGATGGTTCTCTACAGTCACACAGGTTGACGAATTTTAGTTCTCCCCAAGACTTAGGATAAAACAACATCAATTTCTTCATTGAAAATTTACCCACAGATTGGGGCTGGAGAGATAGCACAGAGGGTAGGTCGTTTGCCTTGCACGCGGCCGACCCGGGTTCAAATCCCAGCATCCCATATGGTCCCCTGAGCACGGCCAGGGGTAATTCCTAAGTGCAGAGCCAGGAGTAACCCCTGTGCATCGCCAGGTGTGACCCAAAAAGCAAAAAAAAAAAAAAAAAGAAAGAAAAAAGAAAATTTACCCACAGAGGAGTAAAATTAGAGGTTCCTAACCCCTGTCCGTGTGTGCTCCTTCAGCACCCCGGTAGGCCTGGGATGTGGCTCAGCAGTAGAGCGTGGCTAAGGCCCTGGGTCTGATCTCTGGTTCCACATGCCTTCCCAGGCACATCAGGAGTGACACCTGAACTCCTAGCCAGCTGTGACCACAAACCAAAACACCTCTGTGAGGCCAGATTTACTACAGTCAAATTATACAAAAACTTGATAAAACTGGGGTGAGTCCAAGCAATGCCAGCCCCCAGTGAACTGTTGCTACGTTCCAACCTGCCAGTTCCCCTGGATCCCCCTCCAGGAAGCCCTCCTGATTTCTTTCAGGATTACTGAGTCTCTCTCTATCTCTTCCTCTCTTTCTTTCTCTCTCTCTCTTTTTCTCTCTCTCATAGCCTTGTACACACCTCCTTAATAGTCCTTTCTATATCAGTCTTTTAATTTATGTTTTGTATCCCACTCCAGACTTTGAGCTGGATATTTCACCTACTAGAAACAGCACTTATTAGGCAAGAAATTGGGAGGTTATGGTCTGTGTGGGCCAAGAAGCATGCTGGTAGGGCCGGGAATGGGAGCCATTCTGAGTAACAGTGGTAAGGAGCACTCTGAGAGGTGAGGCCTTCTCCAGTGTGTAGGACATGCTGCAGTCGAAAGGAGGAGCTTCTAGGAAGCTTTATGACCGGGTTTGATATCTAGAAAGATGAATCTGGCAGAAGCCTGGGAGATGAAGTAAAGAGAGAAACTTGTAGTGAGGCACGAGGGCAGGCTTATCTCCCTCCCTTCTTCCTTCCCATTACACAAACCATTTCCACAGGTGTCTTAGTGTCACCAGAGAGCAATGCAGTACCTTTTGCTCACCTGTGGAGCTGGACCCAGACAAATGAGCCTGCAAAGGCAAGTGTCCCCATGCATTTTTGGTCATTATCTGGGTACGGAACTCAGGAAACAAAGGACTGTGGCTCTATTGAAAACATCCTACATGAGGGTGAAAGCAAGAGTAGAGAAGTAGGGTGCACACATTGCATGCAGCTACCAAGTTCCATCTCTGGATCTCTAGGAGTGATTCCTGAGTGTAGAGCTAGGAATAACTCCTGAGCACTGCCAGGTGTGCCCCCCCAAATAAGCAAACAAAAATCCTATATGAGTTCTCCATTTTCTTAACACTTCCAGGTTCTGTCTGATTGTTAAATGTCGCCATTTTTTCCTTGTAGCAGCTATTCTCATATCCTCATGTTTTGTCCAGTGTCTCTGATCCTATAAACCAGTTCTTCCCAAAGTGGTGAGAGCACCCCTAGGAGTGCTGGGCATCCTGGGGTACCATAAAAGTCTTAGGTGTAATTGGGAGACACTTTCTGTTTATTGGTTTAAGATGGTAGATTTCCTAGGTGGTGCTCAGTAATTTTTGTTCTGAAAATGGGATAGTAGGTTAACTAAGTTTGGGAACTTCTCTAAACTATGATCACAAAATTATGATTCTATTTCTGATGCTCCGGGAATCTTGCACTACAACAAAATACAGTGAATAGCTTTCCAAAGCTATTCCTTTGGAATGAATTTCAGAAGATCCAGAAATGTGCCTCTTACTCATTTTTGGAGCTATAAAACTTTCCGCCCTCCCTCCCTTCCTTCCTTCCTTCCTTCCTTCCTTCCTTCCTTCCTTCCTTCCTTCCTTCCTTCCTTCCTTCCTTCCTTCCTTCCTTCCTTCCTTCCTTCCTTCCTTCCTTCCTTCTTTCCTTCCTTCCTTCCTTCCTTCCTTCCTTCCTTCTTTCCTTCCTTCCTTCCTTCCTTCCTTCCTTCCTTCCTTCCTTCCTTCCTTCTTTCCTTCCTTCCTTCCTTCCTTCCTTCCTTCCTTCCTTCCTTCCTTCCTTCCTTCCTTTCTTCCCTCCCTCCTTCCTTCCTTCCTTCCTTCCTTCCTTCCTTCCTTCCTTCCTTCCTTCCTTCCTTCCTTCCTTCCTCCTTCCTTCCTTCCTTCCTTCCTTCCTTCCTTCCTTCCTTCCTTCCTTCCTTCCTTCCTTCCTTCCTTCCTTCTTTCCTTCCTTCCTTCTTTCTCCAGAAATTATAATTAAAGTGATGTGCAATTTCTCCTTTCTCCCTAAAGAAAAACTAATTTTCCCTGAGGTGTTTTGAACACTTTCCTATTCTGAACCTCTCTCTGTGAAGCCAAAATAGATCCATCTGGCCTTTCTATTTAATCCCACCATGCAACTTGAAAAAGCAAGAATTAAGCCTCTCTGGAAAAGGGATGCTGAACTTTCTACTCACATAGGCTGGAAAAGAAAAGATCATCTCCTGTCCACAATGAGGAATCCAAGAAAGCAGCATCTGTCTCCTGACATGCATGGCCTCTGTATGAGGGCTGGGGGTGGGTGCTGCTGCTCCCATCAGCCCTTCTGTCACTCTGGTGTTTCTGTTCATCTTTCCCTCCCTCTCTCAAGCAGGTGTCTGTGCATGGCACTGCCTGTCCCAGTGGGGCACAGCAGCCATAAGGAGAATGTCAGTGAAACGAGATCTGTTCATTTAACTAGTGGCAGCTCTGTGCCACAGCTTCGGGTAGGAATCAATGATATCGCTCTGTTCATTCAACAACCCCATTTTACACATAGAAATGATAGGAACTCCCTCTGGCAGAAGGAAAACTGGAGCTCAGAATGTTTATTCCACTTATTTAAAGTTATGCAAGAAGTCAGCAGTCTGGCCTCAAATACACCTACTCACCACCTACTTCCCACGAGCAGAAACGAGCTAAGCAAATCCTGAGCAGGTTCTTCCAAGTTCAAATGTATGTGTACTGATTCATTGGCAAAATTACATTTTAAAGCAAATATGAGTAAGTCTAAGCTTCCATATGACCTGCATGATAAAATATGTGCAGATATGTATGTCTATATTTCTGTTGGTCAAAAGCCCCCCCCCCCGGGAGACTAAGGTGGAATGCTTTTGAGCAACAGCTGTGTCAGCCGTTGAGAGCCTGTTTCTCATAGACAGACTCTGCAGACCAGCAACTGGCTTGTAGTTGTTTTTCAATTGTGGAAATTCAGAGTCTTCCCTACTTCTAAGAATCTACTATATTTTTTTATTAAATCAAGATTCATATGTACATTACTGTCCAAAAGTCACTGCCCTGGTCTTTTAAAATGCTATAGACTTTCCTCCATTTCTGCACTGTTATCTCACTGCCGTGCTGTTCTCCTGGCCTCCACGTGCCTTTCACGCAGCTCACCCTGCACACTGGTATGAGTAGATTATATGGTGCCAGGTCCAGTGTAGATCTCCAAAACATAACAGCAAAAATTTAAAACCAAACTCACAGTATGTACTTGGGCAAATTGGGCTACATAGCTATTTGATCCAATGGTTGTAAACTTCAAGGCCTTTAAGGAAAACTGAGGGGCTGGAGCGATAGCACAGCAGGGAGGGCATTTGCCTTTCACTCGGCCGACCCGGGTTCGATTCCCAGCACCCCATGTGGTCCCCTGAGCACCGCCAGGGGTAATTCCTGAGTGCAGAGCCAGGAGTAACCCCTCCCCTGTGCATCGCCGGGTGTGACCTCCCCCCGCCAAAAAAAAGGAAAACTGAATTTCAGAAGGTTTGTTCAACTTCCCCAAAGTTGGGAGGGGTTTGAGAGGAAGGTATGTTGGGGTCTTTGGAAGAGACTGGGGGCACACTGGTGATGGATACAGTGTTGGAATTATATGCATGAGAAACCATAATTAATAGCATCGCAAAACACAGAATCTAAATTTTAAAATATTTTAAACTGACCCCAAGTACCATATCAAGAAAAGTCAACTCACACCCAAATTTCTGTGAAAAGACAATACCCATCTGATAAGTGGTTGATATCAAGGATTTACAAGGCACTGGTTGAACTCTACAAAAAGAAAACATCAACCCATCAGAAAATAAGGCAATGAAATGAACAGAAACTTTCTCAAAGAAGAAATGTGAATGGCCAAAAAGCACATGAAAAAATGCTCTTGATCACTAATCATCAGGGAGATGAAGATCAAACAACAATGAGATACCGCCTCACACCACAGAGACTGGCCCACATCCAAAAGAACAAAAGCAACTGGTGTTGGTGCAGATGTGGTGAGAATGCTGACTGGTTCAGCTCTTTTGCAAAACAGTATGGACACTTCTCAAAAAAATTAGAAATTGAGCTCCCATTTGACCCAGCAATACCACTTCTGCAAATATATCCCACAGATGCAAAAAAGTATAGTAGAAATGACACCAGCACTTGTATGTTCATTGCAGTACTGTTAACAATAGCCAGAATCTGGAAGAAAAAAAAAACGAATGCCTGAGAACAGAAGACTGGTTAAAGAAACTTTGGTACATCTACACAATGGAATACTATGCAGCTGTTAGGAAGGATGAAGTCATGAAATTTGCATATAGGTGGATCAACATGGGAAGTATCATGTTAAGTGAAATAAGTCAGAAAGAAAGGGTCAGACATAGAAATTGCACTCATTTGTGGAATATAAAGTAACAAAATGGGAGACTAACACCCAAAAATAGCATAGTACAGACCATTACTCTCTACTATTAGAGATGATTATCAGGAGAATTTCTCCGAAGTTTAGAAGCCAACCTCACTTGCTGGGGGAAAAGGCAGCTCAGATAGAGAAGGAACCATCAAGTAAATGGTGCTAGGAGGGCAAGCTCAGGATGGGAGATGCGGGCTGAAAGTAGATTATAGACCGAACATGACGTACACTTAATACCTCTATTGCAAACCACAACACCCAAAAGGAGAGAGAGCGAGCGAAAGGGAATGCCCTGCCACAGAGGCGGGGTGGGGTAGAGGGAACGGGGTGGGTGGTGGGAGGGATGGTTTGGCCATTGGTGGTGGAAAATGGGCACTGGTGGAGGAATGGATACTCAAATGTATGACTGAAACTCAAGCACAAAAGTTTGTAAGTCTGTAACTGTGCTTCACAGTGATTCACTAATAAAAAAATTAAGAAAAAATTATCTGGGAAAAGAGAAATTACCGTGGCCAAGTGCCAGCTTAGCTTTACTGATTCAGAACTGTGTGTGAAAGGGTCAGAGAGATAGTAGAGCAGGTAGGGCACTTGCCTCGCGTGCAGCGGACCCACATTCAATCCAGGCATTCCAGATGATCCCTCTAGCACCACTGGAAGTAGATCCTGCATCCTCAGATGCAGGATCTCACACTGATTTTAGCCAAAAGTTTGAAAGCCTCTGTGCTCTCCCATAAGAAACTATCACTCTTAGAATCATGTGGCAGCTTCTGGCAATTTTTGCCTGTGAAACATGGCCAGTTATTGCACTGATGGACCTTTCATATTCACCAGGTCTTGAGGATCTTTTTTTAATGTTACTTTACAGTTCCTTCCATCAAAGGACAAGGTTTTTGCACCTTTGTTTGATTCCTAGTACCACCAAATTTAAAAGGTCATGGTACGTCTCTTAATCTTTGTACTATTGTTGCTGCTGTTGTTCACTTGGGAGGGGGGCACACCAGGCTGTGATTACACCAGGCTTACTACTGGTTTTGTTCTCAAGGATCTCTACTGGAGCTATATTGCGTGCTGGGATGGAACACAGGTCAACCAGGTGCAAGAGAAGTGCCTCACCCACTGCACTATCTCTCTAGCACCAAGTTCTCTAAATCTTATGCACATATAAAATGATAGATGGAGGCATCTTAAACTAAGTGTTTGAGCAAAACAATCAATTTGAGTCAGCCAGTGCCTAATGGGAAGTGGTATGGAGTTCTGTGCTGCCAGGAGCCAAGAGCAAAGATTTATACCGAGACGACACTTCTGCAGAGCAAGAGAATGATCGATGGGCAACAGCTTCAAGCTTAGCTGGATGCTTGTGACTGGCTGTCCTTAGGGCATGGATTTCATGCCTTGAAGTCGGTGTGGGCTTGTGTTTCAAGGTGCTTACACAGGCACCCTCCATCTCATGGTTTCTGTGTCTCACTGAATTATATAAGGATGGATGAAGGGTGATGTATACTGAAAGAATTTATCTGTAAATTATTTCAATGTGTATGTTCACCACTCAAGATCTGCCCCTGAATCTTCATGATTAGATGGGTATTTGGTGCTAACAGAAAGTACAGGAATTTCAGCAGCTGCAGCAGGGGTAATGGAGCCTATGCTAGCAAAAATCAGAGCAAAAATCAGTCAGTACAGAAAAGACACCTGTTGCTTGCAGCACACCCCGCTTATTATAAAGCTCTCAGTAGCCAGCAGCTCACAAGCTGACTCTTCAGTTTTTCTGATAGATTCTGAAGGAATGACAGTGGCATGTGACTCACCTTTGATCACAGCGATACCATAAAGGGAATGCATATTCACCCCCTGCAGTACCCAATAACCACACACTTGGTGACTTACAATAATCAGCATCTTTTTTTTCTCTCACAGTTAGGAGGCCAGAAGTCTAGAGTTAGATTATCTGTACCTGAGTTGTGGCATCTGCAAGGCTCTGCTCCCTCTGGCAGATGAAGGGGAAATTTTGTTTTTGTTCCTTTCAGTTTCTGGGAGCTGTTGTCATTGCTTGTCATGTGGCTGTGCCACTCCATTCCTGCCTCTGAAATCAGATCCCTTATGTCTGTCTCTTCTGCTACCTTCTTTTTTTTTTAATTACCCACTGTGTGATTTATTATTATTTATTATTCTATTTGGGATGCACCAGGTGGTGCTTGGGGGTGCTCCTGGGAGTGCTCAGGGGGCCAATCAGTGCTAAAGCTGGGACCCAGGATTCCTGCATGCAAAGCATGCACTCCGGCCTTTTACGGAGTTATCATGCAGCCTCTATAGTTTATTCCTATTTATTTTATTTCCCCCTCCCCCATTTTTGTGGTTGTTGTGATGCTTGATGCTCACATATTTGGGTGTGTAATGGCACCCACTTATAGTTCTGGGGATCTCAATCTTCCTTCTTCTTATAGGGATATGTGAGGTTGCATTTAGGGACTCCCCTGTATATCTAAGATAATATACCCATCTTAAAAAAATCTTAATTTAAGCACATCTTCTGCCTTATAGTCACCTTTCTGCCATAAAACTCTCTAGGGATTTTGTATGCCTACTGAGGCAGCATTATTCAGCCTGCCACAGACAATTAAGGTAATTAAGGAATGTGTTTAATCGGGGTTCACACTTAATCAATAAGTTGATGCTTGGGGGGATTAAGTGATGTTCTATGGTTCCGGTTAGATAGTAGGTAAATCAGGTGTTGAAGAGTCTAAGTTAAAAACTCTGACTTCTAGTTAAGAACTCTGCCTCAACCCTATGCTGTGACAAATGGCTCATAATCTTTTTACAAATTGTTGCAATTTTTCAAGTTTTATTCATGCATCTTATAATAATTTCCTCCCCTCTCCCCAAACTATCCATTTGGAGCCTTCTAGGAAAACAAGGAAAGAATCAAAGTTAGCACATTGGAATTTTTAACCAATGCTAATCCAGTATCATTAGGGACCTCACAAACCAAAACATAGAATAAAGTATTTCTGGGAGAAGGAGAGCTAGAGCTATCATAAAACATTACCAAAATAGTAGTCATAAGTCTGTGAAAAACATGTTCAATGAGCACCTGTTCTGTGTAGAACTCTTACAATATCAGAGAAGGTTAGAAGTAATCACCGTTGTCATTTCCAGTCAAATGATTGGCCAGTGCTCTGCACACACAGTGCTCACAGAGCACATTCTGTGCACTCCCTGACCATTGCCTTGCTAATTGTAGACAGGCCACAGTCTTTATGCCCAAGAATTCTTGCACATGTGATTCATATTTTGAGTTGAGAGAAGCATGGAGAACTGGCCCAGTGCTGATGAAGGATAAGTTGATAGGCAACATTCAGAGTCCTCAAAGTACACCCATCAAAGCCTTTACACGATCAAAACTTTCCAACTATGTGTCTCACATGCCCAGTATGAAGAGGCAACCAAAGAACATAACTCAGCTCATTAGTGATGACAGAGGAATCTAAGAACCCCCCCAACCCAAAGAAGGAAAGGAACCAATGAGTTAATGACTGATGGGGAGAAAGAAAGAATGGAAGAGAGAAGAGGAAAGACCATCCGGCAGTGAAATGAGGGCTGACTCCAAGTAGATCATCTTTCTGGAGGTCGCCTCTGTGAGAAAGTAAATGTTCTGGAATGGGACAAGAGTCAGGGAATGTTTCAGGAATTAATGTACAAGGGGGCATGGGAGGATGTACAAAACAAGAGAGAGTCTCGATTTCCTTGGAAGCTCCAGGGAGGCTGGAGCTATAGCACAGCAGGTAGGGCATTTGCCTTGCACGCGGCCAACCCAGGTTCGATTCCTCCACCCCTCTCGGAGAGCCTGGCAAGCTACCGGGAGTATCCTGTCCGCACAGCAAAGCCTGGCAAGCTACCTGTGGCGTATTCAACATGACAAAACAGTAACAATAAGTGTCACAATGGAGACATTACTGGTGCCCGCTTGAGCAAATCGATGAACAACAGGACGACAGTGCTACAGAGCTACAGCCTTAAGGAAAAGTCAAGACTCTTAAGAGAACTTGAACAACTTTTGTCTTAGACATCATGAGGTCAGTGAGCTTTGCCACCTGTACTTCAAATCAGTGACTTGTTAAGTGCTAAAAATGTCTGCTCCTCCTTCTCCACTTTGAGACCAAAACATGTTGAATGTATAAGGGTGTTTATACCTCTGCCACCCTCATGGTGTCAATTCAAAGGTGGGACTGTTAATTAGCCTTTTTCAAGGAATCTTTACTTTCTTCTGTCATCTTCTAAATTCATTTTGAAGGGGAACTTGCATGTCTAAAAAAAATGTCAGCTAATTATGTCCTTGAGAAAATTTGGGTCAAGAACAAATCTCATGAAATCTGAAAAACCACTCCTTCCTTTCCTGGTTGCACTGTTGTCCTGTTGTTCATCGATTTGCTCAAGCGGGCACCAGTAACGTCTCCATTGTGACACTTAGTGTTACTGTTTTGTCATGTTGCAGATGGCAGTAGATACTCTTCTAGATTTTCCTCTTAATCCGGACCTCTAAGATTTCAGACTGATTCTCAAGTGAAAAGATGAAAACTTTATTTTACTGGTTATGTACAGGCCCGTTCCAGCATTGAAGTAGACACAAGGGAGCAGACCATTAAATATAACCAAAAGTGTTTATTTGACAACAGTTATAGACAATGATGGAGTAACTCAGACCAGTGGCAGAGCTCATCTCAGTACTGAACTCAGCCTTCTTTGAGTAGCTATGAGTAGCTATAACTAACTCTGAGCACTGGGATTGCCTTGTTTCTCTAATGACTACTGGTCCTATATTACCACTGTATCACCATATCACTGTCATTCCATTATTCATCGATTTGCTCAAGCAGGTGCCAGCAACGTCTCCATTCATCTTAGACTTGAGATTTTAGCAGCTTCTCTTAACTCGTCCTTCCCAACTGTGCCACAATGGAGGCTCTTTCAGGGTCAGGGGAATGAGACCCATCATTGTTACTGTTTTTGCATATCAAATATGCCACGGGGAGCTTGCCAGGCTCTGTTGTGCGGGCAGGATAATCTTGGTAGCTTGCCTGGTTCTCCAAGAGGGAGAATTAGACAATAAGAAGTCACACAGCGCCTGTCCTTTCTCTTCCTCGGCCCTTCCGACGGGTGGCCGCTGTCTCCCGAAGGCACCATGGCCGCCCTCAGACCCCTCGTGAAGCCCAAGATCGTCAAGAAGAGGACCAAGAAGTTCATCAGGCACCAGTCCGACCGCTATGTCAAGATTAAGCGGAACTGGCGGAAGCCCAGAGGCATCGACAACAGGGTGCGCCGCAGGTTCAAGGGCCAGATCCTGATACCCAACATCGGTTACGGGAGCAACAAGAAGACGAAGCACATGCTACCCAGCGGCTTCCGGAAGTTCCTGGTCCACAACGTCAAGGATCTCAAGGTGCTGCTGATGTGCAACAAATCGTACTGTGCCGAGATCGCCCGCAACGTGTCCTCCAAGAACCGCAAAGCCATCGTGGAGAGGGCGGCCCAGCTGCCATCAGGGTCACCAACCCCAACGCCAGGCTGCGCAGCGAAGAGAACGAGTAGGCGGGCATGGGGCGCCTCGCATTGTTAATAAAGTGTGTAAAAGTGCAAAGAAAAAAAGAAAAGAAGTCACACAGCTGCGCATTTCCCGAAGCTTTGTTTTATAGTCTCTGGATCTTGGCCATTGATGGGGTTACATGGCGCCATGGGCAATTTGTGGGTGTGACTGCCTACCTACTGGAAAATGGGGGATGTGGGTGGAGAAGGCCCAGTCCCTATCTGAGCATGCTTGGAGATCTCAGCCCTGGGTCCCACACACCTGGGTTCCTCTGCCAGTTCCTTCAAGCGTGAGGCTTGTCGGAGCATGTGGAGAGTGGCCTTGAGCATGGCTGTGGCTGGGTTCTGGAGGTCTTCTGCTGCCTGACTGCCTGGACTCTGCTCAGGGTGGGGAGGGAAACTCAACCCACCCCCTCTGAGGGGCCCTGGTGAAGACAGCCAGGCACAGGGTCAGGAGGCTTTATAATATAAAGTTATTCATATAACTTTATTCATATATGCATATATGAATATGAATGTGTTCATTTAAATTAGGGGCTGGAGTGATAGTACAGCAGGTAGGGCGTTTGCCTTGCACACGGCCAACATGGGTTCGATTCCCAGCATCCCATATGGTCCAAGCACTGCCAGGAGTAATTCCTGAGTGCAGATGTGCCTGAGAATAGCTGGGTGTGACCCAAAAAGAAAAAAAAATTATATTATCATGGTTTTCATATCAGTTTCTAGTTTTGAGTCAAATGACAACTAACCTTATAGTGTTTTCTGGCCATAATTATATGGCCATTTTAATTTTTTTTAAAATTACATGACCTTTTAGCAGTCACATTAGAATTTTTCTGCAGATATTTCTTTTTTTTTTAGATTTTAATTTCTTTTATTGAATTGCCATGAAAAATAGTTACAAAGCTTTCAGGTTCAATTCTCAGTCACTCAATGATCAGACCCCCATCCCTTCACCAGTGCACATGTTCCACCACCAAGAACCTCAGTACACCCCCATCCCACCCACCCTCACCTGTATGGCTAATTATCTTTACTTTATTCTCTCTATACTTTGAATAAATTCAATATTTCAAAAGAAAACTCACTATTATTATTTGGAATTTTCCTCCAACAAACAAACCTACTGAAAAGGCATCATTTGATAATTTGTTTTCCATTGCTGACAATGAAGAATATATGAGCTCTTGGGTTTTTGGGTTTTGGGTTTCTGATATTTTAGCTCAGTTCACAGCCTAGATGCATTTCTATAAGAAGCCACTGGGTGCAAAACTTGGTTAGTAGACCTCTAGGATCGTAGTCTTTAAGGAGCAGAGGAGCCGTTTCATGTGCAGCTGCTCCGGATCTCGTCTGGGCAGAGAGCCTCTGAAAATATTTCTAGCAGTAAACATAACCTCCTTAGATTTTAGTCTAGCCTCTGGATCATAGAAAAAAGGATGCAATCCATTCACCAATGTTAATTGACACAACAGTTTATAGAACTGTGTTGGTGAGGATTCCGAGGCTATGTATGAATAGGCTCGATGAGAAAGAATGCTATGATCAATCAGTTAGGATGCAAAAGCCATCCAGGATGGAGCTATATGGACAGCCATAGAGTCAGCCTCACCTGAGAAGTCTATCATGAATCACGAAATCCCCGTTAATCGTACATAAGATAATAAGAATAGTACATAAGATTAGCCTTATGTAATACTCTATAATATTGTCTGGTCAAGCCTGCTCATTGCAGTGCAGTATTATATGCAGTAGTTAAGATTTAGTTGGTTTTTTTTTTTTTGCTTTTTTTGTTTGGGTCACACCCAGCGATGCACAGGGGTTACTCCTGGCTTTGCACTCAGGAATTACTCCTGGCAGTGCTCAGGGGACCATATGGGATGCTGGGATTTGAACCTGGGTTGGCCGCATGCAAGGCAAACGCCCTACCCGCTATGCTATCACTCCAGCCCCAGTAGTTAAGATTTAGAAGCAAATTGAGTTCCCATTGATGGATGAAAGAATAAAGTAATTGTGATATATAGATAGATACACACATATATACTTATATACACAATAAAATACTATTCAGTCATAAAAAAGGAAAATTTTGCTATTTGCAATAACATGAATAGATCTTCAAAACATTATGCTAAGTCAAATAAGTTAGAGAAAGATACATGGAACATATGTGATTTTACTTATATGTGTAATCTAAAAATCAATAACAACACAACAATAAAAACAATAACAAAATCAAGCTCATTTATAGAACAGGTGGGTAATTATCACAAAATGGGTGGAGTATGGTGAGAGGGGGTTGTAAAAATAGGCTAAGGTGGTACCTGGTGAGTAAAAATAATAAGACACTTGCATACTTAAAAGTTGGTAGTAGAGTGTCATTTTACAAGTTTTCATGTACTTTTCTTTGAAGGTAAAATTGCAATTGTATTGACAGGTGTTAATTAGACTTATATGATAATTATCTCAAATTATGTACAAATATTAAATCATGTTGGTGACTTGAGACTTATTTTAATGTTAATTAGGTCTCAATTAAAAATAAAAAATTTTTCAATCACTGGCGTTCCATCATGATAAAAGATCTGCTCCTTAGGGGGAAAAATGAAGAGGAAATATTAGGGATACAGTTCAGCAGTAGAAGACTTGCTAGCCACGTGTGAGGCTTCAGATTCAATTCCCAGCATCACAGGGTGCCCTGAGCACCTGCAGGAGCCATCCCCTTGCACAGAGCCAGAAGTAGCACTTGAGCACCACAGAGTGTGGCACAAAACCCACCAATAAATAAACAAGAATAACTAGCGAGTGTTGCCCTATGCCCTGCTCCAATGGATTGTCCACACTCAAGATCTGAAGCTTCTGGAAGGAGAAGGGCAGCTCCACTGAGAAATCAGAGGCACAGAACCCTCTCTCCCCCAGTGAGGTAGTTGTATAGGCAGCAAAACAGATGTCATGACTCTGCCAAATCCCTAGGCCCTATTTTTTAATATATTTTAAAATCTATTCTAACATATGAATAAGCAACAAATTTTAGAATCTAGTAAGAGCAGGGATGAAAGTGAAATTTGGCTGTAATGCAGGAGTGATTTCAGAGGTGCACAAGGCGGGACTAAGGAGCTAAGACCTGGAAGAATCAAGAGAAGGAGTCAGGCAGATGTGGAGTATTGGAAATTGTAAAAAGAGCCAAAATTCTGCTTTTCTCTTTCTTTTTTCTTATTTTCCTTTTTTTGCTTTTTGGGTCACACCCAGCAATGCTCAGGGGTTACTCCTGGCTCTCCACTCAGGAATTACCCCTGGCAGTGCTCGGGGGACCATATTAGATGCCAGACCATGTGCAAAGCAAACACTCTGGGCTTTTCTTTTCCTTTTTAAAAAAATATTTCTCCATCTCCCTCACTCTCTGACTCCAAGTTAGCCACACACTTTGCCTTTGCTAACAGAACTTCAGCAAACCTGAAGTAAATGCAAGCACAGAGGCTTCCTAGAGGGTTCACTCTCTAGCTGCTCCTGGGGGCCATGCCACCACCACATGTCAAGCCCTCTGGGTTGGCCTGCTGCTGACAACAACCTATTGCCCCTGTTGTGTAAGTACCACCAGAACCTCCAGCTGAGATCTATTGGTCCAACTCAGATCAGCTGAGACCACCAGGCCCAGAAGAGCCACCCAGGCAGTGTGCAGACTGGTGAGTTACCTGAAAGGTTGTTGGTTTATTCCAGTGTTTCCCCAACCTTTTTCCAGCCATGTGCTCCCCGGGCAGGGCTGTTTCCTTCCTGTTCTCTCACCCATCATACTGGCTGAACACTGGATCCCATGACATAGCACTCACTTACTCAATATTCACCCTTGGTATATCCCGAGCATCCACAGGGGCCGTATCACTGATCCCTGGGGGAGTTGGGTTGTCACTTGTTGCATTTGCAACGGGGGAGATTAAGGCACTTGCCTTGCATGTGGTTCACCCTGGTTCAATCCTTGACTCTACATAGCTTTTCCAGAGTATTTTCAGTTATGGCCCCAAATCCTCCTTCTTCCAAAATTTCAAGTTTTGTAAGCTCAATGGCCCTCGCTTAAGATACACCCATTGCATGCGAATGTGTCCTGCTGTCCTGTTTGCACCATTTTGTGAGCTTTAGAGTCTGGGAAACAGGTATAAGAAATTTCCCATAATACGGCCTTTAGAACATTTGCCTAATATGTCTCTAAATTGGGTTTGCTCCGTCGCAGCATCTGTGCTCCCCTGATTCTCCCAGGAGTGATCCTGAGCACAGACCAAGTAGATGTCCAACTGCCAGGTGTTGCCCCCACACAAAAAATAAACATGAAAAGATGATGTGGAAAAGGGAAATAAAGAGAAAGGAAGGAAGGATAAAGGAGAAGTACAGAAGGATGTGGAAAGACATTCAATAATAGAAACTGGCCTTTTTATTTTTTACCAGCTCACAAAGTGGTTTGTGAAAAAGCGTAAACCACAATTCAGATTTCTATGCACTTAATAGAATTGATTTGTTGTTGTTTTCGGTCATAAAAAGGTCTGTATGTCATGACTGTTTTGGTAACAACTGTGGTTTTTCAAAATACAAGAAATAGAAAAGCCAAAAAAAAAAAAAAGAAGAAATTTCCCGTATTAAACTAGGGACACTGGTGCTGGGAAATGCACGCTGGTGGAGGGATGGGTGTTGGAACACTGTATGACAGAAACCTAATCATAAACAACTTTGTAAGTGTCTATCTCACAGCTTTTAATTCAATTAAAAGAAATAAAATTAAATCAAAATAAAAACTACCAAAAAAAGAGGGGGGGGAGAGAGAGAGAGAAAGAGAGAGAGAGAGAGAGAGAGAGAGAGAGAGAGAGAGAGAAAGAGAGATTTCCAGTATTCTGACCACTGCTAATGCCACAAGTAATAAAATTCATTTCAGCTATCTCCAAGAAACTGTGGCAGGTTAAATTGCTCATTCTTTTTCCTTTATAAATACATTTTAATTTAGTTTTTAAAATTAAATCACAGTGAAATGCACATAAGTAAATTGCTCATTATGAGAATGAGTAAGGTATGGCTCAGTGGTGAGTCCATGCCTTGTATGTGATTGTGTGTGTATGTGTGTGCGTGTGTGTAGAGAGAGAGAGAGAGAGAGAGAGAGAGAGAGAGAGAGAGAGAGAGAGAGAGTCCTGGTTTGGATCCCCAGCACCACCAAAAAAAGAGTCTTTAAACAATCTCAGACCTTCACTGTTTTTAATATTAAAACTAATACAAACTCCCTTAGTGTTAGTGGAGTTCACACAGGGGACACTGCTCATATCTATAAACGTCCATTTCTTTGCAAATTATCCTGGAAAAGTACAATATGTGCCTGTTCCTAGGACTGAACTCCAGGAGTGACATCTGTGCACGTCACTCTTTCCTTTGAAGGACACAATATAAAGGCATGAGGATAAGTCTGTTTTTAAAAGCACTAAATAAGAAGGAAACAGTGGGTCAGGTGTATTAAGAACACAGGGTTCTCATAGCCAAAGAAAGACTCAGCCGAGGTCCCACTTCCTGCTTCTATCTCTAGTCCAGCACTCAGCAAAATAGGAGACTGACCAGTCTTCTGCACGAACTTCATCCCAAGGGAGGATCATCAGACACAGAAACGAATCAAGTCAAAAACTTATAAAGTATCTATTGTAACAGCTCAAGAAAAAACATCAGTTCTTGCTCCACTGCAAAAAAGCAAACAGAATTTTACATCCTAATCTTTCAGCAAAATTCAAAAGTCCACTTATGGGAAACATACACATTTGTTCCGCACATTTAGCAATTCCTTCAGGAAGCTGTGGGTAAACACTGAGTTCATTCTTGGGTTTGTCAGAAGAGCTATTGCTCTCAGACTGACTGGCTGGTTGGGAGGAGATGATGATGTGGGAAAGCCGGGGAGCATCTCAGAAGACCCTTTAAAACATTAGCGAAATGACTGTCAAGATGGCCTGCAGACGGATGAGCACAAACGTGCCCTTGGCTGAGTTAGCCCTGAACTGAGCTTCCAGCAAATATCTTTAGACTGTCTTTAGGGAGATGTTCAGAGACCAAATTAATTTGCCCCCAAGCTCAGGTTCTGTGTGATATGACCCTTCCACATGCTCTGCCAGTTACCTTTCCAAGCATATGCAGAACAGTGAGCTTTCAACCTGATCACTTACTTCTGCAGCTAGGGAGCTTTGAAAAAGGCAAACAAAAGAAACAAATCTGTTTTCTATAGGTTCACCCCAGCCAATTAAGTTAGAATCTCTTGGATGGAGCCAGGAAGAAAAACCTTGTTAGAATATAACACTAAAGTCTAGCTCTGAACATGCACTGTAGCACTGTCATCCCTTGTTCATCTATTTGCTCAACTGGGCACCAGTAACGTCTCCATTGTGAGACTTGTTACTGTTTTTGGCATATCGAATACATCACGGGTAGCTTGCCAGGCTCTGCCATGTGGACGGGATACTCTCGGTAGCTTGCTGGGTTCTCTGAGAGGAACGGAGGAATCGAACCCGGGTCAGCCGCATGGAAGGCAAACGCCCTAACCACTGTGCTATTGCTCCAGTCCAAATATCAAATTAAATGATCTTGCTCCCAAATCTATTTCATTCCAAAATTAAGGTGGGTTCTGACCTACTTTTATTTTTTTATTTTTTTAATATTGCGAACTTTCAAATTTTTATTTATTTCTCTTTTTTTTTTATTAATGAATCACCGTGAGGTACAGTTACAAACTTATGAACTTTCATGTTTGCATTTGGTTTACATCCCTCCACCAGTGCCCATTCTCCCCCACCAATGTTTCTAGTATCCCTCCCACCACCTCCACCCCAACCCCTACCACCCCAACCTGCCTCTGCAGCAGGGCATTCCCGTTTGTCTCTCTCCTGTTGGGTGTTGTAGTTTGCAACAGAGGTATTGAGTGGCCATCATGTTCAGTCTATAGTCTACTTTTGGTATGCAGCTTTCAACCTGAGTGTCTGATCTACTTTTAACTTAGCTGAATTGGAGGTCAGAGCTCTTATTCACTCAGTTATTCAATGCAGTTTTTAGTATTATTATTATTACTCACCTGGATGGCAGAGCCTAGCAAGCTACCTATGGCATATTTGATATGCCAAAAACAGTAACAACAATGGTTCTCATTCCCTTGATCCTGAAAGAGTCCCCAATATGCCACTGGGCTACAGTAGCACAGGAGAGGGACGAATGGAGACATTGCTGGTGCCTACTCGAGCAAATCGATGAACAATGGGATGACAGTGATGCAGTGATACAGTGATATTCACCTGGAAAACATCAGACACTATGCTCGGGGAGCTTCAAGTCAGAGGCAAGGACCTGGATTTCATTGGCCAGGGATTGTGGGGAGGGGTAGAACTCTTTTTCTTCTCTCACAGACCTCAGTCCTTGGCCTCCTCATCCTCAATCCTGCACTCAGTCACACAGCCCTTGAGATTGCAGGGCCCAGGTTAGGGGAGATTTCATCACTTGCCTTCATTTATCAAAGCTAGATGGAAAATGATAAAGAAACTTTAATGAATCCTGTGAGTGACTGAGTAGTTTTTCCCCTTTTTGATTGAACATAGAGATTTCCGGAAGAACAGGAAAAAACAACTGACATTCCTAACCCTCCAAATTGCATGGAAATTTCGGAAGTGACACATTCTGAGCAGGTTTCAAGCCAGAGAACAGAATGACAAAATAGGCCTCTGGCAGCATCTCCATGGAGGAAGTCTGTGCTAGAGCAGAACCTTCTACAGAAAAACATCTGCTCAGAGCACAGATACCTGGAGCACATGCATGACCAGGACTGGAGGGGACGCCACGACCTCTCCAGGATGTCACGGGAGGTTACTGTTCTTAGAAAATGACAGGTAACTGTCTTCGGCCACTTCAGGGTGTATCAGTTGCACCTTTTTTTTTTCACATTAGCATACAAGCATTCTCCATAATACGAGCCATACAGGGCTGTTGTAAGGCACTTACCTTGTTTGCAATCATCTTGAATTTTATCCCCAGAACCACAAATGATTCATGAGCACCGCCAGGAGTGATACCTGATCACAGAGCCAGGAGTAAGCCCTGAGCACTGACAAACCAAAATAAGTAAATAAGTTTTAAAAATATATATTATGTGTGTATATATATATACACACATACACACACGCAAATATACATATATACATATATGTATACGTATATATATAGACAGGCCTTTTTCTGGGAAAGTGGAATCCTACAGTATTCCATTTACTTCTTTCTCTCTGTTAAACACAACCATGCTGTACTCTGTTCTGTGCTATTCATAAAGGGAAAGCTGGAGTTGATTATCAGTTCCAGTACGATAGCAGGGTGAGCTTAGGAAAGCTGTTTAACCTGTTCGGTTACTTATGTCCTTCATGAGTAAAATACAGGACAATAACCTCAGGATTGTTGTGGAGATTGAATGAAATGACCCAGTTGAGCTTTGAGTTCAGTGTCTGCCACAGGAGCTCTCAGCAAGTCCTCAAAGCAAAACTACACTCCAAAGGGGACAAAAAAACAGCCACTTGAAACTTCCAGTTTCCTGTGGCAGGGCCCTGCAAAAGTCTCCTAATCTAACACACAAAGAAGGGAAATCCCTGCACTTAAAAAGGGTATCTCCCAGCTCAGCACCAATGTGACAGGTACTGGGCAGATGGTGGAAAGATCCGGAAGCTGACATGCTGAAACCCAGCTCCCAGTGCATTGCCACGGTGTCCAGTGTCCACAAGATCCTGTGGCTGCAGATCGCCTGAGCCTCTTCCACAGGATCAATGGTAAACCAAGTTTTTAGAAAACTCTGGTAGACAAATAGAGAAACATATGACTTCCTCCGAGTTAGACAAAGTGCTTTTATTTCCAAATGCATTTTTCAGCGCCAGACCTACCAAAAGGAAGTACAGATAGATGAAACAGGAGAAGTGAAATGGTGTGGCTAAGGTCTCATTATGCATCAAAGACGAGGAAGAGAAGGAGATGGAAGAGGGCACCCCTCGGGGCTTTCTGGGTTCAAGATAAGCTCAAGAACTGGGTCTCCAGCTGGGGAGTATGGGGGCATCTTAAGTGCCATGTGCTCTACTTAGAGGAAACCATCCAGACTTTGAAATCATCAGAATGGGTCTTTGAAGCATGGGCAGAACACTTTGGAACGCTCAGGAAGAGACTTCTGTCAGCTCACCCTGTCACCAGAAAGCGAGTTTCTCAGATGAATGTAACCACTTGAACTTGCTTGGCAGGCAGAGTGTGGAAGCAAACTTGGACAAGGGAAGCATTTTTCTCTTCATCTTTAATCTTAACCTTTTCTTCTGTTGGCACCAACTAAAGGAATGGGTAAATTTAGAATGTATCTTCCTCCTGACATCTCTTAGTCAGCTGGCCACATCTCAAGCCCTAAGCTAACTACACTTTCTTTTACAAACAGAAGGCTACTTCAGACATATGTATGTCATGTCAAAATAACACATAGGTGCTCAAGCAGTTTGCCATATTCTGATTGTCTGAAAGTGAAAACAAAAGGGGAAAACAGTATAGTGGGATATTGAAGGAATAAAAAGTTCTCAAGTCTTGGGCCAGAGAAGCTTGCCTTGCATGGGACTGGCCCACTTCAATCCTTTGTGCTATAATATGGTTCCCAGAGCACCACCAGGAGTGATCCCTGAGCTCGGAGTCAGGAGAAAGCCCTGAGGCCTTCCATGTGCAGCACAAGCCTTCACCCCCTCTCAAAAAAAGTGTTCAAGTCTAGTATTAGCAGAACCACTCTAAGTGGTGAATTAATTTTAAGAAATCAAGACTATACATGGTGAAAACAGATACATCCTCTGGCTGACATGTTTTTTTTGTTGTTTTGCTTTGTTTGGGGGTCACACTCTGCAGTGCTCAGGGCTTACTCCAGACTCTGTACTCAGGGATCACTCTTAGAGGGCTCAGGGGACCATATGTGTTGCCAGTGAACAAACCCAGGTTGACTGCGTGAAAGACAAGCACCCTATACATTGTACTATCATTCTGCCCCCTGAACATGTTATTTTAACTTAAAATGCAGACATGTCAATTCTCCAAGACTTTTCATCGAAGATTCCCATTGTCCTTGGGAAAAAAAAAACATTAAGATGAACAGCTCATGGCAGGTGCTGGCTCTCTACTGAAATCTGTTCTCTGCTCCATGCCTCAAAGGGTGGCCTGCCCCAGATAGTCATACCCAGCCTCTCCCTAGGCCTGGCAGCATCTGCAACGGAGGTTTGGTCGATAGAACACTTGCAGAAATGATGGATGCCACTTCTGATCAATGCTTTAAGCTTGGGGGTGTTTCTTCTTTCTCATCCTGATTCCAGAGTCCATGGTAACTTATTTTTATAACTTGTTTTTAGCTATCTGGACTTAGGGTTGGCAGTCAATATAACAAACAAAACAAACAAAAAAAAAACCTCTGGGTTCCTGAAGGATTGCACTGATTCCCTCTGATCTTGAGGGACCACCTTGAATTCCTACCTAGAACAACAAACAAGCATATCCAACCCCATCTTCCTTAAGCCCTCCAATACTTGTGAGGATACTTTTTGCTCGCAGCTCTCACAGCCCAATCTCACAATCGATAAGGTCCAGTTTCAACTTATTAATAAGGACTGAAAATAGAGATAACTAGTAGAAACCCTCTGGGTATAGAATCAGTCTCATTTATATTACTTTCTGTCCATTTTTTATAATGCCTCACCACATCTCACTTGACATTTTTAAAAGCCTTTGTTTTGGATTGAGACTTTACAAAGCATTTGATTCTGTTTCCATAGAAAACAGTTCACACTCCTGCTCTCATCCCGTTGAGGGGCATTTAAGTTCTGTTCTTACAAAATAACATAGCTGGTGTAAACACAACAGGGAACACTGGGTGTTCCTGGGTGCAACTCTGGGTGTGTCAGTGAGCCCTGAGCTTCATTCCAAACTCTCCTCAAAAC